>NC_141603.1:47274463-48474463 GCF_047967505.1 Dipteris shenzhenensis | reverse complement strand
AAGTTGCTAGCCATTGAAGACGGTGGAGCAAGGTCGTTGAAGAGCTATCGTTGAGGAAGACTGTAGTTTACTTATGGTCGTTTGCAGCTGTCATTGCGTATATCTTTTGCCAACGCAAATTTTAGAGCTGTGAGTATGGCATGGCTCATGGTGCCTTGTAGAGGGTTGTGAGGCCTCTATTGCAGGGTGCTTTGGAGCTTAGGCTGGTGGAGTGGAGCCTTTGTGAGCAGGAGAAAGTTGGCGTGCATGCTGTTGTAGATGTTGCGGCTTGCAGGTGCTGCACCTTAGGAGGTCGCCCGTGAGGAAGTTGCTCACTGTGCGTGGCGTCTACTGTGGAGCTAGCATATGCTGGAGTAGCAAGATTGCATAGATCGTTGGAGAGCTTAGTTGCTAGGCACAGTTGGATGGAGCTCATCCGTTGTAAAGCATCGCTGAAAGTCGTGATTGTGGAGCTTATGGAGAATCGCACTTCAAGTTGGCCAGCTGCATGGAGGTTGGAGAAGATTGCTTGAAGGATCTAAGTTGATGTGGGTTGTGTAATCCCACATGCACTGGTCGTTGCTCTTGTAGATAGCTCTCCTTTACTGCTTTCAGTCATCCAAGGATTCTCCCGCAAGCTTTGGAGCTCCACAAGCTCTTGCTTTCTTTCTAAAATACTCTCACCGAAAACACACTCAAACAAAATGGACCTAAACCTCTTTCTAAGGAGAAGACAAATCTCTCAAGACTTTGAAGAACCTAAAACTAATCTAGACTTAGCTAAACCTACTCTGATACCATGACAAAGTGCGGATCGTACTTAGCCTAGTGCACACAAGAGTAGCAGAAGAACTAAGGAGGTTCAAAGCACACTAAATAAGACATGAGAGGGAGGTAGCAAATCTTTATCTCTTGCAATGTGTTTTCAACAATACATGATAGGCTTCTTATATAGAGAGAGCCTTTAGAATAGTCAAACCATGTGGGATCCTCTCATCCACATCTCTCCTTGTGGATATTCTCAATCCACATCTCCACATCATGTAGTCCACATCCTAGGGTGGCTACTTTAATTCTTTCCTATACCATACCTTAGCCCTTTAATCTATGTGCTCATGGCACCATATCTCTCAACAACCCCTCCTCAGTCGTCTTTCCTTTTCCTCCCATCGAGCAATCTTCGCCCCCAAATCATTGTGATTCTCTGCGAGTTGCACAGCCTACTCAACAAAGTGGACCCACTCGACTAACATAGGGCTATGATCATTTCGATGCAATGCGAATGCCTTTGCAAAAGACTGCCCGACCTCCTTGTTTTTCGGGGCATCTTGATAGACATGCCAGTGCAACTGCATGAATTCCTACAAAAAGCGCGCCTTCACTTCGCTGCACTTCACCTTTTCCAAAGGTGCTGGCTGTGGGCATTCAAAAACGTGCTGTCATACCTCCTCATTGACATCAGAGTTCATACTTGATCAAATGGTTCGAGGGTCCAAGCCCTTAGAACTCAATCCATTGTGACAACTGAACTCGTCTGTTGTCCTACAGAAAGTAGGCTACAAAGGTGGCTAGTAATCGAAAAGAGAGAGCGCCTTTCTGGACTTCGTTGACTTTGGCATGTTTGATGGACTGAGAAGCAATCTGTAGCTTCTCTCTTACTGTGCCACAGGGTGTGCGTTTACAAATACAATCCTTAGGAAGTAGAGAAGAGCCCTCACCTTCCACCCTCCCTCCAACTATCTATCAAGGCTCCTTTGACTGTATTCTACCCTTTCAGAACAGAGAAAACGAAGCAACACTGGAGAGAAACTCAAAACAGGAAGAAGCAAGGCTAGAGAGAAACTCGATATAGGAAGAAGCAACACATGCAAGACGACGTGGAATCATTAATTGTAACGACTCGCCTGCAAATGGTGTGAGAGAGTGCTCACTTCATGTAGCATGATTATCCAAATTTTTTATTTAAAAATTGTTTCAAAATTCCATTGCTCCTTATGTGCTCTTTCCCATGGTATGAAAAGCACAAAAAGCATGTCATCTTCCCATGCTAAGACCCATTTCTTATCCCTAGCTCACAACATGGAGCTGACCGCTTTGTGTTGGATTCAGATAAGTCTAAGAGAGGATTTAATTGACGAGATGAAATTTTGGATCACACGAGAAGGACACACACCTCTGGAAATGAAGCAAGAAGAGTACTAGGACAAAGGAAAGGGAAAAGATAAAGTGGAGGCAAAAAGGAGAGGAAAAAAGGAGAAAGACAAAGCAAAGTCAAGCAAGAGAGGCAGAAAGAGCTCTAAAAAGTAGAACTTTTTAATGTATTTGAAAAATGTAAAATAGGATGTATTTCCTTAGTATTTACCAGCAATAATTGACATCTCTAAGTACGATTTCTTTATGCTCTTCATAAAAAATACACAAATTTGCATTGAAATAGATTCCATTTTTCAAAAAAATCATTAGGGCACTGCTCTCGCACCCTTCCGAGACGCTGTCCTTGGACACTGCCCTACTATGGGTGCTATATCTTGACCCCATGTCAAAGAGGAATCAAATTAGAATTGCACTAACCAACACCTGCACGTTTCTATTGTAATGTAATTGGACATGTGGGAAAACCTCCTTCTCCAACTCCAAGCTACCACAAACCAAAGGAGGTAAGTATGGCTTTCTTTTGTAAAAGTTCATATATCTTTTTAGCCTTTGGAAAACTTGATTGATTGTGGGAAGTCATGTTATTATTAGGTTTTGAAGATGGATTCATGAGGCACTAGCTTCACTAGAACCACGACAGGATTCATTAGATTGTATCATTTACTTAAAAGAACATGTAAGATATGAGTTTTTCCAAGGGTGTTTGTTTCCTAGTCAGTCCTTTTATGAATCCCAAACTGGCCATGTGATGAAAATGTCAAGTAAGGTGAGAGGTTCAAAAGTTGATCGAGTAAATAGGATGCATCCTGGTGGTGACCTGGAAAAATCTTGGGTGCATTTTGACCATGTTTGAAGAGTACATAGTTAGAAAAAAATGGCAACTCATGTCTATGAGCTAGGTATAGCTAGATAGTTTTCAGTTATGCATTTCTTGTAGTATATTAAGAAAAGAATTGGTGTGTTGATTTTTAAAAAAAAATGAAAACTTTGTACCGCAGTGTGCGAGAACTATTTACCATTGCCACTTGTGAGTTTAAGAAGGAGGATGTGGAGGCTCAAGTTTTGTTCTAGAGAATGATAAATGAGGTTATCATGAATTTTATTTGTAGACAAAAGATTATTTGAAATTATTTTCTTGGCCATTCTTTCTCCACTCTACTTGCACCAACATTTTTCATATGCAAAACTTTCTCTTGTACCATTTTTCATGATTTTGCCAATTGCTGCCTACTACTTTCAACACGACAATTAGGATGATCATGGTACCCAACATGCACCTTCAACCTTGTGAAACTAACATCTTTTGGCTTACAATAATACATTTTGTAGAACATCGGGAGCAACAAGTTGGGTGTTCCACAATGTAAACACACTAACATACTCAGCATCAAGTTTTCCTATCTCTAGCACATTTATGATTCTACCTCTCCACTAATGAATATTTGGTAAATTCTGTCTTAGGAGGTAACCACAAAATGGGTTGGTGCATTCAAAAGACCCACCACAATGACTAGAGTCTAACCTTTACAATTTTCTTCAATGCCACAATAGAAGTGGGGTTGGTTGTTGACCAATTGTGCAGATTATATATCTGTTGCATTCCATCCATTCCACTAATATTTGCATCTACTAGAGGCAACTCAAAGACAATATTCTCGTTATAGTAAGAAGGAATATCTTTGACATGATGATATGCATTAGCTTGCTCTATGTATTTTGCAATAACAGACATTGGTGCAAGCCTCAAAACCTTTTGTCTCAAACTGGAGTTTTCACACCAAGAAGACCTTCCTCTTCACATTCACATGTTGCGATGGACTATAAGGTGTAGGTTTTTGACTTGCCATGACATCATCATCTCTTTTTGTGCTTGCACTAGAATTTTTGTCACTAGCCACCAAGATTTCTATGAACATACCATAGTCTACATCAAGATCATACACCATAGTTCGACATCGGTATGAAGCAAAATAGACACTTTTCTTTCTTCATTTCCCTCTATAATCATTTGATACAAGTGGAAACAACCTTTTGGTGTAGTTGGCAATGACAATGAACCTCCTCCCTAGAGCTTCCTCTTCATGCTATGGCTTTCGCCCCTTGGCTATGGCAATCACCTCTTTGAGCTTCTTCCCTGCACATTCAAATTTCCTTACAATCCTCACTCCCTCCCCTACTGCTTCGTACCAAGGGAAAAGTAATTGATCTGGCGATTGCATCTAGCACGATTCGCCATATTTTGGGTGCGTAGGTGCAACTCCAGTGATGTGGGGATGAATAAGGCTTATGCCTAATTTTTGATATTACAAAAGCTTATGTACATATTTGAATTTTGGAATATTAGTGGCTTGGCTAAGTGTATAAACTAAAGTTAGAAAAAGCTTTATTTTTAGAAAAAGCCAACTATTCTAGAAGCTGGATGGGCTTTTTGTAAAAGGATGTATGGAGGAAAGCACAGGGGCTTTTTGTATGATTTTTGCTCGGAAGCTTTTTGGGGACTATACATAAATACATAGGAGGTGGAAGGAGAGCACCACACCTATGGGGGGAGATTGTACCCAACAAGCTTTTTCTGTCTCTTCCATAGCACTCTCGTACCTCTGTGTCTGCGCCTTCTTCCTCCATCCATCATTAAGATCTGCTCGATCCTCCCTTGCTTGATCCATCGTTCCACAAGAATTTGTGATTTCCTCCACCCATGCTGGGGTTTCCAATTAGAAGGCCTGTGTCACCAAGGAACAAAATGAGAGACATTGCAAGGTAATCCTAGATTCCTAAAGCTCTTGGGAATGTTTCCATCTTCGGTATTTTTTCTTTGTCCCTCCTTGATAAATGCTTTCCCAACCACCAACTCTTCTCGGCTTCTAGGGAATGCCACTAAAGAAAGTTGGAACCTTTTGTTGGAGGAAAAATAGCACGACGATGTGTGCTTGGAACGTATCTTTGACAATCATATTGTCGCAATTCAGGATTGTCAATATGTCATCAGATCTTCAGTTCAGCATTTTGGGGGCTTATGATTTGTTTGTTTGATTATTCTTATGCTCATCTTTTCATTGACATCGTGGAAGATGTGTTTCTTCTGGTGATCATTCCTCCTCCCTGCCCTGCTTGCCGTCCATCGTCCCCCTTGCCTTTCTCTTGCTTCTCTTCTCTTGGCTCGCTTTCCGCCATTTCCTTGTAGCAATGGCTTTGGTCGATGCATTTATGGCCCGTAGCACTATCGTGACCCTTCTCTTTCGAATCAGACTCTGAGCTTGCTTCGATTCTATGTTAGTTCTACGTTTCCTTTGTGCTACTTCATTCTTTGTTTGCCAAGGATAAGGAGGGCTCTCCTTTGAAGCTCTTCTCTACACATTAAGAGGCTTATTATGAAGGGTTGATTGCTTGTCCACAGGCTTGAGAAAGTGTGAACTCCACACGTTAAGAGGCTTATTACGACAGGTTGATTGCTTGTCTACAGGGTTGGTGGAAAAGAAAGGCTATTACCACTCAACGTGAAAAACTTGCATCCATCCATCCGTTCATTGTGAGATACATTATCGTCCTTTCTTCCATCCATTCCTTTCCCACATTGATAAGGCTAAGCTGTTTGTTGCCCACAAGCTCACTGACAAGGAGAAGCTCGCGCAGCTGAACTTACTTTTTTCACAATCAAGAATGTCGTCACCGATGAGAGAGACTATGAAGGAAGGATTGGAGACCATACCTTCAAGAGCATCTAAAGCTAAACTACGGCAAGAGATAAGAAATGAGAGTGATGAAGAAACCGAATAAAGGAGGGTAACTTTGTGCATCTCGGTATCAATTGAATTGTGAGTTTCCTTTTCTTTGCCTCTATCTGCTCCTTCGTGAACCCGAGAAACCTCCTCCTCGAGCTTCCAAGGACCAAAAGTTGGCAAATTCCTTTCTATAGTAAAGAACTTGGCAGAGAAGTGTTGTTCTGCGTCTTCTTTGAGGAAACATGAGAAAAACATGAGAACCAAAAAGCTTCGTTACTTCTTACCGTAGTTCCTAGACCACAAACCTACACGGGAGATGACAAAAGGAAGGAGAGTGAAGAATTTTAATAACGTTTCCTGGGCTCGACGTTGAGCCCTGCTTTTTACTTTCTGAAATTGTGTGAAACCATGTGGTGCATTGTAAGCCGTTAGATCTAACCCTTAGATTTCAAGTCTGGAGTTTCCAAAAACAACTCACTTGCAAAAACAACTTTGCTTTTTGGCCTGCCCCGAAGGAAAGGCTATAGTGATGAGTCCGTTTTGTTAAAGATGATAAAAATTCTATTTTTGCATTGTTTGAGTGTCAATATGGCATTTGATTGTTTCTCCCCCTTACTCTCTCTTTTCTTCTTCTTCTTGCTTGCTATTTTTGTTCCCATTCACGCTAACAAGTTGAATACATTCAAAAGGCCTGCCCTGGAAGCTTTTTCTCCCCGTTTCTCCCTCTCTCTCTCTTCTTCAACTTGTTAGCGTGAATGGGAACAAAAATAGCAAGCAAGAAAAAGAAGAAGAGAGAGAAAGGGGGAGAAAAAAATGGGGACAAAAATAGCAAGCAAGAAGAAGAAGAAGAGAGAGAGAGAAAGGGAGAGAAACAAGGTGAATGGAAGCTGAGAGAGAGAAGAAGAAGAAGAAGAAGAGAGAGAGAGTGAGAGAGAGAGAAAGGGGGAGAAAAAAATGGGGACAAAAATAGCAAGCAAGAAGAAGAAGAAGAAGAGAGAGAGAAAGGGGGAGAAAAATGGGGATAAAAATAGCAAGCACAGAGGATAAAAATAGCAATGGAGGACAACCAATCACCCATTTGCACGAGTCAACAAAGAAAATCCACCACCAGTCAAATTATGCCACCCAGCCAGCCCCAGATAGGAAATTTATCATCTTTGAGAGTGCAAAACGATTACTATAGCCTCTCCATCCGGGCAGGCCAAAAATGGGGACAAAAGTAGCAAGGAAAAGAAGAAGAGAGAGAGAAAGGGGGAGAAAAAATGGGGACAAAAATAGCAAGCAAGAAAAGAAGAAGAAGACGAGAGAGAGAGAACGGGGGAGCAACAGCAAGTGGCTTCGAAGAAGCAAAAAGCCCCGCAGAGGGAGCGGACGAACCACTATAGCATAGTAAGGAGTTTGCGATGGCTGACCTTGCAAAAAGCTCAGACGAAGCTTGAAAGTGGGCCTATACAAATAATCTGGAGTAGCTCACGAACAATAGAAGTGGACAATAGAACAATCAATAGTCGAGCTGTGTGGTGGAAGAGGCTCTTGACAAGTGGATCTTGCTAAAAGCGCCTTGAAATCTCTTGCAACAAACAATAACGCTATACAGGTGAAACTTCCTAGAGCGTGCACTGCTATAATTCACGTTTGAAACATAGTCCCGCCGTGGACTTCAGGCTGAGATCACAGGAGCCATACGGTGGATTGTTTCTATACCAGGGGGAGAAAGGACGATTGTTCCTGAGCGCCATCAAGATCGTATGCAACCCGAATAAGAAAACAAACAGGGAAATATGGCATACGATCTTGATGGCTACTGTGATCACAGAAAAGAAGAAGAAGAAGAGAGAGAGAGTGTGTGTGAGAGAGAGAGAGAGAGAGAGAGAGAGAGATCAGAGTACAGCGAATTGTTGCTCTGCCATACGGTGGCATTGTTGAGTCCATCACTCTCAAGTTCCCGCTTCCCTCTTCCATCTCCATGGCAGCCACGTTGTAATCCTCCACACCACGCTCCCATCGCCATACCTGAGCAGCAGCTCTTGCTCGTAATTCACAAGTAGACAGATATTTTGTTGGACTGCTTCCTGAAGGACCCGCAGAAAAACGACCTCGAGCCAAATCATTCAGGGTCTCGCACGGGAAGAACTAAGTAATTTGGCAGAGGTGCTATCAAACTTTTCCAAAGAAATCTTGGTCCTTCCAATAGAGATATGCAAGCCCTCCCTTCGATCTAGACCCCTCCTCTTTTTCCTAGACAAAGCTCTCGCAACAATGGGAGAAGGAGAGTCTCCTTCCCTCTCAGAGCCCATCTTGCACAAGCTCTCAGGCTTCTAGATGAAGCAGAAGCTCACTCTCATGCAGCTTCGCCAAGATCAGAGCACGCTACACTGTACAATCCAAAAACCAAGTCATTTGTGGAACAGAGTAGATAACACATTGGGGCCTCCCACACACGGGGATGATAGGAAGACATGCGATTGGCCATTCCCAATTATCATCACAATCTTACATTCCCAATTATCATCACAATCTTACGTATGGGTTTCTGCTCGTTTCTATTCATTCGATTGGAGTTATGATGAAGAAAGGAAAATTCAATGCAGCTACGATTTTGTTTGTCCATCCGGGTCTGTGCGACGAGAATCTTCGCAGGCATCTATATCACGAGGCTACCAAATGATGAAGCTTGTGTAGATGTTTGAAATAGATCCGCTGAGAGAAAACTTAGAGATAATCAAAGAAAAAGTGTCGCTCTGCCACATATAGATCATAGCCCAAATGTATGTACATAATAGAATTTGACGTAGATGCAAAATGGAGAAGAGTTGCTCAGATCTGTGAACTATCAAACAGCCAAACCAAAGTTGGGCGACGCCAATCATGTGTCTCCGAAAGGTTTATCAAAATTTTAACCAGCCAGGTCCAAAATTCCATCAGCAGATCACTAACTATATACGATTATTTCAGACAAAAGCTAGAGGAGACGATTGTTCCTGAGCGCCATCAAGATCGTATGCAATCCGAATAAGAAAACAAACAGGGAAATGATCGTCTCTTTCTAGTTGAAAAACCTATTTTCCATCACGGAACAAATGGTTGAGAGGATTGTCGAGGGGTGCTGCCACATTCTATACCTTCCCTTAGGCACTTTTGTATACGCTAGGATAACAAGAAGCAACTTACAAAAGCCAATCTGCCACGGGATTTTGTCTCGGTGTTCTAGTTCGCATGGTGCATTTCATCCACAGCTTTCAATAATCTTCTTGATTTCGGCTCTCCTTGTATACATATCTTTTATGCGTTGTTGCTTCATGTTCTTTGATAGACTTGCGGATCAGCCAAGCATCTAGAGTTCTTGGGACGAATTGGGAGTACAGCTCAGTCTATCCTCTCCTCCCTAACCTGAAAAAAATTTTTGCTGACAGGGTCATCCGCTTCTTTTACATGGTTGGCGAAGGTGCCTTCCAAGACATCATGCATCAACAAGGATGACGACAAGTGGATTTCCTCTTATAATAATGTGTCCATTACTAATCCCTAAACGCTCCAGCCCCAATACAAAGTTCAAACTTGCATAAGGAGTAACTCAAGCATGGTTGTCCCTTTCCCAGTAGTGCGCATGCATTGAACTACTAACGCACACGTAGATTATCCTATGTCCTACGCTTTAGTATCGAAAGGAAAATGCACGGGTACATTATCCTACATGGCAAACTAGATGACGTTGTTTTTCTATGCTTGGTTCTAGAACACTATATAGTTGTTGTTTATACTTAGCCATGTTAGAAGTAATTAACATTTCAATTATATGTTCTTGGAAGGTACTCTTGAATCCCATAGCAAATAAGCATAGCCAACCAAGCAACCAAAATAACACAATTGACCTTGCAATTAAGTTTTATGTTACAACACTATGTTCTCCATAGCCAGAAGCAAGCGTTCTACAGGGCGCAACGACCCACAAGTTTGTTATTCTACTCGTGCATGTTTTCGCTACGCATCAAAAATTTGATACGCTATTATGTACTATGTCTCTAACACTAGAGACAAACTTTTACTAAACAGGGAAAAGGCATGTTTCCTTATGATTATCAATTTACAAACAGAGTTGTGGACTCTTCACCATACGCTATCTATGGTTTTTTTTTTCTCTCTCACGCCACCTTTTACGCACTCCCATGTTCTTCTACACACATTGACATTTATATGTCTTTAGCATCGCCCACCAAGCCATTTGATTACTCGCAGTTTTGTTTGTATTTGATAGGGTTGACAAGTTTGATACAAGCCCATTCACAACTTCAATACGAGCCCATTGTTGGACAGAATATATTTTCGAAGAGGTATGCAACACATAATCTCTTACCTATCTTGCAATGCAGATACGATGTTCTTATGAAGGAAAAAAAATGAAGCTTCCCAACTTGGATATTATTAATTTCTATACCAATGGATTATGCACTTCACTTTCATCTATTTCGTCAAGCTTTAATAATAGTTATCCGCAAGATGTTTGCTTGGTATATAATGTAAAGCATTAGCCGTACATACATAGTACAAACCTGATGTTGATCTTTTATTTCTAGATATTGTTACAATGAACAAGAATAGACATTTTGTGGCACGGCAGCAACAAGTTCAAGCAAGCAATCATGATCACAAATAGTAGCAACACAACGTGTTTGCAGCGTGACATTGATCAATTCAAGAAGAGCAATTGAGATGCTGCTGATCAAGATGCGTTCAAGCATGTGTTACGGTACATCATGCCATCAACGATGCCCAGAATACCATCATGGCATCGAAGAAAATTAAAGGATCTAATAGCAATGGTTGACACTTGGGGTCTTCCAAACTTCTTCTTGATATTTACTACAGATGAGGTATTAGATACTCGATGGCAAGAGATCACCACTATAGAGAACATCGTAAAAAAGTACAACGCACAGTTCTCTTGGAAAGACTGCCTGATTTAATGCATGACCTTGTTTCATACGCGATTCCATTTATTCATGCACAAATACATACTATCATCAAATGGTCTTCTGGGCCGCATCGACCACCACATTGTTCAATATGAAATACAGAAGAGGGGATCCTTGCATGCACATCTCATACTATGGGTTCATCAAGACGATCGTGCACGAATAACAAATGAGATTGTTGCATAAATTCCCAGACAAGATGACACACGGCCTCAGACTACAACACTGTGTAATCTAGTACTATCGAATCAGCTACATATTTGTCGAATAAGCTGATACATAGGACCGGCACACCACTCATGTAAGTATGGATTTCCATTTGAAGTACAACTGACCCTTGAACTGGTCCTAGATCCCCACACACAAAGATGGCTTTACTTTAGTCCTACGTTTGAGCATCGCAACATCATTCCTTACCATCCAGTATTGTTGCTTCTATTGGGAGCCCACATGAACATACAACGTGGGACAAACTCTATAATATCACACTACCTTCTCAAATATGCAATGAAGGCAGAGCCCATGGAAAAATGAAACATTCAGCCAAAGGATGCAGCACGATTGGTGTTGCGGAATCTCGACACTTTGAAACACTCAATTGCTTGCAGATCCCAATAATCACAAGGAGCAAGTCTACTCACTATGTTGACTCATCTCCTCCTACACTACGTCAATGAATCATCTCAAGAAACAACGATGTCATCATGCATCCGATCGACCTCTATTGTGGAACGCCCGCATGCCTTGAGGATACCACGTTCTACGAGTATCACAGAACATACATGACCCATAGACCAAAACAAAACGTCCGTAACAAAATCAAGAATGATGTTTTCGGTAATCATGTGGTAAAGAACAATAGGGTCATCAAATTCACGGAATACCACCCTGGTCATCAGCCGGAAGGCTTCTTTTATAATGTGCTTCTGCAAAAAACGAGCTTTCGAAATGAGGCCGACCTCATATCAGAAAACAACACTACAAAATGGTACTTTGTGGAATGCCAAATGCGTGGCTCATGCATGGTCTCATGTTGAGGACCTATAAATGCACGTCATAGAGTACACACAAATAAACCTGCTTTCAACCAATCATACAGACCAACTCATCAATATGATTTTGCATAAAGTCACATTTATCCAAGACAATCTGCTAGAGACACCACCTGTTGACCAATGACCTTCTGAGAGTCAAATAATACTGAAGATGCTACAAATCTTGCACAAGTTCAAGACGATCTCTAATGAAGCACTTACAGTCGAGAAACATTCGGTCTTTAGAAAACTTGCAACGTCAAAGATAGGATTGCACATCATCACTGGAACTCCAAGAAGCAAAAAGACCTTTCTCATAACGTACTACATCTCACATTTGATCTCAAAAAACAAAGACGGCCTTATTGAGTAGCATTGCCACAACAATGCACTACCAATTCAAGATTCTCATCCATAGCAATCAATACCCATTATCCATCCACAAGATGGACGAGCGGTACAATGCTATCAAGGAAGCTGATGCAATTATCATCGACGAGATGTCCATGTTAACAAGGATGACTTTCCATCTAGTGTTCTGAAAGATCGTGAATGTCAGCAACGGCATGTTGCTCGACCCATTCAAGAAAAAGTTAGTGATACTATTCGGTGACCTAGCCCAGCTACCACCTGTGTGTAACCATCAAGTGGAATTATGCACTCCATGCCATCTAACATTATCATCATACCAGACACATGGACAAATGTATCACATGAATTTCTCCATGCATCATGCACAAGACCTACCACCGTTATTGGCCTTCCTCCACTCAATCAGATAGAGAAATCCTATGGAGCTGGAGATCGCAGAATGCCTTGACCAATGCATTATCAAATGAAGAAGAGGATCTTCGATTCATTGACAGAAAAATCACTATTATCTGCATGCATAGAGTCACCCTGCACACATACAATGACCTATTGATTAAAATTTTCCATTCGCCAGATTCGGGTGTTCATATACCTCTTCACACAAACACGACTAATAAACCATCACTTCGCGAATGGCTGAACGATGGTACTTTCAATGAGATCAGCATCAGCATCAGAGCAAGGGCGATAATCACAGAAAATATTAACCTCACCATTGGTACTGCAAATGGAGCAACATGCGAGATTCATGAACTTAGTACATATAGAACGGATTGTTGAGAGATATGGTGCCATGAGCACATAGATTAAAGGGCTAAGGTATGGTATAGGAAAGAATTAAAGTAGCCACCCTAGGATGTGGACTACATGATGTAGAGATGTGGATTGAGGATATCCACAAGGAGAGATGTGGATGAGAGGATCACACAAGTGTTGACTATTCTAAGGGCTCTCTCTAAAAGAAGCCTATCTCTTGTATTGCAAAAGCATAGATTTGGAATGGATTGATTCATAGTTGCTCATCATCTCTTTCATGGAGTTTCTTCTATGCTTTGAGCCTCCGTAGTCTTCTGCTCAATAAGATGGACTAGGTTTAGCATGATCTTACATTCTCCCACATGGTATCAGACCAGGTTTAGCTAAGTCTAGATTAGATTAAGGTCATTGAGAGATAGATCTAAGAATCCTTAGGTAGATAGAGATTTCTGTTCTTTGAGAGAGATGTTTTTCTTAGTTAGAAAATTCTTTGATTAGCATTGAGATTTCATTGTTAGGATTCCATTTCATCCTTTGAGAAATCTCATTCAAGAGAGTGTGTTTGTCTTAAGGAGAAGAATCTAATTTGTGAGGCGGTTGGAAGAAAGGTTCTCCATCAACAAGCTTCATCCACGATGGACTTCCCATAGCTTGATCTCTCGCAGCTTCATAGCCCATAACTGCCACAACAGTGCTCCATCTACTTCTCAGCAGCATAGCTGTTCGACAGTAGCCACTTCAAAGAGCTCCAATGAGTACCAACTAGCAGTGGCTCTAGCACTTCTCCATCGAAAAACCATGTACTCCAACGCCAACCTGTAATGTCTCCAATGCAGCAAGCAAACTCACCAGCAGCCAGCACAAGCATCGACTTCGATGCAGTCGATTGCAACAAGCTAAGGGCCTAGCAACTACACCGGCCAGCAAGGATCGTGGCTCATCGCTGACAACACTTCTACAATCAGCTGGCAACAGACTTCGCCATCACGGAAAACTACCAGCCTCCTCCAAAGCCTTCATACTCTACCTCCATGACCGTTCAGCATAGTGGAGAGGTAGAATCATAAATGTGCTAGAGATAGGAAAACTTGATGCTGAGTATGGTAGTGTGTTTACATTGTGGAACACCCAATTTGTTGCTCCCGATGTTCTACAAAATGTATTATTGTGAGCCAAAAGATGTCAGTTTCACAAGGTTGAAGGTGCATGTTGGGTACCATGATCATCCTAATTGTCGTGTTGAAAGTAGTAGGCAGCAATTGGCAAAATCATGAAAAATGGTACAAGAGAAAGTTTTGGATATGAAAAATGTTGGTGCAAGTAGAGTGGAGAAAGAATGGCCAAGAAAATAATTTCAAATAATCTTTTGTCTACAAATAAAATTCATGATAACCTCATTTATCATTCTCTAGAACAAAACTTGAGCCTCCACATCCTCCTTCTTAAACTCACAAGTGGCAATGGTAAATAGTTCTCGCACACTGCGGTACAAAGTTTTCATTTTTTTAAAAAAATCAACACACCAATTCTTTTCTTAATATACTACAAGAAATGCATAACTGAAAACTATCTAGCTATACCTAGCTCATAGACATGAGTTGCCATTTTTTTCTAACTATGTACTCTTCAAACATGGTCAAAATGCACCCAAGATTTTTCCAGGTCACCACCAGGATGCATCCTATTTACTCGATCAACTTTTGAACCTCTCACCTTACTTGACATTTTCATCACATGGCCAGTTTGGGATTCATAAAAGGACTGACTAGGAAACAAACACCCTTGGAAAAACTCATATCTTACATGTTCTTTTAAGTAAATGATACAATCTAATGAATCCTGTCGTGGTTCTAGTGAAGCTAGTGCGTCATGAATCCATCTTCAAAACCTAATAATAACATGACTTCCCACAATCAATCAAGTTTTCCAAAGGCTAAAAAGATATATGAACTTTTACAAAAGAAAGCCATACTTACCTCCTTTGGTTTGTGGTAGCTTGGAGTTGGAGAAGGAGGTTTTCCCACATGTCCAATTACATTACAATAGAAACGTGCAGGTGTTGGTTAGTGCAATTCTAATTTGATTCCTCTTTGACATGGGGTCAAGATATAGCACCCATAGTAGGGCAGTGTCCAAGGACAGCGTCTCGGAAGGGTGCGAGAGCAGTGCCCTAATGATTTTTTTGAAAAATGGAATCTATTTCAATGCAAATTTGTGTATTTTTTATGAAGAGCATAAAGAAATCGTACTTAGAGATGTCAATTATTGCTGGTAAATACTAAGGAAATACATCCTATTTTACATTTTTCAAATACATTAAAAAGTTCTACTTTTTAGAGCTCTTTCTGCCTCTCTTGCTTGACTTTGCTTTGTCTTTCTCCTTTTTTCCTCTCCTTTTTGCCTCCACTTTATCTTTTCCCTTTCCTTTGTCCTAGTACTCTTCTTGCTTCATTTCCAGAGGTGTGTGTCCTTCTCGTGTGATCCAAAATTTCATCTCGTCAATTAAATCCTCTCTTAGACTTATCTGAATCCAACACAAAGCGGTCAGCTCCATGTTGTGAGCTAGGGATAAGAAATGGGTCTTAGCATGGGAAGATGACATGCTTTTTGTGCTTTTCATACCATGGGAAAGAGCACATAAGGAGCAATGGAATTTTGAAACAATTTTTAAATAAAAAATTTGGATAATCATGCTACATGAAGTGAGCACTCTCTCACACCATTTGCAGGCGAGTCGTTACAATTAACGATACCACGTCGTCTTGCATGTGTTGCTTCTTCCTATATCGAGTTTCTCTCTAGCCTTGCTTCTTCCTGTTTTGAGTTTCTCTCCAGTGTTGCTTCGTTTTCTCTGTTCTGAAAGGGTAGAATACAGTCAAAGGAGCCTTGATAGATAGTTGGAGGGAGGGTGGAAGGTGAGGGCTCTTCTCTACTTCCTAAGGATTGTATTTGTAAACGCACACCCTGTGGCACAGTAAGAGAGAAGCTACAGATTGCTTCTCAGTCCATCAAACATGCCAAAGTCAACGAAGTCCAGAAAGGCGCTCTCTCTTTTCGATTACTAGCCACCTTTGTAGCCTACTTTCTGTAGGACAACAGACGAGTTCAGTTGTCAATGGATTGAGTTCTAAGGGCTTGGACCCTCGAACCATTTGATCAAGTATGAACTCTGATGTCAATGAGGAGGTATGACAGCACGTTTTCGAATGCCCACAGCCAGCACCTTTGAAAAAGGTGAAGTGCAGCGAAGTGAAGGCGCGCTTTTTGTAGGAATTCATGCAGTTGCACTGGCATGTCTATCAAGATGCCCCGAAAAACAAGGAGGTCGGGCAGTCTTTTGCAAAGGCATTCGCATTGCATCGAAATGATCATAGCCCTATGTTAGTCGAGTGGGTCCACTTTGTTGAGTAGGCTGTGCAACTCCAGAGAATCACGATGATTTGGGGGCGAAGATTGCTCGATGGGAGGAAAAGGAAAGACGACTGAGGAGGGGTTGTTGAGAGATATGGTGCCATGAGCACATAGATTAAAGGGCTAAGGTATGGTATAGGAAAGAATTAAAGTAGCCACCCTAGGATGTGGACTACATGATGTGGAGATGTGGATTGAGAATATCCACAAGGAGAGATGTGGATGAGAGGATCCCACATGGTTTGACTATTCTAAAGGCTCTCTCTATATAAGAAGCCTATCATGTATTGTTGAAAACACATTGCAAGAGATAAAGATTTGCTACCTCCCTCTCATGTCTTATTTAGTGTGCTTTGAACCTCCTTAGTTCTTCTGCTACTCTTGTGTGCACTAGGCTAAGTACGATCCGCACTTTGTCATGGTATCAGAGTAGGTTTAGCTAAGTCTAGATTAGTTTTAGGTTCTTCAAAGTCTTGAGAGATTTTTGTTGAGAGATTTGTCTTCTCCTTAGAAAGAGGTTTAGGTCCATTTTGTTTGAGTGTGTTTTCGGTGAGAGTATTTTAGAAAGAAAGCAAGAGCTTGTGGAGTAGCTCCAAAGCTTGCGGGAGAATCCTTGGATGACTGAAAGCAGTAAAGGAGAGCTATCTACAAGAGCAACGACCAGTGCATGTGGGATTACACAACCCACATCAACTCAGATCCTTCAAGCAATATTCTCCAACCTCCATGCAGCTGGCCAACTTGAAGTGCGATTCTCCATAAGCTCCACAATCACGACTTTCAGCGATGCTTTACAACGGATGAGCTCCATCCAACTGCGCCTAGCAACTAAGCTCTCCAACGATCTATGCAATCTTGCTACTCCAGCATATGCTAGCTCCACAGTAGACGCCACGGACAGTGAGCAACTTCCTCACGGGCGACCTCCTAAGGTGCAGCACCTGCAAGCCGCAACATCTACAACAGCGTGCACGCCAACTTTCTCCTGCTCACAAAGGCTCCACTCCACCAGCCTAAGCTCCAAAGCACCCTGCAATAGAGGCCTCACAACCCTCTACAAGGCACCATGAGCCATGCCATACTCACAGCTCTAAAATTTGCGTTGGCAAAAGATATACGCAATGACAGCTGCAAACGACCATAAGTAAACTACAGTCTTCCTCAACGATAGCTCTTCAACGACCTTGCTCCACCGTCTTCAATGGCTAGCAACTTCCAACGCCCTGTATCCCACTATGTGCGAGACAGTCGCATTAAATCTAAAGAGCGAAGTTAGGCTGTAATCCATCCAATACACAAGCATTGTACTCTCGGTGGAGAAGGACATTAGACAACTTGATATCTCCGTCTGTAAATTTGGTACTCGTTCCGTGTAGATGAGCGACGTCTCCGACAACTGCCATTGCAATTTTCAATCACGTTTCCCAATCCAAGCCAAACTCTGTAGAAGTCTTAGTGCAATGGAGCATAGCTGAGAGGCTCCCTGCGGCAAATATTCATGCGCTAGTAGCTTGCAAGAGCACCAGTTTTTTTTGTGTCGCTATGACTCCAACTCCGTCGTCGAAATCCGACCGCATCATCTGCAAAGAAGCTTCAAAGCTTCCACTTTTGCTAAGGTTCTCCAAAAAGCCACGTGGCAGGATAAGGGTTAACTGTGGTTAGTTTGGTGTGGCTGGTCAACTTAACTTGGGTAGGATTAACCTTGGTCAACAAGTAGATAGGGTTGGTCAAGCCAAACCCTAGTCAGGTCAACCCACTAAGCCATGGTTAGGGTTGGTTAATATGCCACCTAAGCACATAGCCCTTAGTAAGCACAATTTGGAATGTAGCATGTGAATCCCTGTGCCACATCATTAAAGGCCTTCTCTTCTTCATAGAAACTTCAACAAGGCATAACTTGCAATCCAGGAGGAATTTGCACACACTCCAAAAGGGAAAAGTGATCTTCTTTTTGAGCTCTACGTGCCTATTAAATCAAAATCATTGTTAGCAATTAGATTCTACCATTGAAGCAAAATAAAGCTCATGGTAAGACCTTTGCAACAATTGGAAAAGCAACGCATGAATGCAAAAAGCATGCCATAAGCACAAGTGCATGAGATGACCATAGCACGAAGTATGGCATCCACACATAAAGCATTAAGGCACATGGAAGAACAAAGCATCATGCATCAAGCTACATCAAGCGAAGAAACAAATGCCATCGACATGAAGCATTGAAAAGCAAAAACCCTTGCCAACCTTGCCTATATGTTTGTAATCAAACCTGACCACCTGAGAGTAGCTATGAAAGCACCCAGGGGAGGTATTGACATGTAAAAACCACACTTGACCACCTTAAGTAGAAATGCAAGCGCTAAGGGGAGGTGATGGAATGTAACTCACATCTGACCACCTTGCAATAGCCAAAGGATCATGGCACCAAGGGGAGGTGTTGAGAGATATGGTGCCATGAGCACATAGATTAAAGGGCTAAGGTATTGTATAGGAAAGAATTAAAGTAGCCACCCTAGGATGTGGAATACATGATGTGGAGATGTGGATTGAGGATATCCACAAGGAGAGATGTGGATGAGAGGATCCCACATAGTTTGACTATTCTAAAGGCTCTCTCTATATAAGAAGCCTATCATGTATTGTTGAAAACACATTGCAAGAGATAAAGATTTGCTACCTCCCTCTCATGTCTTATTTAGTGTGCTTTGAACCTCCTTATTTCTTCCGCTACTCATCTGTGCACCAGGTTAAGTACGATCCGCACTTTGTCAGGGGTCTAGCATGGGAGGACCGCGAGACAAGGTCGACAACATCTAACCCTACACCTTCATTACTGAATCGAATCTCCAACATGGTTGCCACTGGTAGGCTTGGATTCCCCCATGCTGGTATTGGTAGGGAAGAGCTGGCTAACCTGATTGCCAATGTTGAAGTGGCTCAGGCAAAAATGGAAAGTACGAGGGAATTGCTCCATGAGGCACATGCCTCTTTTGAGCTATCATCTTTGGAACTCCACAGGGCTGAGGGGCTGTCCTCCAAGGCCTTCATTAATTTTGGACTTTTTCAGTTGTTTTTGGACGAAGCCCAAAAATCCTTCCCAAATGAAAAGTTTACTTTGTGAAAATATCCTTCCCAAATCAAAATTTTACTTTCTGAAAATATTCTTCCCAAATCAAAAGTTCACTTTGTGGCACTATCATATTCACATAAAAATATTGTTTTTTCAATCTATACTTTTGCACCAACATGCAAGAATTTGAAATAATCCTATATTAGAAATTCTAGCTATACCCAAGTTATTTGTTAATTTAATTATTTTTAATATTTTTCCTTGACGTGATAAATTTATAAATCCATGAAAGGAGACTTAAATATTTCATGAAAATAACATTATCACTCGCAATATGCACAAAATTTTTAAAACTTTTAATAAATAGAAAAAAGACATGATGCCATAAGACCCAAGTTTTGTATTGAACCAAAGAATTATAATAGCAATTATAGCTATTATTATATGATTACATTGAGAGACGTTGCTCTCAGCTAGAGTCTTTATATCCAAAATGATATAGATTGAACATATGTTTACAATTTAAATTGTTGCTCTTAAAGAGCCTCAATTCGTGCCATCTGCATAATTTGACTCCCCATCTTATTGCTCAATGTCACGACAGTCCCTTGCCAGGTGCCATCTACATTAACTCCCACTTGTCTTGCCAAGCCTTGCCCCTTGGGTGCATTGACTCCCCATTGTCTTATTGCTCAATGTGATAGTCCCTTGCCAGGTGCCATCTGCATTAACTCCCTATTGTCTTGCCAAGCCTTGACCCTTGGGTGACATCCAATGCAAAATACAGGTGCCATCTGCATTAACTCCCACTTGTCTTGCCAAGCCTTGCCCCTTGGGTGCATTGACTCCCCATTGTCTTATTGCTCAATGTGATAGTCCCTTGCTAGGTGCCATCTGCATTAACTCCCTATTGTCTTGCCAAGCCTTGACCCTTGGGTGACATCCAGTGCATATTTTGACTCTCATTTGACATAGGAGGTGATGACTCTGATTATAATTGTCTTGAATTGGCTTCTTGCCTAGTACCCAAATAAAATCCTTCAATGGACTTCAATACAAAGCTTTAATCATGGACATTCTTCATTTGCATTGTCTCCTTCTACTTCCTCCATGGCGAGCATCCTTAAAAATTCGTGTATATGCAAAATACTTTGCTGTGGTATTTTTATTTGTCCTTCTACCTCATATCCCATGCGCTTCTTTGATTTCTTTGCCCTTGAATGCCAAGACACTATGATTGTCTTCATCGAAACTTGAGAGACCGCTTCATCATTTGGGACCCACTCCTTCATTGTACAATTAGTATACAATGTGTTGTTATCCATATTCTCCTTCCTGCCCTTTGGCTCATACCATACCGCTGTAAATGTTGTAGCTCTCCCTTGGTCATCTCTTTGCACATCAACTACTTTTGCAACCCAAGTTTTATATTGAACCAAAGAATTATAATAGCAATTATAGCTATTATTATATGATTACATTGAGAGACGTTGCTCTCAGCTAGAGTCTTTATATCCAAAATGATATAGATTGAACATATGTTTACAATTTAAATTGTTGCTCTTAAAGAACCTCAATTCGTGCCATCTGCATAATTTGACTCCCCATTTTCTTATTGCTGAATGTCACGGCAGTCCCTTGCCAGGTGCCATCTACATTAACTCCCACTTGTCTTGCCAAGCCTTGCCCCTTAGGTGCATTGACTCCCCATTGTCTTATTGCTCAATGTGATAGTCCCTTGCCAGGTGCCATCTGCATTAACTCCCTATTGTCTTGCCAAGCCTTGACCCTTGGTGGGTGACATCCAATGCAAAATACAGGTGCCATCTGCATTAACTCCCACTTGTCTTGCCAAGCCTTGCCCCTTGGGTGCATTGACTCCCCATTGTCTTATTGCTCAATGTGATAGTCCCTTGCTAGGTGCCATCTACATTAACTCCCTATTGTCTTGCCAAGCCTTGACCCTTGGGTGACATCCAGTGCATATTTTGACTCTCATTTGACATAGGAGGTGATGACTCTAATTATAATTATCTTGAATTGGCTTCTTGCCTAGTACCGAAATAAAATCCTTCAATGGAGTTCAATACAAAGCTTTAATCATGGACATTCTTCATTTGCATTGTCTCCTTCTACTTCCTCCATGGCGAGCATCCTTAAAAATTCGTGTATATGCAAAATACTTTGCTGTGGTATTTTTATTTTTCCTTCTACCTCATATCCCATGCGCTTCTTTGATTTCTTTGCCCTTGAATGCCAAGACACTATGATTGTCTTCATCGAAACTTGAGAGACCGCTTCATCATTTGGGACCCACTCCTTCATTATACAATTAGTATACAATGTGTTGTTATCCATATTCTCCTTCCTGCCCTTTGGCTCATACCATACCACTGTAAATGTTGTAGCTCTCGCTTGGTCATCTTTTTGCACATCAACTACTTTTGCAACCCAAGTTTTGTATTGAACCAAAGAATTATAATAGCAATTATAGCTTTTATTATATGATTACATTGAGAGACGTTGCTCTCAGCTAGAGTCTTTATATCCAAAATGATATAAATTGAACATAGGTTTACAATTTAAATTGTTGCTCTTAAAGAGCCTCAATTCGTGCCATCTGCATAATTTGACTCCCCATTTTCTTATTGCTGAATGTCACGGCAGTCCCTTGCCAGGTGCCATCTACATTAACTCCCACTTGTCTTGCCAAGCCTTGCCCCTTGGGTGCATTGACTCCCCATTGTCTTATTGCTCAATATGATAGTCCCTTGCCAGGTGCCATCTGCATTAACTCCCTATTGTCTTGCCAAGCCTTGACCCTTAGGTGACATCCAATGCAAAATACAGGTGCCATCTGCATTAACTCCCACTTGTCTTGCCAAGCCTTGCCCCTTGGGTGCATTGACTCCCCATTGTCTTATTGCTCAATGTGATAGTCCCTTGCCAGGTGCCATCTGCATTAACTCCCTATTGTCTTGCCAAGCCTTGACCCTTGGGTGACATCCAGTGCATATTTTGACTCTCATTTGACATAGGAGGTGATGACTCTGATTATAATTGTCTTGAATTGGCTTCTTGCCTAGTACCCAAATAAAATCCTTCAATGGACTTCAATACAAAGCTTTAATCATGGACATTATTCATTTGCATTGTCTCCTTCTACTTCCTCCATGGTGAGCATCCTTAAAAATTCATGTATATGCAAAATACTTTGCTATGGTATTTTTATTTTTCCTTCTACCTCATATCCCATGCGCTTCTTTGATTTCTTTGCCCTTGAATTCCAAGACACTATGATTGTCTTCATCGAAACTTGAGAGACCGCTTCATCATTTGGGACCCACTCCTTCATTATACAATTAGTATACAATGTGTTTTTATCCATATTCTCCTTCCTGCCCTTTGGCTCATACCATACCGCTGTAAATGTTGTAGCTCTCCCTTGGTCATCTCTTTGCACATCAACTACTTTTGCAACCCAAGTTTTGTATTGAACCGAAGAATTATAATAGCAATTATAGCTATTATTATATGATTACATTGAGAGACGTTGCTCTCATATTCATCATCCGATGGCCGAACCACAATAAAACAATCGACCTCTATATCTACTTGTGGCATAAACTCTCTCTTCTTCGGTCCACAATATGGACATGGGAGTAATGATACAAATTCATTTTCAAAGACTGGAGCTGGGCGCAAATCATTATGAACATTTGGCCAAAACATATTGCATTCTTCCTTGACATCCTTTGAGCCTCGCATTATCTCAAAGTCCTTTATTAAATTTCGTGTCTTGTTAATTATAGTGGTAGTGTGTTCTCTCCAAGTAGGCTTCGAATCAGGATATCTCCGGAGCATTTCCTCTTTGTATGTAATAAATGCTTTGAATCGTTCTATTTCACAGTTAGACCTCTCATTGAATTCTTGTATAGGAGCCCATGTTGGATACCTTTCCTTGCTGGAAATTGAAGTTAAGAGACTGTAAGGTTCTTCAAGTTCCCATTTTGTATCATGAGAATACTGTTGCCATTGCATTACAGGTTTTTTATCTTTTAAAAAAAAATGAAAGTAGTGTGGATTGGTATGACCTTTCAATGCATCACCACCCGTTTGTATGAAAGGTAGAATGAAGCTCTTCCAATCATACATTCTTTCGAGCCTCTCACATATTGTACTTTCCTTACGACCACCAACTTGCCTACCACATCTTCTTACTAAGTCATCTATTGTCTCCACATCCTTGCATTTAAGCTCCCTTGAGATTGTGCTAAAAACCTGATCGATATCCTCATGTGTATGCCCAACATACAAAAATCCACATTCGACCTCATTAAAGATTCGATGAGCAACTAGCATGGAGCAGAATGCAAACATGAGTACATTCTTATTTTCTCGCCAGCAATTATCAGCTTGTATTCTCAAAATCGGTGATAAGCAACCTTTTTCTGCATGTACATTGCGAATTGCCTTCATAATAGATGTTACAACTTGATTGCTATCATGTAGATGCAAGGAATCAATCCATATATCTACAAAGAACTTAATCCCATGCACTAACACTCCACATAGATGTGTCTTTAGAAAGTGCTTTCCTTGTAATTTAGGTGGAGTGGCAACAAAACGAGGCAATGTTGTTGTATTCTGATCCATGCCATCTACAATAAGGCACATGTCGTCGGGATGCGAAATAGCTTGCTCCTTCCAAAATGCATATTTTTGTCTGGAATGTCGAATAAGGTCATGATGAGATTTTTGGTTTTTTTTGTATAATTCCCTTTGATTTGGACATGTTGCACTCTCAATCGCTCGCTTTAAATCATCACAGACATTGCACTTTGACATTTTTTGCCTCCTTGGGATTTTAATATATCCAAAGTTCTTCTTCCAAAGAGTATACAAAGTATGAGAAGAAGCTACAGCATCCCCTCTTTGCCTTGGCTTTTCTACAATAGAGTCAAATGCTTCGAGCTTTATCAAGCCCATTGGAAGGTGCATTTCAGTGATCGCATCACCGTTAGGGAGTTTGGTAGATATATGGGGTTGAGGTAAAGCATTTTCATGTATGAAGTCTTGCAAAATTGTTGCTGCCCTGATAGTTGAGATTCTTGATCTGGACCTTCCTCTATTACTGTGAATGCTAAATTTGTTGCCACCCTTTGCCTTGGTGACTAAATCCCAATATGTACCATGGGATAATCCAGTAATATTGCGATATGCCTTATTGCAAATCTTTTTTCCATTTACGAGAGGTTTTACCTTTTGTCTTGAACTTAGCCTTTTATTGCCATTCTAAAGAAAGCAAGAGAGACTTGTGAGAAGGTATTCATTTCTTTTGCTTCCTCTTCTTTGCCACACGTGTCCTCTATATTCCCTGATGTCTGCAAGATCAATGAAGCGCATACATCTTCGCTTGCAACATAGATATCCCAATGCATTTAACATGTTCTCCTCCTTCATTACTCTCTTCCTCTTTGGTTGCTTTTGTGGATCTGCTTGGATTCGCTTTCTCTTCATGCATATGTATGACCGTTTTCGTTCCTCATGCACGTTGTTATCTATATTTATGCACTTCTTCTCCTCACATTTGTTTGTAACCAAGCATCCATGATTGGTCATTGCATCCTTGGCCATATCACAATCAAAGTTAAATATTGAATAATCCTCTGTTGATCTCATCCTTGTTTTTAACATACTCTTAGGACCATTCAATGAATTCACTATTCTACGAGTATTGAGAACCTTGAAACTCTTCCACTCCTGAGAGAACATCACTCATTGGGACATCTTGCATGGCTTTCACAAATCCACAAGCTTGATTGACACCAGGTTTGTTAATATGCATGAACTCATACACACTTGACAAGACATCGCTATTGAAACCTTTGCCCTTCTCATTGTGCAAGAATTCATCCACCCCAGATAAGGCTTCGCTTCTAAAATCATTTTGTTTCTCGGAACCAATGAACTCATCCACTCCAGATAAGATGTCACTTCTATAATTGAGTACATTGAAATCATCCACATTTGAAGTAATAGAGCCTGGCACATGGGCACGCTTTTTAGGTCCTTTGATATTGTAGTATACCTTGTCTTTATCATTGAAAACCACGTGCCTCTTTCTCATGTTTAAAAATTCCATGCTCCATCTCATATTCTTGCCTACCTCATAGTAGGGATCACATAAGGATGTTATGTTATCAACCATACCATCATCAGTGACTTTTAGAATCCTCATTTGTGCAAATGACCATTGCTCCACTTGTTCAAATCCCAATACCTCACCTTCTGCTATAGTCTTATTTGCAAATGATCTCATTTGTAAAATGTCCCCTATAGTAAAATCCAAGGTGGTGCACTTTGTATTCTTGATAATGTCTGTTGCATAAGTCTCATCTTTGTCCCATGCTATAAATGATTTGTTGGATGTATTGTAGGGCATAACATCTCCAAGTGTTTCCATATCTCCACATTTATACTTTAGCTCAACATGTGTGCTAAGAATCTTTGATACAGTAACTGCCACCTTATCTTTGCCAAGTCTTCGAAAGTGGCAAACTGAATTGGGATCACTATCATGAATTGTAGCAAATGCAACTACTCTTTTGCTACATAAAATCACATCCATGAACAAAATCTATAGTCATCTCCTTTGTGAGAGTCCTTCGCAAGCAAGCTGCAGTAGCAACAATTACATAAATATTAGTCTCTTTTCAATAATCTACTCATTTGTTATAATTTTTAATTAGTACTTAATTTATTGGTGAGAGAAGTTATCCGATCAAGTACTCATCAGATGGACATGCCAAGTTATCATTTGCATGGTTGATCGAGCATTAAATACTATTTTTGCTCTAGTGTCATGCACATCCGTAAAAAAACACGATGCTAGGTATGTTATTTGATCAAGTACTTATGGGATGGGTGCACCACTTTGCATGTAAGACAATTCCACCTATTTGAAGGTGCTTTGCATGGTCGATCGAGCATTAAATACCATTTTTGCCTTAGTGTCATGCACATCCGTAAAAAAGCACGCTGCTAGGTATGTTATCCGATCAAGTACTTATGCGATGGGAATACCACTTTGCATGTAAGTCAATTCCACCTAGTTGAAGGTGTGTGCAAAGTATTGTGCCCATCGGATATGCTTTGCATTGTTGATCAAGCATAAAACACCGTTTTTGCCTTAGTGTCATGCACAATCATAAAAGAACACGGTCCTAGGAGTGTTATTCAAACAAGTCCTTATTGGATGGGGGCTCCACTTTGCATGCAAGTCCGTTTCAACTAGGTTCAGATGCGTGCAAAGTATTGTCACCATCGGATATGCTTTGCATGGTTGATCGAGCATGCAAAGCATATTTGCCTTAGTGTCATGCACATCCGTAAAAAAACATGCTGCTAGGTGTGTTATCCGATCAAGTACTTATGCAATGGGAGTGCCACTTTGTGTGTAAGTCAATTACACCTAGTTGAAGGTGTGTGTGCAAAGTATTGTGCCCATCGGATATGCTTTGCATTGTCAATCAAGCATAAAACACCATTTTTGCCTTAGTGTCATGCACAACCATATAAAAACACGGCCCTAGGTGTGTTATTCAAACAAGTACTTATCGGATGGGGGCTCCACTTTGCACACAAGTCCGTTTCAACTACATTGACATGTGTGCAAAGTATTGTCACCATCGGATATGCTTTGCATGGTCGATCACGCATTATACACCATTTTTTCCCTACTGATATGCACATCTATAAAAAAACACGCCCTTAGGTGTGTTATCTGACCAAGTACTTATCGGATGGGTGTGCCTCTTTGAGAACATTTCAATACCACCTAGGTTGAGGCATATGAAAAGTGTTGTTCCCATCGGATATCCTTTGCATGGTCAATCGAGCATTAAATACTATTTTTGCTCTAGTGTCATGCACATCCGAAAAAAACACGCTGCTAGGTATGTTATCCGATCAAGCACTTATGGGATGGGAGTTCCACTTTGCATGTAAGTCAATTCCTCCTAGTTGAAGGTGTGTGCAAAGTATTGTGCCCATCGGATATGCTTTGCATTGTGGATCAAGCATAAAACACTGTTTTTGCCTTAGTGTCATGCACAACCATGAAAAAACATGGTCCTAGGGGTGTTAATCAAACAAGTACTTATCGGATGGGGGCTCCACTTTGCACGCAAGTCTGTTTCAACTAGGTTGAGATGCGTTCAAAGTATTTTCACCATCCGATATGCTCTGCATGGTTGATTACACATTATACAATGTTTTTCCAGTAGTGATATGCACATCGGTAAAAAAACATGCCCTTAGGTATGTTATCTGACCAAGTACTTATTGAATGGGTGTGACTCTCTGAGAACATTTCAATAACTCCTAGGTTAAGGCATATGAAAATTATTGTGCCCATGGGATATGCTTTGCATGGTCGATCGAGCATTAAATACCATTTTTGCCTTAGTGTCATGCACATCTGTAAAAAAACACGTTGCTAGGTGTGTTATCTGATCAAGTATTTATGCGATGGGAATGCCACTTTGCATGTAATTGAATTCCACCTAGTTGAAGGTGTGTGCAAAGTATTGTGCCCATCGGATATACTTTGCATTGTCAATCAAGCATAAAACATTGTTTTTGCCTAGTGTAATGCACAAGGTGTGTTATTCAAACAAGTAGTTATCAGATGGGGGCTCCACTTTGCACCCAAGTATCTTTCAACTAGATTGAGGTGCGTGCAAATTATTGTGACCATTGGATATGATTTGCATGGCCGATCACGCATTATAAACCATTTTTACCCTAGTGATATGCACATCTGAAAAAAACACGCCCTTAAGTGTGTTATTTGAACAAGTACTTATTGGATGGGTGTGCCTCTTTGAGAAAATTTCAATACCACCTAGGTTGAGGCGTAGGAAAAGTGTTGTGCCCATCGGATATCCTTTGCATGGTCGATCGAGCATTAAATACTATTTTTGCTCGTGTCATGCACATCCGTAAAAAAACGCACTGCTAGGTATGTTATCTGATCAAGAACTTATGAGATGGGCGTGCCACTTTGCATGTGAGTCAATTCCACCTAGTTGAAGGTGTGTGCAAAGTATTGTTCCCATCGGATCTGCTTCGCATTGTCGATCAAGCATAAAACACCGTTTTTGGCTTAGTGTCATAACAACCATGAAAAAACACGGTCCTAAGTGTGTTAATCAAACAAGTACTTGATGGGGGCTCCACTTCGCACGCAAGTTAATTTCAACTACATTGCAGTGCATGCAAGGTATCGTCACCATCAGATATGCTTTGCATGGTCTATCATGCATTATACATCATTTTTTCCCTAGTCATATGCACATCCGCAGAAAAACACGCCCTTAGGTGTGTTATCTGACCAAGTACTTATCGGATGGGTGTGCCTCTTTGCGAACATTTCAATACCACCTAGGTTAAGGCATAGGAAAAGTATTGTGCCCATCGGATATGCTTTGCATGGTCGATCGAGCATTAAATACCATTTTTGCCTTAGTGTCATGCACATCCGTAAAAAAACACGCTGCTAGGTGTGTTATCCGATCAAGTACTTATGCGATGGGAATGCCACTTTGCATGTAAGTCAATTCCACCTAGTTTAAGGTATGTGCAAAGTATTGTGCCCATTGGATATGCTTTGCATTGTGGATCAAGCATAAAACACCGTTTTTGCCTTAGTGTCATGCACAACCATATAAAAACACAGCCCTAGGTGTGTTATTCAAACAAGTACTTATCGGGTGGGGACTCCACTTTGCACACAAGTCCATTTCAACTACCTTGAGGTGCGTGCAAAGTATGGTCACCATCGGATATGCTTTGCATGGTCGATCATGCATTATACACCATTTCTTCCCTAGTGAGATGCACATCCACAAAAAAACATGCCCTTAGGTGTCTATCTGACCAAGTACTTATTAGATGGTTGTGCCTCTTTGAGAACATTTCAATACCACCTATATTGAGGCATAGAAAAGTATTGTGCCCATCAGATATCCTTTGCATGGTCGATCGAGCATTAAATACTATTTTTGCTCTAGCGTCATGCACATCCGAAAAAAACATGCTGCTAGGTATGTTATCCAATCAAGCACTTATGGGATGGGCGTGCCACTTTTCATGTAAGTCAATTCCACCCAGTTGAAGGTGTGTGCAAAGTATTGTGCCCATCGGATATGCTTTGCATTGTCGATCAAGCATAAAACACCGTTTTTGCCTTAGTGTCATGCACAACCATAAAAAAACACGGTCCTAGGTGTGTTAATAAAACAAGTACTTATCGGATGGGGGCTCCAGTTTGCACGCAAGTCTGTTTCAACTAGATTGAGATGCGTGCAAAGTATTGTCACCATCGGATATGCTCTGCATGGTCGATTACGCATTATACAATGTTTTTCCCGTAGTGATATGCACATCCGCAAAAAAACACGCCCTTAGGTATGTTATTTGACAAAGTACTTATCGGATGGGTGTGTATCTTTGAGAACATTTCAATACCACCTAGGTTAAGGCATAGGAAAAGTATTGTGCCCATTGGATATGCTTTGCATGGTCCATCGAGCATTAAATACCATTTTTGCCTTAGTGTCATGCACATCCGTAAAAAAACACGCTGCTAGGTGTGTTATCCGATCAAGTACTTGTGCGATGGGAATGCCACTTTGCATGTAATTCAATTACACCTAGTTGAAGGTGTGTGAAAAGTATTATGCCCTTCGAATATGCTTTGCATTGTGGATCAAGCATAAAACACCGTTTTTGCCTTAGTGTCATGGACAACCATATAAAAACACAGTCCTAAGTGTGTTATTCAAATAAGTACTTATCGGATGGGGACTCCACCTTGCACGCAAATCTGTTTCAACTATGCTGAGGTGCGTGCAAAGTATTGTCACATCGGATATGCTTTGCATGGCCGATCACGCATTATACACCGTTTTTCCCCTAGTGATATGCACATCCGCAAAAAAACACATCCTTAGGTGTGTTATCCGACCAAGTACTTATCGGATGGGTGTGCCTCTTTGAGAACATTTCAATATATGCTTTGCATGGTCGATCTAGCATTAAATACCATTTTTGCCTTAGTGTCTTGCACATCTGTAAAAAAAGACGCTGCTAGGTGTGTTATCCGATCAAGTACTTATGCGATGGGAATGCCACTTTGCATGTAATTCAATTTCACCTAGTTGAAGGTGTGTGCAAAGTATTGTGCCCATCGGATATGCTTTGCATTGTGGATCAAGCATAATACACTGTTTTTGCCTTAGTGTAATGCACAACTATAAAAAAACACGGTCCTAGGTGTGTTATTCAAACACGTGCTTATCAGACGGGGGCTCCAATGTGCACGCAAGTATATTTCAACTAGGTTGAGGTGCATGCAAAGTATTGTGACCATCGTATATGATTTGCATGGCCGATCACGCATTATACATCGTTTTTCCCCTAGTGATATGCACATCCGCAAAAAAACATGCCCGTAGGTGTGTTATCTGACCAAGTAGTTATCGGATGGGTGTGCCTCTTTGAGACATTTCAATACGACATAGATTGAGGTGTAGGAAAGGTGTTGTGCCCATCGGATATCCTTTGCATGGTCGATCGAGAATTAAAGACTATTTTTTCTCTAGTGTCATGCACATTTGTAGAAAAACACGCTGCTAGGTATGTTATCCGATCAAGCACTTATGGGATGGGCGTGCCACTTTGCATGTAAGTCAATTCCACCTATTTGAAGGTGTGTGCAAAGTATTGTGTCCATCAGATATGTTTTGCATTGTGGATCAAGCATGAAACACCGTTCTTGCCTTAGTGTCATGCACAACAATGAAAAAACACGGTCCTAGGTGTGTTAATCAACAAGTACTTATCGAATGGGGGCTCTAGTTTGCACGCAAGTCTGTTTCAACTAGGTTGGGATGCGTGCAAAGTATTGTCACCATCAGATATGCTCTGCATGGTCGATGACACATTATACAATGTTTTTCCCGTAGTGATATGCACATCCACAAAAAAGCATGCCCTTAGGTATGTTATCTGACCAAGTACTTATCAGATGGGTGTGCCTCTTTGAGAAAATTTTAATACCACCTAGGTTAATGCATAGGAAAAGTATTGTGCCCATGGGATATGCTTTGCATGGTCAATCGAGCATTAAATACCATTTTTGCCTTAGTGTCATGCACATCCGTAAAAAAACACGCTGTTAGGTGCGTTATCTGATCAAGTACTTATGCGATGGGAATGCCACTTTGCATGTAAGTCAATTCAACCTAGTTGAAGGTGTGTGCAAAGTATTGTGCCCATCGAATATGCTTTGCAATGTCGATCAAGCATAAAACACCGTTTTTGCCTTAGTGTCATGCACAACCATATAAAAACACGGCCCTAGGTGTGTTATTCAAACAAGTACTTATCAGATGGGGGCTCCACTTTGCACGCAAGTCCGTTTCAACTATGTGTAGGTGCATGCAAGGTATTTTCATCATCGGATATGCTTTGCATGGTCGATCACGCATTATACACCATTTTTTCCCTAGTGATATGCACATCCATAAAAAAACACGCCCTTAGGTGTGTTATCTGACCAAGTACTTATCGGATGGGTGTGCCTCTTTGAGAACATTTCAATACCACCTAGGTTGAGGCATATGAAAAGTGTTGTTCCCATCAGATATCCTTTGCATGGTCGATCGAGCATTAAATACTATTTTTGCTCTAGTGTCATGCACAGCCGTAAAAAAAGACGCTGCTAGGTATGTTATCCGATCAAGCACTTATGGGATGGGAGTGCCACTTTGCATGTAAGTCAATTTCACCTAGTTGAAGTGTGTGCAAAGTATTGTGCCCATCGAATATGCTTTGCATTGTCGATCAAGCATAAAACACCGTTTTTGCCTTAGTGTCATGCACAACCATGAAAAAACATGGTCCTAGGTGTGCTAATCAAACAAGTACTTATTGGATGGGGGATCCACTTTGCACACAAGTCCATTTCAACTATGTTGAGGTGCGTGCAAAGTATTTTCACCATCGGATATGCTTTGCATGGTCGATCACGCATTATGCACCATTTTTTCCCTAGTGATATGCACATCCGCAAAAAAACATGCCCTTAGGTGTGTTATTTGACCAAGTACTTGTCGGATGGGTATACCTCTTTGAGAACATTTCAATACCACCTAGGTTGCAGTGTAGGAAAAGTGTTGTGCCCATTGGATATCCTTTGCATGGTCGATCGAGCATTAAATACTATTTTTGCTCTAGTGTCATGCACATCCGTAGAAAAACACGCTGCTAGGCATGTTATCCGATCAAGCACTTATGGGATGGGCGTGCCACTTTGCATGTAAGTCAATTCCACCTAGTTGAAGGTGTGTGCAAAGTATTGTGCCCATCGGATATGCTTTGCATTGTCGATCAAGCATAAAACATCGTTTTTGCCTTAGTGTCAAGCACATTTGTAAAAAAACACGGTCCTAGGTGTGTTATTGGAACAAGTACTTATCTAACCGACATGCCACTTTTCATGCAACTCAAGAACACCTATGTTGAGGTGGGTGCAAAGTATTGTGCCCATCGGATGTACTTTTCATGGTATATCACGTATTAAACTCTGTTTGTGCCTCAATGTCATGCACAACCATAAAAAAACACGCTTTTAGGTGTGTTATCCGACCAACTGCTTATCAGATGGATGTACCACTTTGCATGCAATTCAATACCACAACTGTTGAGAATCATGCAAAGTATTGTGCCCATCGGATATGCTTTGCATTGTCGAACAAGCATTAAATACTGTTTTGGCCTTAGTGTCATGGACAACTGTAAAAAAACACAGTCCTAGATGTGTTATTCGACTAAGTGCTTATGGTATGGGCACGCCACTTTGCATGTAAGTCAATAATACCTAGGTTGAGATGTGTGCAAAGTATTGTGATGATCGGATATGCGTTGCATTGTCGATTAAGCATAAAACAGCATTTTTGCCTTAGTGTCATGGACAACAACCAATAAAAAACATGGTCCTAGGTGTGATGTTCTAAAAAGTACTTGTCAGATGGGGGAGCCACTTTGCAAGAAAGTCAATTTCAACTAGGTTGATGTGCGTGCATAGTATTGTGTCTATCGGTTATGCTTTGCATGGGGGATCACACATTATACACCGTTTTCCCCCTAGTGCAATGCACATCCGTCAAAGAACACGCTCTTAGGTGTATTATCATACCAAGTACTTATTGAATGGGCGTTCCACTTTGCATGGAACACCATACCACCACTTTTGAGGCACGTGCAAAGTATTGTGCCCATCGGATATGCTTTACATGGTAGATTGAATATTAAATACCATTTTTGCCTTGATGTCATGTACGACCATCAAAAAACACGATCCTAGGTGTATTTTTCAAACAAGTACTTATCGGATGGGGATGCCACTTTGCACACAAGTCAATACTGCCTAGGTTGAGGAACGTGCAAAGTCTTGTGTCCATTGGATATGCTTTGCATAGTCGATCGCGCATTATACACCATTTTGTTCCTAGTGTTATGCACAATCATCATAAAATACGTTTGGAGGTGTGTTATCCGAACAAGTACTTATGGGATGGGTGCACCACTTTGTATGGAAGTCAATACAACCTAGGTTGAGGGCGTGTACAAAGTTTTGTGCCCATTGGAGAAATGTAGATGTGAGATAATTAGAAAATTCTCGGTATGTGTATATGTGTGTGTGTGGCAAACAATTTTGATACAACAAAGTAAACACCTAGTGCACAAATTATGCACTTCATACCTTGAGTATTGTGTCAAAATAAAAGCTGAAATAAGCTTGTTGATGAGAATAAATACGCCCTTGTAAATATGCCCTTGAATAAAAGCACAGTTGTTGTATGACCACAATAGGATCGCTTTGACACCTATGATTTTGCCCACATGTAAGTTTGCAAATAGTATAAAAAATCATATAATAATATATTAATAGTTTGCAAATCTATATAGCAAGTGAGTAATGGGAAGTGGAAGTGGGAGTGAGGAGGGAGGAGTTGAATGGGAGAGGGAAGTAATAGGGGTGTATGATAATAAGTATAAAAATTAGTATAATAATATATTGATAGTTTTCAAATGGCAAGTGAGTAATGGGAAGTGGAAGTGAGAGTGGGGAGGGAAGAATGGAATGGGAGAGGGGGAGGTAATAGGGGAGTAGGATAATAAGGGAGTGAAATGAGTGAGGGGAGTTAATAGGGGATGAAAAAGAGGAGGGTGAGATGGGGAAATATAGGATTTTGGGAAATGGGAGGAGTATGGGACGTGGTGGAAATGTGGGATGGGAGTGGTGGCAATGGGGGAGGAAGAAGAAATGGATGGGGGGAGGGCCAATGGAAGATTGGGATGAGGGATGGGGGTCCAATGGGAGAGGGGGAGTAATGGGAGCCAATGGGAGAGGGGAGAAATGAAAAGCCAATAGGAGAGAGGGGAGGAATGGAAAGCCAATAGGAGAGAAGGAGGAAAACCTAATTTTTCTTATATATAGTCTTCCTTGTTCATTCATTCTCCCCTCATTTCATTCATTGAAGCAAGACAGCAAGAAAGCAAGGACGAGCAAGAAAGCAAGGAAGGAAGAGCAAGAAAGCAAGAAAGAGCAAACTTACAAACTTTTCCCAAGTACTTGTAAATTTTTTTGATTAATTCTTTATCTAGATCTTTTTTTTTAATTTGAAGAGAGAGAAAGAAAGAAAGAGAGAGAGGAACGAGAGAGAGAGAGAGACAGTTTAGAGAGAAGGAGAGAAGCCTTGGAGGCCGCGGCCTCCAGGAGGAAGACAGAAGTGGAGGGGGATGAGAGGGAGGAGCCAAGGAGGGAGGGAGGAGCGATGGAAGAGGGGAGGGAGGAAGAGGGAGAGAGGGAGGGAGGAGCAGAGGTAGGGGGAGAGAGGGAGGGAGGTAGGAGGAGGGAGGAAGAGGGAGGAAGGGGGGATTGGAGGGAGGGGGGGTGGCATCGAGAGGAGAGAGGGGGTGGTTGGGTCAAGAGGAGGGAGGGGCGGCATCCAAAGGAGGGGGGCGGGGTTGAGAGGAGGGGGCGGGGGGGGTCGAGGGAGGGAGGGGATGGAGGGGGGGGTCCTGGCGGCTGCAGCCGCCAGGATGGGAGGGAGGGGCGAGGGGGGTCGAGGGAGGGAGAGAATGGAAGGGGGGGATCCTGGCAGCCACGACCGCCAGGACGGGAGGGAGGGGAGGGAGGCGAGAGGGAGGGAGGGGATGCAGGGGGGGTCCTGGCACGGTAGGGAGGGGAGGGAGCAGGAGGGAGGGAGATTGAGGGGAGGGAGGGGTGAGGGGAGTTTTGGCGGCCGCTAGGACGAGAGGGAGGGGAGGGAGGCAGGAGGGAGGAAGAGAGAGAGGGGAGGGGAGGGAGGGGAGCGGGGTCCTCGCAGCCGTGGCCGCCAGGATGGGAGGGAGGGGAGGAAGGCAGGAGGGAGGGGGAGAGAGAGGCGAGGGAGGGGTGGGGGGGGTCTTGGTGGCTGTGGCCGCCAGGGCGGGAGGGAGGGGAGGGAGGCGAGAGGGAGGGAGAGAGAGAGGGGAGGCGAGGGAGGTGGGGTCCTAGTGGCCACAGCCGCCAGGACGGGAGGGAGAGGAGGTGTCTTGGCGACCGCAGCCACCAGGACGGGAGGGAGGGGAGGGAGGCGAGAGGGAGGGAGAGAGAGAGAGGGGAGGGGAGGGAGGGGGGGTCTTGGCGGTCGCGACCGCCAAGACGGGAGGGAGGGGAGGGAGGCGGGAGGGAGGAGGGAGGGGAGGGAGGTGGGAGGGAGGGAGAGAGAGAGGGGAGGAAGGGAGGGGAGGGAGGTGAGGGGGTCCTAGTGGCCGCGGCCGCTAGGATGGGAGGGAGGGGCGGCAAGGGAGGGGTGTCGAGAGGAGCAGCCGGGTCAAGAGGGAGGGAGAGGGGGGGGTCCTGGTGGCCACGGTCACTAGGACGGGGGAGAGAGGGAGAGAGGGGAGGGAGGGGAGGGAGGGGGGGTCTTGGCAGCCACGGCCACTAGGACGGAAGGGAGGGGAGGGAGGTGGGAGGGAGGGAGAGAGAGAGGGGAGGGAGGGGTGGGGGGTTCCTAGCGGCCGCGGCTTCCAGGACGGGAGGGAGGGGAGGGAGGTGGGAGGGAGGGAGAGAGAGAGGGGAGGGAGGGGGGAGGGTGGCCTGGCAACCGCGGCCATCAGGACGGGAGGGAGGGGAGGGAGGCAGGAGGGAGGGAGAGAGAGAGGGGAGGGAGGGGAAGGAGGGGTGGGGCTGTTCTGGCGGCTGCGGCCGCCAAGGTGAGAGGGAAGGGAGAGGAGGGAGGGGAGGGAGAGAGAGAGAGAGAGGGGGGGTTCCTGGCGACCGCAGTCACCAGGTGAGAGGGAGGGGAGGGAGAGAGAGAGAGAGGGGGGGAGAGAGAGAGGAGGGAGGGGAGGGAGAGAGAAAGTGAGAGGAGGGAGGGGAGAGGAGGGAGGGGAGGGGGGGTCTTGGCGGCCGCGGCCGCCAGTGTGAGAGGGAGGGGAGAGGAGGAAGCGGAAGGAGAGAGAGGGGAGAGGAGGGAGGGGAGGGAGAGAGAGAGAAAGGGAGGGGAGAGGAGGGAGCAGAAGGAGAGAGAGGGGAGAGGAGGGAGGGGAGGGAGAGAGAGAGAGAGAGAGAGAGGGGGGAGGGAGAGAGAGAGTGGGGGGAGGGAGAGAGAAAGCGAGAGAGAGAGTGAGGGGGGGAAGGTATGGGAGCGAGAGAGAGTGAGGGAGAGAGAAAGCGAGAGAGAGAGTGAGAGGTTGGGAAGGTATGGGACTAGAGAGAGAGAGATATGTGACTAGAGAGGGAGGTTCGTCGCATAGAGAGGGAGCTCCATTAGAGAGAGAGAGAGCCCACTACATAGAGAAGAGGAGTAGAGGGAGAGAGGTCGAATTCTTACAAGAGCGACAAATAAGATTTGACTTAGGAAAAGATTAAAAGGGACTTATGAGAAGAAAGTATCAAGAAGAATGTTGAACACAAATTTGAATTCTTACAACTAAGAGTAGAACTATCATGAGCTCTTCAACACAAATTTGAATTCTTACAACTAAAAGTAGAACTATCACGAGCAAGAGCGATAAATAAGATTTGACTTACTATCATGAGCAAGAGCGACAAATAAGATTTGACTTACTATCATGAGCAAGAGCGACAAATAAGATTTGACTTACAAGAAGAATGAAAGGGACTTATGAGAAGAAAGTATCAAGAAGAATGTTGAACACGAATTCGAATTCAAAAGAAACATATGAGAAGAAAGTATCAAGAAGAATGTTGAACACAAATTTGAATTCAAATTTCCCTCTCTTTTTTAAAAATTCAAATTTATGCGTGGGAGGAGTGGGCTAGTTTTTCTTATATATACTCTTCTTTCCATTCATTCATTCTCAAAGAGAGAGAGAGAGAGAGTGAGAGAAATGGCGGGCTTCCAAGGCTGCAGGTTGATTTGCGGCAGAAAAGGCTAGTTGGCACTGTTTTCACGCTGCAGGCTGGCAGGAAACAAGGCCGGAAAACTGGCGAGGCTAAGGCTGCACATGGCGAGGGGAGAGAGAGAGAGAAAGAAGAAAGAGAGAGAGAGATTAAGAGAGAGAAGAGGGGCGGAGGGAGAGAGAGAAAACTCTTGGCGGCTGTGGCAGCTAGAGGAGGGGGGTTTTTTAGAAGGCATTACAATTCTTTTTAAATTAGTTTCTTATTTGAGTTTTTGAGTTCTATTTTAATTAGTTTCTTATTTATATTTGAGTTTGTAAATTTGAGAAATGAGAGAGAATAGAGAGGGAGAGAAAGAGAGAGGAGAGAGGGAAAGAGAGAAATTAAGAGAGAGAAGAGGGGCTCTTGGCAGCCGTGGCCACCAAAGGGAGAGAGAGAATAGAAATGAGAGAGACAATGAGAAATGAGAGAGGAGTAGGGAGGGAGAGAGAGAGAGAGGAGAGAGGGAGAGAGAGAGAGAGAGAGAGAGAGAGATTCAGAGAGAGAAGAGGGGCTCCTTAAATGAGAGAGAAGAGTAGGGAGGGAAAGAAAGAGAGAGAGGAGAGAGGGGGAGACAGATTAAGAGAGAGAAGAGGGTCTCTTGGCGGCCGTGGCTGCTAGAGGGAGGGAGAGATTAGGGAGAGAGAGGGAGAGAGATAGAAAGAGAGAGAGGGAGAGAGAGGGAGAGAGAGAGAGAAAGAGAGAGAGGGAGAGAGAGGGAGAGAGAGAGAAGTTTAAGAGAATGAAACATGGCGAGAGGAGAGAAGGAAAGAGAGAAATTAAGAGAGAGAAGAGGGGCTCTTCACGGTCATGGCCGCCAAAGGGAGAGAGAGAATGAGAAATGAGAGAGAAGAGTAGGGAGGGAGAGAAAGAGAGAGAGGGAGAGAGACAAGAGATTAAGAGAGAGAAGAGGGGCTCCTTAAATGAGAGAGAAGAGTAGGGAGGGAAAGAAAGAGAGAGCTGAGAGAGGGAGAGAGAGAAGAGAGTCTCCTGGCAGCAATGAGAGAGAAGAGTAGGGAGGGAAAGAAAGAGAGAGCTGAGAGAGGGAGAGAGAGATTAAGAGAGAGAAGAGAGTCTCCTAGCAGCCATGGCTGCTAGAGGGAGGGAGAGAGTAGGGAGGGAGAGTGAGAGAGAGAGAGAGAGAGAAGAGAGGAGGGAGAATTAGGGAGAGAGAAAGAGAGAGAGAGAGAGAGAGAGAGAGAGAGAGAGAGAAAGAGAGAGAGGGAGAGAGAGGGAATAAAACTTCTGTGCTAGAGGGAGGGAGAGGGAGAGACAGAGAGAGAAGAGAGGAGGGAGACTTAGGAAGAGAGAAAGAGAGAGAGGGGGAGAGAGGGAGAGAGAGGGAGAGAGAGGGAGAGAGAGAGAAAGAGAGAGAGAGAGAGATGAGAGAGAAGAGAGGAGGGAGACTTAGGGAGAGAGAGAGGGAGAGAGAGATAAAGAGAGAGGGAGAGAGAATGAAACTTCTAGCAGCCATGGCCACCAAGAGAGGGAGCTAGAGAGAGAGAGAGAGAGAGAGAGAGAGAGAGAGACTTCTCGCGGCCGTGGCCGCCAAGGGAAGGAGGGAGGGGGGGAGAGAGAGAGAGAGAATGAGAAATGAGAGAGAAGAGGGGAGGGAGAGAAAGAGAGATTAAGAGTGAGAAGAGGGACAGAGGAGAGAGAGAAAGGGAGAGAGGGAGGGAGGGAGGGTGGGAGGGAGGAAGGCTGGGAGAGAATTTAGAGAGAGAGAGAGACATAGAGAGGGAAAGAATGACAAATCCTAGCGGCCAAAAGGATAGAGGTAGGGAGGTAGAGAGCCTAAGAGAGAGAGAGAGAGAGAGGGGGAGAGAGAGAGAAGAGGAGAGAGAGAGAGGAGAGAGGTGGAGAGAGAGAGAGAAATAATTACAAATCCTAGGGAGAGAGAGAGAGAGATAAAGAGAGAGAATGATAAATCTTAGCCGCCATGGGAGGGAGAGAAAGAGAGACTTGAGATAAACTAAGAGAGAGAATGAGTGGAATGAGGACAGAGAGGGAAACACATAAGAGTTGTCAGAGAGAGAGAGAGAGAGAGATTAAGAGAGAGAATGAGGTGTCTTGACTATGGCTACAGAGAGAATTAGGAGTCGAGAGAGAGAGAAAGTTCAGAGGAAAGAGAGAATTTTATATATTTACATGTTTTATATTATACTTTTAAAAAATTATAAAAGAGTGAATTTATGGTTTGTTTTGAAGGTGAGATAATATTTTTATATATATTCATCTTTTAAATTGAAAAATGTTAACTTTTCTTTAGATACGTGTTCTTCATTTCTCTCACATGCAGGTTTAGCCTCTACATCAAAACCCCTTCTTTTGCATATTTAAGCCTCTTAAACCCCATCACATTAAAACGAACATAGAAAAAGGAATTATTTATTGCTTTTCTTCACTTCGACGGTTGGTTTAGCATAGTTTAGCATAGATTAGATTGCCTTAGAGGAGAGACAATTCTCCAAGTTGCCAATCAAAGCCATGCTCAAATTTTTCTAACTAGTTCCTAATCGTTGTCAGTCCCTTCACTCACATGCGGTTTAACACTCATAACATGCTATTAAATAAGACCTTTTACCATTTACCAAGAAGTTTATCAGTGGGCAGATTGCATGAGTAGATATCAGTGGACAGATTACATATATCAGTGGACAGATTACATGTCATGGGACATATTGGAGCTTGATGATTATTGGTTATTTTTATTGCATTTGTATAAATATTTAAGCTCATTTATTGTCATAAAAATCTTGTAAAGCCTTCTAGGCTATTTTTTACATTTATTGTCATATGAAGCACCTTGTAATAAACCCGACCATCCCAACCATTCACTATTTAACGAGTATCAGTGGGCTGCATAAGTGGATATATCATGTGGGCTGCATAAATGGATATCAGTGGAACAATTTTTAGTGGGTAGATTGCATCAGTTGGGTATCAGTGCACAAATATCAATGGATGGATAGATTACATGTCATCACGAAGATTGAAGCTTTATCACTAGAGGGCAAATCAATGGATGGACAGATTACATGTCTTCACGAAGATTTAAGCTTTATCACTAGAGGACATTTTATTTCATTATAAAGCTTTATTGGCTAATTTTTTTACATTTGTACAAATATTTAAGCCTTGAAAAGCCTTCTAGGCTATTTCCCACATTTATTGCTATAAAATACTTTGTAGAGTCCTCTCCGCTATTGGTCACATTTATTGCCATATGAAGGCTTGTAAAGCCTTTTGGGCTATTTTCCACATTATTGTATCAAGCATTGTATATTGTACTTTACTTGTATGTATCTAAATTCTTCATTATCTTTTCTTGTAGGATTATGGAGCAATCAACTAATGTGGGGGCTATCCTAAATGACTCTGAGATCAGAGCATGGGTCTCTGATGTCACTTTGAATTTGAAAGGAAAGGAATATAGCCCCAATGGCTTTAGTAGGTGGACTCGATATCACATGGGCAGAAGAGCTTGGTTTCTTCATCAAAAGGAAAAGAGACTCTTTCTACTTATGTCAAAAAGGGAGTTCAATGATATTGAAGATCCATGGGATGCTACTTTCTTCAAAAAATATATGACTTCAAGCCTTGTAGTAGGCATAATGATGGAGCCAAAAGAGACTTTTATGGATATTTTCACAAAGAGTTCAGATCCTGAAGTTGGCGGTCTTCATTTTGTTGTGTCAAGGAGAGACTCAAAGACCTTTGTGATGCCTCCTCCTCAACCATCAAAGTTTCTAGAGCTACAAAGTGCATTGGAGGCTCTTGCATATACTTGGGAGCAATTTCCTACTGTGGTGGCACAAAGGATGCATGCAAAGATAATGTTTGAGTACTTTGAGGATGCAAAATATGCTCCTCATATTCAAGGATCTTCACATGAAGGAGATCAAAAAATAAGAACCTGTAGCAAGCAATGTGGTCCTGCGCCCAATAATGTTTTGTCCAATCAAAAATAGTTTTCTGGATCAAATAACATTTACAGGCCCTACACATTTCGAGGAAACCTTCAGTTGATTATTTAAAGACACTCTTAAAAATATTCCACATGAACAAGGCAAAGAGGCACAAGGTGAGAATATGCTAAAGGAAGCAAAGAAGGAATTCCTCCTTCATTGCAGATTCCAGCCCATTGATGGTCAACATTGGGCTTATGCTTGTAATCAGATTGCAAAAGAAGCAAAGGAGGTCAAAAGTCTCACTTCAGAACAATTTGCAAAGATAAGTTCATTCCATTATTATCCTGCAACAATCTGTATATTCAAGCATGAGATCAAGTATTTGATTGAGTCTAAAAGACTTAATCATTGTGTCCATGGAAAGCGTAAGATATCCTCAACATCAGAGGTCTTACAGAAGGCAAGGGTTATATGGACAACATTTGGTTCTCCAAATCCTGATTTGAAGCGAAAGGTCACAAAAGCAGACGCTGACACACTCACAAACTTCTATACTTCTTTGGGTGTAGTTGTGCCTAGGGGAACCTAAGAGCGAGAAGAAAATATGACAAGCCTCAAGTTGGTGAGGGATAGATATGTTGACTACACTTCTATCATATTTCGTCCTGTTGAAGTGTTCAATGAGATGCTTGAAACGTGCATTGCTTGTGAGTGTGGACAGTTGACCTATGAAGCTCCTTTGTTTATCTCCGAAAAGTCAAAGGTAATGGATAAGGAGTTGACGGCAAGGATGTGGAGGCCTATAAAGTACTTACTTGACAAGTATGCATCTATGGCAACACAAAAAATTTTAAAGAAAGAATGGTTTTTTGGAAAGAAAGACAAAGACCACTGCATGTAAGAATGCATCAATGTATAGGTGAGGCGTGATGCAGTGCATAGTGCCATTATGTATTTATTGTCAGATAAACAAATTCCACTTACTCATTGTAACATTGAATATAATGTGGTCAAGCATATAGCTTCTTTGTCAACACCCAAGGTAAAGCTATGGGCAAACATGTGGATTAAAAAAGATGAAGATGGGTTCGAAATAGTAACCTCTTACATGAGAAAAGAAATCCCACAACAGGTGGTTGCATATGTGGAAAGATTAATCAGCAAGATAAGGATGCCGACAGATATGCACCAAAGCTTTCAATTCAATGTAGAGGTTACGACAGAGTCTGGAAAGCTTGTGAACTTTAGGGGAGTTTCAAAAGATGACTTCATTAAGAATGAGTCAGCATGGGATAAGCCACAACTATTCTTTATCAATGAAGTTTCTAGCGATGATATCCATAACTTCATTGATAGAATAGTATATACCACCATTAGCAAAGTGGCAATTTGCAACATTGTCATTTTTGTTGATAAAAAAGACAAAGAAGCCATGCAAGTTACTCTAGAGTGAGCATATTCATCAGATTTAGAGATCTATAGTGGTGTTTATGTAGCAAAGAGAGGCAAGACAGAATGTGGCATAGCAATTCGATCTCTTGAATCATTCTTTTTGTGTATGCGGAGTCCCAACCCTGATCACTCCTTACAAAAGAACATAAGAGGGAATTCAAATAATTTGAGATTGATATTAGAAGAGCAAGATATTCCTAGGTGACAAAATATGAAGAGGGGAGAGGAGAAGAGTGGAGATGAGGAGACAGGGCACAGCTAGAGAGCACACCACAAATGACTAACTGTACACTAGAATTAGTTGAAAAAATAGAATATATACAAACCCTTTTAGGGTTAGGGTTAGGGGATCTAACCCTTTCCTTTATAGCACTCTATAAGGTTAGTGCTATGCACATATGATCACGTGATGGTGCTATGCACACATGATCACATGATGTTGAGCGTGAACTCTCAACACCTTCCCTCAAGATCAACATCATGAAGTAGGCCTTCCCTCAAGATGATGATTCTGGGGAATCGAAGAAGGACTGAGCATTACATTCCATCACACCCCTTTAATGGGAATGTCCTTCCTCTGCATCAAACCAAGAGCTAGTCGGTGTTTCTCGAATAGCTCTTTACCGAGTGGTTTGGTAAAGATGTCTGCAACATTTTCTTTGCTATCACAATGCTGCAGTGTGATGTCACCAAGTAACACTCTTTCTCTGATGAAGTGCTCTCTGACATCAATGTGCTTTGTCCTGGAGTGATATACTGGATTTTTGGCTAATGCTTGAGCCGATTGATTATCACAGTATATTGTTGTTGGCTTTGACTCATCAAAGTAATCTGTTTCTGACAATAGTCTTCTGAGCCATATAGCCTCACATGCACCTGTAGTGAGTGCTCTATATTCTGCTTCAGTCGAAGACAAAGAAACAGTTGGCTGTTTGTTTGACAACCATGATATAGCACCTTGACCAAGGAAAAATGCATATCCCTGTGTCGATCTCCTGGTCTCATGATCTCCAGCATAGTCACTGTCACAGTATCCATGCAACCGTGGATGACTTCCTCTGTATTCTATCCCAAACTGTCTTGTACCTCTGATGTATCTCAAGACTCTTTTGGCTGCATTCCAGTGAGACTGTTTTGGATTTGCCATAAACTGTGCTAGTGAGCTTACTGCATAACAAATATCTGGCCGTGTGATTGTCAGATATATAAGAGATCCAATGAGTTGCCTGTAGTATCTGTCATTGACTGTCGGCTTTTCTGAATCTTTAGTAAGTTTCAAACTCTGTTCCATGGGAGTGGCTGCAATCTTGCAATCTGCCATATGAAACTTCTTCAGGAGACTGTCAACATACTTGAGCTGACTCATGAATGTGCTATCTGAATCTCTCCAGAACTCAATTCCAAGACAATAGTGCATAAGTCCAAGTCGAACTTTGCAGATAAGTCTTGTTTTAATTTTCTGATGAAACTATCCTTGCTTCCTGTCACAATCAGATCATCTACGTACAAAAGTGCAATAGTAATATCTTCCTCTTGAACTTTGTAGTAGAGAGTATGATCTGCATTGGACTTCATGTATCCCAGATCAGCAAAATACTTGTCAATTCTGCTGTACCAACTTCTGGGGGCTTGCTTTAAGCCGTAGAGACTTTTCTTGAGATGGCAAACCTTGTTCTCTTTGCCTGGTTCAACATAACCGGCTGGTTGTTGCATGTAGACTTCCTCGTCTAGATAACCATTGAGAAATGCATTCTTGACATCGAGCTGATACACATTCCATTTACTGAGTGTCGCTAGTGATATCAAGAACCGTATGGAATCCATCTTTGCTACTAGAGCATAAGTCTCATCATAATCTTGGCCATATTGTTGTGCAAATCCTTTTGCAACTAATTGGGCTTTGTATCTCTGAATAGTGCCATCTGGATTGTACTTCACTTTGTATACCCATTTGTTGGCTATGGCCTTCTTTCCTGGTGGAAGGTCGCATAATTCCCAAGTGTTATTTTTATACAAAGCATCCATTTCTTCATTCATAGCAGTTTGCCATTCTGGCTTTTCTACTGCATCTTCGAAGTACACTGGCTCTTTTGTAGCCATGATGGTAGTCATAAGAGCATAGTTGGTGGTTTCCACCTGAATTGCTTTGCCTTTCTGAGCATATGTCAATCCGGCTGGTGGTCTGCTTTCCCTAGTAGACCGTCTGAGCTGCTGTGGCACTGCTTGGGGTGTTGCTGGCAATTCTTGCTCTTCTTCATCAACCTGTTCTGTAGGTGACTGTGAAGTCGATGCTTCTATCTCCTGTGTAGGTGAGGTTTTCCATTCTGATTCCTCATCAAAGATTACATCTCTGGAGATAATGACTTTGCGGTTGATGGGATCATACAATTTGTATGCTTTGCTTTCTTCACTGTAGCCAGCCATGATGCATTTGCGTGACTTCGCATCCAATTTCCTGCGATGATCATCATGTATGTGAGCATATGCTATGCAACCAAATATGCGGAGATGCCCAATGCGTGGCTTGTGTCCAGTGAATGCTTCATAAGGAGTCATACCTTGTATCGGTTCGGTAGGAAGCCGATTAAGCAAGTAGTTAGCTGTAGCTATTGCTTTTACCCAATACTGATTCGGAAGATGCTTTTCACTAAGCATTGCTCTAGCACTGTCTGCTAAAGTCCCGTTCTTCCTTTCAGCTATTGCATTTTGCTGAGGAGTATCTGCACATGTGAATTGTCTTCGAATACCGTGAGTTTTGCAAAAGTTGATGAAGGCTGAAGACATGTATTCACCTCCTCTGTCTGATCTCATGACCTTGATCTTTCTGCCTGTTTGGTTTTCTACCATGGCTTTGAATTCTTGAAATCTGGCAAACACTTCAGATTTCTCTTTCAGAAAGTAGACCCAACAATATCTGCTGTAGTCGTCGATGAAGGTCAAGTAATAAAGTGAACCATTGATGCTGCGGGTCTGGGCATAACCCCATACATCTATATGAATCAAATCAAGAATACCTCGTGCACGAGAGGTACTTCTGACAAAGTTGGTTCGCTTTTGTTTGTCGAAGCAGCATGCTTCACAAACCTTTCCAAGAAACTGTAGCTTCGGAATCCCAATTGCCATATTTTGATTTCGGAGATCTAACAAGTACTTGAAGTTGACATGACCATATCTCTTGTGCCATTTTGCAGATAGTGGCATCTGTTGCATTTGAGCTGACATGGCATGCTTATCTGGTACTGTAGCTAGCATCCTGTATAAGCGTCCTTCCTTGACACCTTTTGCTACTAGCTGACCTCTTTTGGATTTGTCTCTGATAGTGCATTCATCACCGTCGAAGATGACTTTGTAGTTGTGTTCCGTCATTTGACCTACTGATAAAAGGTTCTTGCTGAGCTTCGGAACATAGAGCACATCTTTGACTAATCCTTTTGTACCAGTGAAATTGTTCATAGGGATAACACCTGTCCCTTGAACCGGATTCGGTGTATTGTCTGCTGTGTAGATGACATTATTTTGACCTTCTAGTGGCTTCATTTCTGTGAACCATTCCTGATGATTTGTCATATGAGATGATGCACCGCTGTCGATGTACCAAGGATCCTGTTCCACTTGGTTGACTTGATAGCTGAAATCCTCTTTGGGATTGAAATCAATGTCTAGGTGCATTGTATCAGTCTGATGCAATTCCTCACTTGCAAGAAACATATTGCCATGTTCATTTGCAAAATGACTGTGACTAGAATGTCCACCACGATGATTTCCTCTTCCTCGAGAATTCCCTCGATTACTGCTGGATTGACCGCCTTGGTCATACTGCTTCTTGCGGCAATCTCTTTCATAGTGTCCAAACTTGTGACAATAGTTGCATTGAATGTTTGACACATTGGTGGATGCATTCCCTCGTCCTTGGAATCTTCCTCGGTTGGAATGATTTCCTCTTTGCTGATTTTGATGTTGCTGAGGATGCTGCTGATGCTGATGCTGATTCTGACTTTGATTTTGTTGATGATGGCCACTTTTCTGATATGATCTACCTCTGTTTTTGCCTTTGCCTATGCTTCTGTCTGAAGCTGTGAATGCCTGATCATTAGAATGACCTTTACGTGCTTGAATGGCCCGAGTCCTGAGTTCTTCACCAAGTAGAACTGACTGAAGTTCTTCCAGTGTTGGAATTTGCCGTTGGATGGCAATACTCTGGACTAGATTCTCATATCCTTCTCCTAGTCCATTCAGGATTACTTGAACCATTTCTGCGGGATTCATAGTTTCTCCTGCTGCTGCAAGTTGATTGTTGTAGTCTTTGATGCGGAGTACATAAGCATGACCGGTTTCACTACTGTTGCGGAAACTCTGGTTGATCTGGTTTCTCAGAGTGAGAATCCTGGATGTGTTCTTGGACTCGTAGAGAGCTGCGAACATATCCCATGCTTCTTTTGATGTCTTGACTGTGTTGAGCTGTCCTAGCATGACATCTTGCACATTCTGCTTGATCAGGTATTGATCAGGTAATAGGCATACTTATCTTTCTTATCCCATTCTGCTTGAGCTCGGGCAATGGCAGGATCTGCTACTGGTGCGGAAACTGTTTGTGTAGATGTAGATCCCGATGTAGATCCCGTTGCTGGTGCTGTGACAACAGATGGAGTAGAGCTACTGGTGGCTGGATCGGCCAATGGTCTAGGTATAGATCCATCGACATACTCCCATTTGTCCTGAAGCACAAGAATGGTCTCCATTCGGTATTTCCATGTACCATAATTGGAGTTGTCTAACTTAGCAGATGCCTCCAGATTGAGATTGCTAGTCGACATGGTGCAAACAATGTACTCAAAAGTGTCCTGAAAAACTCTGTATGAATCAACTGCAAATACACTGAAGATGCCAAGTGAAATCTCTGTACCGTCGGTGAAGATAGAACTGCAGTAAATAAGATCTAACCTGTGTTACAAGGCTTGTGGCAATGATGCCGGGAATAGCCAAGAGGCTTTACAAGGCTGAAAAAATGATGTGCACGATGCCGTGAGATAGCCAAATAGGCTTTACAATGGTGGCATGTGTGTGTGAAATCAAGTGCTATCTGCCCACTGAATCAATCTGCAATGCCTCTGAACTCTGAAGTCTGCTCACTGAACTGATGAATGTAAGGTTTCAGGTAATGTAATGATGTGAAATCGGATGTGAGCGTATGGACTGTAGGTACTAGTCGGGAATTTCGGGCATGGCTTAGATTGGCAACTTGGGGAATTCAAAGCGTCCCCTCTATGGCGATCTAGTCTACTCTGATCTAGATCTAAACCAACCGTCGATCGATGAAAGAGCAGCAAATAATTCCTTTTCCTTTGTTCTTTTTAAGTGCTGGGTCAGATGCGTCGATGTAGAGGCAAATGTGCGTGAAGGAAGTGGTTTTGTCGACGAGGATCAAATGTGAGTGTAACTTGCGCCGAAATGTGCGCGTGATGTAACGAGCGCGTAGAGCACAAAAAATCGAGCGACTTTCCTTTTTGGAGCACCCTCAAATTCTTCTGGGATCAAGAGATACGACTTGATCTAGGTGGAGGGACAAAAGGAGTGCAAATGGTGCTCAATGATGATGTGTCACTGTGAGTCACATGCAGTGATGATGTGGCACTGTTCTTAGCAAGAGGTGTGCCAGTGAAGCTCTGTGCTGAGGTGGCAGGAGTGTGCATATGCAGTGTGTGCACAGTGGGCCTGGCAAGGGACTGTGCCTGCAGAGGGTCAGTGCTGACTGGAGTGCTGAGGTGGCAGTGATGACATGGCAACTGACGTGGCAGTGATGACGTGGTAGCTGACGTGGTAGTGATGATGTGGCAGCTGATGTGGCAGTGCTGACGTGGTAATGATGATGTGGCAACTGATGTGGTAGTGATGACATGGCAACTGACGTGGCAGTGCTGATGTGGCAGTGATGACATGGCAGCTGACGTGGCAGTGATGATGTGGCAGCTGATGTGGCAGTGTGGATAAGGGTGCCACGTGGCTGATCCTTGACCACACCTGTGTGTGTGGTGACCCTGGGTGGATAAGGTTTGTGATAAGGCCACGTGTCTCAAGGAGGGAGACCGAAATCTTTGAAAGATTCTGACGGAATCTTGGAGATTCCGTCTCCCTGCGGATTTCCGTCGACTTCGAAGCTCTGTGAGGCTTGGTGAGGCGGTTGACACGCTGATTGTCCCTGCTAGTTGCTAGTCCCTGCTTGTTGAGAGGCAGCTATGGGGCGCTGCTCGCTGTCAGTCTCGCTGGGAAGAAGGGCTTTCCGTCGAAGACTCACCTCTTGCGTTGCTGCTATAAGATGACACACTTTCCGCAGTCGTTGTGACATAGAAATAACTAGAAAAGCTTTAGTTGAGCTACCTTTCTTGGTTTTGGCGCTCATCTGTATCCGTTTTCGTATATTTTAAGCAGTGGTTGAAGTCTAGCGGAGCACAGAGAGACCATGGAGCGAAGACGATGGAGCTCCCCGCAGCTAGTTCTTCGCAAAGTAGCAGCAGCTAAGCACTCATCACTCTTCGGAAGCCAATTGATCATGGATGACTGTCCAGAAGGCAACTTCTACTGCAGAAGCAGCATCATATACAGAAGCAGCAACGGGACAAATTTGGCAAGGAAGAGCTGTTGCGCAGAAGTTGACGATTCTATTGAGAAGACTGTGGAAGGGATTCCGACCTTTCTCTATTTGAGAGAGACGATGCCGCAGCTGGTGGACTATGGATGTTCAAACTGGTGAGCTATCAGCTGGAAGTCGATGAGAGCTGTTGTTGCAGACTGGATAGCGCCGTTGTTGGAGCTGCCTTAGGGAGGCTCATCGAGGGAGCGTGCTAAAGGAGTCGGTCGCTGGCACTTCCGTGGTTGTTGTTGATGTGTCGCCTTGGACTGCTTTGGCTGTAAGAAGCCGCCTTTGTAGATAAGTCTCCTTTGGACTGGAGGCGACTACTCATGCAGCAGCAATTCTCTCAGCATACAGAAGAAATCTCGAGCTAAATTGAACCTTGCAATCTCTCATAGAAACTCTATCTCAAGCTTGAGGAGTCGGATTCCCGAGCTTTCTAAATCAAATCGAAGGTGGAGAAGAGCTCTACGCTGAGGGCTAGAGAAACGAGGAAGGTGCCTCACGGAGAGGGCTTGTGCCTTGATGGAGCAAGGGCTTACGCTTTCTCTCACGGAAAAATCTCAAAGCTTTTGCCATTATCCTACTATAGCCAAAAAATATAGTGGAATGTTAATCTACAGGTTTAGTTTGTCTAGATTACCACTACTAGAGAATGATAGTGATGCCCATCTCATGCTGGCAAATACATAATGACACTGAGACCACCAAACTCACATGTGCATTCTTCTATGACACTGAGAAGCCTAAACTCACATGTGCTATTATTTTGCTTGAATTATTACTTGCTAGAAAATGGCACTGTGGTAAACTTAGAATGGAATCAGACACCACTCTCCTATGATCACTGGAATACCCCTCCTAGGATAGTAGGGTAAACATTTGTACAAGTGGAGAATGGCAGTGGTGCCAATCTCATGCCCTAATAAATGGCATTGAGAAGCCTAAACTCAGATGTGCTATTATTTTTCTTAAATTATTACTTGCTAGAAAATGGCACTGTGGTAAACTTAGAATGGAATCGGACACCACTCTCCTATGATCACTGGAATACCCCTCCTAGGATAGTAGGGTAAACATTTGTACAAGTGGAGAATGGCAGTGGTGCCAATCTCTTATTAGGCCATAAGAAATGGCATTGGGAATGCCTAAACTCACATGTGCTATTATTTTGCTTGAATTATTACTTGCTAGAAAATGGCACTGTGGTAAACTTAGAATGGAATCGGACACCACTCTCCCATGATCACTGGAATACCCCTCCTAGGATAGTAGGGTAAACATTTGTACAAGTGGAGAATGGGAGTGGTGCCAATCTCTTATTAGGCCATAAGAAATGGCATTGGGAAAGCCTAAACTCACATGTGCAATCTTCTATGCAGTGATGACCTGAAAGCATGCACAAGGAATCCTAAACTCACATGTGCATTGGCACTTTTGCCATTATCCTACTGACATTCCCCGCTAGTGGTAATGTGCATTCTTCTATGTAGTGATCACTATCTCCGCTATGTAGAGATCATATGGAATTGTGTCAATCTCTGTGAAGAATGCCACCAGTGGAGAAGGGCAGTGGTGCCAATCTCATACCATGACCTGAAATCATGCACAAGGAGTCCTAAACTCACATGTGCATTGGCACTTTTGCCATTATCCTACTGCAGCCAATAAAATTAGTGGAATGTCAATCTATAGGTTCAGTTTGTCTAGATTGCCACTAGCGGAGAATGGCAGTGATGCCAATCTCATGCTGGAAACTACATAATGACACTGAGATCATCAAACTCACATGTGGAATGGAATAGGACACCACTCTACTATGATCACTGGAATGCCCCTCCTAGAATAGTAGGGTAAACATCTATACAAGTGGAGAATGGCAGTGGTGCCAATCTCTTATTAGGCCCTAAGAAATAGCATTGAGAAGCCTAAACTTACATGTGCTGAGATCATATGGATTTGTGTCAATATCTGTGGAGAATGCCACCAGTGGAGAATGGCGGTGGTGCCAATCTCATACCATGACCTGAAAACATGCAAATTTGCCTTTATCCTACTGTGCATTAATCTATGCAGTGATCACTGTCTCCACTGTGTAGAGATCATATGGAATCCTAAACTCACATTTGGATTGGAATCAACACCACTCTCCTATGATCAATCGAATACCCCTCCTAGAATAGTAGGGTAAAATTTGTACAAGTGGAGAATGGCAGTGGTGCCAATCTCTTATTAGGCCCTAATAAATGGCATTGAGAAGCCTAAACTCACATGTGCATTCTTCTATGTAGTGATCACTATCTCCACTGTGTAGAGATCATATGGATTTGTGTCAATCTCTGTGGGGAATGCCACCAGTGGAGAATGGCAGTGGTGCCAATCTCATACCATGACCTGAAAACATGCACAAGGAATCCTAAACTCACATGTGGATTGGCACTTTTGCCATTATAGAATGCCACCAGTGGAGAATGGCAGTGGTGCACAAGGAATCCTAAACTCACATGTGCATTGGCACTTTTGCCATTATACTACTACAGCTAATAAAATTTGTCTAATGTCAATCTATAGGTTCAGTTTGTCTAGATTACCACTAGCAGAGAATGGCAGTGATGCCAATCTCATGCTGGCAACTATATAATGACAATGAGATTATCAAACTCACATGTGCATTGAAACTTTTGCCATTATCCTACTACAGCCAATAAATATAGTGGAATGTCAATCTACAGGTTTAGTTTGTCTAGATTACCACTACTGGAGAATGACAGTGATGCCAATCTCATGCTGGCAAATACATAATGACACTGAGACCACCAAACTCACATGTGCATTCTTCTATGACACTGAGAAGCCTAAACTCACATGTGCTATTATTTTGCTTGAATTATTACGTGCTAGAAAATGGCATTGTGGTAAACTTAGAATGGAATCGGACACCACTCTCCTATGATCACTGGAATACCCCTCCTAGGATAGTAGGGTAAACATTTGTACAAGTGGAGAATGGCAGTGGTGCCAATCTCTTATTAGGCCATAAGAAATGGCATTGGGAAAGCCTAAACTCACATGTGCTATTATTTTACTTGAATTATTACTTGCTAGAAAATGGTACTATGGTAAACTTAGTATGGAATCGGACACCACTCTCCTATGATCATTGGAATACCCCTCCTAGGATAGTAGGGTAAACATTTGTACAAGTGGAGAATGGCAGTGATGCCAATCTCTTATTAGGCCATAAGAAATGGCATTGGGAAAGCCTAAACTCACATGTGCAATCTTCTATGTAGTGATGACCTGAAAACATGCACAAGGAATCCTAAACTCACATGTGCATTGGCACTTTTGCCATTATCCTACTGACATTCCCCGCTAGTGGTAATGTGCATTCTTCTATGTAGTGATCACTATCTCCGCTATGTAGAGATCATATGGAATTGTGTCAATCTCTGTGAAGAATGCCACCAGTGGAGAAGGGCAGTGGTGCCAATCTCATACCATGACCTGAAATCATGCACAAGGAGTCCTAAACTCACATGTGCATTGGCACTTTTGCCATTATCCTACTGCAGCCAATAAAATTAGTGGAATGTCAATCTATAGGTTCAGTTTGTCTAGATTGCCACTAGCGGAGAATGGCAGTGATGCCAATCTCATGCTGGAAACTACATAATGACACTGAGATCATCAAACTCACATGTGGAATGGAATAGGACACCACTCTACTATGATCACTGGAATGCCCCTCCTAGAATAGTAGGGTAAACATCTATACAAGTGGAGAATGGCAGTGGTGCCAATCTCTTATTAGGCCCTTAGAACATGTGCATTCTTCTATGTAGTGATCACTGTCTCCGCTGTGTAGCTCCAAAAACTCCATAAAGTGCATTGTTTTGTGAACATCCAAGGAACAACTTTTGAAGATGTTGGACAAGTTAAAGAGATGGACGATACCGAGAAAGACAACGTTCCTTGTCTCAAAATTCATACATTGGGAGGCAATGTGTATCAATTGGATCCTGCTTGTTTTGATCATGCGAGGATGAATGCTACTGGGGAGGACACGATGATATCTAGGGGTTGGATTAATGAGCCAGAAAATTATACCAATCAACAAATATTAGAAAGCTTTCATTTGGCAACAAAAGGGATAAAGCAAGATATAAAAAAGAGTAGAAAAGTTTCGAAAAGAATCAAGAAAAGTGATGTTGAGGGATCAAGCTCTCAAGTGTCTCATAACACATTGAAAGAGAAGGCTAGAGAGACCAGTGAGGAGGAAACAACAGGTGAGAAGGAAATAAGGTCAGATGAAAAAACAAGCATTGGGGATAAACTGGAGGCTAAAGAAAAAGAGACAGCTTTACGAGGAAAACAGGGAGGTACGGGAATAGTCACTGATGGAACTAGAAGTGGAGGTGATGCAACGGGGAGTGGTGAGACACATATAACAGGACATGGTGAGAAATCATCTGAAGCAACTATCATCCTGTATAAGAAAATCCAGCCAGATGTTGACTTTAAGGCACTACAAAAGAAATTGGAAAGGAAGGACACAAGTATGACAGGCTTGATGGAGTACGTAGAGTACTTCCCATTTGGTTTGGAGTTTGAGGTGTTGATCCCAGTGATGAATTGCTTTAGAGCACCAAGCCAATATGTGTACAGGACATTGACCCTCAGCTATGTCAGTGACTTGGTCAAGAGTTTTGCAATGAATGCACGACGTCCTGCAACATGTGCATATCTTATGCCTTACCACGTAGGCACAAATACTCCGATGTGCAAGGAAGAGATAAAGGTGGAAAAGTTAAAGGAGTATAATTATTGGATTCTCACAGGGCAGCATTCGATTTATGCTACAAGGATATTTATAACTAAAGCACATGGAGAAGCCTTCAATCAACGAAAAGGTTTCTATACACGGAGGAAGGAGAGAATTGTTGTCGATGCACCAGTTGAAGCACGTTGTAAGATATCATCAATGGCCAACATGGAGGCACAGACCGTTTTGAAAAATCAACCATATATCGATATCTTACGACACATAAGGGCACAGTGGATTGCATTCGGACGACCAAAGAAACCAGCCCAAGGCCTTGTCAAAGGGCATAAAGATCGACAAAGTTGGGATGTGAGTAATAAACTTTGTTTTGTATGCATTTTTTATTTCAAGAATGTTTATGGCTTTGTAAAAGAAATGATAGTAGTGTCAATTCCCTGATGTGAGAATGGCACTAGTGCCATTCTTCTAGTTACCAAGTCATGCTTTTGACATGGTAATGGGAGAATCGCACTAGTGTAATTTTTATCTCTATTACATGATTTGGATTAGAAGAATGTCTAAGATGATTTTGATTTTTTTATATAGAATTTTGTAGGAGTTGCAAGCGTATCGATGGGCGCAAACTTTGCTACCAAGGACACACACATGATCACATATGATGATGACATCTACGAATAATGGATTAGGATTTTGACATTGGTGAAGCAGGGTGATCTTGAGGGTCGAAATCCCACAATAACATATATGAGGTGTCTGCTAGGATTGGAAGACGAAGATGTACGTGCACTTCAAGCAGAGATTGAGTCTAAAGAAATAGTCTTGGTCAAGTCAAGCAAAGACACAGACTCCATTGAAATGTCTCAACGGGCAATGGAGATTAAGCATGATAGAGCCCTGAAAGAAGCGCTCATCAAGGAGTTCAACTCACGTCACCCTTCGCCCCAACATCAAACATGGGATGCCCTTGCAACTTACTGCAAAATTGATTCAATTGTTTATCAGAGCTTCAAGGGTTCATGTGAGTCATGGGTCAAAGAGAAGCTGCAAGTTGGCAAGCCCACACCTGATTTCCCAAAAGCCACGTCAATCTATGTTGATTGGGTGATTAGTTCAATAGAGGGTAACAAGTCTACATCGCAGTCTTGTTTTCCTTGGACAATTATTCAAGTGAACATGGAGATGGAGGGGGTGAGCTTTCTAACACGTCACTCCAAGGGACAACTTCCAATCAGCTTGTGTGTGCTTGACACCTCAGAGGGATCTGCCAAAGGCATGTGTTGGGATAAGGATGCCTTCAAGAAGTTGCTCTGTGGCTTGATGGAGACCGTTGCCACTTCGTCACAATATGTATTGCTATCATTTATGACAATGATAGAGATGGTAAATCTCAAGGAAGCAATGATAGAGGCTTGATTTTGGCATAGAAGGTTTGTGGGTGTTATCCATGAATCGGATAGTGCACAAAAGGTTTTGTCTGAGACCTTCTGTTTTTTGTCATTTTTTAGCTCACATGATGGGTTTGATGGATTTGAGCACATGTTAGAAAACACAAGGCCATACACAATAATTGAGGACAATATTCTTTATTCTGATGAGGGCGATGAGTATGAAAAAGAGGCGGTTGTGAAGCATGGCATCATCAAGGAGTGCATCAAGTGCTATTGTAGTAGGGAACATGAAGTTGTTGTTGACGTCTTTACTAATGGATGTGTGGCATTACAAGCATTGTCAAGCAAAAGAAAAGTGATCTCACTGGTGAAGACATCCCAACAGGTGATAGAGGTCGAGGCTATGTGTGTGGCACATGCATCAAATAATCCCCATATTAAGGTTTGGTCTAGCATTGAGAGGCCTCTTGAGACACATAGAGCTGATTCACCTATCGATGAAGGAATTAAAGAGGGTGAGCATCACATTGAAGACTTGCGACCTTTAACTGAAGCAGATCTTGAAGCTATCCCAAAGATTAGATTGGAAGATTTGGAGCAAGGTCTTTAGCTACTCATTTATGCCTTGTGTATTCAGTTTCAAAATAATATGACTTTTATGGATTTTCTCGATTGCACATACTCTCATTATATTAAAGATATTAAACATTAGGTATGATAAAATTGTGTGACATAATGACATGGGGAATGGTACTAGTGTTATTCTCCCTATGTCGGGTTATATGTAAGAGGTACTATTAACATTTTATGTGACCTCATATGGAGAATGGCACTTGTGCCATTCTCTCTTTGTGGTTATGTAGAAATGGTAATACTATTATGTTCCTTTCTTGAATCTATGTTAGTTGAAAGCATTACAGAGATTAAAAATTGTATAGTATTAACTATGCTACCAAAGTTTTGATTTGGGTGCTTTCTACAAATATATTGGACCAAAGTAATACAGTATCTATGCTTTCAGATCATGCATTGTACATTTCTTTTGGGACATGGGGGGAGGCACTAGTAGTATTCTCTCCTCCCAATGAGGGTATAGAGAAAGGCACTAGTGGCATTCTCCATAACCTTATATGTAAAATGGCACTAGCACCACCCCAAGAGAAGAGTGGCACTATTGCCATTCTCTCTATGAGTTCAGAGAGAAAGGTTGCACTATTTGCATTCTCAATTGACCTTTAGAGAGGTTGGCACTTTTTCCATTCCCCAAAAATACAATGGAATCAGTGAACGACGATGGATAATGTTCATACTTTATTGTTATTTATTAGTTTCATATGCTTTTGTGCTTCGACATTGTTGAATACACTCTAAAGAATCAAAATATTTCTATATTCCTCAACTTCCATAGGGACCAATGATGCATGGAAGGATGTGGAGACATCAAATGTAGAGGACAACATACCACCCAAAATGGGGACTATCAATTACGTGATGGATACAAGAGGTATAGAAGAAAACATAACCCCAAAAATGGAGAAAATTGCAAGGAATATCACGAATCCTATACTTTTAGAAGAGAACATGGATGAACATACTGTCTCAACATTGGGGACAAAACTAGATAATCTTATTGTTGATGCAAACATGTATGAAATCATAGCACCTGACAATTTGGATGAGTCAGAAGCCAGCAACTTCAAGGAGAATTTGGATGATCTATATCCACATACAATTTCTTTGGATATGCCACGATTAACAATCATATTAGACTTGAATGGCCTGTTATTAAGTCGCTGCCTATTCAAGTCTCCAATACATCCGTCTATTATGCATGGCAAAAATAGTTATATGGTTGTTCGTCTTAGGTGCATAGAATTTCTTAAAATCTTGCTACAAAGATTTAATGTAGGTATCTAGTCAACTACGATGGAATATAACGTACTTGATATGGTAGTAAAGCTGCAAAATTATGCAAATGAGAGCCTCCCTTTCTTTGTTATATGGTCTCAGCAAGGATGCTACACTTACAGTAAGACGAGGATAAATAGGCCTGACAAGGTTGGTGTTGAGGCAATGTTCAAACCCTTAGCAAAAATCTCAAAGGCATTTGGATGTGATGCTAGAAGGACAATCCTTGTTGATGACTCCCCATACAAGGCTTGCATTAGACCTCCATCAAATTGCATATTTCCTTCAACGTTTGATGTACAAGACAAGGATGATAATATTCTACTGAGAGAGTTGATGCCATACTTACTACAACTCGATGAGACTAAAGATGTGCGCAGCATGATTGAGACAAATCGATATGGACAATTACCTGTGATGGAGGGGCATAAGGATTTCAACCTTGTCCAGAAAGTAATTGATGAATGGAGCGAGGAAATGCATGGTCAAGAATGGAATATAAAACAAGAAATCTTCCTCTTGCAGATCAACTAAGAGAGAGGGATATAGGTGGTAGGGCAACCCATGGTGGTGATGGCCAGGTGCCTAAACTCAATTCATTTCAAATAAGACTTTTAAGGAATGCTTGTTGTTGTAGCTAATTGAATTTTTCTTTTGTGATGTAGATAGATATACGTTCAAATCAAGCTTGAGTAGGTACATACCAGAACGAGATCCATTTGGACCACCAAAGTTACGTGTCCCTATCAACGAAGTGTTCTCGATAAAAAATGTGGCTTTCGAGGTGCATGAGTCAACCATTATAGGTGCTGGCTTGGGCTTGTTTGTGCATGGCTCCATCAAGAGAGGGACTACTATTCTTCATTATGGAGGTGACAAGTACTCCTACAGAGACTGGAAGGAATTATGTAGAGTTCATCCAAGGCTAAAGAAGTACTCTATCCAAGAGGACCCTACTGTCCCTATGAAGGATATGGTGCATATTGTTGGTGATGTTCAATATGGCAATGTGGCAGGATTTATTAACAGCAATAGAAATACCAATGTAAAGCCAAATGTTTGTTATGTATTTTCCCCTGATGTTCCACCTTGGTATGACCCCATGATGAACATAGATATTGCAGAATATGGTCACATTTGTATTGAATCCAAAGATGATATACATGCAGGAGAGGAGCTATTTGCAGACTATGAGTTTTGAATAACAACATTATATTTCTTTATACAATCATTACTTATGGGAATTACTACTTTCTTGCCAACTATGTAAATTGGTGCGTAATTGTTGTGTGTGAATAATATGCAAACATGTTCATAACTACATTCATAATGTATTAAGAAGGAGTGTCTCTCGTGCCATTCTTTCCGGTGCCATTCTCTTTGGGGCTAGAAATTGAGAGTTTCTTTGGAATCATGATTTATTTCAGGGATTTCAATGGTGTATCAACAAGTTGTTATGTTTTCATCCTAAAGTGTACTTTTTTACTTTGCAATGAGTAATCAACATGACATGTAAAGTTATCGTTTTACAATAATGCTAGTCAGTCCAAACATTGAAAGTGCACAATAAATGATTGTCATTGCCACCTAAATTACATCAAATGCTTGTCATTGCCCATTGATTTTCCATTAACTACATATCTTGCATTCATTCTCCTCAACTACATAATATCTTGACTTTCCATCAACTACGTATCTTACTAAATTAAAGAGCCTGTGCGTTTTCATTGCAATACTCATGGTTATTAATTACACTCTACATTTTTTAAACGGTGTTTTGGAGATTTTCAAATGAGAATGCTCACAACAAAAGCGAGTCTCAATATCAATGGAAATTCCAGAGACTCGCTATTATGAAGGTGTTTTTGAACATCACTATGGCTCACGAGATGAATCTAACTCAAATGGGTTTCAAAGTTTATTATTTTTTTGATGATAACATAGTTTAGACATTGATATTCTATTTATTATTGGAGAATGTAGTTGATATTTCACACTTCATGAATGGCTATCTAGTTTATTTTCACATATTTCTCCTGTTTTTTCATTGAGGGGAGCTACAATTTCTTCCAAAACTTGTGGGGGTTAAAGGTCACTGTGCCTTAACCCCGATTATGTACAATACTCAAACACACATATAAATGAATGAAAAAGAAGATTAGGGTGGTTCTGCACCCACCAAACTTGTGTGGCTCTCTATCTCTCTCTCTCCTTCTTCCATTCTTGCTTCCGTTGAGAGCACTCTCAACTGGTATCAGAGCCCGGGTGATCTAGCTGAGCATGCGTGAATGCTTGGAAGCTCAGCAGCTCTGTGGGAGGAAGGAGAAGCTTTGTGGGAAGCTTTGTGGGTGACTTTACTTGCATCCGAGTGTGCGAAGACCTTGGAGGAACCTTTGGAAAAGTCACTTTGGCTTTGCGAAGTGGTTTTGAGAGCCTGTTAAGAGCTTTCAAAGAAAAAGTCGTTTTTTGAGCTTTTCCCTGTTCCGTTCGATGACAGAGACTCCATATTGACTTGTAGAGGCAACTATTGCTTGCTTTTGGTGTCCACATTACTTCAGGAGCTTGGAAACACCTTCATTCTTGAATCTGGGATCATTTCATTGGATTTCTGACTCACTGTGTCAGGTCCTGCGTTTTTTGCCCGGGTGTTGGAACTCAAGTTTGGAGCAACCATTTGCAGATCTGTGAGTTCCGGTGGACTCAGGAGGTCCTAAAACTTCTATGTTGCTCATCATTCGCACTTCGGTGGAGTTTACAAATAGCTCTGTTTCCAAAAACGTTTTTTAGTCCGTGTGTTGGACCCAGTGATTGAGACCATGGTTTCCAAAACCGTCTGTCCCATTGCATTCCGGACGCCCAAAAACCCCTACCTGTCAGTTCTTGCGCGATTCGGTGGAGGATTTTCAGAGTTATAGATCTCTGTGTATTGGATTTCGTCTCTCTGTTATGCATTTTTCATTCTAAGGTTTTGAAACCTTAGATTTATGCCACATGGCAGTGGATAAGTGTTGACTCCCATTTCTCACTCATCGGTTGGGATTTTGGAGTTCTGGCAGAAGAGAGATATTTGCAAACTTTCTTGCTGAGTCCGATTATGCAATGGCGCCCATGTTTTGAAGCATCTCAGGTTCTATTTTCAGTAGCGCTCATTACCGTGGGACTATGATTTCTTGAGCATACCTTATGCAGATCACTCTGGTTGCAGTGTGCGCTCATTCGTGGTATGCATTGGGTTGCAATGGATGATTTTTAGGCCATTTAGATGCATTGCGGTCCTTGTTGGATGCGCTGATAGGCCCAAATTGCCTTGTGGGATGCTATTTTTTATGGACGCTTTGCACATGGATGCTATTTTATGCTGAGGGACAGCTTTGACACATTGTTGGTGATGCATTGATAGTGCTATGCTCTCTTGGATGAGATATAATTGATGCATATGCCAGTGGACGGTGTTTATGCTTGAGTCATTTGGCACTTATTGGCATTTTCTTTTGGGCCAGATTTGCTCATATGGATGCATAGTATATGCACATGAGTCAGATGCATCTTTTGATGCTTTGAGCTTTGAGTTTTTTGTGATATTTCAGTCTATTGTGGCATACACATTTGGGTGCACCTGGTATTTGGTGTGATTCTCTCTTGCAGGGACTAGCATTTGGGATTTTGTTTCATTTGCATCATGGCATTCTCTTCCATGCCTGAAAAGGAGTTTTTCAGCATTAAAAAGTTTGATGGGACAAACTTTTCTTTGTGGAAAGAACAAATAAGGGATGTGCTTATTCAAAAGAAGCAGATTAAACCCTTGGCAGGGATTGAAGCTAAGCCTGCAAATATGTTTGAGGATGATTGGAATGAGTTGGATGCATTAGCAAAGTCTACTATTAGACTTCATCTTGTAGAGTCAGTTTATTTCACAGTAGTAAATGAGAAGACTACAGAAGATTTGTGGAAGAAACTATGTGCCACTTATGAGAAGGAAACTGCCTCTAATAAAGTTTACCTCATGAAGAGGTTGTTTGAGCTGCAGATGAAGGAAGGGGTCTCCATTGCTTCTCACTTGAATGAATTCAATATTATTTTCAGCCAGCTTCAGGCTCAGAAAATGAATTTAGATGTGGAGACTAAGGCAATATTTCTCTTATGTTCATTGCCATCCTCATGGGATACCTTCCGTACAGCTGTCAGTAACTCTGCACCTGGTGGAGTACTAAAATTTGATGATGTTGTGGGTAGCTTGTTGGCCGAGGAGATTAGACAGAAGTCTATGGATGGCAACAAGCAGGATGCAGCCTTAAATGTGCAAAGGGGCAGATCACAGTTCAGGGGGAAGTCCCAAGAAAGAGGGAAGTCTCGTAGCAAATCCAGGGCATGAAACATTGAGTGTTACCACTATGGCAAGAAGGGCCATATGAAAAAGGATTGCTACAAGCTGAAAAGAGAGCAAAAGGATAAGAAAAAGAATGCGAATTAGGGTGCAAATCAAAAGGAAGAGAGTCCAAGGGAGGACAAAGGAAAAGTGAAGATCGAGGAGATCAATGCAGTCACACATGATAGTGACAATGATGTTCTCTTCATGTCTACTTTATCTGCTGAGTTGCTTACCACTTCAGATGATGCATATTCCCAGGATTGAATTTTGGATTCTGGTGCTTCATTCCATGTTACTCCCCATAGGGAATGGTTCTCCACTTATGATAGTGGAAAGACAGGTTGTGTGCATCTTGGAAATGACTATGCATGTGACAGAGTGGGAGCAGTGACATAAAGTTTTCTTTTGCAAATGGGTCTGCATTTGTTTTGAAACATGTGAGACATGTGCCTAAGCTGACCAAGAGTCTTATTTCAGTGGGTCAGTTAGATGATGCTAGTTTTCACACCACTTTTGGCTTTCAAAGTTGGAAAATTCAAAAGGGCTCTATGCTTTTGGCTAGGGGTGCCAAGTGTGGGACTTTGTATCCCTTACATGTATCAGGGGTATTTGATCATGTTGTTGCAATAACCGAGCAGCCAAGCACTTCTTTGTGGCATTGTAGGTTGGGGCACATGAGCCAGAATGGAATGAAACTCTTATGCCGTTTGGGTTATGTACCGCATTTGAGTTTCTTTGATTTTGAATTTTGTGAGAATTGTCTCTATGGAAAGCAGACTAAATCAGCCCATAAAAGAAGGGGAAAGAAAGATTTTGAAATGCTTGATTTGGTGCATTCAGACGTATGTGGTCCCATGCCTACACGGTCATTAGGCGGGGCTGAATACTATGTGACATTAATTGATGATGCAACTAGGAAAGTGTGGGCTTATACTATAGCTCGGAAGAGTGATGTGTTCCAGGTATTTCAGAAATGGCTAGCCTTGGTTGAGAATCAGTCAAGTAGAATGCTTAAATGCCTACGGACTGACAATGGTGGAGAGTATCTCTCTCATGACTTTCAGCATTTCTGTGATACACGTGGGATTAAGAGGGATCTCACATCCCCTCATACTCCAGAGCAAAATCCAGTTGCAGAAAAGATGAACCGTACCATTCAAGAAAGGTTGCGATGCATGCTTTCCAATGCAAATCTTTCTGGTGGTTTTTGGGCTGAGGCAATGAAGACTGCAGTGCATGTGATCAATAGATCACCTAGTAAGAGTTTGGATGGTGGTATTCCTGTGAAGAGGCATGGAGTGGCAAGAAGCCCTCTTACTCTCATTTGCATATATTTGGGTGTGAGGCATATGCACATGTGCCAAAAGAGCTTCGAAAGAAGCTAGATCCTAAGTCTAGGACATACATCTTTCTGGGTTATGGTGAAAGTGGAGAGATGGGCTATCGTCTCTAGGATGCAGAAGCAAAGAAGATCATACGCAGCCATGATGTGGTCTTCAATGAGAAGAAGATGCATAAGGCACCCATGAGGGATGTGGAAATGAGGAGAATCACTTTCCAAGATGTGAATCCACCTGCATATGTTGATAGGCAGCAAGCTGTCCATGCACCAAATGTGCAAGAAATGGTACCACCAAGTACTCCCACAGGTATACAATCAAGGGTAGATGATGGATCATCTATTGGTGGAAATGATGAGCCAAATGTGGCTGATATGCAGGTGGGACAGCAAGCTGAAATGCCATTGAGAAGATCATCTAGAGTGTCTAGACCGCCTGATAGGTTCATTCCAGGGGTAGACTATGTGATGCTTACTGATTGTGGGGAGCCTTCTTGCTACAGAGAGGCTATGATGCGTGAGGATCAACGTAAGTGGGAGTATGCTATGCAATCAGAGATGAGTTCGCTTATGAAGAATAAGACTTGGGACTTGGTTTCTTTGCCACATGGAAAGAAAGCATTGCCATGTAAATGGGTCTACAAAATGAAGGTCACAGGTGATGATGTGCCTAGGTACAAGACCCGTTTGGTTGCTAAAGGGTTCAAGCAAGAGAAGGGTGTGGACTTTGATGAGATATTCTCTCCGGTTGTGAAGATGACCACACTTAGATGCAAGCTTGGACTAGTGGCATCAGAGGATATGGAGCTTATGCAGATGGATGTCAAGACAGCTTTCTTGCATGGGGATTTGCATGAGGAAATTTACATGGTGCAGCCAGAAGGCTTTGAAGAAAAGGGCAAAGAGCATTTAGTTTGCAAGCTGAAAAAGAGTCTCTATGGTCTTAAGCAAGCACCTAGAGAATGGTATCAGAAGTTTGATGCTTTCATTCGGTCCCAGGGTTTTAGGAGTGAAATTGATCACTACCTCTACACTAAAAGGGCTAAGGATAATAGCCTGATAACCTTGGCACTATATGTGGATGATATGCTATTGGCTAGCAAGAATACTTATGAGCTAGATGCATTAAAGGCCAAGTTGCATGAGGCCTTTGATATGAAGGATTTGGGATTTGCAGGTCATATTCTTGGTATGCGCATCACGCGTGATCAGAGTAGGAAACTCCTTTGGCTTTCACAAAAAGAGTATGTTACAAAAGTATTGCAGCGTTTCAATATGGAGGGGGGGAAGGCAGTGAGTACTCCATTGCCTCCATATGTGAAACTGAGTCATACAGATAGTCCCAAATCAGCAGATGAGGAGAGGGCCATGATGGCCAAGGTTCCTTATGCATCAACGGTTGGGAGTCTTATGTATGCTATGATAGCTACTAGACTAGACATTGCATTTGCAGTGGGCGTTGTTAGCCGGTATATGGCTAATCCAGGAAAGAGGCGTTGGGAGGCAGTTAAGTGCATCATGAGGTACATGAAGGGTACCAAGGAGATGTGCATCTGCTTTGGTAAAGGAGACATGCGTGTACTTGGGTACACAGATTCAGACTATGCAGGGCATGTGGATAGTAGGAGATCCACTTCTGGTTATGTGTTCACCTTTGCAGGTGGTGCAGTGTCGTGGATGTCTCGTGCACAGAAGTGCATGGCTTTGTCTACCACAGAGGCTGAGTATGTTGCAGCCACAGAGGGTTGCAAGGAGGCTATATGGCTTGATCGGCTAGTGGGAGATTTGGGGATTCATATAGGTGTACCGACATTGCATAGTGATTCCATGAGTGCTATTCAACTAGGACGGAATCCGGTCTTTCATGCAAAGACCAAACACATTGAGGTCAGGTACCATTTCGTCAGGGAGGTACTTGAGGACAAGCGCATAGAGCTTGTCAAGGTTCATACAGATGATAACCCTGCAGATATGCTGACGAAGAGTCTACCTAGTCAGCGGTTTGAGTATTGTCGTGTATTGATGGGCATTGGATAGTATGCTCACTGGTTGTTCTCCCTTAAAGGCACATTGTCCTTTAAGTGGGAGGTTGTGGGGGTTAAAGGTCACTGTGCCTTAACCCCGGTTATGTACAATACTCAAACACACATATAAATGAATGAAAAAGAAGATTAGGGTGGTTCTGCACCCACCAAACTTCCATTCTTGCTTCCGTTAAAAGCACTCTCAAAACTGCCATTCTGGGAATTGGGTTTTTCTTGAATTATCTAATACGGTCTTTCTTTGATCTAGCTGAGAAAGCCGAATCTTCTCCAGTCCTTGTCTTTTGACGCATCTCATCCTCCAGAAACATTGTGCTAAAATCCTCAAAGTTGAGGGGTGGATTTCTATTCCGCGTATTCAGTGTCATAACAAGACCATTGTCCTTTGGTGGGAGAATCCATATGCACCTTCATGCTAAATTCTCGCTGGTGATGGTGATGCCAATCGTAGTCATCTGATCGGGTAGATTCTTTACCCTGGTAATGAACTTCTCTACCATTTCAAACTCAGACAATTTCTCATTCACGAGTTGAGTCTCTAGATTCTGAATCCACATCTGATTCATGGTCTCATACTAATTTTTCAAGACCGTCCATGCCTCCTCCGCTATGGTGACATGTTGAATTAATGCCATGACAGAATCACTTACATTTCAATGCACATGTGAGTTTGATGATCTCACTGTCATTATATAGTTGCCAGCATGAGATTGGCATCACTGCCATTCTCCGCCAGTGGTAATCTAGACAAACTGAACCTATAGATTGACATTCCACAAATTTTATTGGCTGTAGTAGTATAATGGCAAAAGTGCCAATGCACATGTGAGTTTAGGATTCCTTGTGCACCACTGCCATTCTCCATTGGTGGCATTCTATAATGGCAAAAGTGCCAATCCACATGTGAGTTTAGGATTCCTTATGCATGTTTTCAGGTCATGGTATGAGATTGGCACCACTGGCATTCTCCACTGGTGGCATTCCCCACAGAGATTGACATAAATCCATATGATCTCTACACAGCGGAGACAGTGATCACTATATAGAAGAATGCACATGTGAGTTTAGGCTTCTCAATGCCATTTATTAGGGCCTAATAAGAGATTGGCACCACTGCCATTCTCCACTTGTACAAATGTTTACCCTACTATTCTAGGAGGGGTATTCTAGTGATCATAGGAGAGTGGTGTCCGATTCCAATCCAAATGTGAATTTAGGATTCCATATGATCTCTACACAGCGGAGACAGTGATTACTGCATAGAAGAATGCACAGTAGGATAATGGCAAATTTGCATGTTTTCAGATCATGGTATGAGATTGGCACCACCGCCATTCTCCATTGGTGGCATTCTCCACAAATATTGACACAAATCCATATGATCTCTACACAGCGGAGACAGTGATCACTACATAGAAGAATGCACATTACCACTAGCAGGGAATGTCAGTAGGATAATGGCAAAAATGCCAATGCACTGCATGTTTTCAGGTCATCACTACATAGAAGATTGCACATGTGAGTTTAGGCTTTCCCAATGCCATTTCTTATGGCCTAATAAAAGATTGGCACCACTGCCATTCTCCACTTGTACAAATGTTTACCCTACTATCCTAGGAGGGGTATTCCAGTGATCATAGGAGAGTGGTGTCCGATTCCATTCTAAGTTTACCACAGTGCCATTTTCTAAGTTTACCCTACTATTCTAAGTTTAGGCTTCACAGTGCCATTTTCTAGGGCCTAATAAGAGATTGGCACCACTGCCATTCTCTGATACCCTAATATTCTAGGAGGGATATTCCAAGGATCATAGGATAATGGTGCCCGATTCCAATCCACATGTGAGTTTGAGGATCTCAATGTCATTATGTAGTTGCCTGCATGAGATTGGCATCACTTCCATTCTCCACTGGTGGCAGGCTAGATAAACTAAACTTGTAGATTGACATTTCACAAATTTTATTGGCTGTAGTAGTATAATGGCAAAAGTGCCAATGCACATGTGAGTTTAGGATTCTTTGTGCCATTTTTAAGGTCTTGATATGAGATTGGCACCACTGCCATTCTCAACTGGTGGCATTCTCCACAGAGATTGACACAATTCCATATGATATCTACACAGTGGAGAGAGTGATCACTACATAGAAGAATGCACATGTGAGTTTGATGGTCTCAGTGTCATTATGTATTTGCCAGCATGATATTGGCATCACTGTCATTCTATATTAGTGGTAATCTAGACAAACTAAACCTGTAGATTGACATTCCACTATATTTATTGGCTGTAGTAGGATAATGGCAAAAGTTTCAATGCACATGTGAGTTTGATGATCTCATTGTCATTATATAGTTGCCAGCATGAGATTGGCATCACTGCCATTCTCCGCTAGTGGTAATCTAGACAAACTGAACCTATAGATTGACATTCCACAAATTTTATTGGCTGTAGTAGTATAATGGCAAAAGTGCCAATGCACATGTGAGTTTAGGATTCCTTGTGCCATTTTTCAGGTCTTGATATGAGATTGGCACCACTGCCATTCTCAACTGGTGGCATTCTCCACAGAGATTGACACAATTCCATATGATATCTACACAGCGGAGACAGTGATCACTACATAGAAGAGTGCACATGTGAGTTTGATGGTCTCAGTGTCATTATGTATTTGCCAGCATGAGATTGGCATCACTGTCATTCTCCAGTAGTGGTAATCTAGACAAACTAAACCTGTAGATTGACATTCCACTATATTTATTGGCTGTAGTAGGATAATGGCAAAAGTTTCAATGCACATGTGAGTTTGATGATCTCATTGTCATTATATAGTTGCCAGCATGAGATTGGCATCACTGCCATTCTCTGCTAGTGGTAGTGCCAATGCACATGTGAGATTAGGATTCCTTGTGCATGTTTTCAGGTCATGGTATGAGATTGGCACCACTGCCAATACACTGGTGGCATTCTCCACAGAGATTGACACAAATCCATATGATCTCTACACAGCGGAGACAGTGATCACTACATAGAAGAATGCACATGTGAGTTTAGGCTTCTCAATGCCATTTATTATGGCCTAATAAGAGATTGGCAGCACTGCCATTCTCCACTCGTACAGATATTTACCCTACTATTCTAAAAGAGGTATTCTAGTGATCATAGGAAAGTGGTGTCCTATTCCATTCTACATGTGAGTTTGATGATCTCAGAAATTGACACAATCTGCTTTATATGTTTTCAGGTCATGGTATGAGATTGGCACCACTGCCATTCTCCAGTGGTGGCATTCTCCACAGAGATTGACACAATTCCATATGATCTCAACACATGTGAGTTTAGGCTTCTCAATGCCATTTTTTAGGGCCTAATAGGAGATTGGCACCACTGCCATTCTCCACTTGTACAAATGTTTACCCTACTATTCTAGGGGGTATTCCAGTGATCATAGGAGAGTGGTGTCCTATTCCATTCCACAGGTGAGTTTGATGATCTCAGTGTCATTATGTAGTTGCAAGCATGAGATTGGCACCACTGCCATTCTCCGCTAAAGGTAATCTAGACAAACTGAACCTATAGATTGACATTCCACTAATTTTATTGGATGCAGTAGGATAATGGCAAAAGTGCCAATGCACATGTGAGTTTAGGATTCCTTGTGCATGTTTTTAGTTCATGGTATGAGATTGGCACCATTGCCATTCTCCACAGAGATTAACACAATTCCATATGATCTACATAGTGGGGGCAGTGATCACTACATAGAAGAATACACATGTGAGTTTATGATTCTCAATGCCATTTCTTAGGGCAATCATGAGATTGGCATCACTACCATTCTCCGCTAGTGGTAATCTAGACAAACTGAACCTATAGATTGACATTCCACTAATTTTATTGGCTGCAGTAGGATAATGGCAAAAGTGCCAATGCACATGTGGGTTTAGGATTCCTTGTGCATGTTTTCAGGTCATGGTATGAGATTGGCACCACTGCCGTTCTCCACTGGTGGCATTCTCCATATTATCTCTACACAGGGGAGATAGTGATCACTACATAGAAGAATGCACATTACCACTAGCAGAGAATGGTAGTAGGATAATGGCAAAAGTGCCAATGCACATGTGAGTTTAGGATTCCTTGTGCATGTTTTCAGGTCATGGTATGAGATTGGCACCACTGCCATTCTCCATAGAGATTGACACAATTCCATATGATATCTACATAGTAGAGACAGTGATCACTACATAGAAGAATGCACATGTGAGTTTGATGATCCCAGTGTCATTATGTAGTTGCCAGCATGAGATTGGCATCACTGTCATTGTCCACTAGTGCCACTCTCAAGGACTTCTTATGAGGTCTTTCAATTTATCTCAAGGGATATTGGCACTAGTGCCACTCTCAAGGACTTCTTATGAGGTCTTAGAGAATGGCACTGGTGCCATTCTCCATTTAAAATTAGAATTTCAATCTCTTAATTTGCCATTCAATCATGAAATCAAATTTGAGATTGAAGTTTAACTTGAAATCAAAATTTGAAAACTAGAATTTCGGTTTTGAAATACAATTTCAAACAGAATAATTTCAATTTGAAATACAAATTGAAATTAAAAATATCAATATGAATTTGAATTTGAATTTAAATTTGTAGAGAATGGCATATTGGCACTAGTGCCACTCTCAAAGACTTCTTATAAGGTCATGGAGAATGGCACTGGTGCCATTCTCCATTTAAAATTAGAATTTCAATCTCTCAATTTGCCATTCAATCATGAAAATCAAATTTGAGATTGAAGTTTAACTTGAAATCAAAATTTGAAAACTAGAATTTCGGTTTTGAAATACAATTTCAAATAGAATAATTTCAATTTGAAATACAAATTGAAATTAAAAATATCAATATGAATTTGAATTTGAATTTAAATTTGGAGAGAATGGCATAAGTGCCACTCTATATATCCAAAATTCAAAAGGGACTAATGGCGGGAAGAGCTATATTTCAAAATTTGAATTATTTCTTGCTAGAAATAATTCAAATTTAGTAAGCAGGGGGAAGTAGGCATGGCAAGAGACCTTCTGGAGGACATGCCTCAACAGGATTGTCTACCTTATACCATTCAGTGATAGATGGTTTGCTGAAGGTGAAGAGTTATCAACAAAAGATGTGGAGGGTTCCACTGCTCTAGAACTTCTCGTTGCAGGTGATAAGATACAACTAGTTGCCCTTGTCGATAAGCTAGAAGATCACCTCCTCGAGAGCGCAAAAGATTGGGTTAAAAATAACCTCATGCATGTCTCCAACGTCACCTCCCAACATGACACGTTTTACAAGCTGCAGGAGTATTTAAAAAACCTTATGAAGGCCTCTCCTGTGGCTTTCCTTGAGTCTGCGGATTTTACTCAGGCCAGCAAAGAATTCTTGATTTCACTTGTCAAATGAGACGATTTGTCAATGGAATAAATAAAAACGTGGGAGCATGTTGTTCGCTGGCGGAAAGCACAAAGTCCCTATCTGCCTTACCGGATGGATGAGTGGACTCTAAAAGATTTCGGATTACTAAAGGAAATATTGCACGGAAGCTCTCGGTGTTCTAAGGAAATAGTGCAAGATGAAGAGCTCGGGCGGGAGAGTACCTTGAAGAGCTCAAGTGTAACAATTGAAGAGCTCAAGCGTTGAACTCGATCTCCAAAAGCACGTACCAATCGTTCCAATTGATGATATGAGGGAGCAGCTCATCGACCGAATCTCGTTCCAATTGATGATATCAGGGAGCAGCTCATCGACCGAATCTCGTTCCAATTGATGATATGAGGGTGCAGCTTTGTGTGGGAAGTTGGCGCAAGAGAAGTAGCATGCTTTCTGTGGGAAGTTAGGAGGCGTATCGTTCGAAAGCAGCTCACGAATTGAAAGCGCAAATCCTCATGAGAGAAGGTTGATCAACATAGGGCAACGAGCGCAGGTATTAGGGTATTTCGATCTTAAAGTTTTACCTTTCTAACCTTTTGCTTTACGTTAAAAAACAGATTTTTGCTTTTGCTTTTTCATTAAAAAGCTTTTGCTTTTTCGTTAAAAAGTTTTTTCGTTAAAAAGTTTTTTAACGAAAAAACTTTTTTCTACATTTGATATGTACATTGGAGTAGGCTTTGTACACCTAGCTCTATTGCTACACTTGTTGCTAGATTTGTATTCCGTTCGCAATCTAGTATGTTTTTAAGCTAAAGATTCTACTATTTATTGAGCTAAAGATTCTACCATGTAGCATTTTTTATATGTTTTAGTTCTGTGTTTTGGTCCTTCTTTTTTACAAAGGAAGAAAATGTATGAATCGAATCATAAATGAGATGAGATGAAAGATCCATCAAGATTCGATCCTCCTTGCAAATGAGAGGGGTACTAATTTATTTTTGAATTTGTGATGACCAAAGATTAAAGCTTTTCTTAGAATTAAAACATAGCAAATAAATGAATAGATCATAGACCCCATGAGCTCCTAAGTTCTCTCTTTGATGACATGAACATCAGTGTCACTACAGATTGTAACATTCTGTAACCTAGATTACATCTCAATTGCATGAGAATTAGTATTGCAAGTTCGCTCAACTTTTTCCCTACAATCAAGAAGATGCATTGAAAGACATAACTCACAACTTCCCATATACTTAGATACAAACAAAATGCTTTTTTTTTTCTCCCAATCTCTGAACTCACTTAAAGTGAGTTCAAAACTTTTTTGAATAATGTAGTAATGAGTATATATGTGTGTGTATTATGTATAAAAGTTTTTTGAATAATGTAGTAATGAGTATATATGTGTGTGTAATATGTATAAAACTTTTTTTAACGAAAAAACTCACTTATGCAAAACTTTTTCTCTAGCAATTGCCTTTTTTGAATAATGTAGTAATGAGTATCATAGAACCAAATCACACTAGTTGTACAACAAACACGTGATCTTAACTTGAAAAGATGAGTATATTAAAGCCAAATCACACTCCTTATTTTGTGAACCACCATGTGGTCATAACTTGGAAAACATGAGTATTATAAAGCCAAATCACACACCTGATCTTAGACATCATAATGATCCCATATTTATTCTCTATTATGACACTAAAGCAGATACGCTAAACCTTAAGATCAAACAAGCACACACTCAAAAGAAGTACAAAGCTGTTAGTGGCTACAAAGAATTTCCCAACAAATCTTTCATTGATGTTAACATCATTGATAAATGGAGGCAATTCCTATTTTGTGATAGACGATCTGTTTCAAAGTTTTTAGCATATGCTTTTCAAGTTGCTTTTTAGTATAAACACCAATTAGCCAACTAATGGAGGAATTGGGACATATCTAACATTTATTTTATTTCTTTCATTTAACATATCTAATGTATCATTTCTTTTATTTCTATTTTACATTGTCCACACTCATTTTCTTCCTTTTTTACATTGTCCATTTTACATTGTCCACACTCATTTTCTTCCTTTTTTACATTGTCCTCACGCCTTTTATTTAACCTATTCTCATTTTCCTTTAAAAAAATCCATAGCTTGCAATCTAATGATGAGCATGATTACAATTTTTTTAACTTGGAGAAAAATCACATTCTCGTCAACTAATTCAATATATACCTTAAAATTTAACATTACTTGGACCTTGATCAAGAAAAACATACTCTGACATAAAAATTTGTAAATTAACCAACCTAGAATAACCAAACTAACGTGGATAAACTCACATAACGAGCTAGGTTTCATAAAGTAATATCGATCAACTTTACCACATATATGAATAAATGGAAGTAAAATAATGTATGGTTTCAAATGAATCCCACGTTCACACACACACACGCACACACACACACACACACACACACACACACACACACACACAAAAGTCTATGGTCTCAAGTTCTGGCATTGCAATGGGAGAATGGCACTATTGCCATCCTCCAATCTCCCCATTTTGCAAAGCTAAAAATTTCTAAATTTGTTCCACTTCCATTCTCCCATTGCAATGTCCCAATTCAAAACGTTGGCTAATTTGCAAAGGGGGAATGGCACCAGTGCCATTCTCCCATTGTGATTTCCCGAATCAAATCTTGGCTGTGCAAAGGGGAAATGGCACTAGTGCCAATCTCCCAGATTCAAAGTTTTGGCTTCACAGAGTCAAAATTCCACTAATACAAAGTTTTGGCTTCACAGATTGACATTCCACTAATTCCAATGGGAGAATGGCACTGGTGCCATTCTACCTTTGTGAAGCCAAAATTTTGAATCAGGACATTCCATTGGGAGACTGCCATTCTCCGCTAGTGGTAATCTAGACAAACTCAACCTATATTCCACTAATTTTATTGGCTGCAGTAGGATAGTGTCAAAAGTGCCAGTGCACATGTGAGTTTAGATTGGCATCATTGCCATTCCCTGCTAGTGGTAATATAGACAAACTGAACCTATAGATTGACATAACACTAATTTTATTGACTGCAGTAGGGTAATGGCAAAAGTGCCAATGCACATGTGAGTTTAGAATTCCTTGTGCATGCTTTCAGTTCATGGTATGAGATTGGAACCACTGCCATTCTCCACATGTTTGGCATGGTATGAGATTGGCACCGCTGCCATTTCAGTTCATGGTATGAGATTGGCACCATTGCCATTTCAGTTCATGGTATGAGATTGGCATCACTGCCGTTCTCCACTAGTGGTAATCTAGACAAACTAAACCTACAGATTGACATTCCACTAATTCCAATGGGAGAATGGCACCGGTGCCATTCTACCTTTGTGAAGCCAAAATTTTGAATCAGGACATTCCATTGGGAGAATGGCACTAGTGCCATTCTCCATTTTCCAATGGGAGAATGGCACTAGTGCCATTCTCCACTTTTATTGGCTGGAGTAGGATAATGGCAAAAGTGCCAGTGCACATGTGAGTTTAGATTGGCATCACTGCCATTCTCCGCTAGTGGTAATATAGACAAATGAACCTATAGATTGACATAACACTAATTTTATTGGCTGTAGTAGGATAATGGCAAAAGTGCCAATGCACATGTGAGTTTAGAATTCCTTGTGCATGTTTTCAGTTCATGGTATGAGATTGGCACCACTGCCATTCTCCACATGTTTGGCATGGTATGAGATTGGCACCACTGCCATTTCAGTTCATGGTATGAGATTGGCACCACTGCCATTTCAGTTCATGGTATGAGATTGGCATCACTACCGTTCTCCGCTAGTGGTAATCTAGACAAACTAAACCTATAGATTGACATTCCACTAATTCCAATGGGAGAATGGCACCGGTGCCATTCTACCTTTGTGAAGCCAAAATTTTGAATCAGGACATTCCATTGGGAGAATGGCACTAGTGCCATTCTCCATTTTCCAATGGGAGAATGGCACTAGTGCCATTCTCCACTTTTATTGGCTGTAGTGGGATAATGGCAAAAGTGCCAGTGTACATGTGAGTTTAGATTGGCATCACTGCCATTCTCCGCTAGTGGTAATATAGACAAATTGAACCTATAGATTGACATAACACTAATTTTATTGGCTGCAGTAGGATAATGGCAAAAGTGCCAATGCACATGTGAGATTAGAATTCCTTGTGCATGTTTTCAGTTCATGGTATGAGATTGGTACCACTGTCATTCTCCACATGTTTGGCATGGTATGAGATTTGCACCACTGCCATTTCAGTTCATGGTATGAGATTGGCACCACTGCCATTTCAGTTCATGGTATGAGATTGGCATCACTGCCGTTCTCCGCTAGTGGTAATCTAGACAAACTAAACCTATAGATTGACATTCCACTAATTCCAATGGGAGAATGGCACCGGTGCCATTCTACCTTTGTGAAGCCAAAATTTTGAGTGAGGACATTCCATTGGGAGAATGGCACTAGTGCCATTCTCCATTTTCCAATGGGAGAATGGCACTAGTGCCATTCTCCACTTTCCTATTACAAAGCCAAAAATTTTAAATTTTAAATTTGCACCACTGCCATTCTCCCGTTGCAATGTCCCGACTCAAAACTTTGGCTGTGCCATTCTCCCCATGCAATGTCGTGATTCAAAATTTCTACTTCACAAAGACAGTATGGCACTAGTGCCATTCTCCCATTGCAATGTCATGATTCAGAATCTTGGCTTTGCAAAGGGAAAATGGCACCAGTGCCAGTCTCCCAATGCAATGTCTTGATTCAAAGTTTGCCTTCATAAAGTTTGCCATTCTCCCATTGCAATGTCCTAATATAAAATTTTGGCTTTGCAAAGGGAGCATGGCACCATTGGCATTCTCACAAGGCAAAGTCCCAGGTCAAAATTTTGTCTTCCAAAGGAAGAATGGCACTAGTCTGTTCTCCTCTTATGAAGACAAATGTTTTTCTCAAGTCAATGCATGGGGAGAATGGCACTGGTGCCATTCCCCTTTTCAAAGATGGTGAAAATAATTCATGCTTTAGAAAAAATTTTATGAAATTGCTAAAATTTTTAGGGAAATAATTCATGCTTTCATGAAAATTTTGTATAGACTCATTCATGCATTCTAGAGATTTGCACCAATGCCATTCTTCCCCTCTAGATTGACATGTTTGATGGTCTTATGAAATTCTTTGATTGTAATTTGTTCATACTTAATTCTCCGTAATCGTAATGACAGAGGATGGCTATCAGAAGTGGGGACAAGGTCATGATGATGGTGGGGAATGAAGTGGTTGGAATTGGTGGAGTGTGTGCAATAGATCCGGAGGCCTACTGTAGTGGTATGAAGATTGGGACAGAAAATGTATCGGTGATAGTGGAGAAGTCTATCAATAGTGAAATGCTCTTGCCATTTCCCACTATGGATGCAGTGCTTGTTGGTGAGGCAATTTGGAGCATTGTCAAGTGGCCTAAGGGCTCTCTGAAACATGTTGGTGATTCTCTAGATGATGCGGTAACTGAAGAAGCTGCACCAAGTGAGCCTGAGCGACCTTATGTTGAGGCAATGCCAGTTTCTTCATTGGAAACTGACAATTTCATTCGTGAATCTTGGAAAGAGAAAAAAGTTGTCTTATGGGATGAGAGCAAAACAAAGACCGTGGGGGAAGGTGTGATCTTATATGTTTTCCCGGGAGACTCTATAAACTTTGACCTATTGGGTAACGATTGCATTGGTGTGGGTATTGAAAAGAAAGAACAAATTAGAGGAAGTGACTTAGGGTCTTCTATGCAAGATGTCGGCTCTCTCAGCCTAGTAAAGTGGCCCATCAAGCAGATTACCTTACTTGAAGGAAGCCCATTGCAACAATATGTGCCCATGGACCACGTTGCTGGTATAGATGAGTTGGTCAATGATCAAATGTTGAAAAGGGATGATCCACCATCAAAGAAAAGAAGGTACACTTTCATTAATAGGGTGCCTAAACAAAGAGAGCCTCCAACACCAATGTACAAAATGTCACTAGATTTGGTGCACCAAGTTTCTTCCATCGATTTTTGTGGGAGTAGGTGTTGCCAACATGTAGAGCGAGATCTCTTAATGAATCTAAGGAAGAACTTTTGGGGCAGCTCCTTGGAGTCTCATAGAAACTTTATATACGATGTGTTGTCAACAGCTTGGCATCATGACTACAGAGGGAGGATATGCTACAACTTCAGGATAAATGGTCGGGATGTCTGTTGTAGAGCATGGTATGAGATGCATGGAATTCCAAGGACATCATTTTATTGATACAGGGAGCAATTTGAGAGTGGTGTGCAGTGATATGTGCATGGCAATTTAGGGATTATGAGGAGGAGCAGGGAGCACATAGGTATGGGAAGGGCTCTCATTCAACACTTTGTGGATAATAGCACAGAGGATATGCCTCACAAGAGTAGAACCATGCAGGATGGTTCTAGAGAGACACAGCAAGTGATACCTGAAGTGTATAAGAAGATAGACATCCTACATGAGTTCAACACTTCACTTAATCAACGTGGTTATTAGAGCCTATCCACATCCACATTTGGCAGGATTTGGAAATCAGACTTAAAAAATGTAGCCCTTTCTAAGACGAGTGAATTCTCTAAATGTAGCTTGTGCAGCCGGATCAATTGGCAGCCACAAAAAGTCAAGATGAGCGCAATTCGCTGATGGAAGAGAGAAAGATGCATATGATACAGCAACAAAGTTGTAGGAACTTATACTATGCATGGCGTAGGTACTCCGAGATGGATCCAAAAAAGTATGTATGCATAATCCATGATAAGATGGACCAAAAAAAGACAGCAATTCCAAGACTTCGGGTGAGGTCCAAGGACACCGATTCTGCATGGCAATTACAGGTTTCACTCATTGGAATGATTACCCATGGGCATGGAAACGGTCATCATGGACACTTCACCCTCAATGGTTTGTGGCCATCTGATCCCAACGTGACGATTGGATCGCTCTCAATTTGTTTGTGCAACCTCAAGAGGATGGATATGCATGACCTTGGAGACCTTGCTACCAATGGGATTCCTAGAAGCAATGCTCGCCTTTTGAATGCTCTATGTTCAAGAAATGCTTTGGACTCCCATTATAGTTCTAAAGGTGCACATGTTTCCACAAGTGGAGCTAGCTTGTCTGAAAATGTAAATGTCACGGTCACAAATGCAAATCTAGAAACTATATCGGAAAGTGACCCGAAGTCTGTCACGGAGGCCATGACAACTTCCATTGCAAGGGCTACAAACACATGTGTGAATTTTTTTCCGTCAAATACAAGAGAAAACCCAGCCTCTTTAGAGGGGAGTGTTGCTATTGAGCCACCATTCCAAAAGTTGCCAGAGAACTTGCTACTCCAACTAGATAATTGTGGGTCTGAGAACAAAAATAGATACTTGTTTGCATACCTTTCTCTTCTTGTAGCAAGGGGAATTTTCAAGACAGTTCAATTGGGCTTCTTGATGGTAGGGCACACACATGAGGACATTGATGCAATGTTCAGCAGGTTTTCTGAGAGCTTGCGGGTGGGACAAACATTCACTTTCCCGCATCTGATGGATACATTCAAAAAATGTACATCATCTTCACCGGCACCATTTGTTCTTACACGGGTTCCTAACTTCAAGGATCATGTAGATGGCTACCTATGTGATGGGCAAGAAATGCTAGTTGGACATGCAAAGCCATTACAATTTCGATTTTACTTGCAAGGTGACATACCAATGATGCAGTACAAGGTGCATCCAAAATCACCGAATTGGATGCCCATTGAAGGGGGAATTGAGCTATGGAAGAAAGATAGTGAGGGTCGATCATTGTTGCCAACAGGTTGTCCGGATATACTACCAATGGCTGCATTTGTGAGAGATCACTTGCAAGTAATATCAGGGATAAAGGATTACATTAAGTTTTGGGAGAAATGTGTAAGTGGAAAGAATGCATCCTATGAGTCCTACATTAGGCCAGTGATAGACTATTGGAAAACCATGATCAGTGAGCTCGAACAAGAAAACATCTCAGAGCTAGGAGTGTACAGAGAGTTTTGGCCAAGAACACAATCTCCTGATGAGGAGGATGATATAGATGCTTGCATTAATGATTTCCAAGGCTATGAGGAATGGAATGATCACTATTGTGGGCCTCTAAAAGGTAAGCTGAGGGAAGAGTTTAGACCAATGGTGGATGTTAAGCAAGGTGACTTTGTCTTGGTGAGGCCATCAGATCCTATATACCCCATATGGCTTGGGGTTGCCATATCAAGTGCCGAGATGGATGCTGCTTCTCCTAATTTCAAGAAATTATTAATTCAGTATTGGGCACCATCAGTTAAGAGAAAGGGGCTCAGTGATGCAGATGCTTATGTTGATTGCTGGAACAAGTATTGGGTAGAGAATAGGTTGGATCCACAGGTACGGGAGTGTATTGATGCAATTGTCTGGTCATGGACATCAAAATCCATAAATAGACCCAAGAAGATCAAGATTCCACAGAGCGTATGTATCAAAGCACAGGAGAGCTTGCTTGGTATCAAAGCATAGAAAATGCTGTCGATTTTCTCCCTCTTAATCGCCCAAACTTCCATTGTAAGGTGTGTTCTCATGTGATGTTTCTCAATTGTTGTTATCTTGTCAATGGGTATTCGCATATTATTAATATGACAATTTTCAGAAGCTGACCTTCACCAACAACTGCTTTGTTTCTAGTGGAACTCACTATGCATGGTGTTTGTTAACACCACCAACTGGTGTTTATTAACACCTCAAGTAAAATATACATGTTGTCCCTAGACGGTGTTTATTAACACCACCAAATACATGATTTTCAAACTCTGCCACAAATGCTTTTGTTCCAGTTTTTATACGCAATGAACTGTTTCACAACCAATGAAGTTTTTCATAATCATTGGAATTCCAAATATTAGCTTATTTGATATTGGTAAAATTCCCACAATCAATGGAAATTTTCCCAATTTTAATGAAGCCTTTCCCAATTTTAATGAAATCCACCCAATTTCAAAATTCCCAAAATGCAAATTTTGTCCCACTTTATCTAATATTGTGTTCTTTGTGGTCTATACATCTTCGTGCCTCTATCATGTCATGGCAAAAGAAACCTACATCATGAGCCTGACAAGCACCTTAAAGGAGCAAGAAAAACAATAGCCAAGGAAATTAATATTCGCCCTGTGCCGACTCCAAGTAATAAACCCACCACCGAAGCATGTCCTCCTTCTAGCTATTTTTCTCCTTCTTCTCCGGGTTTGTTTCTGTGAGGATTTCATCCAACATCGTTTTCAGATAGAAAAAAATCATTCCGAAGTCTTTTCGGTATGTCATAGATTTGTAGTAGGTGGATCAGTGTATAGAGTTTGGATCGGTGTATAGAGTTTTGGGGCTAGATTTCGTAATGGGCTCTTGGTTGTGTCTGCACTACACTTAAATAGGGAGAGAGTTCATTGAGCCTGACCTTCTCATTCTTCAGTCTCATGTTAGTGGTCTAATCTAAATCTTTCATCTCACATTAGTTGTCTAATTGAAATCTTTCATCTCACATTAGTTGTCTAATGGAAATCTTTCATCTCAAATTAGTTCACTAATCAAAATCTTTCAATCTCACATTAGTGATCTAATAAAAATATTTTGTCTCACATTACTTGTCAAATCGAAATCTTTTGTCTCATTATTATCACCATGCTGGCATGGATCAAAGGACACTATCTAGTCACATATCTGAGAAAACATTGCCCAAGTAAACTCTAGAGAATATTAACAATGCAATAGATTACATACAGATTACATAGATTACAATCTCAAAGACTCCTTTAGTTCAGATTACATCTCAAGGACTCCTTGTTGAGCTCCCTGATTGCAGGCAGCCCTCCTTGCTCCTTTTCAGAATGGAGTTGATTCCTTCCTGTAGGGGCCCGACCCTTCCCTTCATGCCACTTCCTCTTTCCTGTTGGGATATATCAAGGTGTATGCCTTAGGCACACCTTGGTTTCTATGTGTGAGTGCTAGAGGCACAGCTAGGTGCCCATAAGCACAGTTAGGTGGTGGTAAGCCACAAAGGATGATTGTGAGAATCTAGGAGTAGATTGAGGAGATGATTGTGGAGCTTTGAAGTCATCAGTGATGTCAGTGAGCATGTAAGAGGTGCCTACATAAGGACCTCACTCTTCTTCATTCTATATGCAAGTATTCTGAGTTTGTTTTCACTCTATTCTTTCCTTTTAGTTTACCAACATGGTATCAGAGCCCTTTGATCCCCCTTGATCCCATTTCTGCCACATCTTCTTCTTCTTCTCCATCTTTTTCTTCACCATCTCTTCCCCTTCTTCCCAAATCTTGCTAGAGCTTGTTCTCCTCTGTTCTTTTCCATTCTCAAAGCCCTTCCTGTTGGAGATACATCTCAAAGGGGCTAACCTCTGCCTGCAACGGATTGAAGTTTCATCGCCTCTGCTCGACGACATTGCATGAAAATCGACGACTCTCTTTCCTGTGTTTTCTCTGAGACTGCTTCATATATCTCTAATCCCTTTCAGAGGGAGCTTCTCCATACCTTGAGCTATCCTATTCTGAAATCTGAGTAGCAATGGTTGCATATTCAAGGTGAAAACAGAGAAAAACCAGTCGAAAATGAAGAGGCAAGCTATGGCGCTCTGATGTGGATTTGTGCCCCTTCTCCTTAGTAGACTTTTGTGGTATATGAGCTTTCTTTTGCCTCAGAAACCCCCTTTTTCTTTGCTTTGGAGAGTGATATATAAGCCCTCCAAGTTCAGTCCTTTGTTTTTGACAGTTTTGACAAGGTTTTGAAAGTGATGCTACATAAGATGCTACTTTAGCATTTCTGAGTTTTTGAAGTTTTCAATAGCATCAATACAATTGTGGCTTCAGCTTTTCTTAAAGTTGCTATACCTGGTTTTGATTGGAAAGCTTTCATTTAGCCATGTCTATGAAGCATGTAAGAAAAAGCATCATTGATTGAAATTTGGTCACAAGTCTTTGCTACATTAAATGCTTATATTTTGAAGCCTTTCAGTTGTTATTCTAGCCTTGTAAGAGAGAACACACTACCCAATACCTGGGTTAGACCCTCTCATGGCTACCATATTGAATATAGATAAGTTCAATGGTAAGGGCGTCCACACATGGTAGATGAAGGTGCAATTTGCATTGATGAGGGAAAACCTCTGGGGACTTGTCAAACCGACTTCAACTTCTTCTTCTACAGCCTCCAATGATGGAGAATCCTCAGCTCCAACATGCCCGGCAAGGGATCCCGCTAGAGAGGAGAAAGCATATTGTATCATTGCTCTTGCTTTAGGAGATGATTATATTCATCAAATCTCTGACTTAGAGTCTCCTTCAAAAGCTTGGCAGAAGCTTGACATGATTTTTGGTGCTAGATCTCACATCTCAAAATTATCACTTAAAATTTCTTTCTTTGAATTGAAGATGGTTAGTGGCACTCCTTTGACTGCCCATGTCAATTACATGTAGAGTCTTATGACTCAACTTGCTTCTATCAACTCTCCTATCACTACAGATGATGCTATGGCACTGTTGCTTAAGAGTATGCCTGAAGATTATGATCTTATTGTTACCACTTTGAAAAATCTTCCTAATCCTAATCTTGAAGGTATTATCTCTGCTCTCCAAGAAGAAGAAAGGCATATGGAGCTCAGGAAAGGCAATGACACAGCTTATGCCATAAAAATCCAGAAGGGCAAGTTTTCACCTTGCAATCATTGTGGGAAGACTAATCACCTCTCAAAAGACTGCTTCAAAATCAATCCATGCAAACACTATGGCAAAAACAATCATCATGAGAAGTTTTGCAGAGCCAAAAAGGAAGCAACTTCAAAGACAGAAAATGCCAATCTACTTTCAGTTGATGTGCCTCCACAAGATGAGGCATCCTTTAAAGATTATGCTTTCTAAATCATCTCTATGTATGCTCCAGATCTCTCTTTTTATGTTGAGTCAAGGTACTCATCCTAGATAGTCCTCCAAAATGAATGAAATAAACTATTAAGTTTTGTGTGTTTTGTAAACACCTCTAGTCACCTTATGATGTAGGCCATGTGTTTTGCTCCATGGTACCTCCTGCAGACATTGTGTGCATGTACATGCAGGGGAGATAACCATTGGAAGGTCTTTTTGTATCCCTTTTGTTTACCTTACACCCATGGGAACCCTTGCTAGCTTGAGATCCTAGCCATTGATAGATCCATGACCACCATGAGATGGCATGAGACACCTTGTGCTAGCTGTATCCTTGACATAGCCTGAGGCATTCCCTTGAGGGGGGGTTGTTGGGATATATCAAGGTGTATGCCTCAGGCACACCTTGGTTTCTATGTGTGAGAGCTAGAGGCACAGTTAGGTGCCCATAAGCACAGTTAGGTAGTGGTAAGCTGTTGAGAGTTCACGCTCAACATCATGTGATCATGTGTGCATAGCACCATCACGTGATCATATGTGCATAGCACTAACCTTATAGAGTGCTATAAAGGAAAGGGTTAGATCCCCTAACCCTAACCCTAACCCTAAAAGGGTTTGTATATATTCTATTTTTTCAACTAATTCTAGTGTACAGTTAGTCATTTGTGGTGTGCTCTCTAGCTGTGCCCTCTCTCCTCATCTCCACTCTTCTCCTCTCCCCTCTTCATATTTTGTCATGGTGTCAGAGCTCCCTTGTCTTCCGCTGAGACATTGAGTTTCTTGAGAGTGTGAGAGAGATTGTGAGATTGAGAGTTCTCTTGAGTGATTGTGAGATTTTTTCCCTTCACTTCCATTGAGAGAGATTTCTGTCGAGAGAGAGTCAAGCCCTTGCTCCGTCAAGGCACAAGACCTTGTTCTGTCAAGGCAACAAGCCCTATTTCATGAGGCATCTTCATCTCTCAGCTAGCTCTCATCGTAGAGCTCCTTCTCCTCTTTGATTTGGTTCAAGAAGCTCATCATTCCAAGCTGTGGACACTCAGATATGGTTATTTTCATGAGAGGTTCATTCATGAGTTTAGAGCTCGAGATTTCTTGTAAGGTTCTATGTCAAGGAGGAGGTTCTCTCTACTCTCGAGCTACTTCACTAGCAGTGAGCTCCAAAGCACAAGAGGAGACCCAGCAGTTCACAAACTACGGCTCAAGGTGACGAGAGGCTATTCAGCAGACGACTCGACCTGGCTCTATGCTCAACCAGAGCACCAACAAGCAGCGAGGCTATCTACAAGGAGTGCAGGAGCCTCCATCAGCAAGCACAGCCTCCTTGTGCGCCACGCTCTCCAGCCGGTGGCCCTTTCCAAAACTTCAACCCCTCCACTATAAGGCACCTACGTGACTGCTATTATGAAACAATAGCTCTCGTTCGCTCCACGAACAGAGGCTCCACAGTAGTGACCTCACAGGAGCCTTCACGAGCATCTCGGCCATCTGGAGCCACTACACCAAGGACCTCCATGCACGGACGCCAGTGCTCTCTGTTTGGACATTTTCCGGCTTGATTTGGGTCAGGGCCCCTCTACCGTCCTTCCCCAGTACTGTCGAACGATCGCAACTACTCAACCAGGGCTCCATCGCGACTTCTTCCTCAAGATTCCAACGGACGGCGCACCTTCAGCGCCAAGCTCCTAGCTTAACGAACGCCATCAGCATCACAAACTCTCCAACGAAGCGCCATCAACCAGCAACTCGCCATCGATTGACGGCCTCTCCAAACGGGCTCCCTCCAGCGCATCGCCGCCTCGAACAAGCCTCAAAGGCGCAGCCACATGGGTTGCAGCTCTCTTTTGCAAAGCATTCATTAACGGGCCGCCTCCATCGACGGGCCTCCTTCAACGAAAGCCCACGCTATCCCTCTCCACAGACGATAGCCTCTCCATAGCTGGGCTACAAGCCAACGGCAGTAGCCCTCGAATGATTGGCCGACTCCCATGGGCAGCGATGGACCTCCAACTGACCTCCAAGCTTCTGCAAGTAGACGAGAGAGACGACAACGAAGGACGAAATTTGAGATTCCATCGGCATCTCTAAGATTTTGCAGACCACGAGGCAACACGTGGCATCCCACACTCAACCCAACCTTATCCTCAGGGTCACCACTCACCCCAGAAGTGGTCTACAGGTTGACACGTGGAACTCTATCCTCCACGTGGCATCCAATCTGCCACGTCAGCAGCTCACACCCTTATCCACAATGCCACGTCACTTTGCCACGTCAATAGGCCACATCAGTAGACATGTCATCAGGCCACATCATCACCGACTACCACATCATCACCGACTGCCACGTTACCTACCACATCATCAGTGCCACATCACCAAGCCATGTCACCTGCCATGTCATCAGTGCCACGTCACCAAGCCACATCATCAGGCCATGTCATCAGTGCCACCTCAACAGTCCAGTCAGCACTGACCCTCTGCAGGTACAGTCCCTTGCCAGGCACACTGTGCACACACTGCATGTGCACACTCCTGCCACCTCAGCACAGAGCTTCACTGGCACACCTCTTGCTAAGCACAGTGCCACATCATCACTACATGTGACTCACAGTGACACATCATCATTGAGCACCATTTGCACTCCTTTTGCCCCTCCACCTAGATCAAGTCGTATCTCTTGATCCAGGAAAAATTTGAGGGTGCTCCAAAAAGGAAAGTCGCTCGATTTTTTGCTCTACGCGCTCGTTACATCATGCGCACATTTCGGTGCAAGTTACACTCACATTTGTGCCTCGCCGACAAAACCACTTCCTTCATGCACATTTGCCTCTACATCGATGCATCTGACCTAGCACTTAAAAAGAACAAAAGAAAAGGAATTATTTGCTGCTCTTTCATCGATCGACGGTTGGTTTAGATCTAGATCAGAGTAGACTAGATTGCCATAGAGGGGACGCTTTGAATTCCCCAAGTTGCCAATCTAAGCCATGCCCAAAATTCCCAACTAGTACCTACTCGGAGTCAGTCCATACGCTCACATCCGATTTCACATCATTACATTACCTGAAACCTTACGTTCATCAGTTCAATGAGCAGACTTCAGAGTTCAGAGGCATTGCAGATTGATTCAGTGGGCAGATAGCACTTGATTTCACACACACATGCCACCATTATAAAGCCTATTTGGCTATCTCACGGCATCGTGCACATCATTTTTCAGCCTTGTAAAGCCTCTTGGCTATTCCCGGCATCATTGCCACAAGCCTTGTAACACAGATCAGATCTTATATACTGCAGTTCTATCTTCACCGACGGTACAGAGATTTCACTTGGCATCTTCAGTGTATTTGCAGTGTTGATTCATACAGAGTTTTTCAGGACACTTTTGAGTACATTGTTTGCACCATGTCGACTATCAACCTCAATCTGGAGGCATCTGCTAAGTTAGACAACTCCAATTACGGTACATGGAAATACCGAATGGAGACCATTCTTGTGCTTCAGGACAAATGGGAGTATGTCGATGGATCTATACCTAGACCATTGGCTGATCCAGCCACCAGTAGCTCTACTCCATCTGTTGTCACAGCACCAGCAACGGGATCTACATCGGGATCTACATCTAGACAAACAGTTTCCGCACCAGTAGCAGATCCTACCATTGCCCGAGCTCAAGCAGAATGGGATAAGAAAGACAAGTATGCCTATCACCTGATCAAGCAGAACGTGCAAGATGTCATGCTAGGATAGCTCAACACAGTCAAGACATCAAAAGAAGCATGGGATATGTTCACAGCTCTCTACGAGTCCAAGAACACATCCAGGATTCTCACCCTGAGAAACCAGATCAACCAGAGTTTGCGCAATAGCAATGAAACCGGTCATGCTTATGTACTCCGCATCAAAGACTACAACAATCAACTTGCAGCAGCAGGAGAGACTATGAATCCCGCAGAAATGGTTCAAGTAATCCTGAATGGACTAGAAGAAGGATATGAGAATCTAGTCCAGAGTATTGCCATCCAACGGCAAATTCCAACACTGGAAGAACTTCAGTCAGTTCTACTTGGTGAAGAACTCCGGACTCAGGCCATTCAAGCACGTAAATGTCATTCTAATGATGAGGCATTCACAGCTTCAGACAGAAGCAGAGGCAAAGGCAGAAACAGAGGTAGATCATATCAGAAAAGTGGTCATCATCAACAAAGTCAAAATCAGCATCAGCATTAGCATCATCCTCAGCAACATCAGAATCAGCAAAGAGGAAATCATTCCAACCGAGGAAGATTCCAAGGACGAGGGAATGCATCCACCAATGTGTCAAACATTCAATGCAACTACTGTCACAAGTTTGGACACTATGAAAGAGATTGCCGCAAGAAGCAGTACGACCAAGGCGGTCAATCCGAGGGAATTACCGAGGAAGAGGAAATCATCGTGGTGGACATTCTAGTCACAGTCATTTTGCAAATGAACATGGAAATATGTTTCTTGCAAGTGAGGAATTGCATCAGACTGATACAATGCACCTAGACACTGATTTCAATCCGAAAGAGGATTTCAGCTATCAAGTCGACCAAGAGGAACAGGATCCTTGGTACATCGACATCGGTGCATCATCTCATATGACAAATCACCAGGAATGGTTCACAGAAATGAAGCCATTAGAAGGTCAAAAGAATGTCATCTACACAGCAGACAATACACCGAATCCGGTTCAAGGGACAGGTGTTATCCCTATGAACAATTTCACTGGTACAAAAGGATTAGTCAAAGATGTGCTCTATGTTCCGAAGCTCAGCAAGAACCTTTTGTCAGTAGGTCAAATGACGGAACACAACTACAAAGTCATCTTCGACGGTGATAAATGCACTATCAGAGACAAATCCAAAAGAGGCCAGCTAGTAGCAAAAGGTGTCAAGGAAGGATGCTTATATACAGGATGCTAGCTACAGTACCAGATAAGCATGCCATGTCAGCTCAAATGCAACAGATGCCACTATCTGCAAAATGGCACAAGAGATATAGTCATGTCAACTTCAAGTACTTGTTAGATCTAAGGAATCAGAATATGGCAATTGGGATTCCGAAGCTATAGTTTCTTGGAAAGGTTTGTGAAGCATGCTGCTTCGCAAACAAAAGCAAACCAACTGTGTCAGAAGTACCTCTCATGCACGAGGTATTCTTGATTTGATTCATACAGATGTATGGGGTTATGCCTAGTCCCGCAGCATCAATGGTTCACTTTATTACTTAACCTTCATCGACGACTACAGCAGATATTGTTGGGTCTACTTTCTGAAAGAGAAATCTGAAGTGTTTGCCAGATTTCAAGAATTCAAAGCCATGGTAGAAAACCAAACAAGCAGAAAGATCAAGGTCATGAGATCAGACAGAGGAGGTGAATACATGTCTTCAGCATTCATGAACTTTTGCAAAAATCACGGCATTCGAAGACAATTCACATGTGCAGATACTCCTCAGTAAAATGCAAGAGCTAAAAGGAAGAATGGGACTTTAGCAGACAGTGCTAGAGCAATGCTTAGTGAGAAGCATCTTCCGAATCAGTATTGGGCAGAAGCAATAGCTACAGCTAACTACTTGCTTAATCGACTTCCTACCGAACCGATACAAGGTATGACTCCTTATGAAGCATTCACTGGACACAAGCCACGCATTGGGCATCTCCGCATATTTGGTTGCATAGCATATGCCCACATACATGATGATCATCGCAGGAAATTGGATGCGAAGTCACACAAATGCATCATGGTTGGCTACAGTGAAGAAAGAAAAGCATACAAATTGTATGATCCCATCAACCGCAAAGTCATTATCTCCAAAGATGTAATCTTCGATGAGGAATCAGAATGGAAAACCTCACCTACACAAGAGATAGAAGCATCGACTTCACAGTCATATTCAGAACAGGTTGATGAAGAAGAGCAAAAATTGCCAGCAACACCCCAAGCAGCGCCACAGTAGCTCAGACGGTCTACTAGGGAAAGCAGACCACCAGCCAGATTGACATATGCTCAGAAAGGCAAAGCAATTCAGGTGGAAACCACCAACTATGCTCTGATACCATGACAAAATATGAAGAGGGGAGAGGAGAAGAGTGGAGATGAGGAGAGAGGGCACAGCTAGAGAGCACACCACAAATGACTAACTGTACAGAAGAATTAGTTGAAAAAATAGAATATATACAAACCCTTTTAGGGTTAGGGTTAGGGGATCTAACCCTTTCCTTTATATCACTCTATAAGGTTAGTGCTATGCACATATGATCACGTGATGGTGCTATGCACACATGATCACATGATGTTGAGCGTGAACTCTCAACATGGCTACAGAAGAGCCAGTGTACTTCGAAGACGCAGTAGATAAGCCAGAATGGCAAACTGCTATGAATGAAGAAATGGATGCTTTGTATAAAAATAACACTTGGGAATTATGCGACCTTCCACCAGGAAAGAAGGCCATAGCCAACAAATGGGTATACAAAGTGAAGTACAATCCAGATGGCAGTATTCAGAGATACAAAGCCAGATTAGTTGCAAAAGGATTTGCACAACAATATGGCCAAGATTATGATGAGACTTATGCTCCAGTAGCAAAGATGGATTCCATACGGTTCTTGATATCACTAGCGACACTCAGTAAATGGAATGTGTATCAGCTCGATGTCAAGAATGCATTTCTCAATGGTTATCTAGACGAGGAAGTCTACATGCAACAACCAGCCAGTTATGTTGAACTAGGAAAGGAGAACAAGGTTTGCCATCTCAAGAAAAGTCTCTATGGCTTAAAGCAAGCACCCAGAAGTTAATACAGCAGAATTGATAAGTATTTTGCTGGTCTGGGATACATGAAGTCTAATGGAGATCATACTCTCTACTACAAAGTTCAAGGGGAAGACATTACTATTGCACTTTTGTACGTAGATGATCTGATTGTGATAGGAAGCAAGGATAGCTTCATCAAAAAACTAAAACAAGACTTATCTGCAGAGTTCGACATGAAAGATCTTGGACTTATGCACTATTGTCTTGGAATTGAGTTCTGGAGAGATTCGGATAGCACATTCATGAGTCAGCTCAAGTATGTTGACAGTCTCCTGAAGAAGTTTCATATGGCAGATTGCAAGATTGTAGCCACTCCCATGGAACAGAGTTTGAAACTTACTAAAGATTCAAAAAAGCCTACAGTCAATGACAGATACTACAGGCAACTCATTGGATCTCTTATATATCTGACAATCACACGGCCAGATATTTGTTATGCAGTAAGCTCACTAGCATAGTTTATGGCAAATCCAAAACAGTCTCACTGGAATGCAGCCAAAAGAGTCTTGAGATACATCATAGGTACAAGACAATTTGGGATAGAATACAGAGGAAGTCATCCACGGTTGCATGGATGCTGTGACAGTGACTATGCTGGAGATCATGAGACCAGGAGATCGACACATGGATATGCATTTTTCCTTGGTCAAGGTGCTATATCATGGTTGTCAAACAAACAGCCAACTCTTTCTTTGTCTTCGACTGAAGCAGAATATAGAGCACTCACTACAGGTGCATGTGAGGCTATATGGCTCAGAAGACTATTGTCAGAAACAGATTACTTTGATGAGTCAAAGCTAACAACAATATACTGTGATAATCAATCGGCTCAAGCATTGGCCAAAAATCCAGTATATCACTCCAGGACAAAGCACATTGATGTCAGAGAGCACTTCATCAGAGAAAGAGTGTTACTTGGTGACATCACACTGTAGCATTGTGATAGCAAAGAAAATGTTGCAGACATCTTTACCAAACCACTCGGTAAAGAGCTATTCGAGAAACACCGACTAGTTGATGCAGAGGAAGGACATTCCCATTAAAGGGGTGTGATGGAATGTAATGCTCAGTCCTTCTTCTATTCCTCAGAATCATCATCTTGAGGGAAGGCCTACTTCATGATGTTGATCTTGAGGGAAGGTGTTGAGAGTTCACGCTTAACATCATGTGATCATGTGTGCATGGCACCATCACGTGATCATATGTGCATAGCACTAACCTTATAGAGTGCTATAAAGGAAAGGGTTAGATCCCCTAACCCTAACCCTAAAAAGGTTTGTATATATTCTATTTTTTCAACTAATTCTAGTGTACAGTTAGTCATTTGTGGTGTGCTCTCTAGCTGTGCCCTCTCTCCTCATCTCCACTCTTCTCCTCTCCCCTCTTCATATTTTGTCATAAGCCACATAGGATGATTGAGAGAATCTAGGAGCAGATTGAGGAGATGATTGTGGAGCTCTGAAGTCATCAGTGATGTTAGTGAGCATGTAAGAGGTTCCTACATAAGGACCTCACTCTTCTTCATTCTATATGCAAGTATTCTGAGTTTGTGTTCACTCTATTCTTTCCTTTCAGTTTACCAACATTTCCTTGATTTCACCTTCTAGGTTGCAAGCTTGGCCCTTCTTGCTCCTTTCTTGAAGGGGGCTGGTTTCTCCCTTCAAGCTCCTTTTCCTTGCTGTCAGGTTCAGTCTTGGCATTCTTCAATTTGAGCTCCTTGTCTCTAAGATCTTTTGCCCAAATGGCAAATTGAGCTTCAGCATCTACTTTCTCATCGTACAGATAGCTATAGCATGCAAACACATTTGATCTATCCATGACTTGGGCAATGGCAAATGACATTCTCTACATCTAGATTTTGTATGTACAAATACTCCAAAGCAAAAAACGTGCACAGGGTGGTACTAACGCAGGCCATCGAATATAGTAGTCATCTATGACCATGCATTTTGGACCCTACTGCATAGTAGGATAGGCATCCAATTTAACTATTGCAGTTATCAATACCACAGTCTTTCTTTGTACATGACAAAGTTGCTTCTTGATTCCTTCTTCCCTCATCCTAAGGTTGCAGATATTCTCCTTCATCTCCTCCACTTTTTTCTCACTCTATGCAACAGCTTCATCTGAATCCGCGAGCATTTATTGAACCTACGTAAATTGCTGAAAAACATCTTCATGGGTGGTTTCCAAGACTTCCACTCTAGTTTGGAAATCTCACAGGATGACGGACTACTTTTCATAACTGTCGAAAGCCATGGTAAGCTTGTGCAAACATCTATTGTGATATTCTTGTAGGGTATTATAGCTTGCTCTTTGGACTTCTAATAATGTTTCGAAAAAACAACCCTCACCATGGCTGCTACAAATTGCTCCACTATAGTGGCTGGAACTTGCTGCACCATGGCTGCTCTCTGCATCCTTCTTGGCCTGGGGACCTACCTCATTGTCTTCTCCACTTGGGCCACTCTCTACCCTATCCTTCTTGGCCTTGAAGCTCTCTCGCAGTTCTTGCATCACCTTTCTGGTTTCTGCATTTTCCCTTTTCAGCTCCTCCATCATCTGGTCTTTTTCAATGTTCAATGTGTTATGCATGTTGCAAAGCCATTTCTAAGAACCCTCCTTTTTGGCTCTCTGATCTTCAAGATCCTTTCACATCTTTTCTAGCTCCTTATCGGCCATGTCCCCGTCATTTCTCACTTCTTTGAGCCTATCTCGGAGCTCCTTCATGTGCTTCTCTACTTCTTCTCTTCTATGCCTTTCCATGTCGACCAATTTTGTAGGGGCCTCAGTTTTCGCTTGTGCCTTCCAGGGCCTCGCTTGTGGCTTCTCTACCTTGGCTTCTACACCTTCCCTGAGACTTTTCTCAAGTTGTTCTGCCTTTGCTGCATCAATGGCTTTCTCTTGTAGAAAAGTCACATTCTGAGACATCTACTTCTCATAATACTCAAAAATCCCTTTGAGGGTAGATGTCATCAGGTGCAATGCAACTCTAGTAGATTGAGATGATAATTGGGATTTGCCATCCATGCAATTCTTCAAGTTGGTTAACATGCTCTTGGAAATCACCCTTGAGAAATATACATCACGTCCTTTCAGTTGCTCTACTACTACTTGAACCTACCAGAACTTGCAGATTCCTCTTGTATCAGGAAATAAGTGAATGGTATTCTTTAGCACATCTTGGAGGTCTATTGGCAAGCTTGAAATCTTGACTCCACCATCTTTACTAATCTGAGCGTTGGGGTATATGTTTATAATATCATGTCTCTTTCACTCCTCAAAAAAGTGTGCTTGCAAACTGCCTCCATAAATTCCTAGAGCATTTTCAATCACACTTTCATTGATGGTAATCTTCTGACCTTGACAAACTAGTTGCCCCTCCTTCATGTTTAGCTCCTGTACCATCTTGGTGAAGTTTTGGAGAGCATCCAAATTGGTCTTTTGAATAGCGAGAGAGGAGCTCCCATATGTCACAATTTCAAGATCAGGGGAGGAGGGGCTCTTGCACTGTGCTATAGAGGGGGAGGAAAGATTGTGTGAGGAGCTCCCAGACTATGCAGGGTCCATTATGAGAGGGCATAGAAGTTGTAGGAAGAGTGCAAGGAAGAAAGAAATGGTCGAGAGGGATAGTTGATGAAGCAGTGAAGGAAATGGAATAGTGGAGGCTTGAGATTGTAAGGGAGAATGAAACTTTCGAGAGCGATAGAAGAGGAAATAGTTAAGGGAATGGAATAGTAGTTTGTAGCCCCCAACTACACTATTGGGGTATCTCAAGGTGTATGCCTCAGGCACACCTTATGTTTCTATGTGTGAGTGCTAGAGGCACAGTTAGTTGCCCACAAGCACAGTTAGGTGGTGGAAAGCCACATAGGATGATTGAGAGAATCTAGGAGCAGATTGAGGAGATGATTGTGGAGCTCTGAAGTCATCAGTGATGTCAGTGAGCATGTATGAGGTGCCTACTTAAGGACCTCACTCTTCTTCATTCTACAAGCAAGTAATGCAAGTATTCTGAGTTTGTGTCCACTCTTTCCTTTCCTTTCAGCTTACCAACATGGTATCAGAGCCCTTTGATCCCCCTTGAGCCCATTTCTGCCACATCATCATCTTCTTGTTCATCTTCTTCTTCTCCATTTTCCTCTTTCTTCCCAAAATCTTTGAGAGCTTGGTTCTCCACCTACAAACGACCATTGCCCAAACCCTGTGAGCTGGAAACTCCTCTAGTATGGGAAAACTTCCACCTGCAAGCAATTGAAGAAAAAACATCTGTGGTGGCTGCCATTCCCCAAACAACGCATTTTTTGCCATTTCTTCTATTGCTCAATACTCCCTACCCGCTTCACCATTGCTTGAGCCCTCTTAGAAGTAGATGGGCGACCTGAAGATGAAAATTTTGAGCCATTTTTCAGCTCATTTGGTTTAGTAACGAGGGAGAAATCATCAAAACTCAGGTTCAGCCTGTAGCAACTCCCCCGGGCAAAAGTGCACACCATTTCATCCAACCTCTGTGCTGGACCCTCTCTGGTATATGAGCTTTCTTTTGCTTCAAAAAGCCCTCTTTTCCTTGCTTTGAAGAGTGAGCTACAAGCCCTCCAAGTTCAGCCTTTTGGTTTTGATAGTTTTGGACAAGTTTTTGAAGATGATGCTACATAAAATGCTACTCTAGCATTTCTGTTTTTTTTTTAACTTTCAATAACTTTAGTACAAGTGTGGCTTCAGTTTTGTTTTGAATTGCTAGACCTGGTTTTGATTGGAAAGTATTCATTTTAGCCACTTCTATGAAGCATGTAAGAAGAAGCATCATTGATTGAATATTGGTCACTAGTCTTTGCTACATCAAGTGCTCATATTTTGGAAGTCTTTCAGTTATTTTTTGCCTTGTAAGAGAGATAGACACTGCCCAATATCTGGGTTAGACCCTCTCATGGCTACCCTATTGAATCTAGAGAAGTTCAATGGAAAGGGCTTCCACACATGGCAGATGAAGGTGAAATTTGCATTGATGAGGGAAACTTATTGGGACTTGTCAAACCGACTCCTACTGCTTCTTCTACGGCCTCCAATGCTAGAGAATCCTCAACTCCGACACGACCGGCAAGGGATCTAGCTAGAGAAGAAAAAGCATATGGTATCATTGCTCTTGCTTTAGGAGATGATTATATTCACCATATCTCTGACTTGGAGTCTCCTTCAGAAGCTTGGCAGAAGCTTGACATGATTTTTGGTGCTAGCTCTCACATCTCTAAACTATCACTTAAAATCTCTTTCTTTGAATTGAAGATGGCTAGTGGTACTATTTTGGTAGCTCATGTCAACTATATGTGGAGTCTTATGACTCAACTAGCTTCTATCAACTCTCCTATTACGCCAGATGATGCTATGGCAGTGTTACTTAAGAGTATGCCTGAAGATTATGATCACATAGTTAGCACTTTGAAAAATCTTCCTAATCCTAATCTTGAAGATATTATCTCTACTCTCCAAGAAGAAGAAAGGCATATGGAGCTCAGGAAAGGCAATGACACTGTTTATGCTGTAAAAGTCCAGAAGGGCAAGTATACCCCTTGCAATCACTGTGGAAAGACAAATCACCTTTCAAAGGACTGCTTCAAAATTAATCCATGCAAGCACTGTGGCAAGAACAACCATAATGAGAAGTTTTGCAGAGCTAAAGCAAAGACAGAAAATGCAAATCTACTTTCAGTTGAAAAGCCTCCACAAGATGAGGCATCCTTTGAAGATTATGCATTTTAAAACATCTCTATGTATGCTCCAGATCTCTCCTTTTATGTCAAGGTACTCAGCTTGGATAGTCCTCCAAAATGAATGCAATAAACTATTGTGTTTTTTGTGTGTTTTGTAAACACCTCTGGTCACCTTATGATGTAGGCCATGTGTATGTTTTGCTCCATGGTACCTCCTGCAGACATTGTGTGCATGTACATGTAGGGGAGATAACCATTGGAAGGTCTTTTTGTATCCCTTTTTGTTTACCTTACACCCATGGGAACCCTTGCTAGCATGAGAACCTAGCCATCGATTTATCCTTGACCACCATGAGATGGCATGAGAAACTATGAGACTAGATGTATCCTTGACATAGCCTGAGGCATTCCCTTGAGGGGGGGTTTGTTGGGATATCTCAAGGTGTATGCCTCAGGCACACCTTATGTTTCTATGTGTGAGTGCTAGAGGCACAGTTAGGTGCCCACAAGCACAGTTAGGTGGTGGAAAGCCACATAGGATGATTGAGAGAATCTAGGAGCAGATTGAGGAGATGATTATGGAGCTTTGAAGTCATCAGTGATGTCAGTGAGCATGTATGAGGTGCCTACTTAAGGACCTCACTCTTCTTCATTCTACAAGCAAGTAATGCAAGTATTCTAAGTTTGTGTCCACTCTTTCCTTTCCTTTCAGCTTACCAACATACACTATCATGGTGACAGCCACCATGATGGTTGTAGCCCGACTACTATCAAGCTGAGAGCCACCGCCAGTGGTTGGCTTGAATTTTGAATAATTTAAGGCGGGAGTACTGACTTGCATGGTAATAAATGATTAGAGGTGGTGGCATCTAAGATTCCCAGCCATGTCTATGGTTGTAGCTAAGATCCACTGGGTTGGTAGTTAATTACCAACCACTGCAGTGGCCTGCAATTACTCAACTTCTAGTTACCACCATTAGGCTTGCATGCATGATTACTACGAGTGCAGTAAATTGGTTATGAGGGATTAGAGGTGATTAGGCTTCATGATTTACTTTTGTGGGAATTACTGCCTGATGGTGGTGGTTGTCATCAACCATGTCTGTCGTGGGTACAATTCCACCATGCCACTACTCACCCACCACCGCACTTTAGCATGCATGATCACTACGACTGTAGTAAAAATTACCAGTCACCTAGCTCGCATGCTCAGTAGAGAACTAAAGTGCATGGTAATGAGTGATTAGACATGGTAATGAGAATCACTGCCTGGTGGTGGTGGCTCTCATTAGCCATGTCTGTCATGGCTAAGATTCCACCGGGATGGCAGTTAATTACCAACCACTGGAATGGCACCACATGGTGTCTTCTTCATGATTACCAGCCTGTCTAGGGGATTCCACCACGGAGGCCTGCAATTAATATGGATGGAATCCAGAGCTCTAGCCACCATGGTGGCTCAAACTTTACAATATATAAAAGATCCATGGCATTTGGCATTTTACTACATTGCTCTGATCCACCCATGCTCTACTACTTTGCTCCACGCCCCTCTTCTAGCTCTTTTCCGCCCCTGCTCTACTTTGCTCCACGTTCCCTCCTCCAACTTTCATCAGTTCATCTGCTCCTCTGCTCATGTTCTACTCACCCACTCATCTTCAGCATGCCTAGTACCACCTCCCCTCAATGCTCTGTGATCCCAATAATATCTGCCTTCTCATATAAGGTGATTGTGTTGCACTCACCTAGAGTAGAACTGCTAGGACTAGTAGAGACCCTTCATTCCCACAGGTGATTCCCCACACATCTGAATCTCATCACCTTAGATAACATGCTCACAGAGGGCCTCTTTATGGTTGTGCTATATGGGTTCCCCCTAGATGTCGATGAAGGCCTCAATATTTTTAGAGTAGAGTACTCTCGACTTGTTGGGGGGGGCGTAATCTAAGTCCTGGCAATGTGCATGGTCTTTGGCCTCTCCATTGTATCCTCCTTTGGCTCCCTAAAAATTTTTAATGCAACAAGCTAGACTGGTGGAAAACTAAGCTCTACAAATTCCCTCTTGCTCAGATGAGGCTCTTAGCAATGGCTGGATGTAATCTTTTGGGCTCTCAATGATCTTTTGGCTCACTAAATGTGATGTTTTGGTCTCTAAGGCATTTATGTAATCTCTTTTTGTTCAATTTGAGGATCTCAGTATGTACTATTGTTAGCTTTTATATTTGTATTTGAATGGCTATGGCCGCTACCTATAATCTTTTGTTTAAGGCTCTCAGCAATTACTGAGTTTTTATAAATGTAAGATCCTCTGTTCAATTTTTGCTCAATATAAGTTGATAATTTTTATATAACCTGTTATTGGATGTAGATGTACATTGTAATCATTTTTGCTCAATTTGCACTCGATAAATTATACTTTTGCCCTCATTTATATTTAGTGCAACAAGGACTAAAATACCAAGAAAGAAGGGCTATAATTTCCTTGGTTTATGACCAAAATAGCACTAAAATAACTCCTACGACCCCCCCCGTTGTGGTTGCATGGAGATAGATCTAGAAAAATACAATTAAACTTTTAGAAAATAAAATTGACGATATGCATGGGGTCCCCTCTAGGGGCAAGGGCCATATCGATGTGCATTATACAATATCTAGGATGCCACTAGACAGAAATGGCATGTCAATATGGCCCTTGCCCCTAAAGGGGACCCCTCAAGGTCCATATCCTCAATTGCATTTTGCTTGGTTGCTCAATAGAATGCATTTTCCTTGGTACACAAATATATAACTCCAAGAACCAGTGCAATGGCTTTCATAGATCTCCTTCTGTTTGCCACCATGCTGGTCATCATAGATCTCCTCATGTAATATGTAAAAATAGGTAACGGAGCTATAACTCCAAGAAACAGCGCGGTGGTCTCTCCAAGACAACCTTGAATTCTGGCAATGACAAGTGGTCAGGCTAGAGACTACACTGAGGCGATGCTCAGAATGACAGATTGTATCTTATTACTATGCCAAAAACCAGTGCAGTGGTCTCTCTAAGCCAACCTATGATTTGCATGGGCTGTGGGCAAAGAAGCAGCAAAAGACTGCATGATGACATGTAGTCAACTGCACTGCAGTGGTGTTCAGAATGATAGATTGCATCTAATTATTATGGCAAGAACCAACCACGGTGGTCTCTCCAAGCCAACCTTCAATTTCAATTATTTGCATGGGTGCGTGCTCTGTAACAGGTGGCAAAGTTATAGCAAAAGGTTGTGTGATGATAAGTGATCAAGTGGGGTAGGCCAGAGACTACGTTGTGTGAAGCAGTGTAGAGATGCCATGTGTCGAGCTATGTAGTGTTCTAAACAAATAGATTGCATCTTATTATTACGCCAATGTGCCTTCATGTTGGGAAAATTTCCAACGAGAGTGCAAGTCCACGCAAAATTCAAATATTCACCTAGACGTGCATCACATCGCAGACCCAAAATGGCCCTGAAAATAGTTTCGCAATTGGCTACACCCAAACAAATGTTGACCCGTGATAATGCAAAATCAAAGGGTGCATCTCCTATGTGCATATCATGGATACTCTATTAAAATAGGATGGGGTGATTAGGCAGGCAATTCTAAGCCACATATTAAGCCCTAATCAAAACCCAAAAAAGAAGGGGAAACCATGCAATAAAAGCATCATACATGCTACAAATGGTGAATCTGCAGTAAGATGGACCCAAGGAGTTTCAATAGTCAAAACCTAAGCAATTGTCTCAACTATCAACATCTTGACCCATCAAAAAGAGAAAAATGGAGGCCCCTACTATAGCTTCACCATAGATGAAACATCTTATGCAACTAACTATGCTAGGCCCACAATGGATTGATGCCTTGGGAGGGGTGGCCGTTCACTCCAAATACAAGTACAAGTTGGATGAGGACTTCAAGGTGTATTACCACAGTGCTATATGTCACCCAGGACTCGTAGATGCTAAAATATAGTGTCACTTGGAAGAATTTGGTCTACAAATAGTAGTAGAAAAGTTTCCCAGCTATGCAGATCTGAAGGTCATGTCTCAATTCATGTCCAATTATAATATGAACACTAACGTCACCTACATTGATGATTCAAATGGTTAGCCCAAATATTTGTAGTTCAACATTGATGCAGTGTGAGGGACATTCAACCTTCTAGTCTTTCAAGAGCCGTTTGTGAATTACCAACAAATGAAAAAGAAGCTTCAAGGCTGCATGGACTTCTCATCCCACAAACACAAGGGAGGTATCCCTTTCAATGACACAAGGAATCAAGCAAACCTCTTGTGTGCTTAGGTTTCTTATGAGGGTGAAGTTGATAGATCACCATAATGTAAATCTTTTGAATTTTCTACTTTGACTCCACAATCCTCAACAACACCCAACAAACTAGGTAGAGTACAATGAGATATGGACCACCTGTACCCACCATGGTCTACAACATGGCAAAATGGCCATTGCCCCACCACCAACTATGGGTTTGGAGCAAAAGTTTGAGTAATCTCATCCTATACAAGGGACAAGGCAACTCACAAGGTCACAGAACAATGTATATTTAAGGATAATTTCTACGCTTATGGATTTATTAATTCAACGCATTGGATTAACAGCAACTAACTCGGCATTCAGTAAACAAAATTGATAAAATAGCTCCAGGGAACCCCTAAGCTGAACAAGCAATTTAACTTGCACTCTGCCAAAATTTCCCTAAATTTTTTGATAGCTTCCAAAATATTTACAAGCCTTCCCAGTTGTTGAAATTCATCCCTCGACACCCTCAAATGTCCTCAACATCATCCCCATTGATTCCTTTTTCAAAGAGCCCTTTTATATGGACACGGACTTGAACTTTGACATCAAAACTGATCTCTCTTTGACATCAACCCATTCCCCACTCCATCCACTTCCAAAACTCCCTCAATCTCTTTTTCCAGTAAGATGGACCCAAAGGAGCTTCAACAGTGAAAAGCTAAGCAATCGGCTCAGCAGTCAACATCTTGACCCATCAAAAAGAGGAAAATGGAGGACCTTGCTACTCCTCTAGTTTACACAGAACATGCTATGCACCTGACTACACAATCCCCCTTAGGCCCACAATGGATTGATGCCTTGAGAGGGGTGGTTGTTCACTCCAAATACAAGTACAAGAAGGATGAGGACTTTAAGGTGTATTACCACAGTGCCACCTACTACATGGACCTGAAGGTAGTGTCTCACTTCATGTCCAATTCTAATTTGAATACTAACATCACCTACATTGATGATGCAAATGGACAGCCCAAATAATTCGGTAAACTTTCATTTAGATCTGATGTAAGAAATCGGCTAATTGTTTATTAAATTCACATTTTGATGCATGAAGTTTTACTAAATGGTGCAAAAGTTCATGGTAATCATCTAAATCATGCCTTTCCATTCGTTTTGATATGTAACATGACCCCATTTGGATTTGTAAATCAAAATATATAGGATGTCAAATTTCTCATCTTTTGGGCCAAAAGAGGAAGTGCGTTAAAGATGAGAATTTAGGCATCTGTGAGTTTAATGGAATTTTTTTCAGTTTCTTTGCACCTGATTTACAGCAAAGCTGCTCATAATAGGATCATGTTAGAACTCTATCTATATATTGGCACAAAAACAATCAAATGTTTTTTATGCAAGTTCTTTTGATGAAAATATATAAAACACTTTTATCAACGTAGACTTTCAATAACATGTTATGATCATGCTCAATGTTGAAGGTTTTATTGAATGATGCACTTCAACTATATACTACTCATTGGTAGCCAAAGCATTTCTATGCAAGCCCATCTCATGAGAATAAAATAACACTATCACTGATGTAGACTTACAAGCTTCTGTTATAATCATCTTCAAAATTATGGTGATTCTATAAAGCTTTATTAATGATCAGTACATACATATAGTGAGGTTATGTTTTTCTCAAGTGATGCACTTCAACTATATAGTACCTGTTATTGATAGCCAAAGTATTTCTATTTAAGCTCATCTGATCGAATATAGAACACTATTACTAATGTGCACTTGCAATATTATGTTATAATCATGTTCAATATTGAGGAAGCACTATAAATCTTTATTAATGATGATGAGACATACATACAATGAGATTATGGGTTGGTAGCCCAACCATTTTTGCTTTGCTCGCTTTTTCTCGCTCGCTTATTTGGTCCTGCTCACTTGACATTCCTCGCTTGATCGACTGCCTCTTGTTGATGGGCCTAAGGCAAGCTTTTGTCTTCTTTCACCAAGCATTTTGAGGCTTCTTCCATAATGTTGCCCCTATAACTCAAAGACTCCAACAAGCTCAATCTCTTCATTGACCATTAATAACCGACAAATAACCAATATACTAAGCTATATAAGTTAGCACTAAACAAGTTCACATTTATCTATATTGAGAGATTCAACAAGCTTGTTTGTTGATGGCCTTTTCTCCTCAACCCTCAATTGACCGATAGTGGACACGATGCTCAGTGTGATCACAATGTGCTTGGGTATAAACAAAACACTCAGAAAGATGCTCTTGTTGCACTCCGAGGTATGCTTGGTATGAAAAACCTAGTCAATGCTTGGTTATAGGAGTTAGGCATCATTCTACCATGGGGTTTGTGCTGGCATGAGCGAATCTATATAAAGACATGCAAATGAGCAGGTCTAATTTACAAGAGACCTCGACCTAATACAAACAATTGTAGCTACAAACATGCATGTGCAGCAGTGTCACACATCCTCACTTTGGTTTGAGGCACTACAATGATTAAGAATGGCAAGGCGCAACCCTTTATAGCCTACTCAACTCAAGCTCAAACAATGGACAGAACCTATTCTAACTCAAGCTCTAGGCTCAAACGTTAGTAAGACTCTTGGATGGGTCAGTTTTGGACAGCTTCCTTCTAAACTTGGCCCTGGTTACTCATAAAACCACTATCAAAGACTAGCTCCAAAGCATGGTCTATGCTAGCTCCTCCTCATTACTCAAGTGGGGTCATGCCACTTGGCTCATTTGTGGTAGCTCTCAAGTTACTAGTGCCTAGTTACTTGGACTTAACTCAAGTTTTTTAGGTAACTAGAGGCCAACATTTTGCCTTGACCTCATTTCATCCATGTCCTCACCACTCCAATCTAGCTCGAATGTGAGCCATTTCTCAAATTTGGGCAGCCAGATAGGAATTACCTTGCATCGATAGGGCTTAGAAGTGCTCTTACATTACTTTGGGAGTGGTTGCTAGCATTCAATGGACACCAACATAGTGAAGGAGTAGTCGCATGTCAGGGAACCTTTGTCAGAGTGGGCAAGACTAGACATGGAAAAAACCCAGGTTGCCTAGGAGCTGATGTCAGTGGCCATGGATTCAAAGAGCTAATATCAATAGGTTCTCATTCTAGGTCTTATAGCCACTCTTCTTCCCATTTCTCGGCTACAAGGTCCACATCTTGATAGAATAACTCCTCAAATTTGAATCTATATCTTTTGAATTGTGCGGGAGGCTTAACCCAGCTAGTGATTGGACTCCTACAAACGTGTAATAAATGATGCCACATATTTGCAGCCTCGATGACAGCTGACTCCATCAAATGTTCAACCAAATGCAACAATTACGTGTATAAACTAGCAACGTGGTCATGGTCATCCTCAAGAGTGCACATATCTTATCTATTATTGCTAGGCACTTAGCTTAGGATGTCTCCCGTTTAGCACTTAACCTTGTCTTTCACAGTATAAATGGAGTAGCTAGGCTGAGGCTTGGGGTCCAAAAGTAGGAGGGCCTGGGCTGTAGTTTTCTCCTTTGTGGTGTGCCGTGTTGCTTGCTTGGTGCCACTAGGCATGGCCTTCTTGGTGGTGGTTGTCTTAGACCCAGTTGTATTTGCAAAGGCAGTGGCATGCAACAAGTTGTAAACCTCACCCAGGGCCATCTCAGCCAAATGTGCCATCTTTATCATCCAAGTCACATCGTGGCTTCTTGGATGGGTGCTCATAAGCACCAAGAGTTTTCAAATTAATTCTTGGATTTGCTCTAGGGTTTCCATGTGTGTGTTCTAAGTGATGCATTGTCTTGGCGCAATCAATTGATTTTGGCATTGGTAGCAATAGATAGTCCAAGCATCACGTAATGCTCATTGTGCTCCATAAACTCTTGGATACCATGTGTGCATTCTAAGTGATGCATTGTCTTGGCGCAATCAATTGATTGGTGGCAATAGATAGACCAAGCATCATGTAATGCTCAACGTGCTCCATAAACTCTTGGGACAACTCATCTTAGGATCCCATGTCTAATGCAAGCACTACCTGGGGGGGTTTCTTGGGGCTGTTGGACCATCGTTTGGTACTCTACTTGCATCTTGGCATGGGTTCCTTCATGGCATCATGGTCTATTTTTAGCTTATCATGCTCAACATTCTGGGCACCAAGCTCACCATGGATATACTATTTGAGTTACTTCTCATATGCCTAGTGCTACTGCTTATTGTGCATTAGGGCCTAGGAAGGTACCTATGGCCTTATAATATCAAAATGTTGAGTCTCAATGATGGCTTCTTCCCGTAGTACATTTTTGATGACAAAGATCATGATACACTCTTTGTGCAACATTGTTTTTTGAGTCATTGGAATTGATTGAAAGAGCAAGGCTTGCAATTCAAAAGGCATTGGGTGTGGTCAGATGGGTGTGCAGCCCAATTCAAGGCTTGAAGGCCTTTTTTATTTGTTGGAAGGTTCTATGCCCTCACAAACTCAACGATGACATGGAATTTTTTCACCTCCGGACATGGAAAAGAAGAGCATGATGGAGTAGGTGCAGTCATAAAGAGAGCACTCACGCAAGAGCAGCTCAAAGAAGATGGATTTGTGTTATAGAAAGCCTCTGCTGTTGTGGCTTTTTTGAGGAATACACTAAGTATAGCATCAAGTAGTACCTTCAATAAGAAGAAGGGAAACATAATACAAAGATTCTATTGGGAGATAAAAATTAGTGATGTAGATAGGTCCAAACAATACAGTTGTGCACGATTTCCTGGCTCTCAAACAATGCACAGTGTATGTGGCTATAGCAAGAATGATCCAACCCAAATCAAGAATCTCAGAAAATTAAGTCACTAATGTCAGGCTTTATGTGCAATGCATGCCAGAGGTGTGTCAATAAGGACTATGTGATGAAATGGAATAAAAAATTGTTGAAAGCTGTAGAGGATGATGCACTCAATTTTCAGTCATAATAGAACAACCCCTTTTTAAGGGCCACGAAGACTTCATCAGTCATTTGTTGTGTGAAGGTGATAGCGTTAATGTTCCTATAGAGCTTGATAATGATGAAGGGGTAGACTTTCACATTCTAAAATGCATAGAGAAAAGGCAAGTTGCCACACGTATGATGAAGGACAAATGGGGAGGAGAGTGCAAGCGAGGATTTGCATATGTCGCTAGTTTGTACTATAAAAAACGTGATGAAAATCATTATCAACTTCTGGTTGAAGGCCCCTCTGTGATTCTCATCTAGTGAAGTCCATTAAGTTCTCAATGGATGCTAGGAACGATGACAACAACATGTACTACCTCTCTTCAGAGATGCATGAGGCCATATACAATGCAATGCCAAATATTTGTGATGAGACCTAATGCTATGAAGTTTTATGGGAGCAAAATCCTATTTTTTGTACCATTGTGTACATGTATGGCTTGTTCACACAGATGCATGAACAAAGAATTCTACATCTTTCATATGTTCTTATGCTCATGTAGAATAGCTTCTTGAAAGGGAAGCTTGATGTTTCATTGCTCATTTGTGAGATGAAAACATACAAAGATTTAGAGGACATGTAAGAATAGTCTATTGTAATGACTTAAGATGAAATAATTCATAAAGACTTATTGTAGGTAGATAATTAGGAAGCAAGGGATAATCTTCAGAGCCTTATATGCTCATAAGGGTAATAATAACAATTTTCATATGTATAGAAATGACAACCCCAGATTGTGACACTAGTAGTTTCTATCATATGTTTTCCTCAAATGCTTGTGGGCTTCTCTTAATAGATTGTGACAGAATTGAAACATCACTGGAATAAATTCAAAATGTTACTTTTACTATGACAGCATGTCACTGTACTGAAATAAATTTTCAATTTAAACTTTACGAGGAAAATGTAGAAAAAGTACATAATTTTGTATTAATAGAAACATTTACAATGCCCAGTAAACTTGGTTGTGCAAGAACAAAATTGTAGGCTCTTAGTAATATCAATCCACCGACATGCAGGCTTCTCTATCTTTCCACTGCGGCACATCTTTTGCTTCACATATTCAAATTCTAGGGTCAAATCTCCCCATATGTAAGGCTACTTCCTTGCCAATGCCAACCTATCAGGTGAGTGTAGCCACTCATAGAACCACACACCAAGTTCACAAATCAGAAATGAGCCTAGGTTAGATTCCACCTGATCTTTGAACTTGGACAAAATTAAGTCAGTTGTTCCCTTTGCATTTGTAGAGGAGGCTATCATCAAGTAGCAAAGTTTTCTCCTTCGTGTACTAGGGAAACACCTCCCAAAATGTAGATAGTTGCTTGAATAAAATCGGTTTCCCATTTGCAAATGGGAATGTTGCCTTGTGACACAGGTCTTGGGATAGTAAGCCTAAAAGCTTCTCTCTGATATCCCCAAAACACAAGTCTACTCTCCTAAAAACATTTATGCTTAATGCACAACTCCATATGTATATATCAAAAAACTCATGAGCCAACACCAAAAATGCCTTCACATATTTCTTGACATATTATGTGATACCTCTATCTTCAGGAACCCTTGCAAAGCATGGGGAGTATATGGGTAAGGTCTCCCCTCTCCATGCATTTACTGTAAACATGAGCACACTGTTTAGATCAATAATCAATGTAGGCTTTTGAAAATTGCACTTTGGAGCCCTACCATAATATAGCTGCACATCAGCTTCCTCCTTTGTATTTGCCAGGGAATCTATTAGATCAATCTGTGTATCACAGTGTGCAACATCATCGATTGGTGCAACATCAGGTTCTGAAACATCAGGCTATGGTATATCGAGCTCTGAAACATCAGCCTGTGATATATCTATGAAGATTGTGGGAGAGAGGGAAGGAGTCTCACTTGCGGCTTTCTCACATGCACAATGGGGGAATACACACAAAGGTGGAGGCTGAAAACAGTTTTACTCTTCTTAGTTGTGAAAGCCAAAAGAACTCATGTACAAAGAAATAGAAGAACCCTATATGTGGGTCTCAAACCAAACTTAACTAACTAAGGTGGCATACTAACTGAGCCACGAACTAGTGTAGATAAGGATAGCTGTCATCCAGCTATTATTCATGAGCGGTGTACCAACCGCATCTCCAGCTAACAAGTTGGTGACATAAATGCACAACAGTCACCCTGGCATATCGCGAGTGGAGCTCGATATCTCAACACTCCCCCTCTAGCTCAATCCCAATTCCTGCACACCAAGCAGGTCTCTGAACTTGCGCAGCTTCTCTGCGCCCAATGCTTTCGTGAAGATGTCAGCTACCTGATCCTCTATGCTGACATAAACTAGATCAATAAGACCTAGTAAAACCTTCTCCCGCACATAATGATAATGCACCTCAATGTGCTTTGTTCTGGCATGAAAGACTAGGTTCTTTGCCAAATGTATACTACTCATGTTGTCACAATAAATGACAACTGGGCCATCTGTAGACTGATGCATATCATAGAGTAGCTTATGCAACCAAGCTACCTCACATGCAGCCATTGCTGCACCCCTGTACTCAGCCTCTGTGCTCGACAAGGCAACTGTAGGCTGTTTCTTGCTACTCCAAGTGACTGCAGCACTCCCAAAAGAGAACACATATCCACTGGTAGATCGTCTATCTGAAATGCTACCAGCCCAATCAGCATCAGTGTATCCATGCAACTGTATCTGGACCCCAGCCTCATAAAATAGTCCATACTGCAATGTGGACTTCACATACCTGAGTATGCGTCTAGCCGCATCCAAATGCGGTTTCCTTGGAGCCTGCATAAACTGACTTACCAACCCAACAGCATAGCTCAAATCTGGCTTGGTAATAGTCATGTAAATCAAACTTCCTACTATGCGTCTGTACATAGTAGGGTCCTCCAGAAGCTCACCTGCATCTGCGCTCAGCTTCACATTCTGCTCCAAAGGAACTGAAATAGGCTTACAGCCTGTCATCCCATATTTGGACAGCATGTCCAATCCATACTGCCTCTGCAAGAGCTGTATCCCACTTGGTGATCTAATCACCTCAATGCCCAAGAAATAATGCAGCTCTCCCAAATCCTTCATCTTAAACTTCTGCCTCAATAGCATTTTCACATGAAGGATATCTTCATCACTATCACCTGTGATGATCAAATCATCAACATAAATGACCAGCAGCATAATCCCTTTCTCTGTTTTTCTCACATAGAGTGAGAAATCTGCCTTGGAAATCTGAAAGCCAATAGTGACAAGATACTGTCCTATCTTGTCAGACCATGCTCTAGGTGCTTGCTTCAAGCCATACAAGGCTTTCTTCAACCTGCAAACAAACTCAGGATGAATAGCATGAACATAACCTGCTGGCTGCTCCATAAAGACCTCTTCTTGCAAATCACCATGCAAGAAGGCATTCTTTACATCCATCTGATGTAAAGATATCCCTTTGATGTAGCCATAGCAATGGCTGCTCTTACGGTTGCCATCCTTGCAACCGGATTGAAAGTTTCTTCATAATCAATGCCATATGTCTGTGCATACCCCTTGACAACTAATCTTGCCTTGTATCTATTCACAGAACCATCTGCATTGTGCTTGATCTTATAAACCCACTTACAACCAATTGCATTCTTGCCTTTAGGCAAAGGCACCAATTCCCATGTAGCATTAGCATCCAAGGCATCCATTTCTTCATCCATGGCTTTCTCCCATTTTTCATTTCCCATGGCTTGCTCAAAAGAAGTGGGTTCTGGTTCCTGTATCACTTTGACCATATAGGCATAGTGAATGGCTGTAAATCCATCATATTTCAGCCTATCCACAGGATACCTAACCCTGGTAGACCTGTGCAAAGTAGGCTCACTTCCAGGTGCTCTCAAAACATCCCTGGTCTTCCTTACTCCAGGTGTAACAACAGAAGGAATACCCAACTCATCATCAATGCTCTGTTCTGAGCCACTGGATTCACAATCCACACAAGAGTGACCTGCATTCACATCATACATGGGCTGATCTACCTTTTCTTTTCCTTTTCGTGATACCTGCATACCACTCTCTGCATTGCTTTGAGGGGATTCTCCTGATCTCAATCTGCCTGTCCATGGTGAAGTATGTGAAACACTGGTAGAGGACACTCCAGGTCCACTGATATTTTGTGATTGTTGCTGTGCATTCTGTGCAGCATTACCATTTTGTGCATCTACATCAATCATCACATGTACTGGTTTATACCAGCTGCTCATCTCATCAAAAACGACATCTCTGCTCACTGTGAACTTACGTGTAGAAGGGTTATAGCATCTATACCCTTTTTGCTGCAGAGAATAACCAATAAAGACGCACTTCTCAGCTTTTGGATCCATCTTGGACCTCAACTCATCTGGCACATGGACATAGGCAATGCAACCAAAAATCTTCAAATGAGAAATATCTGGTTTCCTACTAGTATACATCTCCTCTGGCGTCATGCCATGTATTGCTGCAGTGGGACTCCTGTTCATTATATAGACTGCTCTAGCAACTGCTTCAGCCCAATAATAATCTGGTAGATTATTTTCATTTAGCATAGCCTGAGATACCTCTCCAATATGCCTATTTTTTCTTTCTGCAATTCCATTTTGCTGTGGGGTATGACTGCATGAATATTGCTGCTTTATACCATGCTCCTGCAAGAACCTTGCAAACTCATTTGAGAGGTACTCTCCCCCTCCATCTGACCTTAGGCATTTTATTTGCAGGCCTGTTTCTTTTTCCACCATAGCTTTGAAAGCTTTGAAGTGCCCAAACACTTCACTTTTCTTTTTCATAAAATACACCCACAGTTTTCTGCTGAAGTCATCAATAAATGTGACAAAATAGTGACAGCCTCCAATAGATGCAGCTTTTGTAGTCCACACATCAGAGTGGATTAATTGCAATGGCTTTTTACTCTCTTGAACATGCCTAGGAAAAGGTTTCCTTGCCTGTTTCCCAAATTGACAGGCTTCACAAACCTTGTGCATTTCTGCAACCTAGAGCAATCAACTCCTCAAAATCTGGAAATTTTTCACGGACGGCAATGATGTCCGGAATTGTGCATAATCCTTTCCTAGACAATTCAAGGTCACAGAAACCAAATCGTCATCATCCACTGGCGACCCAATGGAAGCAAGTGCATCTGCAATTTTCTTCACTTTCATGTGGTAGTCATTTATGCTCAAATTTTCTCTCTGCACATTGTGCAACTCCTGTTTGAGTTGCATTTTCCTGGCTTGCGTGTTTGTGCTATACATTTTTGCCAAAGTATCCCATGCCTCCTTTGGCATATTTGCATCCTGAATATGCACAATCATGGAGTCCGAAATACTGATAGACAGCTAGTACATAACTTTCCTGGCTCTCTCATGCCATCCTTTGAATGCCTGCATTTCCTGTTTACTGGGAACATTAGGAAGAACATGTTCTTCTTCATTTCCTGTAATGAATTCCCAATAGCCTTTTCCCATCAAGAAATTCGTCATTCTAAACTTCCATGCCTGGAAGTTGTTCTTGTCAAGCTTTTCAGTGACAATCTGTGAAAGAGAATCAGATGCCATTACAGAACACTGCAAAATATTCTGTCACTGCAAAAAACACAGCTTTTTGCCTCACACGGGCAGATCTACAAAACTGACGAAAGTGGTATTTCACCAGACAGTCACTTACTAGTGACGATTTTGCATCAATAGGCAACAGGCATGAATCAACAACTCCCAATATCTCTGCACACAGGCATACGATGCAATTTCTGCGGAAACTTTTCACCGACCCGCAGAACAGTGGTCGCACAGCAAAAACAGGGCCTTTTTCTGAGTGCCTGCAGAGAACTTCCGCCTTCAAAATGGGCCCAGGGCTTTGCCCTCTCCCGCAGCATATACTGCGCTCTCGCCACACCGCGAAGGGCATCTCAATCTGAAATAGTGCACTCCTGCACTTCTGGCTGTGCTACCTGCAGAGATTTGCTCCCAAACTCGAAATAGGAAAGCAACACTGGTCCTCTTACCAAGACACCACGAACTTGGCTTGCTTTCTTGAGCTCCTTACCACGAACAAGGCTCTGATACCATGTGAAGATTGTGGGAGAGAGGGAAGGAGTCTCACTTGCGGCTTTCTCACATGCACAATGGGGGAATACACACAAAGGTGGAGGCTGAAAACAGTTTTCCTCTTCTTAGTTGTGAAAGCCAAAAGAACTCATGTACAAAGAAATAGAAGAACCCTATATGTGGGTCTCAAACCAAACTCAACTAACTAAGGTGGCATACTAACTGAGCCACGAACTAGTGTAGATAAGGATAGCTGTCATCCAGCTATTATTCATGAGCGGTGTACCAACCGCATCTCCAACTAACAAGTTGGTGACATAAATGCACAACAGTCACCCTGGCATATCGCGAGTGGAGCTCGATATCTCAACAATATCATCAGGTTGTGCAACATCGGGCTATGCAATACCTAGTTGTGCATCATCGGGTTGTGCAATATCTGGTTGTGCATCATCAGGCTGTGCAATATATGGCTATGCATCATTAGCCTATGCAATCTCTAGCTGTGCAATGTCCTGGCTGTGCATCATCGGGCATCTCCAAATTGCCACTAACCTTTGCATCATCACTATCTTTTCTCTTTGGCACTCTTGCTACTGCATTTAATAAAAAATGCTACTAAGTGCATACTGAAAACAGTTACTAAACATGAAACTAAAATTTATACTCAACATAGCAAAATCATACACCAAACATAGCTTTTGCATATAGTCAATTGAACAAGGAGTTGGAGGAGAGATGGAAATTCATAATTTCAATATGAACTGGAAGGGCCGTGCTACAATATGGGCAAATGCCAATGCACACACTCTTACATGCCTTTTGTTTTCCTCTTTGGAAAAGAACAAGGCAAATCTTTGCAGGCCTTTTTTTTCCTTGAATGTAATAAAGAGGATAGAGGTACTTCATCCTCTGCCTCTTTCTCTTCACCGTCCTCTTTAAGAGCTTCCTCCTCAATCTGTGCTTCCCTCCTAGGAGACCTCCATGGTGTCTTCTTTGGAGACACATGTGCACCCTCAACTTCAACATGTCACTTTGATGGCATTGCCTATGCTGGTCTCCGCTGGTCCCTAACGTGCTTAGATGGCATGGTCTCTAGTGTGCTTACAGGTCTTTCCTTCCTGGAACCAGCATTGCTCCCCCTCTTTCCATGCAGCTGTTGCATAAACTCACATTCACTTCTAGATGTGAACCCTCTGCAGTCTTCAACAAAACCACGGTGTATCTCCTCTAATGTTCCTCTTGGATTTTTTGGAATTGGGTTTTCATGTAGATCATCTAGGTTTTGCTCGGCTTCAGTGGTGTTATCTGTAATATTTTGCATGGTCACACTAGAAAATTGTTTTGGAAGAAATAATGGACATTAGCAACTAAACCAAGCATTGGTAAGGGGAAATGATAAGACTCAAATGTAAATAATTGCCTACAATGGATAAAATATGTGTTACCTTTTTCAGGAGTAGGCAATCCGAGCATCTAGGTTTTGCTCAGCTTCAGTGGTGTTATTTGTAATATTTTTCATGGTCACACTAGAAAATTGTTTTGGAAGAAACAATGGACATTAGCAACTAAACCAAGCATTGGTAAGGAGAAATGATAAGAAGCAAATGTAAATAATTGCCTACAATGGATAAAATATGTTACCTTTTTCAGGAGCAGGCAATTCAAGCATCTTCTTCATCCTTGGAGGAACTGTTTTAGACAGTTGTTCTCTACACACATCCCTTTCACCAAACATATGTGCACAAAGCATAGAAAGCGGTAGACATGTTTGCAAGCAGTGAGAACACCTCTAAGCACAAAGAATCAAAATCAAAACTGCATCCAGAACATGTTGTGTATGGTCCAATGAATACTCTGTCGGACACTACAATAGTTGGTGTGATAGGCTATGCAGAAACTATAAGCTGCAAGGTGTTATGAGAACATGAATTATCCCATTAATTTAATCCTTCAGTATTTAGTTTAGTGAGATCCGACATTTTTATCGCGCAGCTGATGCATGTGTGTTCGATGTTCCGTAATGATGCATGTGTGCTCCTATATGGCTGGATATATGGCTGTGGGGCTATATGAGTGTGTAGCATTATGTGCACCACTTATGCAATGATGGTATGTGTAGCATGTGTACACCATCCGTATGATTTTATTCATGTGTAGCATCAGGTGCACCATGAGATGGTATGTGTCACATGTGTGCACCATTCATCTGTGATTTATTGATTTTTCATTGTTATAATACTGAAAGGTTGATTGATTGTGGTGATTAATTCCAAGGTTATCTTATGCTTGCAATATTTCATTACTATCCATCGTGTGAATCTAGGGCGAAAGTAATTGATCTGGCGATGGCATCTATCATGATCCACCATATTTTAGGCATGTAGACGCAACTCAGTGATGTGGGGATGAATAAGGCTTATGCCTAATTTTTTATATTACAAAAGCTTATGTACATATTTGAATTTTGGAATATAAGTGGCTGAGCTAAGTGTATAAAGTAAAGTTAGAAAAAGCTTTATTTTTAGAAAAAGCCAGCTATTCTAGAAGGTGGATGGGCTTTTTGTAAAAGGGTGTATGGAGGAAAGCACAAGGGCTTTTTGTATGATTTTTGCTCGGAAGCTTTTTGGGGAATATACATAAATATATAGGAGGTGGAAGGAGAGCACCACACCTATGGGGGGAGATTGTACCCAGCAGGCTTGTTATGTCTATTCTGTTTGTGAGTTTTGAGAATTTGTGCATATTTTTGAAGAGTGTTGCTGTGTTTTTCAAGGATTTGCAAGTTCTGTGAGTGTTTCCATCGCAGTGGTATCAGAGCCAGGTTTCGTCATCCATAGCATGGGAAGCACACGCACCCCGCATCCTCGAACAAGAAACCATAGCATGCGTCTGATTGCAGACACCATGCATAAGAGCACAACGAAGCAACAACAAAGCAGCAAAAGCAAACATCGCAGAATGGCTCGTAGGCAGAAAACGTGCGATGAAAAAAAAATCGCAGCAAAAGAAGTCGTTCGTATGTAGATAGGTCGAAGACTGTGAATGCACACCCGTGCCTTAGCTCCTCCAAGCGTACGACAAAGGCGATGACCAAGGCATAGTCCTTGGCATACCTGGCATTGAAGACACCATTGGCGCCATTGGCTGCACATGAGGAAGCTTTGGGAAATTGCTCTTAAAACTTCCTGGGAGGTCCCCCATCCCGGTATTGTTCTAGCTCAAGTCCCCTTAACAATTGGTGACTATCCACTAGATCAAGTCACTTTGTTGCTCTATTCTTTGAAGTTCCTAGTCATAAAGATATCCTTCAAGGCAAAAGTGCAAACAAGGGAGCAACCCAATGGATTTTGGAAGAGGAGAATCTCAAAAAAACAAAACAAAGCAAAACAAAAACAAAAACAAAAGCAAGTGTTCACAAGAGCACGAGGCAGTCTACAAGTGCTATCGGACACAAGCCTCATTGTGTACCTTGCAACATGGATTCACTTGTTGGAATCATGTGAGTTCGAGAGCCCACAGAGATACTATTCGACAAATAGCCACTTTCAATGCTTGGAAATCGAATTGAGATAAGTCTTGTGTTTGTGTATATTTCCTTTCATAGTGATTTTTTCTTTGCACTGTGCACATACTTAACTATGTCTGGAAGGTGTATTCCATCAGAGATATGTTACCCTGAAGATCTACATCATGATGAGGATGTGGAAAATGATCACCATTAGTCAAGAAGAAGTTCAACACTGATGACACTTACTGAGGAAGAATGGCGAGAACGCTATCACCATGAGAAGCAACAACGTCAAGAGATTGAAAATGCTCTACACCAAGTGATGACAACTTGGAAGCCACCTATATCGATTGAGGTCAAGGAACCTATGCATGCATCAGATTCACTGGATGCATGGAAACATCATGCACGAGACCTTGAGCAGGAACTTGAGTATATGTGCAACATGTCCAACACGCATAAAGCCAATGAAGAACGTGCAAATCAAGTGTTAAAAGAGATGACTGAAGTCACAAAGAAGCGTATGAAGGACAGAGATGATGAAAAAAGTGAAAGCACCAAATCATAAGATACCAGTGATAGTGAGCATGGAAGAACCAAGATGAGACATCAAAGGAAGATGAAGTTGTTGAGATATCAAGCTCTATCCCCGACATATCTTCTGGATGACTATCATTTATGTCACCGCCTATGTTAGTTGTACTCGTGGTGTAGTTAGACTACCACGTATGTTTTTGGTTTGGGTTCACATATGAACCACGTATTCTAGGTTTTGACATATAGGGTATTTCCCTCTTCTATTGTATTGTTGTTGTGTGCAAAAGTGAAGAAAGGCTTCACCCTCCAACCTTGTGTTCTCTCTCTTTTGTGTGTTGTGAAGAAAGCTGAACTTGAGTCTCCTATCTCTCTCCCTTATTCTTTACATGGTATCAGAGCCTTGTTCGTGGTAAGGAGCTCAAGAAAGCTAGCCAAGTTTGTGGTGTCCTGGTAAGAGGACCAGTGTAGCTTCTCTATTTCGAGTTTGGGAGCAAATCTCTGCAGGTAGCACAGCCAGAAGTGCAGGAGTGCACTGCTTCAGATTGAGAGGCCCTTCGCGGTGCGGCGAGAGCGCAGTATATGCTGCGGGTGAGGGCAAAGCCCTCGGTGACTTTATTTTTCTGATTTGAGGCCGTTTCGGGGCCCGTTTTGAAGGCGGAAGTTCTTCGCAGGCACTCAGAAAAAGGCCCTGTTTTTGATGTGCGACCACCGCGCGGCTAGTCGGTGGAAAGGTGCCACAGAAATTGCATTGTATGCCTATGTGCAGAGATATTGAGAGTTGCAGATTCATGCCTGTTGCCTGTTGATGCAAAATCGTCACGAGGAAGTGACTGTGTGGTGAAATACCACTTTCGTCAGTGTTGCAGATCTGCCCCTGTGAGGCTTTTCGCAGAAGTTTTGCTATTTGCCCTTGTGAGGCATTTGCTGTGTTTACAGGTTGCTGTTGCAATTCGTGATTTGTAAAATGTCTGAGAATCTGTCTACCATTGTCAGTGAGAAGCTTGACAAGAACAACTTCCAAGCATGGAAGTTCAGGATGACAAACTTCTTTATGGGAAAGGGAGTTTGGGATTACATCAGTGGTGAAACTGCAGAACCAGTTTTGGGTGCTGCTCCCACTCCTGCTGAATTGAAGGCCTTTAAAGAATGGCATGAAAAAGCCAGAAAATGCCTGTATTGGCTGTCCGTTAGCATTTCAGATTCTATGATTGTGCATATACAGGATCTAGAGATGCCTAAGGAGGCATGGGATACATTGGTGAAGCTGTATAGCACAAATACCAAAGCACGAAAGATGCAGCTAAAGCAGGAGCTGCACAATGTGCAAAGGAAAAATATGAATATAAATGAGTATTCCTTGAAGGTGAAAGGCCTTGCAGATTCTCTTGCCTCCATTGGAGCACCTGTTGATGATGAGGACTTAGTGTCCGTGACCTTGAATGGTCTTGGGAAAGATTATGCACAATTTCGGACATCCATTGGAGTCCGTGAAACATTTCCTGATTTTCAGGAACTTATTGCTCTCTTGCTGAGTGAAGAGCAAAGGAATGGTGGTTCAGCCACCTCAACTTCTTAAGAGACTGCTTTCTACTCGAATACAGGTAGAGGCAGGGGTAGAGGAAGAGGCCGTTCTGGTGGCCATGTAGGAAATCAGAACCAACAGCAACAACAGGAAAACCAGTCCTATGGAGGAGGACGTGGTAGTTCTAGAGGCAGGGGGAGCCAAAGAGGCCGTGGTTCATGGCAAAGGAACCAGCAAGTAAATAGCAGCACAGAATGTTATTATTGTGGAAAGCCTGGACACAAGGAGAATACATGCTATAAAAAGCAGAATGACATCAAAAGTGGAAAGTTGCAGCAAAGCAACTATGCATCATCAAGTGGGCATGGTGACGACAGAAATGAGCACCTTTTTGTGATGCAGCATATGGTTAACTCCATGTCAGGAGATGCTGCAGCTTGCAATGATGTTTGGTATGTTGATTCAGGTGCCTCTAACCACATGACCAGTCATGGTGAGTGGTTTCATGATGTCAGAAATTTGGATAAGCCAGGTTATGTTGAAACAGGTGATGATACTGCGCACCCAATTACACAGGTTGGTAAAGTGCCATTGGCTATGCAGGATGGCAAAACAAAGTACTTGTGGCAGATGTACTTCATGTTCCAAAAATCACTAAGAACCTGGTTTCAGTTGGCCAGATGGTTGAGCAAGGTCTGCAGGTTAGATTTAATCCTGATGGATGCTTCGTTGAGGACTTGAAAAATAAGTGCCGCTTGGTTGCGAAAGGCAACAAAAATGGCAGAATGTTCACCTTGGATGTTGATATGCCTGAGGTGAAAGCTGCTATGTTTGCGCATGGGAGAGGTGTCATTGCAGATATTGAGATATGGCACAAGCGCATTGGGCACGTGAATATACAAAGGCTGAAATCTATGCAAATAAAAAACATTGTTGCAGGTTTGCCTAAATTCAGAGTTGAGGGAATGCAAAAGGTATGTGAAGCATGCCAAATGGGTAAGCAGGCCAGACATGCATTTCCCAAAAATGCTAAGGTGAGCAGAAGACCTTTGGAAGTGATCCATTCAGATGTTTGGACAACCAAAACTGCTTCTATTGGTGGATGCCATTATTATGTGACGTTTATTGATGACTACACTAGGAAGGTGTGGATTTATTTTATGAAGCACAAAAGTGAAGTGTTCAGCCATTTCAAGGCTTTTAAGGCCATGGTTGAAAAAGAGAAAGGTGTGCATATTAAAGTGCTAAGATCTGATGGAGGGGGAGAGTACTTTTCAGAAGAATTTTGTGAATATCTGAAAGAACAGGGAATTCAAAGGAAGTACTCATGCAGGTCTACCCCTCAGCAGAATGGGGTTGCAGAAAGGAAGAACAGGCATATTGCAGAAGTAGGACGGGCGATCCTAAATGAGAAAAACATGCCTGATTATTTTTGGGCTGAAGCAGTAGCAACTGCTATTTATATTATGAACAGAACCCCCACTGCAGCTGTCCATGGCATGACGCCTGAAGAAATGTATACAGGCCAAAAACCAGATATTTCTCACTTGAAGGTATTTGGTTGCATAGCTTATGTTCATGTTCCTGATGAGAAGAGAACAAAGCTGGATCCAAAGGCAGAAAAATGCATCTTTATTGGATATGCTCAGCACCAGAAAGGGTATCGCTGTTATAACCCTTCCACCCACAAAATGCAAGTGAGCAGAGATGTTGTTTTTGATGAAATGAGCAGCTGGTATGCACCAACTGTTATGGTAGGAGATGCAGATGCAGGAAATGGGAATGCTGCAATAAATGTAGAGCAGCAATCTCAAGCCTTGAGTGGACCCAGAGAGTCCTCTACTAGTGGATCTAATGCATGGACAGGGAGATTGAGATCTAGTGAATCGTCACATGGCAGTCCTGATAGTGTTGTGCAGGTATCACATAAGGGAAAAGAAAAAGTGGACCATGCTCCAGTGTTTGATGTGTCTGCTGGTAGCTCTCATGTTGATGGAGAGTCAAGTGGCTCTGAAATGAGCCTTGATGAGGAACTTGGGATTCCTTCTGTTGTTACACCTGGTGCAAGGAAAAGCAGGCATGATTTAAAGACTCCTGCAACTGATCCAGTTGTACGGAGGTCCACTCGTATTAAGTATCCAGTTGATAGGCTGAGATATGATGGGTATACAGCACATCACTATGCTTATATGGTCAAGGTTCTAGAGGAGCCAGAGCCCACATGTTTTGAGGATGCAGCAGGGCATAAAAATTGGGAAGCAGCTATGGATGAAGAGATGGCTGCCTTGGATGCAAACCACACTTGGGATTTGATGCCTTTGCCTCATGATAAGAAGGCTATTGGCTGCAAGTGGGTTTACAAAGTAAAGCACAATGCTGATGGGTCTGTTAGCAGGTACAAGGCAAGATTGGTTGCCAAAGGTTTTGCACAGACATATGGAATTGACTATGAGGAAACTTTCAGCCCAGTTGCAAGGATGGCAACCGTGAGAGCAGTAATTGCTATGGCTGCTGCAAAGGGATGGTCTTTGCATCAGATGGATGTGAAAAATGCCTTCTTGCATGGTGATTTGCAGGAAGAGGTTTATATGATGCAGCCAGAAGGTTATGAGGATAAAGCACACCCCGATTTTGTATGCAGGTTGCGCAAAGCCTTGTATGGCTTAAAACAGGCGCCGAGGGCATGGTCAGACAAGATAGGGCAATATCTTGTCACTATTGGATTTCAGATTTCCAATTCAGATTTTTCACTTTATGTGAAAAGGACAAACAGAGGGATTGTGCTTATAGTCATCTATGTTGATGACTTGATTATTACAGGTGATAGTGATGCAGACATTAATGAAGTGAAGCTGCTATTGAAGCAGAAATTTGAGATGAAGGATTTGGGAGAGCTGCGTTACTTCTTGGGCATTGAGGTTATTAGATCCCCGAGTGGGATATGGCTGTTGCAAAGGCAATACGGTCTGGACATGCTGTCCAAATATGGGATGACAGGCTGTAAGCCTATTTCTGTTCCATTGGAGCAGAATGTGAAGCTCAATGCAAAGTCAGGTGAGCTTCTTGAAGATATTACTATGTATAGGCGCATAGTAGGTAGCTTGATTTACATGACTATAACCAGACCAGATTTGAGCTATGCTGTGGGGCTGGTGAGTCAGTTTATGCAGGCACCAAGGAAGCCACATTTGGATGCGGCTAGGCGCATACTGCGGTATGTGAAGTCCACATTGCATTATGGACTGTTTTATGAAGCTGGGTGTGCATTACAGGTACATGGATACACAGATGCTGACTGGGCTGGTAGTGTCTCAGACAAGAGATCTACTAGTGGTTTTATGTTTTCCCTTGGGAGTGGTGCCATCAGTTGGAGCAGCAAGAAGCAGCCAACAGTTGCCTTGTCGAGCACAGAGGCTGAGTACAAGGGTGCAGCAATGGCTGCATGTGAGGTAGCTTGGTTACGGAAGCTACTTGCAGATATGGGACAGTCAGTTCATGCAGCAGTTGTCATTCATTGTGACAACATTAGCAGCATCATGCTTGCTAATAACCCAGTTTATCATGCTAGAACGAAGCACATTGAGGTGCATTATCACTTTGTGAGAGAGAAGGTTCTAGCTGGTGAGATTGATCTTGTCTATGTCAGCACTGAGGAGCAGGTGGCTGATATCTTTACGAAGGCATTGGGTACCGAGAAGCTTCGCAGATTTAGGAGCTTGCTTGGTGTACGTGAGATGGATTTGAGCTTGAGGGGGAGTGTTGAGATATCAAGCTCTATCCCCGATATATCTTCTGGATGACTATCATTTATGTCACCGCCTATGTTAGTTGTACTCGTGGTGTAGTTAGACTACCACGTATGTTTTTGGTTTGGGTTCACATATGAACCACGTATTCTAGGTTTTGACATATAGGGTATTTCCCTCTTCTATTGTATTGTTGTTGTGTGCAAAAGTGAAGAAAGGCTTCACCCTCCAACCTTGTGTCCTCTCTCTTTTGTGTGTTGTGAAGAAAGCTGAACTTGAGTCTCCTATCTCTCTCCCTTATTCTTTACAGAAGTGACATGTGATGACTTCACTATGACAACATCATGACACTACTCCTTCACATGAGTCCAGCGATGAGAAGACAACGTGGGAAAGGCCATATTGAAAGCACTCAAGCTTTGTGATAAGAAGAAGTTTGGTAAGATTAATCGCAAAATGTTTTCTTTTCCAAAATATGATGGGTAAAAGAGATGGACAAGATTTACTTGCATGGATTAGTTCTTTCAATCAATACTTTTTGGAAGCGGTACGAAGAGATCGTGAAGGTAAAACTTGCTACGAGTCACATGAAGCAGTGCACAATTATGGTGGAGTGTGGTTGCCAAAAGCACTCATGTTCCAAAGACATGGGAAGCATTCAAAGATAAAATCAAGAAGTGCTTCCTACCTACAGAGTTTAAAGAGGATACTCATAGGCAATGGCAAAGATTGAGGCAGTTGGATGATAAGACTGTGGATGCATACACTGACAAATATCTTTCCTCTCTACTTCAATTCCAAACCATTGAGAAAGTGTCCTGAAAGGAGCAATGTTGTACCTTTGTTGAGGGTTTACGCCCTACTATTCATGCTGATGTACGTATGCTTCGACCATCTACAGCTTCTGATGCTATGGATTTGGCATTAGAGTCAGAAAGAAAGTAGGGAAGAAGCTTTGCTACTCGCACCCCTCGAGGAAAGAAGCATACTTCATACTTCAAGCAGGAGGGTGTAAGTGGAAAAGTTGGTAGATATGATGGTAAGTCTAATTGGAAACCTGGTAAGTCACGTATTAATCGAAGTTTCAAAGAACTTCACATGTTACAAATGCAAAGAGAAGGGATACTACTCTTATGAATTTCCAAAGAATCCACTTGCTACACACAAGATAGGTACCCAAGAAAATAATGCTACCAACAACAACGAAGGCAATGGAGGGAGAACCAATGGATGTACCAATGGTAATAGTCAGCACAACAACTCTGCATGGATCAACTACAATGATGATGGATCCCATGATAAATCTTTCAAGCAAGAGGGCGAGGATGAGGACAATGACACTGAAGATACTGACTACACCCCTTCAAGTAAGTGTTAGTTAGGTAAAAGTGCATCTTATTTTTGTACTTCTTTGTTACATATGACTGCACTATTGCACGAAAAAGAACATAGTGTCTTATTTGATGATGGAAGCACCCATGATTTCATTTCACAACGTTTAGTTGAAAAGTTAGGGCTCACAAAAATCAAAACAAAATATAAGGTCAAATCATCTTTTCAAGGATCGAATTATAATTGTTTGCAAATGGTTAAGGATCTTGAGGTGACTTTAGGGCCATTAGTTGAGATCCATGATTTCTTAGTCGCTCCTTTGCATGAGCAAGATCTCATTCTAGGGATGCCCTAGTGCGTCGATCATAATGCTAAACCTGATTATCTTAAATGCACCATTATTGTGACTCAAGGCACTGAGACTATGACTCTAGAATGTGACAAGAATCTTCCCTCTTGGCCTATATTGTCACATACCCAAGCTAAAAGAGCTTTGCACAAACGTGAGAAGACATATCTGGTTATGGTCAATAATATTGAGGCTAGTCCTGAGACTAAGAAAACGAAGCAAGATCCTTTGGATCCTTTTCTAGCTACCTATGACAACTGCTTTATGGAAGACTTACCCCCTGGCCTACTTCAATCTAGACCTGAGGATCATAAGATTGACCTTATTGCAGGTAGCGCACCACCATGTAAATCACCATATAGACACAATCCTACTGAGCAGCAAGAGATTCAATCCCAAATAGAAGATCTTTTGGCTAGAGGCCTAATTCGACCTAGTAGCTCAGCATTTGGGGCACCCATTCTCCTTGTCAAGAAGAAAAATGGAACTTTTCAAATGTGAATCGATTATCGTGCCTTAAATAAAATCATAGTGAAAAGTCGATACCCCATTCCTAGAGTTGATGATCTATTCTCAACAAGTTGAAAGGATTCACAATCTTTAGTAAGATCGATCTTAAGTCAGGATATCATCAAGTGAGAGTGATCGAGCCCGATATTTTCAAGAATGCTTTTAGAACCCAAACTAGTCACTATGAATTTCTTGTTATGCCTTTTGGATTGACCAATCCACTTGCCACATTTAGTCGGATGATGAATCATATCTTCCTACCCTATCAAGACTTTGTGGTAGTTTTCTTTGATGATATCATGATTTATAGCAAGAGTCGAGAGGAACATGAGAAACACTTGGATCTTGTTTTCTCTCTCTTACGTGAAAACCAACTGTATGCCAACCCGGAGAAAAGTTCTTTTTTCCAGCCTCAAATTAAATATCTTGGACACATTGTTTTAGCTGAAGGCATTCGAGTAGATCCCAAGAAGGTAGAAGTGATAGTAAACTGGCCATAGCCTAAAGATATCCATTAGTTACGATCTTTTCTAGGTCTGTGTAGTTTCTATCACAAATTTGTTAGAAATTTTGCACACAAGGCACATCCATTGGCCAAACTACTACATAAGACTTATGCTTTCTCTTGGGTGAGCAGCACACTTTAGCTTTCAACAACGACTTAAGGGTGCATGCCCTTAAACTATGGAAACACTATCTTATGGGTTTTGAGTAACTCATTAAGACTGATCACTAGAGTCTTAAACATCTCCTTACTCAACCGGTGATCTCAGATCGGCACATTAAATGGGCTGCCTTTATTGACAGCTTTAAACCGATGATCCAATATCAACCAGAAAAAGACAATGTAGTTGCCAATGTACTCAGAAATCGACCTAGCATAAATAATATCTTAGTCATCGAGGGAGACCCTTTCAAGCCTATTAAGGCGGACTATCCTACTAATCGAGACTTTTCAAAATTTTGGCATAAGATTAAGCAAGCTAATAGCACCCCTATGGCCTCGTATTCCATGCATATTCTACGAAAAGTGCTTGTGTGTCACTGTACCATTTCGACGCTTGGTACTAGAAGAGGTACATCAGCCACCCTACATGGGACATAGAGGCATCGCTACTACGTATCAGACTGTAGTTCAAGATTTTTTCTGGCCTAAGCTTAAAGTTGATGTTGCAACTTTTTTTGCACAATGTCTTATTTGTCAAAAAGTCAAGAGCTACAAGGGCAAATATCAAGGTTTACATATGCCTCTACCAATTCCTGATGGCCCATAGGAGCAGATTTCTATGGACTTTATTACTGGATTTCCTACAACTAGCTCAAGTTTTGATAGATTTGGGCTATCATTGATAGATTTAGCAAGCAGGCTTACTTTATTCCTTGTAAGAAGACCTTGACCACAGTTCAAGCTACTCATTTGTTCATCAAGCACATCTTTATACACCATGGCCTTCCAAAAGTAACTGTGTCAGTTCGGGATAGTAAATTTTGTAGTAACTTTTGGACCGCACCCTTTGATAACCTTGGTACGAAGTTAAAATTTTCCACTGCTTTTCATCCCGAATCTAATGCCCAAACCGAGGTCACACAAAATACTTTGTGACATGTTATGTGCTTATGTGTCTGGTCAACCAGGCAAATGGGATAAATTTATACACATATTACAATTTGCCTACAACACTAAGCACTCTACTATAGGCAAATCTCCATTCCAAATTGTCGATGGACAGACCAATCCCACTCCATTGACCTGCCTTAAGCACCAAGTACAGACTGCTGATCGATTTACTGAAGATTTCTCTAGCATTTTGACTACTGTCAAAAAGAATATCGAGCATGCTCAAGCTATGTATACTGCATGTGCAAACAAGGGTAGAAAGAAAGTTGTATTTGCTGAAGGTGACCTAGTCATGTTACGTATTAAGTGCAAACTTAAGAGTATTGAGACACACCCTATAGTTAAGTTTGCCCCTAAATCCTATGGTCCCTTTAAAGTTTTGGAGCGCATTAATGACAATGCTTATTGGCTCTAATTACCACCCGATTGGAAAATTCATAATTCTTTTCATGTGCACCTCCAGAAACCTTTCCATGGAGACCCACCAGTTCGACCTATTTTAAACATCTATTTCATTAATTTTGGACTAGTGCATTGTCCAAATTCATTTTGTGAGATAATTTTGGATAAAGCATTTAAAAAGAAGAGGCTCTTATAAAACAAATCTTTGAGTCAAAAATTATGATTTTAAAAAATCAAATTAGAAAAAATGACGTGACATGTTATTAAAACTAGAGTACATTAAAAAAAGAGGACTTCATGTTGTTAAAAGAGACAAAAAGTAAGATTTTAAAAAATCAAATTAGAAAAAAAACTAGAGTACATTTAAAAAAAAGCATGACACATTTGTACAAGAAGAAGATCATATAACTCAAAGCCATATGGTGTTAAAAAGCACCTTCCATTAGCTCAGCCTAGAAGATGTCATCTTTGTCTCTCTTGTCTATTACATCTTTACATTAGAGAACTAAAAAGTCTTTGTGGAACTGTAGTTTCATTTCTTATCTATTACAGTTACTTTAGAAAACACATAAGTCTATGGAATTAAATTTCACAGTTACTTTAAATTTCTATGGAATTAAATTTCCATCACTTGACTATTAAGTCACTAGAGAGAGCATATGTCCTCAAAAGTGCCTACTATGGCATTGGCTTCATGAAAACAAGAAGACTTTAAACTTGCAGGCCATGTGTAACCAGGGCTGGCATCGCAAATCTCCTCACAGACTCTCCTCACAGCTTGTTTTGAATCTTCCGCCGACTTGTAAGCATTCAAGAACTCTTCTTTTCTCTCTTGGCTTTCCTCATCTTCACCATTTTTTTCAATATAGCTTCTGGCCACCACCATATCCTGTACGAAAATTTAACTCGTTCGCATAAGAAGTACGTGATTAAAAGAAGCGAAAAAGAAAGCTAAGGATATTCACCTCTTCTGCTGAGTTCAAATCAAGCAGCCATGTGCGTAACATATCCTCCTCGAATGATTTTCCCTTCATTGGTCCATACAAAAGAGATCTAAGATAGAATTTGAGTTCAGTAAATGAAGTCAGGTAGTAACTAGTCATTGTCTTAGAGGGAAAGTGGGAGAAGGAGAGTGAGGGAGTGATAGCCAGGGATGCACAGTGAGCTGCTGCTCCTTTAAGAGTGATAGAAAGTGAGGGAAGACGTAAAGTGAAAGACGAATACAAGTTAATCAGAAGGACTAGGATGTAAGAAATAAGAGAGTCTTTGTGGAAGGACTACCATGGAAGAATACAAGTGCACTAAGGCATGATGTGTTCACTATGATAAGGATAAGAGTTGGAATAAAGTGAGAGAAGCATTGGAAATGCTCTACTTTAAGTAAGTGGAGACTGTCCAACTGAATAAAATTTTGCAGAGCATTGGGAATGCTGTACTTTAAGTGAGTGGAGCATTGGGAATTGATACTTTGCCATGAAATATATTACAAATATTACATCATCACATATTCATATCAAAATTCTCATCACAGAAGGTTATATTTCCAAATAATCACATCATCACACATTCATATCATAAAATTTTGTGCATGAAATAGATATATAAATATCATGACTGAATGCCACTTAAGTAATAAGTCAAAAATTGGTGTATAATCAACAAAAACTACATCATGATTCATACATTGCAACAAATAAATGTCAACCATAATATTCATGGAGTAAACAACATCATGAGAATATGCTCCTCATGCATATATACAAACACAACATCATACATGCATCACAACTCTTTTGATGCTTCTAGTGGAGATTGTGGCAACTCTTCTGATGCTTCCAATGGAGGCTGTGGTGCTCTAGATGTACACTCAGTCTCTACTTCTTTTGTAGTATGTAGTGCTTTCGGAGTAGACTCAGTATCCTCTTCCTTAAATGCAAGCGGAGGCTGTGGCAACTCTTCTGATGCTTCCAGTGGAGGCTGTGGTGCTGTAGGTGTACACTGAGTCTCTACTTCTTCTGTAGTGTGCAGTGCTTTCATAGCAGACTCAGTCTTCTCTTCCTTAAATGCAAGCTCTGATATTGCTTCAGTTGCACGTTGTATTCTAATGGCAGCAATTAGGTCTCGAATGATTTTAGCCCTAAACAATTGTATATCCTCCTCTGAATATTTGAGCTCCAAAGAGTCTTCCGATGAGATCTGTGGCTTAAGTGAGAAAATTTCTTTGAAAATCAACATGCAGTTGTAGGCAACTCTCCACCCACAACTATGCCCATCTTCTTGCTCTACTACTAATGCTTTTGGAAGTCTAGTGAGTCTTTGTACCGTCCTGTTTCTCTGATAGCAGATACCAACTTCTTAATCGACCTGCTCATCATGACATATTAAAAAAACTTAGTGTGTCTATTACATAAGGTACATAATATAGAAGTAACAACAAATTAATAGAATACTTATGTTTGCACTGAGCCATGAAAGCCTACAATCGAGTTAACAAACCAACAATAGTTGTCTTCAAGGTCCCAAACCACCAGACTCCAATGTTCCCGACACGAATAATTAAGAACCATTATTATTTAACATAATGTTGCCAGTATAAGATGAAAATAAAGGTTGCCATGATACTTACATCTCGTGATATGCCATAAATAGGACTCACACACCATGCAAATGTAAAGGCTATAACCATTTACAAACATCGGCTATCATCTTTCTGCTATCTTAAGTATAGGAGAAAGGAGGGAATCCAACATATACACATAGTTTTGTACGACTACAAAATCGTGAGATAACTATACTGCACCAACAAATAAATGAATATTAGCTTATTAGATGTAGTCAAAATCTTGAATTATCAAGCAGAGAAAAAGTTTGTATCAAACCTCAGAATGGCCATCATAATGTTGTTATTGACCTCATTTGAAGCTCTAGAGAGGATTGAGGTCTCCTCTCCCCCAAATTCAAGATACTGAGGTCTATGTTGAATCATAACCCTAACATTAAAAGAGCTTCCCAATTCTTCCAATGAAGCCATGTTTGTAGAGTTGAGGTCTTCTATCCCCTTTGACTCTTTGACAGCATTCATTTTGCACTCCTTTGAGCCATTATCTATTTGCCTTATGGGAGGGTCCATAATGTCGCCCTTAATGATTGCTCGAATGGTACATGTTATAAATGCATAGAGATGCAAATTAGTATATGTTCAAAGTGTGTTGTCATTTTGTATCTCAAAAATTTGACCAAGTACCAAAAAGCAATTGTAGCCCACCCTCCATCCACAATTATAGATGTGGCTATCCTCTTGATGTGATACCTAACATGTTATATACTCTATTTGTTGTGCCAAGTCACATTGCCGCATTACTATGTCGATAGCACCTACTAACTTTCGAGCTGATTTGCACATCAAAACATATAACAACAGTGAATATGTGCATTGCATATCAATTTACATGTTAAGAAGTGACAACAAGTGTAGTATATACTTACTCTAACACAGTGCCATTGACGGATGTCATTGAGTTGGCAAAGAAGCACTTCTTAGCAAAGATGTCCACAACCACCAGACTCCAATGTGAGTTGCATTATCAATAAAGAATAATTATTGTGTTTGAGACAATTCTAGCAATGCAATAGAAAAAACAAGTAGGGTTTGATGCTTATTTCTCATAATATGCTATAAAAATAACTCGTGCCTCATTCATAGGAATGTGCTTCAACCACTTGCAAACATCCTCTATGGTTTCTTCTTTGTTGCTAAGCACTTCCGAAATAAGAGGATCGAGCATATATGAAACGCTTTGTATATTTTGCGGAAAATTTGCTATAACATTACTATATTTAAAAAAAAAGTATTAGCTTCTTGGGTTTAATCAAAATAAGCAAAGTATAAGGCCAAGGAAAAGGCTGCATCAAACTTGAGGATGGTTGTAATGACTTTGACATTAACCTCTTTCTTAGGATTCGAGAGGATTAAAATCTCTTCTTCACCAAATTCAAAAAAATGAGGTTGTTATTGAATTAACAACATAGCAGTGATTGAACTTCCAATCTACTCCAATAGATTCATATTTTCATGACTCATCTTATTGAGAGAGTAGTCTACATCGTATTCTTCTTCACTTGCTATGTCTTGTACATCCTCCTTTCGCTATAAAAATATAAAAAAGTTATGCGATGTACACATCCCAAATAAAGGCTTAAACAAGCAAATAAGGTTTCATACATGCTTTCATTAGAGTGAGTCTCTCCTCCTCTTGGAGCAAAAATTTAAAAAGTAAGGTTTCATACATGCTTTCATTAGAGTGAGTCTCTCCTCCTCTTGGAGGAAAAATTTAAAAAGTTATGAGATTTACACATCCCAAATAAAAATAAAGGTTTAAATAATCATAGAAGTATAAAGATAGCATGCTTTCATTAGACTCAGTCTCTTCTCCTCTTGGAGGAAAATATAAAAAAGTTATGAGATTTACACATCCCAATTAAAGGCTTGAACAAGCATACAAGTATAAAGATAAGGTTTTATACATGCTGCAATGTAGTCATATTTTCAGGTTGTTTCCCAATGGTAGCAATTAGACGCTGAATACTCTCAGCCCAAAACACTAGTAGATCGGCTTCTGTATATGATTCCATTTTGACTGGTAACTCCAAATCAAAAATCTCTCTAAGAAACAACATGCAATTGTAGGCAACTCTCCACCCACAGCTGTGCCCATCTTTTTGGTCCACTGGTAGACATCGTTTGAATTCTACTTGGTCTTGTTGCTCCGTGGTTGTTCTGACAGTAGATACTAGCCGATATGCAGCACTGTCCATCATGACATTAAATATATTAATATGTCATGATCATAAGATACAAAATAAGAAAGTAACAAAAATATTAAGAGAATAATTACCTTGGGGAGTTGGCATGATAGGCATGATAGCCTTCCATTGAATTCACAAACCACAAATGGTTGACTTCAAGGTCCCAAGCAATCAGACTCCAATGTGAGCTACATGACCAAAATAAAAATTATTATTGATTTACACAAACTTGCCAAAGAAATAGTAAAAATAAGGTTAGAGTTGATACTTACTCCTCATGATAAGGCATAAAGATGACTCACACCCCATCTAAATTCAAAGGGCTTAACCAGGTACAAACATCTTCTATAGTATTTTGAGGAGAGCTAAGAATAGAAGAAAGGAGAGCATCAAGCATGTAGACACGATGCTCCACTGCACTAGGAAGATGAGAAATAACTACACTACACCAAGAAATAAACAAACATTAGCTCATAGAATTGATTTGGATTCTGCACTAGGAAACTGATATATAACTACACTGTAAACAAATAAACAAATGTTAACTCATTGAAGTAGCAACAAATAAACAAACGTTACCTGAGAATGGCCAGGATAACATTGTCATTAACCTCTTTTAAAGGATTGAAGAGTATTGAAACCTCCTCTCTACCAAAGCTCAAATACTAAGGTTCTCGTTTCAAAACGATCCTAACTTCAAATGAGCTCTCCATTTTATCCAATGCAGCTAAATTTGCAGAATGGGTCTCTGTCGCCAGGATTTTTGGAGACTGGTGATGATACTGCACATCCTATTGTGCAGATTGGTAAAATTCCTTTGTCTATGCAGGATGGGAAAAAGAAATATCTGTCTGATGTATTTCATGTCCCGAACATCACCAAGAACCTGGTTTCTATTGGTCAAATGGTTGAGCAGGGCTTGTAGGTCAGATTTAATCCTCATGGATGCTTTGTTGAGGATATGAAAAATAACGTTCGCTTGATAGAAAAAGGAAAGAAGAAGGGCAGGATGTTTACGTTGGATGCGGACATGCCTGAATTGAGTGCAGCAATGTTTGCACATGGAACCGGCGTTGTTGCAGATATTGATATCTGGCATAAACGCATTGGTCATGTTAACATACAGTGACTTAAATCAATGCAAGCCCAAAATATTATTGCAGGATTGCCTAAATTTAAGGTTGCAGAAATGCATAAGGTTTGTGAAGCTTGTCAATTTGGAAAACAGGCAAGGAAACCATTTCCTAGGCATGTTCAAGAGAGTAAAAAGCCATTGGAATTAATCCACTCTGATGTGTGGACTACTAAAGCTGCATCTATTAGAGGTTGTCACTATTTTGTCACTTTTATTGATGACTTCAGCAGAAAAGTTTGGGTGTATTTTATGAAAAAGAAAAGTGAAGTGTTTGGGCACTTCAAAGCTTTTAAAGCTATGGTTGAAGAAGAAACAGGCCTGCAAATAAAATGCCTAAGGTCAGATGGAGGGGGAGAGTACCTCTCAAATGAGTTTGCAAAGGTTCCTGCAGGAGCATGGCATAAAGCAGCAATATTCATGCAGTCATACCCCACAGCAAAATGGAATTGCAGAAAGGAAAAACAGGCATATTGGAGAGGTATCTCAAGCCATGCTAAATGAGAAAGATCTACCAGATTATTATTGGGCTGAAGCAGTTGCTACAGTAGTTTACATAATGAACAGGACTCCCACTACAGCAATACATGGCATGACACCAGAGGAGATGTATATTGGTAGGAAACCAGACATTTCTCATTTGAAAATTTTTGGTTGCATTGCCTATGTTCATGTGTGAGATGAGTTGAGGTCCAAGTTGGATCCAAAAGCTGAGAAGTGCATCTTTATTGGTTATTCTCTACAGCAGAAAGGGTATAGATGCTATAACCCTTCTACACGTAAGTTCACAGTGAGCAGAGATGTTGTTTTTGATGAGATGAGCAGCTGGTATAAACCAGTAAATGTGATGATTGATGTAGATGCACAAAATGGTAATGCTGCACAAAATTCACAGCAACAATCACAAAATATCAGTGAACCTGCAGTGTCCTCTAGCAGTGGTTCACATACTTCGCCATGGACAGGTAGATTGAGATAAGGAGAATCCCCTCAAAGCAATGCAGATAGTGGTATGCAGGTATCACGAAAAGGAAAAGAGAAGGTAGATCAGCCCATGTTTGATGTGAATGCAGGTCACTCTTGTGTGGATGGTGAATCCAGTGGCTCAGAACAGAGCATTGATGATGAGTTGGGTATTCCTTCCGTTGTTACACTTGGAGTAAGGAAGACCAGGGATGTTTTGAGAGCACCTAGAAGTGAGCCTATTTTGTGCAGGTCTACCAGGGTTAGGTATCCTGTGGATCGCGGCTGAAATATGATGGATTTATAGCCATTCACTATGCCTATATGGTCAAAGTGATACAAGAACCAGAACCCACTTCTTTTGAGCAAGCCATGGGAAATGAAAAATGGGAGAAAGCCATGGATGAAGAAATGGATGCCTTGGAAGCAAATGCTACATGGGAATTGGTGCCTTTACCTAAAGACAAGAATGCAATTGGCTGTAAGTGGGTTTATAAGATCAAGCACAATGCAGATGGTTCTGTGAATAGATACAAGGCAAGATTAGTTGTCAAGGGGTATGCACAGACATATGGCATTGATTATGAAGAAACTTTCAGTCCGCTTGCAAGGATGGCAACCGTAAGAGCAGCCATTGCTATGGCTGCATCAAAGGGATGGTCTTTACATCAGATGGATGTAAAGAATGCCTTCTTGCATGGTGATTTGCAAGAAGAGGTCCTTATGGAGCAGCCAGTAGGTTATGTTCATGCTCTTCATCCTGAGTTTGTTTGCGCTTGAAGCAAGCACCTAGAGCATGGTTTGACAAGATAGGACAGTATCTTGTCACTATTGGCTTTCAGATTTCCAAGGCAGATTTCTCACTCTATGTGAGAAAAACAGAGAAAGGGATTATGCTGCTTGTCATTTATGTTGATAATTTGATCATCACAGATGATAGTGATGAAGATATCCTTCATGTGAAAATGCTATTGAGGCAGAAGTTTGAGATGAAGGATTTGGGAGAGCTGCGTTATTTCTTGGGCATTGAGGTGATTAGATCACCAAGTGGGATATAGCTTTTGCAGAGGCAGTATGGATTGGACATGCTGTCCAAATAAGGGATGACAGGTTGTAAGCCTATTTCAGTTCCTTTGGAGCAGAATGTGAAGCTGAGCACAGATGCAGGTGAGCTTTTGGAAGACCCTACTATGTACAGGCGCATAGTAGGAAGTTTGATTTATATGACTATTACCAGGCCAGATCTAAGCTATGTTGTTGGATTGGTAAGTCAGTTTATGCAGGCTCCAAGGAAACCGCATTTGGATGCAGCTAGATGCATACTCAGGTATGTGAAGTCCACATTGCAGTATGGACTATTTTATGAGGCTGGGGTTCAGATACAGTTGCATGGATACACTGATGCTGATTGGGCTAGTAGTATTTCTGATAGACGATCTAGCAGTGGATATGTGTTCTCTTTTGGGAGTGCTGCAGTCACTTGGAGCAGCAAGAAACAGCCTACAGTTGCCTTGTTGAGCATAGAGGCTGAGTACAGCAGTGCAGCAATGGCTGCATGTGAGGTAGCTTGGTTGCATAAGCTACTCTATGATATGCATCAGTCTACAGATGGGCCAGTTGTCATTTATTATGACAAGATGAGCAGCATACACTTGGCAAATAACCCAGTCTATCATGCTAGAACAAAGCACATTGAGGTGCATTATCACTATGTGCAGGAGAAGGTTTTACTAGGTCTTATTGAACTAGTTTATGTCAGCACAGAGGATCAGGTAGCTGACATATTCACGAAACCCATGCTTATTTTTAGTATATCCCAGCCACCACCACGTGGTTTCCCATAACAAATCCACACATCCTACAAATCCATTCATCTTGTAATAATAGAAGCAAACTACCACGCTAGTGGTGGCTGTTCATATCCTAGTGCAAACCATGTTGAGAGTTGTGGTGCCTGTGAGGATAGTGGGAGAGAGGGACGGAGTCTCACTTGTGGCTTTCTCACATGCACAATGGGGGAATACACACAAAGGTGGAGGCTGAAAACTATTTTCCTCTTCTTAGTTGTGAAAGCCAAAAGAACTCAAGTACAAAGAAATAGAAGAACCCTATATGTGGGTCTCAAACCAAACTCAACTAACTAAGGTGGCAAACTAACTGAGCCGCAAACTAGAGTAGATAAGGATAGCTGTCATCCAGCTATTATTCGTGGGCGGTGTACCAACCGCGTCTGCAGCTAACAAGTCAGTGACATAAATGCACAACGGTCACCCTGGCATATCGCGAGTGGAGCTCGATATCTCAACACTCTTCCTCGAGCTCAATCCCAATTCCTGCACACCAAGCAGGTCTCTGAACCTGCGCAGCTTCTCTATGCCCAATGCTTTCGTGAATATGTCAGCTACCTGATCCTTTGTGCTGACATAAACTAGATCAATAAGACCTAGTAAAACCTTCTCCCGCACATAATGATAATGCACCTCAATGTGCTTTGTTCTAGCATGATAGACTGGGTTATTTGCCAAGTGTATGCTGCTCATGTTGTCATAATAAATGACAACTGGCCCATCTGTAGACTGCTGATGCATATCATAGAGTAGCTTATGCAACCAAGCTACCTCACATGCAGCCATTGCTACACCCCTATATTCAGCCTCTGTGCTCGACAAGGCAATTGTAGGCTGTTTCTTGCTGCTCCAAGTGACTGCAGCACTCCCAAAAGAGAACACATATTCACTAGTAGATCGTCTATCAGAAATACTGCCAGCCCAATCAGCATCAGTGTATCCATGCAACTGTATCTGAATCCTAGCCTCATAAAATAGTCCATACTGCAATGTGGACTTCACATACCTGAGTATGCGTCTAGCCACATCCAAATGCGGTTTCCTTGGAGCCTGCATAAACTGACTTACCAATCCAACAGCATAGCTTAAATATGGCCTGGTAATAGTCATATAAATCAAACTTCCTACTATGCGCCTGTACATAGTAGGATCTTCCAGAAGCTCACCTGCATCTGTGCTCAGCTTCACATTCTACTCCAAAGGAACTGAAATAGGCTTACAGCCTGTCATCCCATATTTGGGCAGCATGTCCAATCCATATTGCCTCTGCAAGAGCTGTATCCCACTTGCTGATCTAATCACCTCAATGCCCAAGAAATAATGCAGCTCTCCCAAATCCTTCATCTCAAACTTCTGCTTCAATAGCATTTTCACATGAAGGATATCTTCATCACTATCACCTGTGATGTTCAAATCATCACCATAAATGACAAGCAGCATAATCCCTTTCTCTGTTTTTCTCACATAGAGTGAGAAATCTACCTTGGAAATCTGAAAGCCAATAGTGACAAGATATTGTCCTATCTTGTCAGACCATGCTCTAGGTGCTTGCTTCAAGCCATACAAGGCTTTCTTCAACCTACAAACAAACTCAACCTGAATAGCATGAACATAACCTGCTAGCTGCACCATAAAGACCTCTTCTTGCAAATCACCATGCAAGAAGGCATTCTTTACATCCATCTGATGTAGAGACCATCCCTTTGATGCAGCCATAGAAATGACTACTCTCATAGATGCCATCCTTGCAACCGGACTGAATGTTTCTTCATAATCAATGCCATATGTCTGTGCATACCCCTTGACAACTAATCTTGCCTTGTATCTATTCACAGAACCATCTGCATTGTGCTTGATCTTGTAAACCCACTGACATCCAATTGCATTCTTGTTTTTAGGCAAAGGTACCAATTCCCATGTAGCATTGGCTTCCAAGGCATCCATTTCTTCATCCATGGCTTTCTCCCATTTTTCATATCCCATGGCTTGCTCAAAAGAAGTGGGTTCTGGTTCTTGTATCACTTTGACCATATAGGCATAGTGAATGGCTGTAAATCCATCATATTTCAGCCTATCCATAGGATACCTAATCCTGGTAGACTTGCGCAAAATAGGCTCACTTTCAAAACATCCCTGGTCTTCCTTACTCTAGGTGTAACAACAGAAGGAATACCCAACTCATCATCAATGCTCTGTTCTGAGCCACTAGATTCACCATCCACATAAGAGTGACCTGCATTCACATCAAACATGGGTTGATCTACCTTCTCTTTTCCTTTTCGTGATACCTGCGTACCACTATCTGCATTGCTTTGAGGAGATTCTCCTGATCTCAATCTGCCTGTCCATGGCAAAGTATGTGAACCACTACTAGAGGACACTGCAGGTCCACTGATATTTTGTGATTGCTGCTGTGAATTCTGTGCAGCATTACCATTTTGTGCATCTACATCAATCATCACATTTACTGGTTTATACCAGCTGCTCATCTCATAAAAAACAACATCTCTGCTCACTGTAAACTTACGAGTAGAAGGGTTATAGCATCTATACCCTTTCTACTGCAGAGAATAACCAATAAAGATGCACTTCTCAGCTTTTGGATCCAACTTAGACCTCAACTCATCTGGCACATGGACATAGGCAATGCAACCAAAAATTTTCAAATGAGAAATGTCTGGTTTCCTACCAGTATACATCTCCTCTGGCGTCATGCCATGTATGCTATAGTGGGAGTCCTATTCATTATGTAAACTACTGTAGCAACTGCTTCAGCCCAATAATAATCTGGTAGATCTTTCTCATTTAGCATGGCCCTACATACCTCTCCAATATGCCTGTTTTTCCTTTCTGCAAGTCCATTTTGCTGTGGGGTATGACTGCATGAATATTGCTGCTTTATGCCATGCTCCTGCAAGAACCTTGCAAACTCATTTGAGAGGTACTCTCCCCCTCCATCTGACCTTAGGCATTTTATTTGTAGGCCTATTTCTTTTTCAACCATAGCTTTAAAAGCTTTGAAGTGCCCAAACACTTCACTTTTCTTTTTCATAAAATACACCCAAACTTTTCTGCTGAAGTCATCAATAAAAGTGACAAAATAGTGACAGCCTACAATAGATGTAGCTTTAGTAGTCCACACATCAGAGTGGATTAATTCCAATGGCTTTTTACTCTCTTGAACATGCCTAGAAAATGGTTTCCTTGCCTGTTTTCCAAATTGACAGGCTTCACAAACCTTATGCATTTCTGCAACCTTGAATTTAGGCAATCTTGCAATAATATTTTGGCCTTGCATTGATTTAAGTCATTGTATATTAACATGACCAATGCATTTATGCCAGATATCAATATCTGCAACTACACCGGTCCCATGTGCAAACATTGTTGCACTCAATTCAGGCATGTCTGCATCCAGTGTAAACATCTTGCCCTTCTTCTTTCCTTTTGCTATCAAGCGACCATTATTTTTTGTATCCTCAACAAAGCATCCATGAGGATTGAATCTGACCTGCAAGCCCTGCTCAACCATTTGACCAAAAGAAACTAGGTTCTAGGTTATGTTTGGGACATGAAATACATCAGATAGGTATTTCTTTTTCCCATCCTGCATAAACAAAGGAATTTTACCAATCTGCACAATAGGATGTGCAGTATCACCACCAGTCTCCACAAATCCTAGTTTTTCCATTTTCCTTGCATCCTGCATCCATTTTGCATGACCTGTCATGTGGTTTGATGCACCTGAGTCAACATACCACACATCATTTCGTTCTTTTGCACTTGTCACAGAATTGGTCATATGTTGCACCATAAATAGATGCTCATTTCTGTCATCCCCCTGTCTACTAGAAGATGCATAATTGCCTTGCTGCAATTTTCCATTCATAATGTCATTCTGCTTTTTGTAGTAGTCTTTAGCCATATGTCCCATTTTACCACAATAGTAGCATTCAACATTGCTGTTTGCATTTTGGCCTCTCTGCCATCCACCACGGCCTCTTTGGCTCCCCCTGCCTCTAGAGTTACCATGTCCTCCTGCATAGGACTGGTTTTTTTGAGTTTGCTGCATATTCTGATTTCTACCACGGCCTGCAGATCGGCCTCCTCTACCTCTGCCTCTACCTCTTCCAGCATTTGAGTAGAAGATAGTTTCTTTTGAAGTTCCTCCTGAAGAAGATGCACCCCCATTTCTCTGCTCTTCAGAAATTAGAAGAGCAAACAACTCTTCAAAATCAGGAAATTTTTCATGGACGGCAATGGATGTCCAAATCTATGCATAATCCTTTCCTAGACCATTTAAGGTCACAGAAACTAGATCATCATCTTCCACTGGCGACCCAATGGAAGCAAGTGCATGCAATTTTCTTCGCATTCATGTGGTAGTCATTGATGCTCAAATTTTCTCTCTGCACATTATGCAACTCCTATTTGAGCTGCATTTTGCTGGCTTGCATATTTGTGCTATACATTTTTGCCAAAATATCCCATGCCTCCTTTGGCGTACTTGCGTCCTGAATATGCACAATCATAGAATCCAAAATGCTGATAGACAGCCAGTACATAACTTTTCTGGCTCTCTCATGCCATCCTTTAAATGCTTGCGTTTCCTGTTGATTGGGAACATTAGGAAGAACTAGTTCTTCTTCATTTCCTGTAATTAACTCTCAATAGCCTTTTCCCATAAGGAAATTCGTCATTCTAAACTTCCATGCCTGGAAGTTGTTCTTATTAAGCTTTTCTGTGACAATCTATGAAAGAGAATCAGACGCCATTACAGAAGACTATAAAATATTCTGTCACTGCGAAAAGACAGCTTTTGCCTCACACGGGCACATCTGCAAAACTGACGAAAGTGGTATTTGACCACACAGTCACTTTCCAAGTGACGATTTTGCATCAACAGGAAACAAGCATGATTCTGCAACTCCCAATATCTCTACACACAGGCATATGATGCAATTTCTGTGGCAACTTTTCACCAACCAGCAGAGCAGTGGTCGCATAGCAAAAACAGGGCCTTTTCCTGAGTGCATGCGAAGAACTTCCGCCTTCAAAATGGGCCCCAAAATGGCCTCGAAGTAGAAAAATAGAGTCACTAGGGGCTTTGCCCTCTCGCGCAACATCTACTGCACTCTCGCCACACCGCGAAGGGCATCTCAATCTGAGACAGTGCACTCTTGCACTTCTGGCTGTGCCACCTACAAAGATTTGCTCCCAAACTCGAAATAGGAAAGCAACACTAGTCCTCTTACCAGGACACCATGAACTTGGTTTGCTTTCTTGAGCTCCTTACCACGAACAAGGCTCTGATACCATGTGAAGATAGTGGGAGAGAGGGAAGGAGTCTCACTTGTAGCTTTCTCACATGCACAATGGGGGAATACACACAAAGGTGGAGGCTGAAAATAGTTTTCCTCTTCTTAGTTGTGAAAGCCAAAAGAACTCAAGTACAAAGAAACTGAGCCGCAAACTAGAGTAGATAAGGATAGTTGTCATCCACCTATTATTCGTGGGTGGTGTACCAACTTCGTCTGCAGTTAACAAGTCGGTGACATAAATGCACCACGGCCACCCTGGCATATCGCGATTGGAGCTTGATATCTCAATAGTTGGTGGGGTTTTTACTCTATGAACTTTAGAGTGCATGTTGGTAATAACCTGAATGGCCTGATGTTGCTGCCTCGAATGCTCCCACCAATCTTCGTGACACCATAGCTCGAGTTCGCTCCAATGGCAATGATCGAATGTGTGCATCTGCAACCGCTTCTTGCTCTGCTCTACAAGGAGTCTTCTTTGTTCTCATTGTTTCTCCCTTTGTAGATGTTACAAAAGTGTCTTTAGTTGCCAATTCGATACCATGCCTGCACTTTCCTCAACCCGCACTCTATTCCTTGTGCCTTGACCTAGCTTTTTGGCTTTCCTATCTCGCAGCCTCTATTTGCTTCTCTTGCAAGCCAATGACCTTTGGCATGCTTATGAGCCATATAGCAAGCAAGTGCATGGAAAAAGAAACAATTCCAAATTGTAAATAGTGTTGGATTTATTAAAATATCTTTGCACATGCACAAATTGCACTTTTCCAACTTCTTCCATCAACAACTATCAATGTTTTAAGACCACCATGCACTAGTCCCAATAGTTTGGATTTCAAATTTTCAATCTGTTTTGGTTTTCAACAAATCAAAAGAAAGTTATGGAGCGTGCCCTCAAATGGGTATGCATCACTTTAGCACAACATTGGAGGCCCATTAACCCATGCATAATGATCTCATCTAGGTGCATCCTTGGGTTGAGGACAAGTGCATGCGGTGTACTTTAGAATGATTACTTGGTTGCATGTATGTATAGAACAAAATTTTGATGTTTTTGAATAAATTGCTATATCCTATAGTCTTCAAGATGCATGCTTCACATGCAACATAGCACTTGTAATGCTTTAACGGTCTCATTTTGAATCCTTATTCCATAATTTTTTGCTCTCATGTTCAAGTTTGGAATGTGTACTACAACTTCAAGACAAAGTTTGTCGAATTTTGTCAAGCATATTTAAGGGTCATGCAAAATACCCATATACAAAAAAGTCCCTGAACCTCACGAAAAATGTCTACACCCAAGCAAACAATGACCCTCACTATCAATCCTGATGGCGAGGATTGACTACATGACCTCAAGGGCGTCCACCCTTAGGGATGGGTCCTATATGGAGTGGCAGTATGGGAGGGCACTCTTGCTCAACTAGTCTGTGCCTATTGAAAGTGTGCCTACCACACTTGTCTCATCATACTTCTTGCAACACTGCCAGTATATGCATAAATACCATTGCTTATATGTGTGCCTTCATCACAACACATGCTAACTCTTTGGTTTTTAGAAGAACCTGTGTAAATGCATAGAGCATTGGATCAGTATATTGGCTACTAATAAGTGAAGGAAGTCACCCAAGTGGGTTAAGTTTTTACTTGTGCTACTTGCATATAGAGTGATAAATGGTAATCAACTATAAACCACTGAAGGGAGTACATACCTTAGGTATGATCTATGTAGAAGCATCGGCTTGCTCCATGTGAGGGGATAGTTAAGCATTCTCGTGTCTAATGACCTCTGTTATAGGCTGCTTGCCCTTACTTTGGGTCTTCTTAGGTGTAGGAGAGCTTGTAGCTAGGAGCGCTGATGGAGGATAATCCATGTGGTGAATGCAAGAATAGTCTACAAAAACAACAATGAACCACATTCAATAATGCATGGGATGGTTCTTGAGAAGAAACAAAAGATGCTACCCGACTCACTCTCAATATGCTAATGAAATTGTGAGCAGATCATGGAAGCAAAAATACAGTGCAATGACCTATGGCCTCACAATGGTACTCACAAAAAGTACACATATTATACTCTACAACGAACACCTATTTCTGTAAGAAAATAATACAACGTCTATGCTCAACAGATAAAAGGATCTCGTATGCAAGAGAGAAAAATAGATAGTATGGAGAATCAAAATTTTGATTATTGTAAAACTAATACAATAGATGGTGCTGCCTCCCAACCGTGTGCTCCTGTGTGAGGAGCTTCGATGGTGTGCTGGAAACAGTAGAGGATGGAGGCTGGATGCTAAGGAATCAAGGTTGTTGTAGCTAGTGATGAAATGGGCTTCATGGGCTTGCTCTTATATAGCCACTAGTCGTAGTCGGTTAGACCCAATTGGGTGACCGACCTAGTCTACCCAAAATGGCCAACTAGGGGTCGTAGGCCGTCGACCACACAATAGAACCGGTGTGCAAAATAGAGCAACTAACATACGGTCTTTGTTTGGCCCCATCCGGGATCTAGGGCTCCAAACGGGCCCTACAACCTGAGAGTGGGCTACCTCGAGAAATGCTCCATCTACCCTCTATGCGGTCAATCATGGGATGCCTTCCTGCACTTGCATGTAGCCTAGTTGGTAGTGTGCCAACTCCGTCTAGCCATTAGGCCACACATGGCCCGCATCTGGTGTCCAAACCAGGACCTACCGGATAACCGAGCTACTCAAATGCCTTCTCCTCATATGAGGGGCTTACAAGTAGAGTTAGCTAGTTCCCGCATAGTTACATGAGAGTGGAGCATTGATATATAACACCCCCCCTCAATGTCCACCCACAAGTGAACTTACTTTTTTGGTCCAATGCCAAGTCGATGAAGATGCCTCTCTAGCAAGTCTCTTCCAAGAGCCTTTGTGAAGATGTCCGCAGCATTCTCCATAGTCAGAAAGTACACCAAGTTGACCTCTCCATCCATGATGAGCACACGTACAAAGTGATATTGAATCTCAATGTGTTTTGTGCGAGCATGGAACATAGGGTTCTTTGCAATCACCATGCAACTCTGATTGTCACATGATAACTGCGTAGGCTTGTTTTGCACTGCACCCATGTCCCCTAAAATCCTCCTCAATCATACTACCTCGCAAGAAGCAAAGCATGCTAATTTGTACTTAGCCTCGGTAGAAGAAAGAGTGACTGTAGGTTGCTTCTTGTTGACCCATGATACAGCTCCAGATCCAAGTGAGAAACAGTAACCTGTCACTGATCTCCTACTGTCCACGTCTCCTGCCCAATCCGAGTCATAGAATCCAGTCAAGATGTTACCCTTGGTATAGGTGATGCCATAATCAAGTGTGCCTTTGATGTATTTCAGCACCTGCATCCCTACCCTCCAATGGTTCTCCTGGGGCTTATTGGAAAACCTACTTAGTACACCAATCACAAAGATGATGTCCGGCCACGTGTTGCACAAGCATTCTGTACTTCGCTTTGTCCATGAGTGGTGATGAATCCTCGCTTGAGAGCTTCACATCGACCTCCATAGGGGTGCCAAATGTCTTGCACTCAACCATGCCAAATGACTTCAGTATCTCTCCAGCATACTTTAGCTGTGAAATGAAGATCTGTTTTGGCTCTTGCCAAACTTCAATCCCCAAATAGAAATCCGAGGTCTGTCATTTCAAACTCTCTTCCTAGCAAATGCTTTGTCTATGCGATCTTCTCTTCATGGTTCCTTGTTATGACAAGGTCGTCCACATAAAGTCCTGACCACGATCATACACCTGCCTCCTTCTCTGAAGATATACAAATTTGCATTAGATGGGCTCCTCCTGAACCCGTTTTGTAGAAAGTAGGCATCAATCCACTAGTACCATGCTCGTGGGGCCTGTTTTAGCCCGTAAAGTGCCTTTTTCAGTTTACAGACTTGACCTTCTAAATCGGGGATCTCAAAAACTAGTGGTTGTTCCATGTATACCTCCTCCTTGAGATCTCCATTCAGAAAGGTAGATTTTACATCCATCTGAAACACGAGCCAACTTCCTTGGGCAACTAAACCCAAAACACTGCGAATTGTGGTTAGTCAAGTTGTGGGAGCAAAAGTATCCTGATAATCAAAACCATGTACCTGTGCAAATACTTTTGCCATGAGCCGAGCCTTGTACTTATCCAATGTGCCGTCAGACTTGTACTTGGTCTCATACACCCACTTGGTGCCGATTACCTTGCATTTTGGTGGTTGATCCACAAGGTCCCAAGTGTTGTTCTTCATTATGGAGCCATACTCTGACTACATAGCCTCCATCCACCTATCATCACCCTGTGCCTCTTTAAGGCACTTGGGTTCTTGAGCACGGATCACGTCTATCATCAAAGCGTAGTTGACCAAGTGTTCCTATGCCCTTCTTTGCTCCTCTAATCTCTTAGATGGGTGGTGTTCAGATGACCAAGTGGGTTCTCTGCCATCTAAAAGCTAGGAGTGGCCATTGCCATTGTGGTTCTGCAAGCTCTTCTTCCTCTTCTTTATCTTGAATCCTCCCAAGCACCATTGGGTGAGTTTGGTCTGCTGTTGGTGGTTGTACTGGATGGATATCCTGGTCCTGGTTGCCTAGGAAGGAAGCATCCTCCTCCAATTGATGCGGCTATTCTAAGAAGACCACATCGTGACTTACTATTACCTTCTCGGTAACAGGGTTATAGAGATGGTAACCCTTTCCCTCTTCCCTGTAGCCCAAGAAAATACACTTCCAGCTCTTCGGTTCACATTTGGTCCTATTAGCATTAGGGACATGCACAAAATAGTCACATCCAAAAACTCTGAAATGTGCAGCTGAAGGTTTCTTACCAAAAAGGGCTTGTAGTGGAATCATCCCGTTCACAGCCTCTTGTAGCTACAATTCAGAGTGTAAACTACCGTGTTACATGCTTCAGCCCAAAAAGCCTTTCGCAAATCTTTCCCTTTCTTCATACTCCTACCCATTTCGCAGATGACACGCATCTTGCATTCTGCTACTCCATTTTGCTGTGATGTATGTGGTGGGGGTTTCCACCTCTTGATCTCGTGACTTTTGTAGTAACTTTCGAATTCACTTGATGTGAACTCTCCACCTCTGTCTGATCTCAACTTATTCACCTTCCTCCCCTATTCTCTCTTGACCATTACATGTCATTCTTTGAACTTACTAAATGCCTCATCTTTAGTCTTCAGGAAGTATATCCATATCCTTCTACTGTAGTCATAGATTAGCGTCATGAAGTAGTAGGAACCACCCAAAGCTTCCGTCTCCATCTTTCCGCAGAGGTCCGTGTGAACGAGCTCTAGAGGAGCCTTTGCCCTGCTGGGCTCTTTAGGAAAGGGCTGTCAATGCTACTTGCCCATCATGCAAGCTTCACATACATCGGGCAGATCTATAATTTTTGGTAGGTCTGCAATCATTCCACTTTTATGCATCTCCTTTAAAGAACTAAGGTTTAGAGGACCAAAACTCTCATGCCATAGCTTAGTGTTCTTCACATCGGCTCAAGCACTAAAAGCTGAGAGTTCATAGACGTTGTTGCACCATATACCTTTACCAATGACCTTCCTTGAAGATCCAAAATCTGTGCACCATTCTCATCGAATTGAACTTTGAGGTCCCGATCCGTGATCATAGAAACGGACAAGTTCCTCTTGATATCTGGCACATAAAGAACATCAGAGAACTATATTACAACTCCATCTGACTTCAGAGCAATCGTACCTTTGACTTTTGCTGGACATTTTGCATCATTGCCGACTGCTACCAAGTGTGAAGATAGTGGGAGAGAGGGACGGAGTCTCACTTACGGCTTTCTCACACACACAATGGGGGAATACACACAAAGGTGGAGGTTGAAAACAGTTTTCCTCTTCTTAGTTGTGAAAGCCAAAAGAACTCTAGTACAAAGAAATAGAAGAACCCTATATGTGGGTCTCAAACCAGACTCAACTAACTAAGGTGGCATACTAACTAAGCCACAAACTAGAGTAGATAAGGATAGCTGTCATCCGGCTATTATTCATGGGCGGTGTACCAACCGCATCTCGCTAACAAGTTGGTGCCATAAATGCACAATGGTCACCCTGGCATATCACGAGTGGAGCTCGATATCTCAACACTCCCCCTCGAGCTCAATCCCAATTCTTGCACACCAAGCAGGTCTCTGAACTTGCGCAGCTTCTCTGCGCCCAATGCCTTCGTGAATATGTCAGCTACCTGATCCTCTGTGCTGACATAAACTAGATCAATAAGACCTAGTAAAACCTTCTCCTGCACATAGTGATAATGCACCTCAATGTGCTTTGTTCTAGCATGATAGACTGGGTTATTTGCCAAGTGTATACTGCTCATGTTGTCACAATAAATGACAACTGGCCCTGATGCATATCATAAAGTAGCTTATGCAACCAAGCTACCTCACATGCAGCCATTGCTGCACCCCTGTACTCAGCCTCTGTGCTCGACAAGGCAACTGTAGGTTGTTTCTTGCTGCTCCAGGTGACTGCAACACTCCCAAAAGAGAACACATATCCATTGGTAGATCGTCTATCAGAAATACTACCAGCCCAATCAGCATCAGTGTATCCATGCAATTGTATCCAAACCCCAGCCTCATAAAATAGTCCATACTGCAATGTGGACTTCACATACCTGAGTATGTGTCTAGCCGCATCCAAATGCAATTTTCTTGGAGCCTGCATAAACTGACTTACCAATCCAATAGCATAGCTTAAATCTGGCCTGGTAATAGTCATATAAATCAAACTTCCTACTATGCTTCTGTACATAGTAGGGTCTTCCAGAAGCTCACCTGCATCCTTGTTCAACTTCACATTCTGCTCCAAAGGAGCTGAAATAGGCTTACAGTGTGTCATCCCATATTTGGACAGCATGTCCAATCCATACTGCCTCTGCAAGAGCTGTATCCCACTTGGTGATCTAATCACCTCAATGCCGAAGAAATAATGCAACTCTCCCAAATCCTTCATCTCAAACTTCTTCTTCAATAGCATTTTCACATGAAGAATATCTTCATCACTATCACCTGTGATGATCCAATCATCAACATAAATGACAAGCAGCATAATCCCTTTCTCTGTTTTTCTCACATAGAGTGAGAAATCTGCCTTGGAAATCTGAAAGCCAATAGTGACAAGATACTGTCCTATCTTGTCAGACCATGCTCTAGGTGCTTGCTTCAAGCCATATAAGGCTTTCTTCAACCTGCAAACAAACTCAAGATGAATAGCATGAACATAACCTGCTAGTTTCTCCATAAAGACCTCTTCTTGCAAATCACCATGCAAGAAGGCATTCTTTACATCCATCTGATGTAAAGACCATCCCTTTGATGCAGCCATGGCAATGACTGCTCTTACAGTTGCCATCCTTGCAACTGGACTGAATGTTTCTTCATAATCAATGCCATATGACTGTGCATACCCCTTGACAATTAATCTTGCCTTGTATCTATTCACAGAACCATCTACCTTGTGCTTGATCTTATAAACCCACTTACAGCCAATTGTATTCTTGTGTTTAGGCAAAGGCACCAATTCCCATGTACCATTTGCTTCCAAGGCATCCATTTCTTCATCCATGGCTTTCTCCCATTTTTCATTTCCCATGGCTTGCTCAAAAGAAGTGGGTTCTGGTTCCTGTATCACTTTGACCATATAGGCATAGTGAATGGCTGTAAATCCATCATATTGTAGCCTATCCACAGGATGCCTAACCCTGGTAGACTTGCACAAAATAGGCTCACTTCCTGGTGCTCTCAAAACATCCCTGGTCTTCCTTACTCCAGGTGTAACAATAGAAGGAATACCCAACTCATCATCAATGCTCTGTTCTGAGCCACTGGATTCACCATCCACATAAGAGTGACCTACTTTCACATTAAACATGGGCTGATCTACCTTCTCTTTTCCTTTTCGTGATACCTGCATACCACTATCTGCATTGCTTTAAGGAGATTCTCCTGATCTCAATCTGCCTACCATGGCAAAGTATATGAACCACTGCTAGAGGACACTGTAGGTCCACTGATATTTTGTGATTACTACTATGAATTCTGTGCAACATTAATATTTTGTGCATCTACATCAATCATCACATTTACTGGTTTATACCAGCTGCTCATCTCATTAAAAACAACATCTCTGCTCACTCTAAACTTATGAGTAGAAGGGTTATAGCATCTATAACCTTTCTGCTGCAAAGAATAACCAATAAAGATGCACTTCTTAGCTTTTGGATCCAACTTGGACCTCAACTAATCTGGCACATGGACATAGGCAATGCAACCAAAATTTTTCAAATGAGAAATGTCTGGTTTTCTACCAGTATACATCTCCTCTGGCGTCATGCCATGTATTGCTGCAGTGGGAGTCCTGTTCATTATGTAAACTACTATAGCAACTGCTTCAGCCCAATAATAATCTGGTAGATCTTTTTCATTTAGCATGGCTCGAGATACCTCTCCAATATGCATGTTTTTCCTTTCTGTAATTCCATTTTGCTGTGGGGTATGACTGCATGAATATTGCTGCTTTATGCCATGCTCCTGCAGGAGCCTTGCAAACTCATTTGAGAGGTACTCTCCCCCTCCATCTGACCTTAGGCATTTTATTTGCAGGCCTATTTCTTTTTCAACCATAGCTTTAAAAGCTTTGAAGTGCCCAAACACTTCACTTTTCTTTTTCATAAAATACACCCAAACTTTTCTGCTGAAGTCATCAATAAAAGTGATAAAATAGTGACAGCCTCCAATAGATGCAGCTTTAGTAGTCCACACATCAGAGTGGATTAATTCTAATGGCTTTTTACTCTCTTGAACATGCCTAGGAAATGGTTTCCTTGCCTGTTTTCCAAATTGACAAGCTTCACAAACCTTATGCATTTCTGCAACCTTGAATTTAGGCAATCCTCCAATAATATTTTGGTCTTCCATTGATTTAAGTCGCTGTATATTAACATGACCAATGCGTTTATGCCAGATATCATTATCTGCAACTACACCGGTCCCATGTGCAAACATTGTTGCACTCAATTCAAGCATGTCTGCATCCAACATAAACATCCTGCCCTTCTTCTTTCCTTTTGCTATCAAGCAACCATTATTTTTCATATCCTCAACAAAGCATCCATGAGGCTTAAATCTGACCTGCAAGCCCTACTCAACCATTTGACCAACAAAAACCAGGTTCTTGGTGATGTTTGGGACATGAAATACATCAGACAAGTATTTCTTTTTCCCATGCTGCATAGACAAAGGAATTTTACCAATCTGCACAATAGGATGTGCAGTATCATCACCAGTCTCCGCAAATCCTGGTTTTTCCATTTTCCTTGCATCATGCATCCATTCTACATGACCTGTCATGTGGTTTGATGCACCTGAGTCAACATACAACACATCATTTCGTTCTTCTGCACTTGTCACAGAATTGGTCATGTGCTGCACCATAAATAGATGCTCATTTCTATCATCACCCTGTTTGCTAGAAGATGCATAATTGCCTTGCTGCAATTTTCCATTCATAATGTCATTCTGCTTTTTGTAGCAGTCTTTAGCCATATGACCCATTTTACCACAGTAGTAACATTCAACATTGCTGTTTGTATTTTGGCCTCTCTGCCATCCACCACGGCCTCTTTGGCTCCCCCTGCCTCTAAAGTTACCACGTCCTCCATAGGACTGGTTTTCTTGAGTTTGCTGCATATTCTGATTTCTACCATGGCCTCTAGATCGGCCTCCTCTACCTCTGCCTCTACCTCTTCCAGCATTTGAGTAGAAGACAGTTTCTTTTGAAGTTCTACCTGAAGAAGATGCACCCCCATTTCTCTGCTCTTCACAAATTAGAAGAGCAAACAACTCCTCAAAATCAGGAAATTTTTCATGGACTTCAATGGATGTCCGGAACTGTGCATAATCCTTTCCTAGACCATTCAAGGTCACACAAACTAGATCATCATCTTCCACTGGCGACCCAATGGAAGCAAGTGCATCTGCAATTTTCTTCACCTTCATGTGGTAGTCATTTATGCTCAAATTTTCTCTCTGCACATTGTGCAACTCCTGTTTGAGCTGCATTTTCCTAGCTTGCGTATTTGTCTTGTACATTTTTGCCAAAGTATCCCATGCCTCCTTTGGCGTACTTGCATCCTGAATATGCACAATCATAGAATCTGAAATACTGATAGATAGCCAGTACATAACTTTTCTGGCTGTCTCATGCCATCCTTTAAATGCTTGCATTTCCTATTGATTGGGAACATTAGGAAGAACTGGTTCTTCTTCATTTCCCGTAATGAACTCCCAATAGCCTTTTCCCATAAGGAAATTCGTCATTCTAAACTTCCATGCCTAGAAGTTGTTCTTGTCAAGCTTTTCTGTGACAATCTGTGAGAGAGAATCAGACACCATTACGGAACACTGCAAAATATTTTTTCACTGCAAAAAACACAGCTTTTGCCTCACACGGGCAGATCTGCAAAACTGATGAAAGTGGTATTTGACCGGGCAGTCACTTCCTAGTGACGATTTTGTTGGGATATCTCAAGGTGTATGCCTCAGGCACACCTTGGTTTCTATGTGTGAGTGCTAGAGGCACGGTTAGGTGCCCACAAGCACAGTTAGGTGGTGGAAGAGCCACATAGGATGATTGAGAGAATCTAGGAGCACATTGAGGAGATGATTGTGGAGCTCTGAGGTCATCAGTGATGTCAGTGAGCATGTATGAGGGTCCTACTTAAGGACCTCACTCTTCTTCATTCTACAAGCAAGTAATGCAAGTATTCTGAGTTTGTGTCCACTCTTTCCTTTCCTTTCAGCTTTCCAACATGGTATCAGAGCCCTTTGATCCCCCTTGAGCCCATTTCTACCACATCATCTTCTTCTTCTTCATCTTCTTCTTCTCCATTTTCCTCTTTCTTCCCAAAATATTTGAGAGCTTGGTTCTCCACCTACAAATGACCATTGCCCAAACCCTCTGAGCTGGAAACTCCTCTAGTATGGGCGAACTTCCACCTGCAAGAAATTGAAGAAAAAACGTCTGTGGTGGCTGCCATTCCCCAAACAGCGCATTTTTTGCCATTTTTTCTACTGCTCAATACTCCCTGCCTACTCCGCCATTGCCTGATCCCTCTTAGGAGTAGATGGCCGACCTCAAGACAAAGATTTTGAGCTATTTTTCAGCTCATTTGGTTCAGTAACGAGGGAGAAATCATCAAAACTCAGGTTCAAACTTTAGCAACTCTCCCGGGCAAAAGTGCGCACCATTTCGTCCAACCTCTGTGCTGGACCCTCTCTAGTATATGAGCTTTCTTTTGCTTCAGAAAGCCCTCTTTTCCTTGCTTTGAAGAGTGAGCTACAAGCCCTCCAAGTTCAGCCTTTTAGTTTTGACAGTTTTGGACAAGTTTTTGAAGATGATGCTACACAAAATGCTACTCTAGCATTTCTGGTTTTTTGAAACTTTCAATAACTTCAGTACAAGTGTGGTTTCAGTTTTGTTTTAAATTGCTAGACCTGGTTTTGATTGGAAAGTATTCATTTTAACCACTTCTATGAAGCATGTGAGCAGAAGCATCATTGATTGAATATTGGTCACTAGTCTTTGCTACAACAAGTGCTCATATTTTGGAAGTCTTTCAATTATTTTTTCTCTTGTAAGAGAGATAGACACTGCCCAATATCTGGGTTAGACCCTCTCATGGCTACCCTATTGAATCTAGAGAAGTTCAATGGAAAGGGCTTCCACACATGGCAGATGAAGGTGAAATTTGCATTGATGAGGGAGAACTTATGGGGACTTGTCAAACCGACTCCTACCGCTTCTTCTATGGCCTCCAATGCTGGAGAATCCTCAACTCTGACACGACCGGCAAGGGATCCATCTAGAGAAGAAAAAGCATATGGTATCATTTCTCTTGCTTTAGTAGGAGATGATTATATTCACCATATCTCTGACTTGGATACTCCTTCAGAAGCTTGGCAGAAGCTTGACATGATTTTTGGTGCTAGCTCTCACATCTCTAAACTATCACTTAAAATCTCTTTCTTTGAATTGAAGATGGCTAGTAGTACTACTTTGGTAGCTCATGTCAACTATATGTGGAGCCTTATGACTCAGCTTGCTTCTATCAACTCTCCTATTACTCCAGATGATGCTATGGCAGTGTTACTTAAGAGTATGCCTAAAGATTATGATCACATAGTTAGCACTTTGAAAAATCTTCCTAATCCTAATCTTAAAGGTATTATCTCTACTCTCCAAGAAGAAGAAAGGCATATGGAGCTCAAGAAAGGCAATGACACTGTTTATGCTATAAAAGTTCAGAAGGGCAAGTATACCCCTTGCAATCACTGTGGAAAGACAAATCACCTTTCAAAGGACTGCTTCAAAATTAATCCATGCAAGCACTGTGGCAAGAACAACCATAATGAGAAGTTTTGCAGAGCCAAAGCAAAGACAGAAAATGCAAATCTACTTTCAGTTGAAAAGCCTCCACAAGATGAGGCATCCTTTGAAGATTATGCATTTTAAAACATCTCTATGTATGCTCCAGATCTCCCTTTTTTATGTTGAGTCAAGGTACTCAGCATGGATAGTCCTCCAAAATGAATGAAATAAACTATTGTGTTTTGTGTGTTTTGTAAACGCCTCTGGTCACCTTATGATGTAGGCCATGTGTATGTTTTGCTCCATGGTACCTCCTGCAGACATTGTGTGCATGTACATGCAGGGGAGATAACCATTGGAAGGTCTTTTTGTATCCCTTTTGTTTACCTTACACCCAAGGGAACCCTTGCTAGCATGAGAACCTAGCCATAGATTAATCCTTGACCACCATGAGATGGCATGAGAAACTATGAGACTAGATGTATCCTTGACATAGCCTGAGGCATTCCCTTGAGGGGGGGTTTGTTGGGATATCTCAAGGTGTATGCCTGAGGCACACCTTGGTTTCTATGTGTGAGTGCTAGAGGCACAGTTAGGTGCCCACAAGCATAGTTAGGTGGTGGAAGAGCCACATAGGATGATTGAGAGAATCTAGGAGCAGATTGAGGAGATGATTGTGGAGCTCTGAGGTCATCAGTGATGTCAGTGAGCATGTATGAGGGTCCTACTTAAGGACCTCACTCTTCTTCATTCTACAAGCAAGTAATGCAAGTATTCTGAGTTTGTGTCCACTCTTTCCTTTCCTTTCATCTTTCCAATAGATTTTGCATCAACAGGCAACAAGCATGAATCTGCAACTCCCAATATCTCTGCACACAGGCATACGATGCAATTTCTACAGCAACTTTTCACCGACCAGCCGAGCAATGGTCGCACAGCAAAAACAGGGCCTTTTTGTGAGTGCCTATGAAGAACTTCCGCCTTTAAAACGGGCCCCGAAATGGCCTCAAATTAGAAAAATAAAGTCATCCAGGGCTTTTCCCTTGCCCGTAGCATATACTTCCCTCTCGCCACACCGCGAAGGGCATCTCAGTCTGAGACAGTGCACTCTTGCACTTTTGGCTATGCTACCTGCAAAGATTTGCTCCCAAACTCGAAATAGGAAAGCAACATTGGTCCTCTTACCAGGACACCACAAACTTGGTTTTCTTTCTTGAGCTCCTTACCACAAACAAGGCTCTGATACCATGTGAAGATAGTGGGAGAGAGGGACAGAGTCTCACTTACAGCTTTCTCACATACACAGTGGGGGAATACACACAAAGGTGGAGGCTGAAAACAGTTTTCCTCTTCTTAGTTGTGAAAGCCAAAAGAACTCTAGTACAAAGAAATAGAAGAACCCTATATGTGGGTCTCAAACCAAACTCAACTAACTAAGGTGGCATACTAACTGAGCCACAAACTAGAGTAGATAAGGATAGCTGTCATCCAGCTATTATTCGTGGGCGGTGTACCAACCGCATCTCCAGCTAACAAGTCGGTGACATAAATGCACAACGGTCACCCTGGCATATCACGAGTGGAGCTCGATATCTCAACACCAGGATGTCATTCCCTACCAGTTGTATAGAGGTATACCAATCCTTTTGACTGGTCAATAATCCAAGGTTCATTCGCACGTACATGAACTACCTCTGTGCAAATCTCCTTAATTGCTATGAACAGCTCTACTGGTATTGCCTACGTGCTGTTGAAGGACTCTTTCTTTACTCCATTCTTCTCATCTGCAATCTTCTTTCGGCACTCATTCTGCTTGTGCCCTGCCTTGTTGCAATAGAAGCACTTGATCTTCTTCTTTCTCTTTTTATCATCAGAAGAAGATGGGTTACTAGAGTCCTTACCCTTACCTTTTTTTGCTCTAGTGTAGAAAGCCGAATCTTCTCTAGTCCTCATCTTTTGACGCATCTCCTCCTCCAGAAGCATTGCGCTGAAATCCTTAAAGTTGAGGGGCAGATTTTTGTTATGCATATTCGGCACTGTAACAAGACCATCGTACTTTGGTAAGAGAATCTGTATGCACCTTTGTGCTAGATTCTCACTGGTGATGGTGATGCCAATCGCAGTCATCTGATTGCGCAGATTATTCACCCTGGTGATGAACTTCTCCACCACTTCAGACTCAAACAATTTCTCGTTCGCGAGTTGAGTCTCCAAATTCTGAATTTGCATCTGATTCGTGGTCTCGTACTGATTTTTCAAGACCGTCCATGCCTCCTCCGCTGTGGTGACATGTTGAATTAATGCCATGACAGAGTCACTTACACTGCAGACACAGTAGAACACAACACATCTGCATTTCTTCTTGTCCACACGAGAATCTCATCCACAGTTAGTACTATCTATTGTCCTGCGTTGGCTGGATTTGGTCTTGTAACTGGCTTCACGTCCACCCCAGTAGCAGTATCCCAAAGCTCGTATGCACTTAGGATGGTCTTCATCTTGAACTTCTAGAGTGGATAGTTAGTGCCATCCAACTTTTCGCTTTCGCCAAATGGTGGGATTCATAGTATTGTGGGCTGGGCCATCTCTCACAATCTTCTCGCAAACAAAAACACACTACCAAAAACACCTATTTCGTTAATTTTGGACTCTTGCACTATCCAAATTCATTTTGTGAGATAATTTTGGATAAAACATTTCAAAAAAAGAAGCTCTTATAAAACAAAACATTGAGTCCAAAAGGAAGATTTTAAAAAATCAAATTAGAAAAAATGACATGAGATGTTATTAAAACTAGAGTACATTAAAAATAGAGTACATCACATTGTTAAAAGAGATAAAAACTAAGATTTTAAAAAATCAAATTAGAAAAAATGGCATGACATGTTATGAAAACTAGAGTACATTTCAAAAAGAGCACATCACATTTGTACAAGAAGTAGATCATATTACTCAAAGCCATATGGTGTCAAAAAACACCTTAATACAGTCTCTTTTAACATCACATTTGTACAAGAAGTAGATCATATTACTCAAAGCCATATGGTGTCAAAAACCACCTTAATACAGTCTCTCTTATCTTCTTAATCACCCTAAGTCTAGAAGATCTCATCATTGGTCTCTCTTATCTTCTCAAAACCCAATCTTTCACTGCCTCCACAGCTGTATCCTCAACATAATTACATGCGAAGAAGAAATTTAAGCAATCACAAATTGTTTCTTTATAATTTCTTTGAGAGGCTCTTATTGTTCTCTCAGCATCCGCATCAAATCGCCCATGACGAGAGCTGCGATAACGCAGGTTACTTAAGAAGTCTAAGAGATCTTGTCGTGCTTTTATCATACGTCTTAAAAGTCTTTCACTCTCTGCTATCTTGAGAGTCTCCTCCCTCTCTGTGTGCCTTTGTGCAGCAAATTCCTCTCTCTCCATGTGTGTCAAAGGAGAACCTTGTCGAATTCTGGCCTCTCTCTATGCTCCTTGGCTTTCAGAGTTGGAAAATTTAGAAGGGCTCTATGCTTTTGTCCAGGGGTGCCAAGTGTGGGACTTTGTATCCCTTACATGTATCAGGGGTATTTGATCATGTTGCAATAACCGAGCAGCCAAGCACTTCTTTGTGGCATTGCAGGTTGGGGCACATGAGCCAGAATGGAATGAAACTCTTATGCCGTTTGGGTTATGTACCGCATTTGAGTTTCTCTGATTTTGAATTTTGTGAGCACTGTCTCTATGGGAAGCAAACTAAACAGCCCATAAAAGAAGGAGAAAGAAAGAGTTTGAAAAGCTTGATTTGGTGCATTCAGATGTATGCGGTCCCATGCCTACACGGTCATTAGGCGGGGCTGAATACTATGCGACATTCATTGATGATGCAACTAGGAAAGTGTGGGCTTATGCTATAGCTCGGAAGAGTGATGTGTTCTAGGTATTTTAGAAATGGCTGGCCTTGGTTGAGAATCAGTCAGGTAGAATGCTTAAATGCCTACGGACTGACAATGGTGGAGAGTATCTCTCTCATGACTTTCAACATTTCTGTGATACACGTGGGATTAAGAGGGAGCTCACATCCCCTCGTACTCTAGAGCAAAATCCAGTTGCAGAAAAGATGAACCGTACCATTCAAGAAAGGTTGCAATGCATGCTTTCCAATGCAAGTCTTTCTGGTGGTTTTTGGGCTGAGGCAATGAAGACTGCAGTGCATGTGATCAATAGCTCACCTAGTAAAGTTTGGATGGTGGTATTCCTGAAGCGGCATGGAGTGGCAAGAAGCCCTCTTACTCTCATTTGCGTATATTTGGGTGTGAGGCATATGTACATGTGCCAAAAGAGCTTCGAAAGAAGCTAGATCCTAAGTCTAGGAAATGCATCTTTCTGGGTTATGGTGAAAGTGGAGAGATGGGCTATCGTCTCTGGGATCCAGAAGCAAAGAAGATCATACGCAGCCATGATGTGGTCTTCAATGAGAAGAAGATGCATAAGGCACCCATGAGGGATGTGGAAATGAGGAGAATCACTTTCCAAGATGTGAATCCTCCTACCTTTGTTGATAGACAGCAAGCTGTCCATGCACCAAATGTGCAAGAAATGGTACCACCAAGTACTCCCACAAGTATACAATCAAGGGTAGATGATGAATCATCTATTGGTGGAAATAATGAGCCAAATGTGGCTGATATGCAAATGGGACAGCAAGCTGAAATGCCCTTGAGAAGATCATCTAGAGTATCTAGACCGCCTGATAGGTTTGTTCCAGGGGTAGATTATGTGATGCTTACTGATTGCGGGGAGCCTTCTGTTGAGATATCGAGCTCCACTCGCGATATGCCAGGGTGACTGTTGTGCATTTATGTCACCGACCTGTTAGCTCGAGATGCGGTTGGTACACCGCCCACGAATAATAGCTGGATGACAGCTATCCTTATCTACTCTAGTTTGTGGCTCAGTTAGTTGGCTTTCACAACTAAGAAGAGGAAAACTGTTTTCAGCCTCCACCTTTGTGTGTATTCCCCCATTGTGCATGTGAGAAAGCCGCAAGTGAGACTCCTTCCCTCTCTCCCACAATCTTTACATGGTATCAGAGCCTTGTTCGTGGTAAGGAGCTCAAGAAAGCAAGCCAAGTTCGTGGTGTCCTGGTAAGAGGACAACTGTTGCTTTCCTATTTCGAGTTTAGCAAATCTCTGCAGGTAGCACAGCCAGAAGTGCAGGAGTGCACTGTTTCAGATTGAGACGCCCTTCGCGGTGTGGCGAGAGCGCAGTATATGCTGATTTGAGGCCGTTTCGGGGCCCGTTTTGAAGGCGGAAGTTCTTCGCAGGCACTCAAAAAAAGGCCCTGTTTTTTGCTGTGCGACCACTGCACGGCTAGTCGGTGGAAAGGTGCCGCAGAAATTGCATCGTATGCCTGTGTGCAGAGATATTGGGAGTTGCAGATTCATGCATGTTGCCTGTTGATGCAAAATCGTCACTAGGAAGTGACTGTGTGGTGAAATACCACTTTCGTCAGTTTTGCAGATCTGCCCATGTGAGGCAAAAGCTGTGTTTTTTGCAGTGACAGAATATTTTGCAGTGTTCTGTAATGGCATCTGATTCTCTTTCACAGATTGTCACTGAAAAGCTTGACAAGAATAACTTCCAGGCATGGAAGTTTAGAATGACGAATTTCTTGATGGGAAAAGGCTATTGGGAATTCATTACAGGAAATGAAGAAGAACCTGTTCTTCCTAATGTTCCCAGTCAATAGGAAATGCAGGCATTCAGAGGATGGCATGAGAGAGCCAGGAAAGTTATGTACTGGCTGTCTATCAGTATTTTGGACTCCATGATTGTGCATATTTAGGATGCAAATACGCCAAAGGAGGCATGGGATACTTTGGCAAAAATGTACAGCACAAATACGCAAGCCAGGGAAATGCAACTCAAACAGGAGTTGCATAATGTGCAGAGAGAAAACATGAACATCAATGACTACCACATGAAGGTGAAGAAAATTGCAGATGCACTTGCTTCCATTGGGTCGCCAGTGGATGATGACGTCTTTTGCCCTCCTTTGCTTCCCTTGTGATCTGATTACAAGCATAAGCCCAACGTTGACCATCAATGGGCTGGAATCTGCAATGAAGGAGGAATTCCTTCTTTACTTCCTTTAGCATATTCTCACCTTGTGCCTCTTCACCTTGTTCATGTGGAATATTTTTAAGAGTGTCTTTAAAGAATTGACTGAAGGTTTCCTCGAAATGTGTAGGCCCTGTAAATGTTATTTGATCCAAAAAACTATTTTTGGTTGGACAAAACATTATTGGGTGCAAGACCACATTGCTTGCCACAGGTTTCTTACCATCTCTCAAAGCCTCGTATATTTGCATTGCATAGGATATATCAAGGCTTCGGCTAATAGTAAAGAGAGCTGCAGCTTCCACATCTTTGGCATTCACAAACCACGTCCTTTGACCCCAGATATATCCCACATCATCATCTGTAATTGCTTCATTAAGACGCAGATTAAGATTTTTGATTGATGTGAGTTCAACCTGATCATCTTCAGCCTCAGGTTCTGTGTCTTCCTCATCTTTCTCTTTTTTTGACCGTTTTTCATCCACATTATCTTTCTCTATAGTGGGACAATGTCTTTTTTTATTGCTTGGAACCGTGGCTCTTGCAGTACTAGCCTTTTGCATTTCACCTCGTGGTTTGCTAGTAAGAGCTTCTAGCATAACTGTAGTGGATCGACCTTTCTTCAATTTTTTTTAATTCCCATGCACTCAAGGCTTGTTTTTCATCATCCTTAGTTACATCCACCATTTCTGGCTCTAGAAGTTTGCGCTCATGTTCTACAGGTTTGTGACAATGTGCCTGTTCTTCTTGTCCCTACATCGAAGGCTGAGCTTTTTGATCTCCTTCATGTGAAGATCCTTGAATATGAGGAGCATATTCTGCATCCTGAAAGTATTCAAACATTATCTTTGCATGCATCCTTTTTGCCACCACACTAGGAAATTGCTCCCAAGTAAATGAAAGAGTCTCCAATGCACTTTGCAGCTCTAGAAACTTTGATGGTTGAGGAGGAGGCATCACAAAGATCTTTGAGTCTCTCATTGACACAATAAAATGAATACCGCCAACTTCAGGATCTGAACTCTTTGTTAAAATATCCACAAAGGTGTCTTTTCGCTGTATTATTATGCCTACCACAAGGCTTGAAGTCATATCTTTTTTGAAGAAAGTAGCATCCCATGGATCTTCAACACTATTGAACTCCCTTTTTGACATAAGTAGAAAGAGTCTCTTTTCCTTTTCATAAAGAAACCAAGCTCTTCTGCCCATGTGATATTGAGTCCACCTACAAAAGCCATTGGGGCTATATTCCTTTCCTTTGAAATTCAGAGTGACATCAGAAACCCATTCTCTGATCTCAGAGTCATTTAGGATAGCCATCACATTAGCTGATTGCTCCATAATCCTACAAGAAAAGATAATGAAGAATTTAGATACATACAAGTAAAGTACAATATACAACCCTTGATAAAATAAATGTGGGAAATAGCCCAAAAGGCTTTACAAGGCTTCATATGGCAATAAATGTGGGAAATAGCCTAAAAGGCTTTACAAGGCTTAAATATTTGTACAAATGTAAAAAAATTAGCCAATAAAGCTTTACAAGTAATATAAAATGTTGTCTAGTGATAAAGCTTCAATCTTCGTGAAGACATGTAATCTGTCCATCCATTGATTTGCCCTCTAGTCATAAAGCTTCAATCTTTGTGATGACATGTAATCTGTCCATCCATTGATATCTCTGCACTGATACCCAACTGATGTAATCTATCCACTAAAAACTATTCCACTGATATCCACTTATGCAGCCCACATGATATCCACTTATGCATCCCACTGATACTCATTAAAATAGTGAATGGTCGGGATGGTCAGGTTTATTACAAGGCGCTTCATATGATAATAAATGTAAAAAATAGCATAGAAGTCTTTACAAGGGTTTTCATGATAATAAAGGAACTTAAATATTTATACAAATGCAATAAAAATAACCAATAATAATCAAGCTCCAATATGTCCCATGACATGTAATCTGTCCACTGATATATGTAATCTGTCCACTGATATCTGCTCATGCAATCTACCCACTGATAAACTTCTTGGTAAATGGTAAAAGGTCTTATTTAATAGCATGTTATGAGTGTTAAACCGCATGTGAGTGAAGGGACTGACAACGATTAGGAACTAGTTAGAAAAATTTGAGCATGGCTTTGATTGGCAACTTGGAGAATTGTCTCTCCTCTAAGGCAATCTAATCTATGCTAAACTATGCTAAACCAACCGTCGAAGCGAAGAAAAGCAATAAATAATTTATTTTTCTGTGTTCATTTTAATGTGCTGGGGTTTAAGAGGCTTAAATATGCAAAAGAAGGGGTTGTGATGTAGAGGCTAAACCTGCATGTGAGATAAATGAAGAACAAGTATCTAAAGAAAAGTTAACATTTTTCAATTTAAAAGATGAATATATATAAAAATATTATCTCACCTTCAAAACAAACCATAAATTCACTCTTTTATAATTTTTTAAAAGTATAATATAAAACCTCTTCTCTCTCTTAATTTCTCTCTTTCTCTCTCTCCTCTCTCTTCTCTCTTTCTCTCCCTCCCTATTCTCTCATTTCTCAAATTTACAAACTCAAATATAAATAAAAAACTAATGAAAATAGAACTCAAAAACTCAAATAAGAAACTAATTTAATCCCTCTCTCTCCCTCTCTCTCTTTCTCTCTCTCTCCCTCTCTCTCTTTCCCTCTCTCTCTCTTTCTCTCTCTCCCTCTCTCTCTCTCTTTCTCTCTCTCTCCCTACTCTCTCCCTCCCTCAAAGCAGCCACGGCCCCCAAGAGACTCTCTTCTCTCTCCCCCTCTCTCCTCTCTCTTTCTTTCCCTCCCTACTCTTCTCTCTCATTTAAGGAGCCCCTCTTCTCTCTGTGAATCTCTCTCTCTCTCTCTCTCCCTCTCTCCCTCTCCTCTCTCATTTAAGGAGCCCCTCTTCTCTCTCTTAAATTCTCTCTTTCCCTCTCTCCTCTCTCCTCTCTCTTTCTCTCCCTCCCTATTCTCTCATTTCTCAAATTTACAAACTCAAATATAAATAAAAAACTAATTAAAATAGAACTCAAAAACTCAAATAAGAAACTAATTTAAAAAGAATTGTAATGCCTTCTAAAAGACCACCCTCCTGAAAAACTTTAAGAATAAACTAATTGAAAAAGAATTATAAGTAAAGAAAAAGAATTACAAGACGAATTTTAAGAAATAGAACCCAAAAACTTTAATAAGAAACTAATTGAAAAAGAATTGTAAGTAAAGAAAAAGAATTACAAGACGAATGAAAAAGAATGCAAGTACCTGGAAAAAGTGAAAAAAGTAAGGCTCCACTTATTTGGAAAAAGTGAAAAAAGTAAGGCTCCACTTATCCTTTCTCTTCCGCTCTTGGTTGCTTCAATGAAATGACGAGGGAGTTAAAATGAATCAATGGAAAGAAAAGTATATATAAGAAAAACTAGCCCACTCCTCCTACGCATAAATTTGAATTTTCAAAAAAGAGAGGGAAATTTGAATTCATTATAAATTTGAATTCAAATTTGTGTTCAACATTCTTCCCATACTTTCTTCTCGTACGTTCCTTTTGAATTCAAATTTGTATTCAACATTCTTCTTGATAGTTTCTTCAACATTCTTCTCGATACTTTCTTCTCGTAAGTCCTTTTCATTCTTCTCATAAGTCAAATCTTATTTGTCGCTCTTGCTCGTGATAGTAAGTCAAATCCTCCTCTCCCCTCTCTCTCCTTCTGCTCCCTTTTCTCCTCTCCCTCTCTCTCTCCTCTCTCTCCTTCCTCTCCCCTCCCTCCCTCCCTCCATCCCTCGACCCCTGCCCTCCCCCCTTTCCCTCCTCTCCCTTCCCCTTCCCTCCCCTTCCTCCGCCGCCAAAACTCCTCCCTCCCTCGACCCCCCGCCCTCCCCTCCCCTCCCCTCCCCCCCTCTGCCGCCAAACCGCCCCCCCCCGGTCGACCCCTCCCCTCCCGCTCCCCCCCTCCCCTTCCCCCTCTCCCATCCCCATCCCACCCCCTTTCCCCCTGCCCCGTCCCAACCCCTTAACCCTCCACACCCCCTTCCCTCCTTCCCCAGGGCTCTGGCTGCCAGCCCTCCCCCCCTAACCCCCTTCCTCCCCTACCCCTTTTTCCCCCCTACCCCCTTTCAACCCTCCCCCCCTTTTCCCCACCCCCCCTTCATGGCCCCGGGCTGGCGGCCGTGGCCGCCAGCCCCCCCCCTCTCGCACCCCTCTTCCCCACCCCCCCTTCGTGGCCCCCCAGCCCCCCCCTTCTCACACCTCCCTCCACCCCCACCCCCCTTCCCCGCCCCCTCTCCCCCCCTCCCCCGTTCCCTCGGTCGTGGCCACCAGCCCCCCCCCTCTCAGCCCTCCCCCACCTCCCAATCCCTTAACCCTCCACACCCCCTTCCCCCTTCCCCCCTGGCTGGCGGCCGTGGCTGCTAGCCCCCCCCTCTCGCACCCCTCTTCCCCACCCCCCCCCTTCGCACCCCCCCCTCTCAGCCCTCCCCCCCCATCTTCCCCAACCCCCTTTGGCACCCCTCTTCCCCAGCCCCCCCTTCATGGCCCCAAGCCCCCCCCTCTCGCACCCCCCCTCGCACCCCCCTCCCCCCCTTCACCCCCTCTCCTCCCCCTCCCCCCTTCCCCCGGGCTGGCGGCTGTGACCGCCAGCCCCCCCTCTCAGCCCTTCCCCCCCCTCTTCCCCACCCCCCCTTTGTGACCCCCCAGCCCCCCAGCCCTCCCCCCCTCCTTCCCCACACCCCCCTTCCCCCGGGCTGGCGGTCGCGGCCGCCAGCCCCCCCCCTCCTCTCAACCCTTCCCACCCCCTTCCTGCCCTCTCAGCCCTCCCCCCCCTTCGCGACCCCCCCAGCCCTCCCCCCCTCTTCCCCACCCCCCCTTCCCCCAAGCTGGTGGCCGTAGCTGCCAGCCCCCCCTCCTCTCAACCCCTCCCACCCCCTTCCCCGCCTCTCAGCCCTCCCCCCCCTTCGTGACCCCCCCAGCCCTCCCCCCCCTTTCCCACCCCCTTCACCTGGGCTGGCGGTCGCGGCTGCAAGCCCCCCCTCCTCTCAACCCCTCCCACCCCCTTCACCCCTCCCACCCCCTTCCCCCCCACCCCAACCCCCTCCCTGGGCTGGTGGCCGTGGCCGCCAGCCCCCCCCTCTTAGCCCTCCCCCCCCCTCTTCCCCACCCCCCCTTCGTGACCCCCAAGCCCCCCAGCCCTCCCCCCCCTCTTCCCCACACCTCCCTTCCCCTGGCCGCCAACCCCCCCTCCTCTCAACCCCTCCCACCCCCTTCCTGCCCTCTCAGCCCTCCCCCCTCCTTCGCGACCCCCCCAGCCCTCCCCCCCCTCTTCCCCATCCCCCCTTCCCCCGGGCTGGCGGCCGCCAGCCCCCCCCTCCTCTCAACCCCTCCCACCCCCTTCACCCCCTCTCAGCCCTCCCCCCCACCCTTCGCGACCCCCCCAGCCCTCCGCCCCTTTTCCCACCCCCCTTCCCCCAGGCTGGTGACCGCGGCCGCCAGCCCCCCCCCTCCTCTCAACCCCTCCCACCCCCTTCACCCCTCCCACCCCCTTCCCCCCCACCCAAACCCCTCCCCACCCCCGAGCTGGCGGCCGCGGCCGCCAGCCTGTGAAGATAGTGGGAGAGAGGGAAGGCGTCTCACTTGTAGCTTTTTCACATACACAATGGGGGAATACACACAAAGGTGGAGGCTGAAAACAATTTTCCTCTTCTTAGTTGTGAAAGCCAAAAGAACTCTAGTACAAAGAAATAGAAGAAACCTATATGTGGGTCTCAAACCAAACTCAACTAACTAAGGTGGCGTACTAACTGAGCCACAAACTAGAGTAGATAAGGATAGCTGTCATCCAGCTATTATTCGTGGGCGTTGTACCAACCGCATCTCCAGCTAACAAGTCGGTGACATAAATGCACAATGGTCACCCTGGCATATCGCGAGTGGAGCTCGATATCTCAACACTCCCCCTCGAGCTCAATCCCAATTCTTGCACACCAAGCAAGTCTCTAAACTTGCGCAGCTTCTCTGCACCCAATGCTTTCGTGAATATGTCAGCTACCTGATCCTCTGTGTTGGCATAAACTAGATCAATAAGACCTAGTAAAACCTTCTCCCGCACATAGTGATAATGCACCTCAATGTGCTTTGTTCTAGCATGATAGACTGGGTTATTTGCCAAGTGTATGATGCTGCTCATGTTGTCACAATAAATGACAAGTGGCCCATCTGTAGACTGATGCATATCATAGAGTAGCTTATGCAACTAAGCTACCTCACATGCAGCCATTGCTGCACCCCTGTACTCAGCCTCTGTGCTCGACAAGGCAACTATAGGGTGTTTCTTGTTGCTCCAAGTGACTGCAGCACTCCCAAAAGAGAACACATATCCACTGGTAGATCGTCTATATGAAATACTACCAGCCCAATCAGCATCAGTGTATCCATGCAACTGTATCTGAACCCCAGCCTCATAAAATAGTACAAACTGCAATGTGGACTTCACGTACCTGAGTATGCGCCTAGCCGCATCCAAATGCGATTTCCTTGGAGCCTGCATAAACTGACTTACCAATCCAACAGCATAGCTTAGATCTAGCCTGGTAATAGTCATATAAATCAAACTTCCTACTATGCGTCTCTACATAGTAGGGTCTTCCAAAAGCTCACCTGCATCTGCGCTCAGCTTCACATTCTGCTCCAAAGGAACTGAAATAGGCTTATAGCTTGTCATCCCATATTTGGACAGCATGTCCAATCCATATTGCCTCTGCAAAAGCTATATCCCACTTGGTGATCTAATCACCTCAATGCCCAAGAAATAACGCAGCTCTCCCAAATCCTTCATCTCAAACTTCTGCCTCAATAGCATTTTCACATGAAGGATATCTTCATCACTATCACCTGTGATGATCAAATCATCAACATAAATGACAAGCAGCATAATCCATTTCTCTATTTTTCTCACATAGAGTGAGAAATCTGCCTTGGAAATCTGAAAGCCAATAGTGACAAGATATTGTCCTATCTTGTCAGACCATGCTCTAGGTGCTTGCTTCAAGCCATACAAGGCTTTCTTCAACCTGCAAACAAACTCAGGATGAAAAGCATGAACATAACCTGGTGGATGCTCCATAAAGACCTCTTCTTGCAAATCAACATGCAAGAAGGCATTCTTTACATCCATCTGATGTAAAGACCATCCCTTTGATGCAGCCATAGCAATGGCTTCTCTTACGGTTGCCATCCTTGCAACCGGACTAAAAGTTTCTTCATAATCAATGCCATATGTTTGTGCATACCCCTTGACAACTAATCTTGCCTTGTATGTATTCACAGAACCATCTGCATTGTGCTTGATCTTATAAACCCACTTACAGCCAATTGCATTCTTGTCTTTAGGTAAAGGCACCAATTCCCATGTAGCATTTGCTTCCAAGGCATCCATTTCTTCATCCATGGCTTTCTCCCATTTTTCATTTCCCATGGCTTGCTCAAAAGAAGTGGGTTCTAGTTCCTGTATCACTTTGACCATATAGACATAGTGAATGGCTATAAATCCATCATATTTCAGCCTATCCATAGGATACCTAACCCTGGTAGACCTGCACAAAATAGGCTCACTTCCAGGTTCTCTCAAAACATCCCTGGTATTCCTTACTCTAGGTGTAACAACAGAAGGAATACCCAACTCATCATCAATGCTCTGTTCTGAGCCACTGGATTCACCATCCACATAAGAGTCACCTGCATTCACATCAAACATGGGCTGATCTACCTTCTCTTTTCCTTTTCGTGATACCTGCATACCACTCTCTGCATTGCTTTGAGGAGATTCTCCTGATCTCAATCTGCCTGTCCATGGCAAAGTATGTGAACCATTGCTAGACGACACTGCAGGTCCACTGATATTTTGTGATTGCTACTGTGAATTCTGTGCAGCATTACCATTTTGTGCATCTACATCAATCATCACATTTACTGGTTTATACCAGCTGCTCATCTCATCAAAAACAACATCTCTCATTTGAGAGGTACTCTCCCCCTCCATCTGACCTTAGGCATTTTATTTGCAAGCATGTTTCTTTTTCAACCATAGCTTTAAAAGCTTTGAAGTGCCCAAACACTTCACTTTTCTTTTTCATAAAATACACCCAAACTTTTCTGCTGAAGTCATCAATAAATGTGACAAAACAGTGACAACCTCCAATAGATGCAGCTTTAGTAGTCCACACATCAGAGTGGATTAATTCCAATGGCTTTTTACTCTCTTGAACATGCCAAGGAAAAGGTTTCCTTGCCTGTTTCCCAAATTGACAGGCTTCACAAACCTTGTGCATTTCTGCAACCTTGAATTTAGGCAATCCTGCAACAATATTTTGGGCTTGCATTGATTTAGGTCGCTGTATATTAACATGATTAATGCGTTTGTGCCAAATATCAATATCTGCAACTACACCGGTCCCATGTGCAAACATTGCTGCACTCAATTTAGGCATGTCCTTATCCAACGTCAACATCATGCCCTTCTTCTTTCCTTTTGCTATCAAGCGACCGTTATTTGTCATATCCTCAAAAAAGCATCCATGAGGATTAAATCTAACTTGCAAGCCCTGCTCAATTGTTTGACCAACAGAAACCAGGTTCTTGGTGATGTTCGGGACATGAAATACATTGGACAGGTATTTCTTTTTCACATCCTACATAGACAAAGGAATTTTACCAATCTGCACAATAGGATGTGTAGTATCATCACCAGTCTCCACAAATCCTGGCTTTTCCATTTTCCTTGCATCCTGCATCCATTTTGCATGGCCTGTCATGTGGTTTGATGCACCTGAGTCAACATACCACACATCATTTCGTTCTTCTGCACTTGTCATAGAATTGGTCATATGCTGCACCATAAATAGATGCTCATTTCTGTCATCACCCTATCTTCTGGAAGATGCATAATTGTCTTGCTGCACTTTTCCATTCATAATGTCATTCTGCTTTTTGTAGCAGTCCTTAGCCATATGACCCATTTTACCACAATAGTAGCATTCAACATTGCTATTTGCATTTTGGCCTCTTTGCCATCCACCATGGCCTCTTTGGCTCCCCCTGCCTCTAGAGTTACCACGTCCTCTTGCATAGGACTAGTTTTCTTGAGTTTGCTACATATTCTGATTTCTACCATGGCCTACAGATCGGCCTCCTCTACCTCTGCCTCTACCTCTTCCAGCATTTGAGTAGAAGACAGTTTCTTTTGAAGTTCCTCCTGAAGAAGATGCACCCCCATTTCTCTACTCTTCAAAAATTAGAAGAGCAAACAACTCTTCAAAATCAAGAAATTTTTCACGGACGGCAATGGATGTCCAGAACTATGCATAATCCTTTCCTAGACCATTCAAGGTTACAGAAACTAGATCATCATCTTCCACTGGCAACCCAATGGAAGCAAGTGCGTCTGCAATTTTCTTCACCTTCATGTGGTAGTCATTTATGCTCAAATTTTCTCTCTGCACATTGTGCAACTCCTGTTTGAGCTGCATTTTCTTGGTTTGCATATTTATGCTGTACATTTTTGCCAAAGTATCCCATGCCTCCTTTGGCGTACTTGCATCTTGAATATGCACAATCAAGTCCGAAATACTGATAGACAGCCAGGACATAACTTTTCTAGCTCTCTCATGCCATCCTTTAAATGCCTGCATTTCCTGTTGATTGGGAACATTAGGAAGAACAGGTTCTTCTTCATTTCCTATAATGAACTCCCAATAGCCTTTTCCCATAAGGAAATTTGTCATTCTAAACTTCCATGCCTGGAAGTTGTTCTTCTCAAGCTTTTTAGTGACAATCTGCGAAAGAGAATCAGATGCCATTACAGAACACTACAAAATATTCTGTCACTGTAAAAAACATAGCTTTTGCCTCACACGGGCAGATCTGCAAAACTGACGAAAGTGGTATTTCACCACACAGTCACTTCTGAGTGATGATTTTGCATCAACAGGCAACAAGCATGATTCTGCAACTCCCAATATCTCTGCACACAGGCATACGATGCAATTTCTATGGCAACTTTTCACCGACTAGACGAGTAGTGGTCACATAGCCAAAACAAGGCCTTTTTCTGAGTGCCTGCGAGGAACTTTTGCCTTCAAAAAGGGCCCCGAAATGGCCTCGAATCAGAAAAATAAAGTCACCATGGGCTTCGCCTCTACCCGTAGCATATACTACGCTCTCGCCACACTGCGAAGAGCATCTCAATCTAAGACAGTGCACTTTTGCACTTCTGGCTGTGCTACCTGCAGAGATTTGCTCCCAAACTCGAAATAGGAAAGCAACACTGGTCCTCTTACTAGGACACCACGAACTTGGTTTGCTTTCTTGAGCTCCTTACCACAAACAAGGCTCTGATACCATGTGAAGATAGTGGGAGAGAGGGAAGGAGTCTCACTTGTAGCTTTTTCACATACACAATGGGGGAATACACACAAAGGTGGAGGCTGAAAATAGTTTTCCTCTTCTTAGTTGTGAAAGCCAAAAGAACTCTAGTACAAAGAAATAGAAGAACCCTATATGTGGGTCTCAAACCAAACTCAACTAACTAAGGTGGCGTACTAACTGAGCCACAAACTAGAGTAGATAAGGATAGCTGTCATCCAGCTATTATTTGTGGGTGGTGTACCAACCGCATCTCCAGCTAACAAGTCGGTGACATATATGCACAACGGTCACCCTGGCATATCGCGAGTGGAGCTCGATATCTCAACACAGCCCCCCCCCTCTCAGCCCCTCCCACCCCCTTCCCCCCCACCCACCCCCCTCCCCGCCCCCGAGCTGGTGGCTGTGGCTACCAGCCCCCCCCCCCAGCCCCTCCCACCCTCTTCACCCCTCCCACCCAACCCCCTCCCCGCCCCCGAGCCGTGGCCACCAGCCCCCCCCCTCTCAGCCCCTCCCACCCCCTTCCCCCCCACCCACCCCCCTCCCCGCCCCCGAGCTGGTGGCCGTGACCACCAACCACCCCCTCTGTCAGCCCTCCACCCCCTTCCCCCCCACCCACCCCCCTCCCCGCCCCCGCCAGTGCTGCCAGCCCCTCCTGCCCCCTTTTCTCTCCCCCCCCTTCCCCCCCTCTAGGCCGCCAACCCCCCCTTCCCCCTCCCCCCTTCCCCCCCCCATGGGAGACCTAGTCCCCCCCTTTCCCCCCCCTCCCTCCTCCTTTCCTCCATCTACTCAGCCCCACCCTCTTCCTCCCTTCCTCCTCCCTTCCCTCCAATCCCTCCATCCTCTTCTTCTCCTCCCCTGAACCTTTCTCTCTCTAGTTCCTCTCTCTTCAAATTTTAAAAAAAAATCTAGAAAAAAAATAAATCAAAAAAATTTGCAAGTACCTAGAAAAAGTTTGTAAGTTTGCTCTTTCTTGCTTTCTTGCTCTTCCTTCCTTGCTCTCTTGATCGTCCTTGCTTTCTTGCTTTAGTGAATGAAATGAGGGGAGAATGAATGAAGAAGGAAGACTATATATAAGAAAAATTAGGTTTTCCTCCTCCTCTCCTATTGGCTTTCCATTTCTCCCCTCTCTCCTATTGGCTTTTCATTTATCCCCTCTCCCATTGGCTCCCATTACTCCCCCTCTCCCATTGGACCCCCATCCCTCATCCCAATCTTCCATTAGCCCTCCCCCCATCCATCCATTTCTTCTTCCTCCCCATTGCCACCACTCCACATTTCCACCACTTCCCATACTCCTCCCATTTCCCAAAATCCCATATTTCCCCATCTCACCCTCCTCTTTTTCATCCCCTATTAACTCCCTCACTTATTTCACTCCCTTATTATCCTACTCCCCTATTACTTTCCCCTCTCCCATTCCATTCTTCCCTCCCCACTCTCACATCCACTTCCCATTACTCACTTGCCATTTGAAAACTATTAATATATTATTATACTATTTTTTATACTTATTATCATACACCCTTATTACTTCCCTCTCCCATTCCACTCCTCCCTCCTCATTCCCACTTCCACTTCCCATTACTCACTTGCTATACACATTTGCAAACTATTAATATATTATTATATGATTTTTTATACTATTTGCAAAATTACTTATGGGCAAAATCACAGGTGTCAAAGCGATCCTATTGTGGTCATACAACAACTGTGCTTTTATTCAAGGACATATTTATCCTCATCAACAAGCTTATTTACTCAAGGTATGAAGTGCATAATTTGTGCACTAGGTGTTTACTTTGGATCAAAATTGTTTGCCACACACACACACATATACACATACCGAGAATTTTCTAATATTATCGCATCTACATTTCTCTGATGGGCACAAAACTTTGTACACGCCTCAACCTAGGTCTTATTGACTTGCATACAAAGTGGTGCACCCATCTCATAAGTACTTGTTCGGATAACACACCTCCAAACGTATTTTATGACGATTGTGCATAACACTAGGAACAAAATGGTGTATCATGTGAGATCGACTATGCAAAGCATATCCAATGGACACAAGACTTTACACGTTCCTCAACCTAGGCAGTATTGACTTGAGTGCAAAGTGGCATCCCCATCCGATAAGTACTTGTTTGAAAAATACACCTACGATCGTGTTTTTTGACCGTTGTACATGACACCAAGGCAAAAAATGGTATTTAATACTCAATCTACCATGTAAAGCATATCCGATGGACACAATACTTTGCCCGTGCCTCAAAAGCATTGGTATGGTATTCCATGAAAAGTGGAACGCCCATTCAATAAGTACTTTTTAGAATACCACACCTAGGACCATGTTTTTTATTGGTGGTTGTCCATGATACTAAGGCAAAAACGCTGATTTATGCTTAATCGACAATGCAACGCATATGCGATCATCACACTACTTTGCACACATCTCAACCTAGGTATTATTGACTTACATGAAAAGTGGCGTGCCCATCCCATAAGTACTTAGTCGAATAACACATCTAGGACTGCGTTTTTTGACGATTGTGCATGACACTAAGGCAAAAACAATGTTTTATGCTTGATCGACAATGCAAAGCATATCCGATGGGCACAATACTTTGCACACACCTTCAACTAGGTAGAATCAACTTACATGCAAAATGGCACGCCCATCCCATAAGTGCTTCATCGGATAACATACCTAGCAGCGTGTTTTTTTACATATGTGCATGACACTAGAGCAAAAATAGTATTTAATGCTCGATCGACCATGCAAAGGATATCCGATGGGCACAACACTTTTCGTACACCTCAACCTAGGTGGTATTGAAATGTTCTCAAAGAGGCACACCCATCCGATAAGTACTTGGTCAGATAACACACCTAAGGGCGTGTTTTTTGCGTATGTGCATATCACTAGGGAAAAAATGGTGTATAATGCGTGATCGACCATGCAAAGCATATCCGATGGTGACAATACTTTGCACGCCCTGCAACATAGTTGAAATGGACTTGCATACAAACTGGAGCCCCCATCCGATAAGTACTTTTTTGAATAACACACCTAGGACCGTGTTTTTTCATGGTTGTGCATGACACTAACGCAAAAACATTATTTTATGCTTGATCGACAATGTTGTTGAAACGGACTTGCGTACAAAGTGGGTCCCCCATCTGATAAGTACTTATTTGAATAACACACCTATGGCTGTGTTTTTATATGGTTGTGCATGACACTAAGGCAAAAACGGTGTGTTATGCTTGATCGAGAATGCAAAGCATATCCGATGGGCACAATACTTTGCACACACCTTCAAATAGGTGGAACTGACTTACATGCAAAGTGGCACGCCCATCGCATAAGTGCTTGATCAGATAACACACCTAGCAGCGTGTCTTTTTACGGATGTGCATGGCACTAAGGCAAAAATGGTATTTAATGCTCGATCGACCATGCAAAGCATATCCGATGGGCACGATACTTTGCACACACCTTCAACTAGGTGGAATTGACTTACATGCAAAGTGGCATTCCCATCGCATAAGTGCTTGATCGGATAACACACCTAGCAGCGTGTTCTTTTACGGATGTGCATGGCACTAAGGCAAAAATGGTATTTAATGCTCGATCGACCATGCAAAGCATATCTGATGGGCATAATACTTTTCCTATACCTCAACCTAGGCAGTATTAAAATGTTGTCAAAGAGGCACACCCATTCGATAAGTACTTGGTCACATAACATACCTAAGGGCGTGTTTTTTTGCGGATGTGCATACCACTAGGGAAAAAATGGTGTATAATGTGTGATCGACCATGCAAATCATATCCGATGGTGACAATACTTTGCACACACCTCAACCTCATTGAAACAGACTTGCGTGCAAAATAGAGCCCCCATCCGATAAGTACTAGTTTGAATAACACACCTAGGACGGTGTTATTTCATGGTTGTGCATGACACCAAGGCAAAAACGGTGTTTTATGCTTAATCGACAATGCAAAGCATATTCGATGGGCACAATACTTTGCACACACCTTCAAATAGGTGGAATCGACTTACATGCAAAGTGGCACCCCCATCCCATAAGTTCTTGATCGGATAACATACCTAGCAGCGTGTTTTTTGACGGATGTGCATGACACTAGAGTAAAAATAGTATTTAATGCTCGATCGACCATGCAAAGGATATCCGATGGGCACAAAACTTTTCGTACACCTCATCCTAGGTGGTATTGAAATGTTCTCAATGAGGCACACCCATCCGATAAGTACTTAGTCAGATAACACACCTAATGGCGTGTTTTTTTACAGATGTGCATATCATTAGGGAAAAATGGTGTATAATGCGTGATCGACCATGCAAATCATATCCGATGATGACAATACTTTGCGTGCACCTCAACGTAGTTGAAATGGACTTGCGTGCAAATTGGAGCCCCCATCTGATAAGTACTTATTTAAATAACACACCTATGGCCGTGTTTTTATATGGTTGTGCATGACACTAAGGCAAAAACGGTGTGTTATGCTTGATCGAGAATGCAAAGCATATCCGATGGGCACAATACTTTCCACACACCTTCGACTAGGTGTAATTGCCTTACATGCAAAGTGGCATGCCCATCGCATAAGTGCTTGATCAGATAACACACCTAGCAGCGTGTTTTTTTACGGATGTGCATGGCACTAAGGCAAAAATGGTATTTAATGCTCGATCGACCATGCAAAGCATATCCGATGGGCACGATACTTTGAGAACATTTCAATACCACCTAGGTTGAGGCGTACGAAAAGTTTTGTGCCCATCGGATATCCTTTGCATGGTCGATCGAGCATTAAATACTATTCTTGCTCTAGTGTCATGCACATCCGTCAAAAAACATGCTGCTAGGTATGTTATCCCATCAAGCACTTATGGGATGGGTGTGCCACTTTGCATGTAAGTCGATTCCACCTAGTTGAAGGTGTGTGCAAAGTATTGTGCCCATCGGATATGCTTTGCATTGTCGATCAAGCATAAAACACCGTTTTTGCTGTGGTGTCATGCACAACCATGAAAAAACACGGTCCTAGGTGTGTTATTCAAGCTAGTACTTATCCGATGGGGGCTCCAGTTTGCACGCAAGTCCGTTTCAACTAGGTTGAGGTGTGTGCAAAGTACTGTCACCATCGGATATGATTTGCATGGTCGATCACACATTATACACCGTTTTTTCCCTAGTGGTATGCACATCCGCAAAAAAACACGCCCCTAGGTATGTTATCTGATCAAGTACTTATCGGATGGGTGTGCCTCTTTGAGAACATTTCAGTACCACCTAGGTTGAGGTATAGGAAAAGTATTATGCCGATCGGATATGCTTTGCATGGTCGATCAAGCATTAAATACCATTTTTGCCTTAGTGCCATGCACATCCGTAAAAAAACACGCTGCTATGTGTGTTATCCGATCAAGCACTTATGCGATGGGAATGCCACTTTGTATGTAAGTCAATTCCACCTAGTTGAGGGTGTGTACAAAGTATCGTGCCCATCGGATATGCCTTGCATGGTCTATCGAGGATTAAATACCATTTTTGCCTTAGTGCCATGCACATCCGTAAAAAAACACGCTGCTAGGTGTGTTATCTGATCAAGCACTTATGCAATGGGCGTGCCACTTTTCATGTAAGTCAATTCCACCTAGTTGAAGGTGTGTGCAAAGTATTGTGCCCATCGGATATGCTTTGCATTGTCGATCAAGCATAACACACCGTTTTTGCCTTAGTGTCATGCACAACCATATAAAAACACGGCCATAGGTGTGTTATTCAAATAAGTACTTATCAGATGGGGGCTCCACTTTGCACGCAAGTCTTTTTCAACTACTTTGAGGTGCGTGCAAAGTATTGTCACCATCGGATATGATTTGCATGGTCGATCACGCATTATACACCATTTTTCCTTAATGATATGCACATCCGCAAAAAAACATGCCATTAGGTGTGTTATCTGACTACTTATCCGATGGGTGTGCCTCATTGAGAACATTTCAGTAACACCTAGGTTTTGGTGTACGAAAAGTTTTGTGCCCATCGGTTATCCTTTGCATGGTCGATCGAGCATTAAATACTATTTTTGCTCTAGTGTCATGCACATTCGTAAAAAAACACGCTGCTAGGTATGTTATCCGATCAAGCACTTATGGGATGGGTGTGCCACTTTGCATGTAAGTCGATTTCACCTAGTTGAAGGTGTGTGCAAAGTATTGTGCCCATCGGATATGCTTTGCATTGTCGATCAAGCATAAAGCACCATCCGATAAGTACTTGGTTAGATAACATACGTAAGGGCGTGTTTTTTTGCGGATGTGCATACCACTAGGGAAAAAACGGTGTATAATGCATGATCGACCATGCAAATCATATCTGATGGTTACAATATTTTCCACACACCTCCACCGAGTTGAAACAAACTTGCGTGCAAAGTGGAGCCCCCATCCGATAAGTACTAGTTTGAATAACACACCTAGGACCGTGTTTCTTCATGGTTGTGCATGACACTAAGGCAAAAATGGTGTTTTATGCTTGATCGACAATGCAAAGCATATCCAATGGGCACAATACTTTGCACACACCTTCAACTAGGTGGAATCAACTTACATGCAAAGTGGCACACCCATCCCATAAGTGCTTGATCGGATAACATACCTAGCAGCGTGTTTTTTTACGGATGTGCATGACACTAGAGAAAAAATAGTATTTAATGCTCGATCGACCATGCAAAGGATAACCGATGGGCACAAAACTTTTGGTACACCAAAAACTAGGTGTCAATGAAATGTTCTCAATGAGGCACACCCATCCAATAAGTACTTGGTCAGATAACACACCTAATGGCATGTTTTTTTGCGGATGTGCATATCATTAGGGAAAAAATGGTGTATAATGCGTGATCGACCATGCAAATCATATCCGATGGTGACAATACTTTGCACGCACCTCAAAGTAATTAAAACGGACTTGCGTACAAAGTGGAGCCCCCATGTGATAAGTACTTATTTGAATAACACACCTATGGCCGTGTTTTTATATGGTTGTGCATGACACTAAGGCAAAAACGGTGTGTTATGCTTGATCGAGAATGCAAAGCATATACGATGGGCACAATACTTTGCACACACCTTCAACTAGGTGGAATTGACTTACATGCAAAGTGGCACGCCCATCGCATAAGTGCTTGATCAGATAACACACCTAGCAGCGTGTTTTTTTACGGATGTGCAATGCACTAAGGCAAAAATGGTATTTAATCCTCGATCGACCATGCAAAGCATATCCGATGGGCACGATACTTTGCACACACCTTCAACTAGGAGGAATTGACTTACATGCAAAGTGGCATTCCCATCGCATAAGTGCTTGATCAGACAACACACCTAGCAGCGTGTTTTTTTACGGATGTGCATGGCACTAAGGCAAAAATGGTATTTAATGCTCGATCGACCATGCAAAGCATATTGGATGGGCATAATACTTTTCCTATACCTCAACCTAGGTGGTATTAAAATGTTGTATAAGAGGCATACCCATCCGATAAGTACTTGGTCAGATAACATACCTAAGAGCGTGTTTTTTTGCGGATGTGCATACTACTAGGGAAAAAACGGTGTATAATGCGTGATCGACCATGCAAATCATATTCGATGGTGACAATACTTTGCACACACCTCCACCTAGTTGAAACAGACTTGCGTGCAAAGTGGAGCCCCCATCCGATAAGTACTAGTTTGAATAACACACCTAGGACCGTGTTTTTTCATGGTTGTGCATGACACCAAGGCAAAAACGGCGTTTTATGCTTGATCGACAATGCAAAGCATATCCGATGGGCACAATAATTTGCACACACCTTCAAATAGGTGAAATCAACTTACATGCAAATTGGCACACCCATCCCATAAGTGCTTGATCGGATAACATACCTAGCAGCGTGTTTTTTGATGGATGTGCATGACACTAGAGCAAAAATAGTATTTAATGCTCGATCGACCATGCAAAGGATATCTGATGGGCTTTTTGTACACCTCAACCTAGGTGATATTGAAATTTTCTCAATGAGGCACACCCATCCGATAAGTACTTGGTCAGATAACACACCTAATGGCGTGTTTTTTTGCGGATGTGCATATCATTAGGGAAGAAATGGTGTATAATGCGTGATCGCCCATGCAAATCATATCTGATGGTGACAATACTTTGCACACACCTCAACATAGTTGAAAGGGACTTGCGTGCAAAGTGGAGCCGCCATCTGATAAGTACTTATTTGAATAACACACCTATGGCCGTGTTTTTATATGGTTGTGCATGACACTAAGGCAAAAACTGTGTGTTATGCTTGATCAGCAATGCAAAGCATATCCGATGGGCACAATACTTTGCACACACCTTCAACTAGGTGAAATTGACTTACATGCAAAGTGGCACGCCCATCGCATAAGTGCTTGATCAGATAACACACCTAGCAGCGTGTTTTTTATAGATGTGCATGGCACTAAGGCAAAAATGGTATTTAATGCTCGAGCGACCATGCAAAGCATATCTGATGGGCACGATACTTTGCACACACCTTCAACTATGTGGAATTGACTTACATGCAAAGTGGAATTCCCATCGCATAAGTGCTTGATCGGATAACACACCTAGCAGCGTGTTTTTTTACGGATGTGCATGGCACTAAGGCAAAAATGGTATTTAATGCTCGATCGACCATGCAAAGCATATCCAATGGGCATAATACTTTTCCTATACCTCAACCTAGGTGGTATTAAAATGTTGTCAAAGAGGCACACCCGTTCGATTAGTACTTGCTCAGATAACATACCTAAGGGCGTGTTTTTTTGCGGATGTGCATACCACTAGGGAAAAAACGGTGTATAATGCGTGATTGACCATGCAAATCATATCCGATGGTGACAATACTTTGCACACACCTCAACCTAGTTTAAATGGACTTGGGTGCAAGCTGGAGCCCCCATCCAATAAGTACTAGTTTGAATAACACACCTAGGACCGTGTTTTTTCATGGTTGTGCATGACACTAAGGCAAAAACTGTGTTTTATGCTTGATCGACAATGCAAAGCATATCCGATGGGCACAATACTTTGCAGAAACCTTCAACTATATGTAATAGACTTACATGCAAAGTGGCACACCCACCCCATAAGTGCTTAATCAGATAACATACCTAGCAGCGTGTTTTTTGACGGATGTGCATGACACTAGAGCAAAAATAGTATTTAATGCTCAATCCACCATGCAAAGGATATCCGATGGGCACATAAATTTTTGTACACCACAACCTAGGTGTTATTGAAATGTTCTCAATGATGCACACCCATCCGATAAGTACTTGGTCAGATAACACACCTAATGGCATGTTCTTTTGCGGATGTGCATATCATTAGGGAAAAAATGGTGTATAATGCATGATCGACCATGCAAATCATATCCGATGGTGACAATACTTTGCACGCACCTCAACATAGTTGAAACGGATTTGCGTGCAAAGTGGAGCCCCCATCTGATGAGTACTTTGATTAACACACCTATGGCCGTGTTTTTATATGGTTGTGCATGACACTAAGGCAAAAACGGTGTGTTATGCTTGATCGAGAATGCAAAGCATATCCGATGGGCACAATACTTTGCACACACATTCAACTAGGTGGAATTGACTTACATGCAAAGTGGCACGCCCATCGCATAAGTGCTTGATCAGATAACACACCTAGCAGTGTGTTTTTTTACGGATGTGCATGACACTAGAGCAAAAAGAGTATTTAATGCTCGATCGACCATGCAAAGCTGATGGGCACAATACTTTTCGTACACCTCAACCTAGGTGGTATTGAAATGTTCTCAAAGAGGCACACCCATCCGATAAGCACTTGGTCAGATAACATACCTAAGGGCGTGTTTTTTTGCTCATGTGCATACCACTAGGGGAAAAACGGTGTATAGTGCATGATTGACCATGCAAAGCATATCCGATGGGCACAACACTTTTCATACGTGTCAACCTAGGTGGTATTGAGATGTTCTCAATGAGGCACACCCATCCGATAAGTACTTGGTCAGATAACACACCTAATGGCGTGTTTTTTGCGGATGTCCATATCACTAGGGAAAAAATGGTGTATAATGCGTGATCGACCATGAAAAGCATATCCGATGGTGACAATACTTTGCACGCACCTCAATGTAGTTGAAACGGACTTGCGTGCAAAGTGGAGCCCCCATTCGATAAGTACTTATTTGAATAACACAGCTACGGCCGTGTTTTTATATGGTTGTGCACGACACAAAGGCAAAAACGGTGTTCTATGCTTGATCGACAATGCAAAGCATATCCGATGGGCACAATATTTTGCACACACCTTCAACCAGTTGGAAGTGACTTACATGCAAAGTGCCATTCCCATCGTATAAGTACTTGATTGGATAACACACTAAGGCAAAAATGGTATTTAATGCTTGATCGACCATGCAAAGCATATCCGATGGGCATAATACTTTTCTTAAACCTCAACCTAGGTGGTATTGAAATGTTCTCAGAGAGGCACACCCATCCGATAAGTACTTGGTCAGATAACATACCTAAGGGCGTGTTTTTTTGCGGATGTGCATATCACTAGGAAAAAAATGGTGTATAATGTGTGATCGACCATACAAAGCATATCCGATGGTGACAATACTTTGCACTCATCTCAACCTAGTTGAAACGGACTTGCGTGCAAACTGGAGCCCCCATCCGATAAGTACTAATTTGAATAACACACCTAGGACCGTGTTTTTTCATGGTTGTGCATGACACTAAGGCAAAAACGGTGTTTTATGCTTGATCGACCATGCAAAGCATATCCGATGGTGGCAATAATTTGCACGCACCTCAACCTAGTTGAAACAGACTTGTGTGCAAAGTGGAGCCCCCATCCGATAAGTACTTGTTTAATTAACACACTTAGGACAGTGTTTTTTTATGGTTGTGCATGTAACTAAGGCAAAAACAGTATTTTATGCTTGATCGACAATGCAAAGCATATCTGATGGGCACGATACTTTGCACACACCTTCAACTAGGTGGAATTGACTTACATGAAAAGTGGCATTCCCATTGCATAAGTGCTTGATCGGATAACACACCTAGCAGCGTGTTTTTTTACGGATGTGCATGACACTAAGGCAAAAATGGTAATTAATGCTCGATCGACCATGCAAAGCATATCCGATGGACATAATACTTTTCCTATACCTCAACCTAGGTGGTATTGAAATGTTCGCAAAGAGGTACACCCATCCGATAAGTACTTGGTCAGATAACATACCTAAGGGCGTGTTTTTTTGCGGATGTGCATACCACTAAGGAAAAAACGGGGTATAATGCGTGATCGACCATGTAAATCATATCCGATGGTGGCAATACTTTGCACACACCTCAACCTAGTTGAAACGGACTTGTGTACAAACTAGAGCCCCCATCCAATAAGTACTAGTTTGAATAACACACCTGGAACCGTGTTTTTTCATGGTTGTGCATGACACTAAGGCAAAAATGGTGTTTTATGCTCGATCGACAATGCAAAGCATATCCGATGGGCACAATACTTTGCACACACCTTCAACCAGGTGGAATTGACTTACATGCAAAGTGGCATTCCCATTGATCGCATAACACACCTAGCAGTGTGTTTTTTTTACGGATGTGCATGACACGAGCAAAAATAGTATTTAATGCTCGATCGACCATGCAAAGCATATCCGATGGGCACAAAACTTTTCGTACACCTCAACCTAGGTGGTATTGAAATGTTCTCAAAGAGGCACACCCATCCAATAAGTACTTGGTCAGATAACACACTTAAGGGTGTGTTTTTTTGTGGATGTGCATATCACTAGGGAAAAAATGGTGTATAATGCGTGATTGACCATGCAAAGCATATCCGATGGTGACAATACTTTGCACGCATCTCATCCTAGTTGAAACGAACTTGAGTTAAAAGTGGAGCCCCCATCCAATAAGTACATGTTTGATTAACACACTTAGGACCGTGTTTTTTCATGGTTGTGCATGATACTAAGGCAAAAATGGTGTTTTATGCTTGATCGACAATGCAAAGCATATCCGATGGGCACAATACTTTGCACACACCTTCAACTAGGTGGAATGGACTTACATGCAAAGTGGCACGCCCATCGCATAATGCATGATCGACCATGCAAAGGATAACTTGTCATGTCCATCTGATGAGTACTTGATCGGATAACTTCTCCCACCAATAAATTAAGTACTAATTAAAAATTATAATAAATGAGTAGATTATTAAAAAGAGACTAACATTTATGTAATTGTTGCTACTGCAGCTTGCTTCCGAAGGACTCTCACAAAGGAGATGGCTATAGATTTTGTTCCAGGGTTGGATGTGATTTTGTGTAGGAAAAGAGAAGTAGTTGCATTTGCTACAATCCATGATAGTGATCCCAATTCAGTTTGCCACTTTCGAAGACTTGGCAAAGATAAGGTGGTAGTTACTGTATCAAAGATTCTTAGTGCACATGTTGAGCTAAAGTATAAATGTGGAGATATGGAAACACTTGGAGATGTTATGCCCTACAATACATCCAACAAATCACTTATAGCATGGGACAAAGATGAGACTTATGCAACAGACATTATCAAGAATACAAAGTGCACCACCTTGGATTTTACTATAGGGGACATTTTACAAATGAGATCATTTGCAAATAATGTAAAGAATAAGGGAGAGAGATAGGAGACTCAAGTTCAGCTTTCTTCACAACACACAAAAGAGAGAGGACACAAGGTTGGAGGGTGAAGCCTTTCTTCACTTTTGCACACAACAACAATACAATAGAAGAGGTAAATACCCTATATGTCAAAACCTAGAATACGTGGTTCATATGTGAACCCAAACCAAAAACATACGTGGTAGTTTAACTACACCACGAGTACAACTAACATAGGCGGTGACATAAATGATAGTCATCCAGAAGATATGTCGGGGATAGAGCTTGATATCTCAACACTCCCCCTCAAGCTCAAATCCATCTCACGTACACCAAGCAAGCTCCTAAATCTGCGAAGCTTCTCGGTACCCAATGCCTTCGTAAAGATATCAGCCACCTGCTCCTCAGTGCTGACATAGACAAGATCAATCTCACCAGCTAGAACCTTCTCTCTCACAAAGTGATAATGCACCTCAATGTGCTTCGTTCTAGCATGATAAACTGGGTTATTAGCAAGCATGATGCTGCTAATGTTGTCACAATGAATGACAACTGCTGCATGAACTGACTGTCCCATATCTGCAAGTAGCTTCCGTAACCAAGCTACCTCACATGCAGCCATTGCTGCACCCCTGTACTCAGCCTCTGTGCTCGACAAGGCAACTGTTGGCTGCTTCTTGCTGTTCCAACTGATGGCACCACTCCCAAGGGAAAACATAAAACCACTAGTAGATCTCCTGTCTGAGACACTACCAGCCCAGTCAGTATCTGTGTATCCATGTACCTGTAATGCACACCCAGCTTCATAAAACAGTCCATAATGCAATGTGGACTTCACATACCGCAGTATGCGCCTAGCCGCATCCAAATGTGGCTTCCTTGGTGCCTGCATAAACTGACTCACCAGCCCCACAGCATAGCTCAAATCTGGTCTGGTTATAGTCATGTAAATCAAGCTACCTACTATGCGCCTATACATAGTAATATCTTCAAGAAGCTCACCTGACTCTGCATTGAGCTTCACATTCTGCTCCAATGGAACAGAAATAGGCTTACAGCCTGTCATCCCATATTTGGACAGCATGTCCAAACCGTATTGCCTTTGCAACAGCCATATCCCACTCGGGGATCTAATAACCTCAATGCCCAAGAAGTAACGCAGCTCTCCCAAATCCTTCATCTCAAATTTCTGCTTCAATAGCAGCTTCACTTCATTAATGTCTGCATCACTATCACCTGTAATAATCAAGTCATCAACATAGATGACTATAAGCACAATCCCTCTGTTTGTCCTTTTCACATAAAGTGAACAATCTGAATTGGAAATCTGAAATCCAATAGTGACAAGATATTGCCCTATCTTGTCTGACCATGCCCTCGGCGCCTGTTTTAAGCCATACAAGGCTTTGCGCAACCTGCATACAAAATCGGGGTGTGCTTTATCCTCATAACCTTCTGGCTGCATCATATAAACCTCTTCTTGCAAATCACCATGCAAGAAGGCATTTTTCACATCCATCTGATGCAAAGACCATCCCTTTGCAGCAGCCATAGCAATTACTGCTCTCACGGTTGCCATCCTTGCAACTGGGCTGAAAGTTTCCTCATAGTCAATTCCATATGTCTGTGCAAAACCTTTGGCAACCAATCTTGCCTTGTACCTGCTAACAGACCCATCAGCATTGTGCTTTACTTTGTAAACCCACTTGCAGCCAATAGCCTTCTTATCATGAGGCAAAGGCATCAAATCCCAAGTGTGGTTTGCATCCAAGGCAGCCATCTCTTCATCCATAGCTGCTTCCCAATTTTTATGCCCTGCTGCATCCTCAAAACATGTGGGCTCTGGCTCCTCTAGAACCTTGACCATATAAGCATAGTGATGTGCTGTATACCCATCATATCTCAGCCTATCAACTGGATACTTAATACGAGTGGACCTCCGTACAACTGGATCAGTTGCAGGAGTCTTTAAATCATGCCTGCTTTTCCTTGCACCAGGTGTAACAACAGAAGGAATCCCAAGTTCCTCATCAAGGCTCATTTCAGAGCCACTTGACTCTCCATCAACATGAGAGCTACCAGCAGACACATCAAACACTGGAGCATGGTCCACTTTTTCTTTTCCCTTATGTGATACCTGCACAACACTATCAGGACTGCCATGTGACGATTCACTAGATCTCAATCTCCCTGTCCATGCATTAGATCCACTAGTAGAGGACTCTCTGGGTCCACTCAAGGCTTGAGATTGCTGCTCTGCATTTATTGCAGCATTCCCATTTCCTGCATCTGCATCTCCTACCATAACAGTTGGTGCATACCAGCTGCTCATTTCATCAAAAACAACATCTCTGCTCACTTGCATTTTGTGGGTGGAAGGGTTATAACAGCGATACCCTTTCTGGTGCTGAGCATATCCAATAAAGATGCATTTTTCTGCCTTTGGATCCAGCTTTGTTCTCTTCTCATCAGGAACATGAACATAAGCTATGCAACCAAATACCTTCAAGTGAGAAATATCTGGTTTTTGGCCTGTATACATTTCTTCAGGCGTCATGCCATGGACAGCTGCAGTGGGGGTTCTGTTCATAATATAAATAGCAGTTGCTACTGCTTCAGCCCAAAAATAATCAGGCATGTTTTTCTCATTTAGGATCGCCCGTCCTACTTCTGCAATATGCATGTTCTTCCTTTCTGCAACCCCATTCTGCTGAGGGGTAGACCTGCATGAGTACTTCCTTTGAATTCCCTGTTCTTTCAGATATTCACAAAATTCTTCTGAAAAGTACTCTCCCCCTCCATCAGATCTTAGCACTTTAATATGCACACCTTTCTCTTTTTCAACCATGGCCTTAAAAGCCTTGAAATGGCTGAACACTTCACTTTTGTGCTTCATAAAATAAATCCACACCTTCCTAGTGTAGTCATCAATAAACGTCACATAATAATGGCATCCACCAATAGAAGCAGTTTTGGTTGTCCAAACATCTGAATGGATCACTTCCAAAGGTCTTCTGCTCACCTTAGCATTTTTGGGAAATGCATGTCTGGCCTGCTTACCCATTTGGCATGCTTCACATACCTTTTGCATTCCCTCAACTCTGAATTTAGGCAAACCTGCAACAATGTTTTTTGTTTGCATAGATTTCAGCCTTTGTATATTCACGTGCCCAATGCGCTTGTGCCATATCTCAATATCTGCAATGACACCTCTCCCATGCGCAAACATAGCAGCTTTCACCTCAGGCATATCAACATCCAAGGTGAACATTATGCCATTTTTGTTGCCTTTCGCAACCAAGCGGCACTTATTTTTCAAGTCCTCAACGAAGCATCCATCAGGATTAAATCTAACCTGCAGACCTTGCTCAACCATCTGGCCAACTGAAACCAGGTTCTTAGTGATTTTTGGAACATGAAGTACATCTGCCAAGTACTTTGTTTTGCCATCCTGCATAGCCAATGGCACTTTACCAACCTGCGTAATTGGGTGCGCAGTATCATCACCTGTTTCAACATAACCTGGCTTATCCAAATTTCTGACATCATGAAACCACTCACCATGACTGGTCATGTGATTAGAGGCACCTGAATCAACATACCAAACATCATTGCAAGCTGCAGCATCTCCTGACATGGAGTTAACCATATGCTGCATCACAAAAAGGTGCTCATTTCTGTCGTCACCATGCCCACTTGACGATGCATAGTTGCTTTGCTGCAACTTTCCACTTTTGATGTCATTCTGCTTTTTATAGCATGTATTCTCCTTGTGTCCAGGCTTTCCACAATAATAACATTCTGTGCTGCTATTTACTTGCTGGTTCCTTTGCCATGAACCACGACCTCTTTGGCTCCCCCTGCCTCTAGAACTACCACGTCCTCCTCCATAGGACTGGTTTTCCTGTTGTTGCTGTTGGTTCTGATTTCCTACACGGCCACCAGAACGGCCTCTTCCTCTACCCCTGCCTCTACCTGTATTCGAGTAGAAAGCAGTCTCTTGAGAAGTTGAGGTGGCTGAACCACCATTCCTTTGCTCTTCACTCAGCAAGAGAGCAATAAGTTCCTGAAAATCAGGAAATGTTTCACGGACTCCAATGGATGTCCGAAATTGTGCATAATCTTTCCCAAGACCATTCAAGGTCACGGACACTAAGTCCTCATCATCAACAGGTGCTCCAATGGAGGCAAGAGAATCTGCAAGGCCTTTCACCTTCAAGGAATACTCATTTATATTCATATTTTTCCTTTGCACATTGTGCAGCTCCTGCTTTAGCTGCATCTTTCGTGCTTTGGTATTTGTGCTATACAGCTTCACCAATGTATCCCATGCCTCCTTAGGCGTCTCTAGATCCTGTATATGCACAATCATAGAATCTGAAATGCTAACGGACAGCCAATACAGGCATTTTCTGGCTTTTTCATGCCATTCTTTAAAGGCCTTCAATTCAGCAGGAGTGGGAGCAGCACCCAAAACTGGTTCTGCAGTTTCACCACTGATGTAATCCCAAACTCCCTTTCCCATAAAGAAGTTTGTCATCCTGAACTTCCATGCTTGGAAGTTGTTCTTGTCAAGCTTCTCACTGACAATGGTAGATAGATTCTCAGACATTTTACAAATCACGAATTGCAACAGCAACCTGTAAACACAGCAAATGCCTCACAAGGGCAAATAGCAAAACTTCTGCGAAAAGCCTCACAGGGGCAGATCTGCAACACTGACGAAAGTGGTATTTCACCACACAGTCACTTCCTCGTGACGATTTTGCATCAACAGGCAACAGGCATGAATCTGCAACTCTCAATATCTCTGCACATAGGCATACAATGCAATTTCTGTGGCACCTTTCCACCGACTAGCCGCGCGGTGGTCGCACAGCAAAAACAGGGCCTTTTTCTGAGTGCCTGTGAAGAACTTCCGCCTTCAAAACGGGCCCCGAAACGGCCTCAAATCAGAAAAATAAAGTCACCGAGGGCTTCGCCCGCACCCGCAGCATATACTGCGCTCTCGCCGCACCGCGAAGGGCCTCTCAATCTGAAGCAGTGCACTCCTGCACTTCTGGCTGTGCTACCTGCAGAGATTTGCTCCCAAACTCGAAATAGAGAAGCTACACTGGTCCTCTTACCAGGACACCACAAACTTGGCTAGCTTTCTTGAGCTCCTTACCACGAACAAGGCTCTGATACCATGTAAAGAATAAGGGAGAGAGATAGGAGACTCAAGTTCAGCTTTCTTCACAACACACAAAAGAGAGAGGACACAAGGTTGGAGGGTGAAGCCTTTCTTCACTTTTGCACACAACAACAATACAATAGAAGAGGGAAATACCCTATATGTCAAAACCTAGAATACGTGGTTCATATGTGAACCCAAACCAAAAACATACGTGGTAGTCTAACTACACCACGAGTACAACTAACATAGGCGGTGACATAAATGATAGTCATCCAGAAGATATGTCGGGGATAGAGCTTGATATCTCAACAACTTCATCTTCCTTTGATGTCTCATCTTGGTTCTTCCATGCTCACTATCATTGGTATCTTATGATTTGGTGCTTTCACTTTTTTCATCATCTCTGTCCTTCATACGCTTCTTTGTGACTTCAGTCATCTCTTTTAACACTTGATTTGCACGTTCTTCATTGGCTTTATGCATGTTGGACATGTTGCACATATACTCAAGTTCCTGCTCAAGGTCTCGTGCATGATGTTTCCATGCATCCAGTGAATCTGATGCATGCATAGGTTCCTTGACCTCAATCGATATAGGTGGCTTCCAAGTTGTCATCACTTGGTGTAGAGCATTTTCAATCTCTTGACGTTGTTGCTTCTCATGGTGATAGCGTTCTCGCCATTCTTCCTCAGTAAGTGTCATCAGTGTTGAACTTCTTCTTGACTAATGGTGATCATTTTCCACATCCTCATCATGATGTAGATCTTCAGGGTAACGTATCTCTAATGGAATACACCTTCCAGACATAGTTAAGTATGTGCACAGTGCAAAGAAAAAATCACTATGAAAGGAAATATACACAAACACAAGACTTATCTCAATTCGATTTCCAAGCATTGAAAGTGGCTATTTGTCGAATAGTATCTCTGTGGGCTCTCGAACTCACATGATTCCAACAAGTGAATCCATGTTGCAAGGTACACAATGAGGCTTGTGTCCGATAGCACTTGTAGACTGCCTCGTGCTCTTGTGAACACTTGCTTTTGTTTTTGTTTTTGTTTTGCTTTGTTTTGTTTTTTTGAGATTCTCCTCTTCCAAAATCCATTGGGTTGCTCCCTTGTTTGCACTTTTGCCTTGAAGGATATCTTTATGACTAGGAACTTCAAAGAATAGAGCAACAAAGTGACTTGATCTAGTGGATAGTCACCAATTGTTAAGGGGACTTGAGCTAGAACAATACCGGGATGGGGGACCTCCCAGGAAGTTTTAAGAGCAAGCCTTGGTCATCGCCTTTGTCGTACGCTTGGAGGAGCTAAGGCACGGGTGTGCATTCACAGTCTTCGACCTATCTACATACGAACGACTTCTTTTGCTGCGATTTTTTTTTCATCGCACGTTTTCTGCCTACGAGCCATTCTGCGATGTTTGCTTTTGCTGCTTTGTTGTTGCTTCGTTGTGCTCTTATGCGTGGTGTCTGCAATCAGACGCATGCTATGGTTTCTTGTTCAAGGATGCGGGGTGCGTGTGCTTCCCATGCTATGGATGACGAAACCTGGCTCTGATACCACTGTGATGGAAACACTCACGGAACTTGCAAATCCTTGAAAAACACAGCAACACTCTTCAAAAATATGCACAAATTCTCAAAACTCACAAACAGAAGAGACATAACAAGCCTGCTGGGTACAATCTCCCCCCATAGGTGTGGTGCTCTCCTTCCACCTCCTATATATTTATGTATATTCCCCAAAAAGCTTCCGAGCAAAAATCATACAAAAAGCCCTTGTGCTTTCCTCCATACACCCTTTTACAAAAAGCCCATCCACCTTCTAGAATAGCTGGCTTTTTCTAAAAATAAAGCTTTTTCTAACTTTACTTTATACACTTAGCTCAGCCACTTATATTCCAAAATTCAAATATGTACATAAGCTTTTGTAATATAAAAAATTAGGCATAAGCCTTATTCATCCCCACATCACTGAGTTGCGTCTACATGCCTAAAATATGGTGGATCATGATAGATGCCATCGCCAGATCAATTACTTTCCCCCTAGATTCACACGATGGATAGTAATGAAATATTGCAAGCATAAGATAACCTTGGAATTAATCACCACAATCAATCAACCTTTCAGTATTATAACAATGAAAAATCAATAAATCACAGATGAATGGTGCACACATGTGACACATACCATCTCATGGTGCACCTGATGCTACACATGAATAAAATCATACGGATGGTGTACACATGCTACACATACCATCATTGCATAAGTGGTGCACATAATGCTACACACTCATATAGCCCCACAGCCATATATCCAGCCATATAGGAGCACACATGCATCATTACGGAACATCGAACACACATGCATCAGCTGCGCGATAAAAATGTCGGATCTCACTAAACTAAATACTGAAGGATTAAATTAATGGGATAATTCATGTTCTCATAACACCTTGCAGCTTATAGTTTCTGCATAGCCTATCACACCAACTATTGTAGTGTCCAACAGAGTATTCATTGGACCATACACAACATGTTCTGGATGCAGTTTTGATTTTGATTCTTTGTGCTTAGAGGTGTTCTCACTGCTTGCAAACATGTCTACCGCTTTCTATGCTTTGTGCACATATGTTTGGTGAAAGGGATGTGTGTAGAGAACAACTGTCTAAAACAGTTCCTCCAAGGATGAAGAAGATGCTCGAATTGCCTGCTCCTGAAAAAGGTAACACATATTTTATCCATTGTAGGCAATTATTTACATTTGCTTCTTATCATTTCTCCTTACCAATGCTTGGTTTAGTTGCTAATGTCCATTGTTTCTTCCAAAACAATTTTCTAGTGTGACCATGAAAAATATTACAAATAACACCACTGAAGCTGAGCAAAACCTAGATGCTCGGATTGCCTACTCCTGAAAAAGGTAACACATATTTTATCCATTGTAGGCAATTATTTACATTTGAGTCTTATCATTTCCCCTTACCAATGCTTGGTTTAGTTGCTAATGTCCATTATTTCTTCCAAAACAATTTTCTAGTGTGACCATGCAAAATATTACAGATAACACCACTGAAGCCGAGCAAAACCTAGATGATCTACATGAAAACCCAATTCCAAAAAATCCAAGAGGAACATTAGAGGAGATACACCGTGGTTTTGTTGAAGACTGCAGAGGGTTCACATCTAGAAGTGAATGTGAGTTTATGCAACAACTGCATGGAAAGAGGGGGAGCAATGCTGGTTCCAGGAAGGAAAGACCTGTAAGCACACTAGAGACCATGCCATCTAAGCACGTTAGGGACCAGCGGAGACCAGCATAGGCAATGCCATCAAAGTGACATGTTGAAGTTGAGGGTGCACATGTGTCTCCAAAGAAGACACCATGGAGGTCTCCTAGGAGGGAAGCACAGATTGAGGAGGAAGCTCTTAAAGAGGACGGTGAAGAGAAAGAGGCAGAGGATGAAGTACCTCTATCCTCTTTATTACATTCAAGGAAAAAAAAGGCCTGCAAAGATTTGCCTTGTTCTTTTCCAAAGAGGAAAACAAAAGGCATGTAAGAGTGTGTGCATTGGCATTTGCCCATATTGTAGCACGGCCCTTCCAGTTCGTATTGAAATTATGAATTTCCATCTCTCCTCCAACTCCTTGTTCAATTGACTATATGCAAAAGCTATGTTTGGTGTATGATTTTGCTATGTTGAGTATAAATTTTAGTTTCATGTTTAGTAACTGTTTTCAGTATGCACTTAGTAGCATTTTTTATTAAATGCAGTAGCAAGAGTGCCAAAGAGAAAAGATAGTGATGATGCAAAGGTTAGTGGCAATTTGGAGATGCCCGATGATGCACAGCCAGGACATTGCACAGCTAGAGATTGCATAGGCTGATGATGCATAGCCATATATTGCACAGCCTGATGATGCACAACCAGATATTGCACAACCCGATGATGCACAACTAGGTATTGCATAGCCCGATGTTGCACAACCTGATGATATTGTTGAGATATCGAGCTCCACTCGCGATATGCCAGGGTGACTGTTGTGCATTTATGTCACCAACTTGTTAGTTGGAGATGCGGTTGGTACACCGCTCATGAATAATAGCTGGATGACAGCTATCCTTATCTACACTAGTTCGTGGCTCAGTTAGTATGCCACCTTAGTTAGTTGAGTTTGGTTTGAGACCCACATATAGGGTTCTTCTATTTCTTTGTACATGAGTTCTTTTGGCTTTCACAACTAAGAAGAGGAAAACTGTTTTCAGCCTCCACCTTTGTGTGTATTCCCCCATTGTGCATGTGAGAAAGCCGCAAGTGAGACTCCTTCCCTCTCTCCCACAATCTTCACATGGTATCAGAGCCTTGTTCGTGGTAAGGAGCTCAAGAAAGCAAGCCAAGTTCGTGGTGTCTTGGTAAGAGGACCAGTGTTGCTTTCCTATTTCGAGTTTGGGAGCAAATCTCTGCAGGTAGCACAGCCAGAAGTGCAGGAGTGCACTATTTCAGATTGAGATGCCCTTCGCGGTGTGGCGAGAGCGCAGTATCTGCTGCGGGAGAGGGCAAAGCCCTGGGCCCATTTTGAAGGCGGAAGTTCTCTGCAGGCACTCAGAAAAAGGCCCTGTTTTTGCTGTGCGACCACTGTTCTGCGGGTCGGTGAAAAGTTTCCGTAGAAATTGCATCGTCGTATGCCTGTGTGCAGAGATATTGGGAGTTGTTGATTCATGCCTGTTGCCTGTTGATGCAAAATCGTCACTAGTAAGTGACTGTGTGGTGAAATACCACTTTCGTCAGTTTTGTAGATCTGCCCGTGTGAGGCAAAAAGCTGTGTTTTTTGCAGTGACAGAATATTTTGCAGTGTTCTGTAATGGCATCTGATTCTCTTTCACAGATTGTCACTGAAAAGCTTGACAAGAACAACTTCCAGGCATGGAAGTTTAGAATGACGAATTTCTTGATGGGAAAAGGCTATTGGGAATTCATTACAGGAAATGAAGAAGAACATGTTCTTCCTAATGTTCCCAGTAAACAGGAAATGCAGGCATTCAAAGGATGGCATGAGAGAGCCAGGAAAGTTATGTACTAGCTGTCTATCAGTATTTCGGACTCCATGATTGTGCATATTCAGGATGCAAATACGCCAAAGGAGGCATGGGATACTTTGGCAAAAATGTATAGCACAAACATGCAAGCCAGGAAAATGCAACTCAAACAGGAGTTGCACAATGTGCAGAGAGAAAATTTGAGCATAAATGACTACCACATGAAAGTGAAGAAAATTGCAGATGCACTTGCTTCCATTGGGTCGCCAGTGGATGATGACGATTTGGTTTCTGTGACCTTGAATGGTCTAGGAAAGGATTATGCACAATTCCGGACATCATTGCCGTCCGTGAAAAATTTCCAGATTTTGAGGAGTTGATTGCTCTAGGTTGCAGAAATGCACAAGGTTTGTGAAGCCTGTCAATTTGGGAAACAGGCAAGGAAACCTTTTCCTAGGCATGTTCAAGAGAGTAAAAATCCATTGCAATTAATCCACTCTGATGTGTGGACTACAAAAGCTGCATCTATTGGAGGCTGTCACTATTTTGTTACATTTATTGATGACTTCAGCAGAAAACTGTGGGTGTATTTTATGAAAAAGAAAAGTGAAGTGTTTGGGCACTTCAAAGCTTTCAAAGCTATGGTGGAAAAAGAAACAGGCCTGCAAATAAAATGCCTAAGGTCAGATGGAGGGGGAGAGTACCTCTCAAATGAGTTTGCAAGGTTCTTGCAGGAGCATGGTATAAAGCAGCAATATTCATGCAGTCATACCCCACAGCAAAATGGAATTGCAGAAAGAAAAAATAGGCATATTGGAGAGGTATCTCAGGCTATGCTAAATGAAAATAATCTACCAGATTATTATTGGGCTGAAGCAGTTGCTACAGCAGTCTATATAATGAACAGGAGTCCCACTGCAGCAATACATGGCATGACGCCAGAGGAGATGTATACTAGTAGGAAACCAGATATTTCTCATTTGAAGATTTTTGATTGCATTGCCTATGTCCATGTGCCAGATGAGTTGAGGTCCAAGATGGATCCAAAAGCTGAGAAGTGCGACTTTATTGGTTATTCTCTGCAGCAAAAAGGGTATAGATGCTATAACCCTTCTACACGTAAGTTCACAGTGAGCAGAGATGTCGTTTTTGATGAGATGAGCAGCTGGTATAAACCAGTAAATGTGATGATTGATGTAGATGCACAAAATGGTAATGCTGCACAGAATGCACAGCAACAATCACAAAATATTAGTGGACCTGGAGTGTCCTCTACCAGTGTTTCACATACTTCACCATGGACAGGCAGATTGAGATCAGGAGAATCCCCTCAAAGCAATGCAGAGAGTGGTATGCAGGTATCACGAAAAGGAAAAGAAAAGGTAGATCAGCCCATGTATGATGTGAATGCAGGTCACTCTTGTGTGGATTGTGAATCCAGTGGCTCAGAACAGAGCATTGATGATGAGTTGGGTATTCCTTCTGTTGTTACACCTGGAGTAAGGAAGACCAGGGATGTTTTGAGAGCACCTGGAAGTGAGCCTACTTTGCACAGGTCTACCAGGGTTAGGTATCCTGTGGATAGGCTGAAATATGATGGATTTACAGCCATTCACTATGCCTATATGGTCAAAGTGATACAGGAACCAGAACCCACTTCTTTTGAGCAAGCCATGGGAAATGAAAAATGGGAGAAAGCCATGGATGAAGAAATGGATGCCTTGGATGCTAATGCTACATGGGAATTGGTGCCTTTGCCTAAAGGCAAGAATGCAATTGGTTGTAAGTGGGTTTATAAGATCAAGCACAATGCAGATGGTTCTGTGAATAGATACAAGGCAAGATTAGTTGTCAAGGGGTATGCACAGACATATGGCATTGATTATGAAGAAACTTTCAATCCGGTTGCAAGGATGGCAACCGTAAGAGCAGCCATTGCTATGGCTACATCAAAGGGATGGTCTTTACATCAGATGGATGTAAAGAATGCCTTCTTGCATGGTGATTTGCAAGAAGAGGTCTTTATGGAGCAGCCAGCAGGTTATGTTCATGCTATTCATCCTGAGTTTGTTTGCAGGTTGAAGAAAGCCTTGTATGGCTTGAAGCAAGCACCTAGAGCATGGTCTGACAAGATAGGACAGTATCTTGTCACTATTGGCTTTCAGATTTCCAAGGCAGATTTCTCACTCTATGTGAGAAAAACAGAGAAAGGGATTATGCTGCTGGTCATTTATGTTGATGATTTGATCATCACAGGTGATAGTGATGAAGATATCCTTCATGTGAAAATGCTATTGAGGCAGAAGTTTAAGATGAAGGATTTGGGAGAGCTGCATTATTTCTTGGGCATTGAGGTGATTAGATCACCAAGTGGGATACAGCTCTTGCAGAGGCAGTATGGATTGGACATGCTGTCCAAATATGGGATGACAGGCTGTAAGCCTATTTCAGTTCCTTTGGAGCAGAATGTGAAGCTGAGCGCAGATGCAGGTGAGCTTCTGGAGGACCCTACTATGTACAGACGCATAGTAGGAAGTTTGATTTACATGACTATTACCAAGCCAGATTTGAGCTATGCTGTTGGGTTGGTAAGTCAGTTTATGCAGGCTCCAAGGAAACCGCATTTGGATGCGGCTAGACGCATACTCAGGTATGTGAAGTCCACATTGCAGTATGGACTATTTTATGAGGCTGGGGTTCAGATACAGTTGCATGGATACACTGATGCTGATTGGGCTGGTAGCATTTCAGATAGACGATCTACCAGTGGATATGTGTTCTCTTTTGGGAGTGCTGCAGTCACTTGGAGCAGCAAGAAACAGCCTACAGTTGCCTTGTCGAGCACAGAGGCTGAGTACAGGGGTGCAGCAATGGCTGCATGTGAGGTAGCTTGGTTGCATAAGCTACTCTATGATATGCATCAGTCTACAGATGGCCCAGTTGTCATTTATTGTGACAACATGAGTAGTATACATTTGGCAAAGAACCTAGTCTTTCATGCCAGAACAAAGCACATTGAGGTGCATTATCATTATGTGCGGGAGAAGGTTTTACTAGGTCTTATTGATCTAGTTTATGTCAGCATAGAGGATCAGGTAGCTGACATCTTCACGAAAGCATTGGGCGCAGAGAAGCTGCGCAAGTTCAGAGACCTGCTTGGTGTGCAGGAATTGGGATTGAGCTAGAGGGGGAGTGTTGAGATATCGAGCTCCACTCGCGATATGCCAGGGTGACTGTTGTGCATTTATGTCACCAACTTGTTAGCTGGAGATGCGGTTGGTACACCGCTCATGAATAATAGCTGGATGACAGCTATCCTTATCTACACTAGTTCGTGGCTCAGTTAGTATGCCACCTTAGTTAGTTAAGTTTGGTTTGAGACCCACATATAGGGTTCTTCTATTTCTTTGTACATGAGTTCTTTTGGCTTTCACAACTAAGAAGAGTAAAACTGTTTTCAGCCTCCACCTTTGTGTGTATTCCCCCATTGTGCATGTGAGAAAGCCGCAAGTGAGACTCCTTCCCTCTCTCCCACAATCTTCATAGATATATCACAGGCTGATGTTTCAGAGCTCGATATACCATAGCCTGATGTTGCACCAGTCGATGATGTTGCACACTGTGATACACAGATTGATCTAATAGATTCCCTGGCAAATACAAAGGAGGAAGCTGATGTGCAGCTATATTATGGCAGGGCTCCAAAGTGCAATTTTCAAAAGCCTACATTGATTATTGATCTAAACAGTGTGCTCATGTTTACAGTAAATGCATGGAGAGGGGAGACCTTACCCATATACTCCCCATGCTTTGCAAGGGTTCCTGAAGATAGAGCTATCACATAATATGTCAAGAAATATGTGAAGGCATTTTTGGTGTTGGCTCATGAGTTTTTTGATATATACATATGGAGTTGTGCATTAAGCATAAATGTTTTTAGGAGAGTAGACTTGTGTTTTGGGGATATCGGAGAGAAGCTTTTAGGCTTACTATCCCAAGACCTGTGTCACAAGGCAACATTCCCATTTGCAAATGGGAAACCGATTTTATTCAAGCAACTATCTACATTTTGGGAGGTGTTTCCCTAGTACACGAAGGAGAAAACTTTGCTACTTGATGATAGCCTCCTCTACAAATGCAAAGGGAACAACTGACTTAATTTTGTCCAAGTTCAAAGATCAGGTGGAATCTAACCTAGGCTCATTTCTGATTTGTGAACTTGGTGTGTGGCTCTATGAGTGGCTACACTCACCTGATAGGTTGGCATTGGCAAGGAAGTAGCCTTACATATGGGGAGATTTGACCCTAGAATTTGAATATGTGAAGCAAAAGATGTGCCGCAGTGGAAAGATAGAGAAGCTTGCATGTCGGTGGATTGATATTACTAAGAGCCTACAATTTTGTTCTTGTACAACCAAGTTTACTGGGCATTGTAAATGTTTCTATTAATACAAAATTATGTACTTTTTCTACATTTTCCTCGTAAAGTTTAAATTGAAAATTTATTTCAGTACAGTGACATGCTGTCATAGTAAAAGTAACATTTTGAATTTATTCCAGTGATGTTTCAATTCTGTCACAATCTATTAAGAGAAGCCCACAAGCATTTGAGGAAAACATATGATAGAAACTACTAGTGTCACAATCTGGGGTTGTCATTTCTATACATATGAAAATTGTTATTATTACCCTTATGAGCATATAAGGCTCTGAAGATTATCCCTTGCTTCCTAATTATCTACCTACAATAAGTCTTTATGAATTATTTCATCTTAAGTCATTACAATAGACTATTCTTACATGTCCTCTAAATCTTTGTATGTTTTCATCTCACAAATGAGCAATGAAACATCAAGCTTCCCTTTCAAGAAGCTATTCTACATGAGCATAAGAACATATGAAAGATGTAGAATTCTTTGTTCATGCATCTGTGTGAACAAGCCATACATGTACACAATGGTACAAAAAATAGGATTTTGCTCCCATAAAACTTCATAGCATTAGGTCTCATCACAAATATTTGGCATTGCATTGTATATGGCCTCATGCATCTCTGAAGAGAGGTAGTACATGTTGTTGTCATCGTTCCTAGCATCCATTGAGAACTTAATGGACTTCACTAGATGAGAATCACAGAGGGGCCTTCAACCAGAAGTTGATAATGATTTTCATCACGTTTTTTATAGTACAAACTAGCGACATATGCAAATCCTCGCTTGCACTCTCCTCCCCATTTGTCCTTCATCATACGTGTGGCAACTTGCCTTTTCTCTATGCATTTTAGAATGTGAAAGTCTACCCCTTCATCATTATCAAGCTCTATAGGAACATTAACGCTATCACCTTCACACAACAAATGACTGATGAAGTCTTCGTGGCCCTTAAAAAGGGGTTGTTCTATTATGACTGAAAATTGAGTGCATCATCCTCTACAGCTTTCAACAATTTTTTATTCCATTTCATCACATAGTCCTTATTGACACACCTCTGGCATGCATTGCACATAAAGCCTGACATTAGTGACTTAATTTTCTGAGATTCTTGATTTGGGTTGGATCATTCTTGCTATAGCCACATACACTGTGCATTGTTTGAGAGCTGGGAAATCGTGCACAACTGTATTGTTTGGACCTATCTACATCACTAATTTTTATCTCCCAATAGAATCTTTGTATTATGTTTCCCTTCTTCTTATTGAAGGTACTACTTGATGCTATACTTAGTGTATTCCTCAAAAAAGCCACAACAGCAGATAGTGGGAGAGAGGGAAGGAGTCTCACTTGTAGCTTTTTCACATACACAATGGGGGAATACACACAAAGGTGGAGGCTGAAAATAGTTTTCCTCTTCTTAGTTGTGAAAGCCAAAAGAACTCTAGTACAAAGAAATAGAAGAACCCTATATGTGGGTCTCAAACCAAACTCAACTAACTAAGGTGGCGTACTAACTGAGCCACAAACTAGAGTAGATAAGGATAGCTGTCATCCAGCTATTATTTGTGGGTGGTGTACCAACCGCATCTCCAGCTAACAAGTCGGTGACATATATGCACAACGGTCACCCTGGCATATCGCGAGTGGAGCTCGATATCTCAACACAGCCCCCCCCCCTCTCAGCCCCTCCCACCCCCTTCCCCCCCACCCACCCCCCTCCCCGCCCCCGAGCTGGTGGCTGTGGCTACCAGCCCCCCCCCCAGCCCCTCCCACCCTCTTCACCCCTCCCACCCAACCCCCTCCCCGCCCCCGAGCCGTGGCCACCAGCCCCCCCCCTCTCAGCCCCTCCCACCCCCTTCCCCCCCACCCACCCCCCTCCCCGCCCCCGAGCTGGTGGCCGTGACCACCAACCACCCCCTCTCTCAGCCCTCCACCCCCTTCCCCCCCACCCACCCCCCTCCCCGCCCCCGCCAGTGCTGCCAGCCCCTCCTGCCCCCTTTCCTCTCCCCCCCCTTCCCCCCCTCTAGGCCGCCAACCCCCCCTTCCCCCCCCCATGGGAGACCTAGTCCCCCCCTTTCCCCCCCCTCCCTCCTCCTTTCCTCCATCTACTCAGCCCCACCCTCTTCCTCCCTTCCTCCTCCCTTCCCTCCAATCCCTCCATCCTCTTCTTCTCCTCCCCTGAACCTTTCTCTCTCTAGTTCCTCTCTCTTCAAATTTTAAAAAAAAATCTAGAAAAAAAATAAATCAAAAAAATTTGCAAGTACCTAGAAAAAGTTTGTAAGTTTGCTCTTTCTTGCTTTCTTGCTCTTCCTTCCTTGCTCTCTTGATCGTCCTTGCTTTCTTGCTTTAGTGAATGAAATGAGGGGAGAATGAATGAAGAAGGAAGACTATATATAAGAAAAATTAGGTTTTCCTCCTCCTCTCCTATTGGCTTTCCATTTCTCCCCTCTCTCCTATTGGCTTTTCATTTATCCCCTCTCCCATTGGCTCCCATTACTCCCCCTCTCCCATTGGACCCCCATCCCTCATCCCAATCTTCCATTAGCCCTCCCCCCATCCATCCATTTCTTCTTCCTCCCCATTGCCACCACTCCACATTTCCACCACTTCCCATACTCCTCCCATTTCCCAAAATCCCATATTTCCCCATCTCACCCTCCTCTTTTTCATCCCCTATTAACTCCCTCACTTATTTCACTCCCTTATTATCCTACTCCCCTATTACCTTCCCCTCTCCCATTCCATTCTTCCCTCCCCACTCTCACATCCACTTCCCATTACTCACTTGCCATTTGAAAAATATTAATATATTATTATACTATTTTTTATACTTATTATCATACACCCTTATTACTTCCCTCTCCCATTCCACTCCTCCCTCCTCATTCCCACTTCCACTTCCCATTACTCACTTGCTATACACATTTGCAAACTATTAATATATTATTATATGATTTTTTATACTATTTGCAAAATTACTTATGGGCAAAATCACAGGTGTCAAAGCGATCCTATTGTGGTCATACAACAACTGTGCTTTTATTCAAGGACATATTTATCCTCATCAACAAGCTTATTTACTCAAGGTATGAAGTGCATAATTTGTGCACTAGGTGTTTACTTTGGATCAAAATTGTTTGCCACACACACACACATATACACATACCGAGAATTTTCTAATATTATCGCATCTACATTTCTCTGATGGGCACAAAACTTTGTACACGCCTCAACCTAGGTCTTATTGACTTGCATACAAAGTGGTGCACCCATCTCATAAGTACTTGTTCGGATAACACACCTCCAAACGTATTTTATGACGATTGTGCATAACACTAGGAACAAAATGGTGTATCATGTGAGATCGACTATGCAAAGCATATCCAATGGACACAAGACTTTACACGTTCCTCAACCTAGGCAGTATTGACTTGAGTGCAAAGTGGCATCCCCATCCGATAAGTACTTGTTTGAAAAATACACCTACGATCGTGTTTTTTGACCGTTGTACATGACACCAAGGCAAAAAATGGTATTTAATACTCAATCTACCATGTAAAGCATATCCGATGGACACAATACTTTGCCCGTGCCTCAAAAGCATTGGTATGGTATTCCATGCAAAGTGGAACGCCCATTCAATAAGTACTTTTTAGAATACCACACCTAGGACCATGTTTTTTATTGGTGGTTGTCCATGATACTAAGGCAAAAACGCTGATTTATGCTTAATCGACAATGCAACGCATATGCGATCATCACACTACTTTGCACACATCTCAACCTAGGTATTATTGACTTACATGAAAAGTGGCGTGCCCATCCCATAAGTACTTAGTCGAATAACACATCTAGGACTGCGTTTTTTGACGATTGTGCATGACACTAAGGCAAAAACAATGTTTTATGCTTGATCGACAATGCAAAGCATATCCGATGGGCACAATACTTTGCACACACCTTCAACTAGGTAGAATCAACTTACATGCAAAATGGCACGCCCATCCCATAAGTGCTTCATCGGATAACATACCTAGCAGCGTGTTTTTTTACATATGTGCATGACACTAGAGCAAAAATAGTATTTAATGCTCGATCGACCATGCAAAGGATATCCGATGGGCACAACACTTTTCGTACACCTCAACCTAGGTGGTATTGAAATTATCTCAAAGAGGCACACCCATCCGATAAGTACTTGGTCAGATAACACACCTAAGGGCGTGTTTTTTGCGTATGTGTATATCACTAGGGAAAAAATGGTGTATAATCCGTGATTGACCATGCAATACATATCCGATGGTGACAATACTTTGCACACCCTGTAACGTAGTTGAAATGGACTTGCGTGCAAACTGGAGCCCCCATCAGATAACTATTCGTTTGAAATAACACACCTAGGACCGTGTTTTTTCATGGTTGTGCATGACACTAACGCAAAAACATTGTTTTATGCTTGATCGACAATGCAAAGCATATCCGATGAGCACAATACTTTGCACACACCTTTAACTAGGTGGAATCAACTTACATGCAAAGTGTCATGCCCATCCCATAAGTGCTTCATCGGATAACATACCTGGCAGCATGTTTTTTTACAGATGTGCATGACACTAGAGCAAAAATAGTATTTAATGCTCGATCGACCATGCAAGGGATATGCGATGGTGACAATACTTTGCACACATCTCAACCTAGTTGAAACAAACTTGCGTGCAAACTGGAGCCCCCATCTGATAAGTACTTGTTTCAATAACACACCTAGGACCGTGTTTTTTCATGGTTGTGCATGACACTAAGGCAAAAACGGTGTTTTATGCTTGATCGACAATGCAAAGCATATCTGATGGGCACAATACTTTGCACACACCTTCAACTAGGTAGAATCTACTTACATGCAAAGTGTCACACCCATCCCATAAGTGCTTCATCGGATAACATACCTAGCAGCTTGTTTTTTTAGAGATGTGCACTAGAGCAAAAATAGTATTTAATGCTTGATCGACCATGCAAAGGATATCCGATGGGCACAACACTTTTCGTACACCTCAACCTAGGTGGTATTGAAATGTTCTCAAAGAGGCACACCCATCCGATAAGTACATGGTCAAATAACACACCTAAGTGCGTGTTTTTTTGCGGATGTGCATATCACTAGGGAAAAAATGGTGTATAATGCGTGATCAACCATGCAAAACATATCGGATGGTGACAATACTTTGCATGCATCTCAACCTAGTGGAAAAGGACTTGTGTGCAAAGTGGAGCCCCCATACGATAAGTACTTTTTGGAATAACACACCTAGGACTGTGTTTTTTCATGGTTGTGCATGACACTAAGGCAAAAACGGTGTTTTATGCTTGATCGACAATGCAAAGCATATCCGATGGGCACAATACTTTGTACACACCTTCAACTAGGTAGAATGGACTTACATGCAAAGTGGCACGCCCATCCCATAAGTGCTTGATCGGATAACATACCTAGCAGCGTGTTTTTTTACAGATGTGCATGACACTAGAGCAAAAATAGTATTTAATGCTCGATCGACCATGCAAAGGATATCCGATGGGCACAACACTTTTCGTACACCTCAACCTAGGTGGTATTGAAATGTTCTCAAAGAGGCACACCCATCCGATAAGTACTTGGTCAGATAACACACCTAAGGGCGTGTTTTTTGCGTATGTGCATATCACTAGGGAAAAAATGGTGTATAATGCGTGATCGACCATGCAAAGCATATCCGATGGTGACAATACTTTGCACGCCCTGCAACATAGTTGAAATGGACTTGCATACAAACTGGAGCCCCCATCCGATAAGTACTTTTTTGAATAACACACCTAGGACCGTGTTTTTTCATGGTTGTGCATGACACTAACGCAAAAACATTATTTTATGCTTGATCGACAATGTCGTTGAAACGGAATTGGGTACAAAGTGGGGCCCCCATCTGATAAGTACTTATTTGAATAACACACCTATGGCTGTGTTTTTATATGGTTGTGCATGACACTAAGGCAAAAACGGTGTGTTATGCTTGATCGAGAATGCAAAGCATATCCGATGGGCACAATACTTTGCACACACCTTCAAATAGGTGGAACTGACATACATGCAAAGTGGCACGCCCATCGCATAAGTGCTTGATCAGATAACACACCTAGCAGCGTGTCTTTTTACGGATGTGCATGGCACTAAGGCAAAAATGGTATTTAATGCTCGATCGACCATGCAAAGCATATCCGATGGGCACGATACTTTGCACACACCTTCAACTAGGTGGAATTGACTTACATGCAAAGTGGCATTCCCATCGCATAATTGCTTGATCGGATAACACACCTAGCAGCGTGTTCTTTTACGGATGTGCATGGCACTAAGGCAAAAATGGTATTTAATGCTCGATCGACCATGCAAAGCATATCTGATGGGCATAATACTTTTCCTATACCTCAACCTAGGCGGTATTAAAATGTTGTCAAAGAGGCACACCCATTCGATAAGTACTTGGTCAGATAACATACCTAAGGGCGTGTTTTTTTGCAGATGTGCATACCACTAGGGAAAAAATGGTGTATAATGTGTGATCGACCATGCAAATCATATCCGATGGTGAAAATACTTTGCACACACCTCAACCTCATTGAAACAGACTTGCGTGCAAAATAGAGCCCCCATCCGATAAGTACTAGTTTGAATAACACACCTAGGACGGTGTTATTTCATGGTTGTGCATGACACCAAGGCAAAAACGGTGTTTTATGCTTAATCGACAATGCAAAGCATATTCGATGGGCACAATACTTTGCACACACCTTCAAATAGGTGGAATCGACTTACATGCAAAGTGGCACCCCCATCCCATAAGTTCTTGATCGGATAACATACCTAGCAGCGTGTTTTTTGACGGATGTGCATGACACTAGAGTAAAAATAGTATTTAATGCTCGATCGACCATGCAAAGGATATCCGATGGGCACAAAACTTTTCGTACACCTCATCCTAGGTGGTATTGAAATGTTCTCAATGAGGCACACCCATCCGATAAGTACTTAGTCAGATAACACACCTAATGGCGTGTTTTTTTACGGATGTGCATATCATTAGGGAAAAATGGTGTATAATGCGTGATCGACCATGCAAATCATATCCGATGATGACAATACTTTGCGTGCACCTCAACGTAGTTGAAATGGACTTGCGTGCAAATTGGAGCCCCCATCTGATAAGTACTTATTTAAATAACACACCTATGGCCGTGTTTTTATATGGTTGTGCATGACACTAAGGCAAAAACGGTGTGTTATGCTTGATCGAGAATGCAAAGCATATCCGATGGGCACAATACTTTCCACACACCTTCGACTAGGTGTAATTGCCTTACATGCAAAGTGGCATGCCCATCGCATAAGTGCTTGATCAGATAACACACCTAGCAGCGTGTTTTTTTACAGATGTGCATGGCACTAAGGCAAAAATGGTATTTAATGCTCGATCGACCATGCAAAGCATATCCGATGGGCACGATACTTTGAGAACATTTCAATAACACCTAGGTTGAGGCGTACGAAAAGTTTTGTGCCCATCGGATATCCTTTGCATGGTCGATCGAGCATTAAATACTATTCTTGCTCTAGTGTCATGCACATCCGTCAAAAAACATGCTGCTAGGTATGTTATCCCATCAAGCACTTATGGGATGGGTGTGCCACTTTGCATGTAAGTCGATTCCACCTAGTTGAAGGTGTGTGCAAAGTATTGTGCCCATCGGATATGCTTTGCATTGTCGATCAAGCATAAAACACCGTTTTTGCTGTGGTGTCATGCACAACCATGAAAAAACACGGTCCTAGGTGTGTTATTCAAGCTAGTACTTATCCGATGGGGGCTCCAGTTTGCACGCAAGTCCGTTTCAACTAGGTTGAGGTGTGTGCAAAGTACTGTCACCATAGGATATGATTTGCATGGTCGATCACACATTATACACCGTTTTTTCCCTAGTGGTATGCACATCCGCAAAAAAACACGCCCCTAGGTATGTTATCTGACCAAGTACTTATCGGATGGGTGTGCCTCTTTGAGAACATTTCAGTACCACCTAGGTTGAGGTATAGGAAAAGTATTATGCCGATCGGATATGCTTTGCATGGTCGATCAAGCATTAGATACCATTTTTGCCTTAGTGCCATGCACATCCGTAAAAAAACACGCTGCTATGTGTGTTATCCGATCAAGCACTTATGCGATGGGAATGCCACTTTGTATGTAAGTCAATTCCACCTAGTTGACGGTGTGTACAAAGTATCGTGCCCATCGGATATGCTTTGCATGGTCTATCGAGGATTAAATACCATTTTTGCCTTAGTGCCATGCACATCCGTAAAAAAACACGCTGCTAGGTGTGTTATCTGATCAAGCACTTATGCAATGGGCGTGCCACTTTTCATGTAAGTCAATTCCACCTAGTTGAGGGTGTGTGCAAAGTATTGTGCCCATCGGATATGCTTTGCATTGTCGATCAAGCATAACACACCGTTTTTGCCTTAGTGTCATGCACAACCATATAAAAACACGGCCATAGGTGTGTTATTCAAATAAGTACTTATCAGATGGGGGCTCCACTTTGCACGCAAGTCTTTTTCAACTACTTTGAGGTGCGTGCAGAGTATTGTCACCATCGGATATGATTTGCATGGTCGATCACGCATTATACACCATTTTTCCTTAATGATATGCACATCCGCAAAAAAACATGCCATTAGGTGTGTTATCTGACTACTTATCCGATGGGTGTGCCTCATTGAGAACATTTCAGTAACACCTAGGTTTTGGTGTACGAAAAGTTTTGTGCCCATCGGTTATCCTTTGCATGGTCGATCGAGCATTAAATACTATTTTTGCTCTAGTGTCATGCACATTCGTAAAAAAACACGCTGCTAGGTATGTTATCCGATCAAGCACTTATGGGATGGGTGTGCCACTTTGCATGTAAGTCGATTCCACCTAGTTGAAGGTGTGTGCAAAGTATTGTGCCCATCGGATATGCTTTGCATTGTCGATCAAGCATAAAGCACCATCCGATAAGTACTTGGTTAGATAACATACGTAAGGGCGTGTTTTTTTGCGGATGTGCATACCACTAGGGAAAAAACGGTGTATAATGCATGATCGACCATGCAAATCATATCTGATGGTTACAATATTTTCCACACACCTCCACCGAGTTGAAACAAACTTGCGTGCAAAGTGGAGCCCCCATCCGATAAGTACTAGTTTGAATAACACACCTAGGACCGTGTTTCTTCATGGTTGTGCATGACACTAAGGCAAAAATGGTGTTTTATGCTTGATCGACAATGCAAAGCATATCCAATGGGCACAATACTTTGCACACACCTTCAACTAGGTGGAATCAACTTACATGCAAAGTGGCACACCCATGATCGACCATGCAAATCATATTCGATGGTGACAATACTTTGCACACACCTCCACCTAGTTGAAACAGACTTGCGTGCAAAGTGGAGCCCCCATCCGATAAGTACTAGTTTGAATAACACACCTAGGACCGTGTTTTTTCATGGTTGTGCATGACACCAAGGCAAAAACGGCGTTTTATGCTTGATCGACAGTGCAAAGCATATCCGATGGGCACAATAATTTGCACACACCTTCAAATAGGTGAAATCAACTTACATGCAAATTGGCACACCCATCCCATAAGTGCTTGATTGGATAACATACCTAGCAGCGTGTTTTTTGATGGATGTGCATGACACTAGAGCAAAAATCGTATTTAATGCTCGATCGACCATGCAAAGGATATCTGATGGGCTTTTTGTACTCCTCAACCTAGGTGATATTGAAATTTTCTCAATGAGGCACACCCATCCGATAAGTACTTGGTCAGATAACACACCTAATGGCGTGTTTTTTTGCGGATGTGCATATCATTAGGGAAGAAATGGTGTATAATGCGTGATCGACCATGCAAATCATATCTGATGGTGACAATACTTTGCACACACCTGAACATAGTTGAAAGGGACTTGCGTGCAAAGTGGAGCCGCCATCTGATAAGTACTTATTTGAATAACACACCTATGGCCGTGTTTTTATATGGTTGTGCATGACACTAAGGCAAAAACTGTGTGTTATGCTTGATCGGCAATGCAAAGCATATCCGATGGGCACAATACTTTGCACACACCTTCAACTAGGTGGAATTGACTTACATGCAAAGTGGCACGCCCATCGCATAAGTGCTTGATCAGATAACACACCTGCAGCGTGTTTTTTATAGATGTGCATGGCACTAAGGCAAAAATGGTATTTAATGCTCGAGCGACCATGCAAAGCATATCTGATGGGCACGATACTTTGCACACACCTTCAACTATGTGGAATTGACTTACATGCAAAGTGGAATTCCCATCGCATAAGTGCTTGATCGGATAACACACCTAGCAGCGTGTTTTTTTACGGATGTGCATGGCACTAAGGCAAAAATGGTATTTAATGCTCGATCGACCATGCAAAGCATATCCAATGGGCATAATACTTTTCCTATACCTCAACCTAGGTGGTATTAAAATGTTGTCAAAGAGGCACACCCGTTCGATTAGTACTTGCTCAGATAACATACCTAAGGGCGTGTTTTTTTGCGGATGTGCATACCACTAGGGAAAAAACGGTGTATAATGCGTGATTGACCATGCAAATCATATCCGATGGTGACAATACTTTGCACACACCTCAACCTAGTTTAAATGGACTTGGGTGCAAGCTGGAGCCCCCATCCAATAAGTACTAGTTTGAATAACACACCTAGGACCGTGTTTTTTCATGGTTGTGCATGACACTAAGGCAAAAACTATGTTTTATGCTTGATCGACAATGCAAAGCATATCCGATGGGCACAATACTTTGCAGAAACCTTCAACTATATGTAATAGACTTACATGCAAAGTGGCACACCCACCCCATAAGTGCTTAATCAGATAACATACCTAGCAGCGTGTTTTTTGACGGATGTGCATGACACTAGAGCAAAAATAGTATTTAATGCTCAATCCACCATGCAAAGGATATCCGATGGGCACATAACTTTTTGTACACCACAACCTAGGTGTTATTGAAATGTTCTCAATGATGCACACCCATCCGATAAGTACTTGGTCAGATAACACACCTAATGGCATGTTCTTTTGCGGATGTGCATATCATTAGGGAAAAAATGGTGTATAATGCATGATCGACCATGCAAATCATATCCGATGGTGACAATACTTTGCACGCACCTCAACATAGTTGAAACGGATTTGCGTGCAAAGTGGAGCCCCCATCTGATGAGTACTTTGATTAACACACCTATGGCCGTGTTTTTATATGGTTGTGCATGACACTAAGGCAAAAACGGTGTGTTATGCTTGATCGAGAATGCAAAGCATATCCGATGGGCACAATACTTTGCACACACATTCAACTAGGTGGAATTGACTTACATGCAAAGTGGCACGCCCATCGCATAAGTGCTTGATCAGATAACACACCTAGCAGTGTGTTTTTTTATGGATGTGCATGACACTAGAGCAAAAAGAGTATTTAATGCTCGATCGACCATGCAAAGCTGATGGGCACAATACTTTTCGTACACCTCAACCTAGGTGGTATTGAAATGTTCTCAAAGAGGCACACCCATCCGATAAGCACTTGGTCAGATAACATACCTAAGGGCGTGTTTTTTTGCTCATGTGCATACCACTAGGGGAAAAACGGTGTATAGTGCATGATTGACCATGCAAAGCATATCCGATGGGCACAACACTTTTCGTACGTGTCAACCTAGGTGGTATTGAGATGTTCTCAATGAGGCACACCCATCCGATAAGTACTTGGTCAGATAACACACCTAATGGCGTGTTTTTTGCGGATGTCCATATCACTAGGGAAAAAATGGTGTATAATGCGTGATCGACCATGAAAAGCATATCCGATGGTGACAATACTTTGCACACACCTCAATTTAGTTGAAACAGACTTGCGTGCAAAGTGGAGCCCCCATTCGATAAGTACTTATTTGAATAACACAGCTACGGCCGTGTTTTTATATGGTTGTGCACGACACAAAGGCAAAAACGGTGTTCTATGCTTGATCGACAATGCAAAGCATATCCGATGGGCACAATATTTTGCACACACCTTCAACCAGTTGGAAGTGACTTACATGCAAAGTGCCATTCCCATCGTATAAGTACTTGATTGGATAACACACTAAGGCAAAAATGGTATTTAATGCTTGATCGACCATGCAAAGCATATCCGATGGGCATAATACTTTTCTTAAACCTCAACCTAGGTGGTATTGAAATGTTCTCAGAGAGGCACACCCATCCGATAAGTACTTGGTCAGATAACATACCTAAGGGCGTGTTTTTTTGCGGATGTGCATATCACTAGGGAAAAAATGGTGTATAATGTGTGATCGACCATACAAAGCATATCCGATGGTGACAATACTTTGCACTCATCTCAACCTAGTTGAAACGGACTTGCGTGCAAACTGGAGCCCCCATCCGATAAGTACTAATTTGAATAACACACCTAGGACCGTGTTTTTTCATGGTTGTGCATGACACTAAGGCAAAAACGGTGTTTTATGCTTGATCGACCATGCAAAGCATATCCGATGGTGGCAATAATTTGCACGCACCTCAACCTAGTTGAAACAGACTTGTGTGCAAAGTGGAGCCCCCATCCGATAAGTACTTGTTTAATTAACACACTTAGGACAGTGTTTTTTTATGGTTGTGCATGTAACTAAGGCAAAAACAGTATTTTATGCTTGATCGACAATGCAAAGCATATCTGATGGGCACGATACTTTGCATACACCTTCAACTAGGTGGAATTGACTTACATGAAAAGTGGCATTCCCATTGCATAAGTGCTTGATCGGATAACACACCTAGCAGCGTGTTTTTTTACGGATGTGCATGACACTAAGGCAAAAATGGTAATTAATGCTCGATCGACCATGCAAAGCATATCCGATGGACATAATACTTTTCCTATACCTCAACCTAGGTGGTATTGAAATGTTCGCAAAGAGGTACACCCATCCGATAAGTACTTGGTCAGATAACATACCTAAGGGCGTGTTTTTTTGCGGATGTGCATACCACTAAGGAAAAAACGGGGTATAATGCGTGATCGACCATGTAAATCATATCCGATGGTGGCAATACTTTGCACACACCTCAACCTAGTTGAAACGGACTTGCGTGCAAACTAGAGCCCCCATCCAATAAGTACTAGTTTGAATAACACACCTGGAACCGTGTTTTTTCATGGTTGTGCATGACACTAAGGCAAAAATGGTGTTTTATGCTCGATCGACAATGCAAAGCATATCCGATGGGCACAATACTTTGCACACACCTTCAACCAGGTGGAATTGACTTACATGCAAAGTGGCATTCCCATTGATCGCATAACACACCTAGCAGTGTGTTTTTTTTACGGATGTGCATGACGCGAGCAAAAATAGTATTTAATGCTCGATCGACCATGCAAAGCATATCCGATGGGCACAAAACTTTTCGTACACCTCAACCTAGGTGGTATTGAAATGTTCTCAAAGAGGCACACCCATCCAATAAGTACTTGGTCAGATAACACACTTAAGGGCGTGTTTTTTTGTGGATGTGCATATCACTAGGGAAAAAATGGTGTATAATGCGTGATTGACCATGCAAAGCATATCCGATGGTGACAATACTTTGCACGCATCTCATCCTAGTTGAAACGAACTTGAGTGAAAAGTGGAGCCCCCATCCAATAAGTACATGTTTGATTAACACACTTAGGACCGTGTTTTTTCATGGTTGTGCATGATACTAAGGCAAAAATGGTGTTTTATGCTTGATCGACAATGCAAAGCATATCCGATGGGCACAATACTTTGCACACACCTTCAACTAGGTGGAATGGACTTACATGCAAAGTGGCACGCCCATCGCATAATGCATGATCGACCATGCAAAGGATAACTTGTCATGTCCATCTGATGAGTACTTGATCGGATAACTTCTCCCACCAATAAATTAAGTACTAATTAAAAATTATAATAAATGAGTAGATTATTAAAAAGAGACTAACATTTATGTAATTGTTGCTACTGCAGCTTGCTTCCGAAGGACTCTCACAAAGGAGATGGCTATAGATTTTGTTCTAGGGTTGGATGTGATTTTGTGTAGGAAAAGAGAAGTAGTTGCATTTGCTACAATCCATGATAGTGATCCCAATTCAGTTTGCCACTTTCGAAGACTTGGCAAAGATAAGGTGGTAGTTACTGTATCAAAGATTCTTAGCGCACATGTTGAGCTAAAGTATAAATGTGGAGATATGGAAACACTTGGAGATGTTATGCCCTACAATACATCCAACAAATCATTTATAGCATGGGACAAAGATGAGACTTATGCAACAGACATTATCAAGAATACAAAGTGCACCACCTTGGATTTTACTATAGGGGACATTTTACAAATGAGATCATTTGCAAATAATGTAAAGAATAAGGGAGAGAGATAGGAGACTCAAGTTCAGCTTTCTTCACAACACACAAAAGAGAGAGGACACAAGGTTGGAGGGTGAAGCCTTTCTTCACTTTTGCACACAACAACAATACAATAGAAGAGGGAAATACCCTATATGTCAAAACCTAGAATACGTGGTTCATATGTGAACCCAAACCAAAAACATACGTGGTAGTCTAACTACACCACGAGTACAACTAACATAGGCGGTGACATAAATGATAGTCATCCAGAAGATATGTCGGGGATAGAGCTTGATATCTCAACACTCCCCCTCAAGCTCAAATCCATCTCACGTACACCAAGCAAGCTCCTAAATCTGCGAAGCTTCTCGGTACCCAATGCCTTCGTAAAGATATCAGCCACCTGCTCCTCAGTGCTGACATAGACAAGATCAATCTCACCAGCTAGAACCTTCTCTCTCACAAAGTGATAATGCACCTCAATGTGCTTCGTTCTAGCATGATAAACTGGGTTATTAGCAAGCATGATGCTGCTAATGTTGTCACAATGAATGACAACTGCTGCATGAACTGACTGTCCCATATCTGCAAGTAGCTTCTGTAACCAAGCTACCTCACATGCAGCCATTGCTGCACCTCTGTACTCAGCCTCTGTGCTCGACAAGGCAACTGTTGGCTGCTTCTTGCTGCTCCAACTGATGGCACCACTCCCAAGGGAAAACATAAAACCACTAGTAGATCTCCTGTCTGAGACACTACCAGCCCAGTCAGCATCTGTGTATCCATGTACCTGTAATGCACACCCAGCTTCATAAAACAGTCCATAATGCAATGTGGACTTCACATACCGCAGTATGCGCCTAGCCGCATCCAAATGTGGCTTCCTTGGTGCCTGCATAAACTGACTCACCAGCCCCACAGCATAGCTCAAATCTGGTCTGGTTATAGTCATGTAAATCAAGCTACCTACTATGCGCCTATACATAGTAATATCTTCAAGAAGCTCACCTGACTCTGCATTGAGCTTCACATTCTGCTCCAATGGAACAGAAATAGGCTTACAGCCTGTCATCCCATATTTGGATAGCATGTCCAAACCGTATTGCCTTTGCAACAGCCATATCCCACTCGGGGATCTAATAACCTCAATGCCCAAGAAGTAACGCAGCTCTCCCAAATCCTTCATCTCAAATTTCTGCTTCAATAGTAGCTTCACTTCATTAATGTCTGCATCACTATCACCTGTAATAATCAAGTCATCAACATAGATGACTATAAGCACAATCCCTCTGTTTGTCCTTTTCACATAAAGTGAAAAATCTGAATTGGAAATCTGAAATCCAATAGTGACAAGATATTGCCCTATCTTGTCTGACCATGCCCTCGGCGCCTGTTTTAAGCCATACAAGGCTTTGCACAACCTGCATACAAAATCGGGGTGTGCTTTATCCTCATAACCTTCTGGCTGCATCATATAAACCTCTTCCTGCAAATCACCATGCAAGAAGGCATTTTTCACATCCATCTGATGCAAAGACCATCCCTTTGCAGCAGCAATAGCAATTACTGCTCTCACGGTTGCCATCCTTGCAACTGGGCTGAAAGTTTCCTCATAGTCAATTCCATATGTCTGTGCAAAACCTTTGGCAACCAATCTTGCCTTGTACCTGCTAACAGACCCATCAGCATTGTGCTTTACTTTGTAAACCCACTTGCAACCAATAGCCTTCTTATCATGAGGCAAAGGCATCAAATCCCAAGTGTGGTTTGCATCCAAGGCAGCCATCTCTTCATCCATAGCTGCTTCCCAATTTTTATGCCCTGCTGCATCCTCAAAACATGTGGGCTCTGGCTCCTCTAGAACCTTGACCATATAAGCATAGTGATGTGCTGTATACCCATCATATCTCAGCCTATCAACTGGATACTTAATACGAGTGGACCTCCGTACAACTGGATCAGTTGCAGGAGTCTTTAAATCATGCCTGCTTTTCCTTGCACCAGGTGTAACAACAGAAGGAATCCCAAGTTCCTCATCAAGGCTCATTTCAGAGCCACTTGACTCTCCATCAACATGAGAGCTACCAGCAGACACATCAAACACTGGAGCATGGTCCACTTTTTCTTTTCCCTTATGTGATACCTGCACAACACTATCAGGACTGCCATGTGACGATTCACTAGATCTCAATCTCCCTGTCCATGCATTAGATCCACTAGTAGAGGACTCTCTGGGTCCACTCAAGGCTTGAGATTGCTGCTCTGCATTTATTGCAGCATTCCCATTTCCTGCATCTGCATCTCCTACCATAACAGTTGGTGCATACCAGCTGCTCATTTCATCAAAAACAACATCTCTGCTCACTTGCATTTTGTGGGTGGAAGGGTTATAACAGCGATACCCTTTCTGGTGCTGAGCATATCCAATAAAGATGCATTTTTCTGCCTTTGGATCCAGCTTTGTTCTCTTCTCATCATGAACATGAACATAAGCTATGCAACCAAATACCTTCAAGTGAGAAATATCTGGTTTTTGGCCTGTATACATTTCTTCAGGCGTCATGCCATGGACAGCTGCAGTGGGGGTTCTGTTCATAATATAAATAGCAGTTGCTACTGCTTCAGCCCAAAAATAATCAGGCATGTTTTTCTCATTTAGGATCGCCCGTCCTACTTCTGCAATATGCCTGTTCTTCCTTTCTGCAACCCCATTCTGCTGAGGGGTAGACCTGCATGAGTACTTCCTTTGAATTCCCTGTTCTTTCAGATATTCACAAAATTCTTCTGAAAAGTACTCTCCCCCTCCATCAGATCTTAGCACTTTAATATGCACACCTTTCTCTTTTTCAACCATGGCCTTAAAAGCCTTGAAATGGCTGAACACTTCACTTTTGTGCTTCATAAAATAAATCCACACCTTCCTAGTGTAGTCATCAATAAACGTCACATAATAATGGCATCCACCAATAGAAGCAGTTTTGGTTGTCCAAACATCTGAATGGATCACTTCCAAAGGTCTTCTGCTCACCTTAGCATTTTTGGGAAATGCATGTCTGGCCTGCTTACCCATTTGGCATGCTTCACATACCTTTTGCATTCCCTCAACTCTGAATTTAGGATGCAACAATGTTTTTTGTTTGCATAGATTTTAGCCTTTGTATATTCACGTGCCCAATGCGCTTGTGCCATATCTCAATATCTGCAATGACACCTCTCCCATGCGCAAACATAGCAGCTTCCACCTCAGGCATATCAACATCCAAGGTGAACATTCTGCCATTTTTGTTGCCTTTCGCAACCAAGCGGCACTTATTTTTCAAGTCCTCAACGAAGCATCCATCAGGATTAAATCTAACCTGCAGACCTTGCTCAACCATCTGGCCAACTGAAACCAGGTTCTTAGTGATTTTTGGAACATGAAGTACATCTGCCAAGTACTTTGTTTTGCCATCCTACATAGCCAATGGCACTTTACCAACCTGCGTAATTGGGTGCGCAGTATCATCACCTGTTTCAACATAACCTGGCTTATCCAAATTTCTGACATCATGAAACCACTCACCATGACTGGTCATGTGGTTAGAGGCACCTGAATCAACATACCAAACATCATTGCAAGCTGCAGCATCTCCTGACATGGAGTTAACCATATGCTGCATCACAAAAAGGTGCTCATTTCTGTCGTCACCATGCCCACTTGATGATGCATAGTTGCTTTGCTGCAACTTTCCACTTTTGATGTCATTCTGCTTTTTATAGCATGTATTCTCCTTGTGTCCAGGCTTTCCACAATAATAACATTCTGTGCTGCTATTTACTTGCTGGTTCCTTTGCCATGAACCACGGCCTCTTTGGCTCCCCCTGCCTCTAGAACTACCACGTCCTCCTCCATAGGACTGGTTTTCCTGTTGTTGCTGTTGGTTCTGATTTCCTGCACGGCCACCAGAACGGCCTCTTCCTCTACCCCTGCCTCTACCTGTATTCGAGTAGAAAGCAGTCTCTTGAGAAGTTGAGGTGGCTGAACCACCATTCCTTTGCTCTTCACTCAGCAAGAGAGCAATAAGTTCCTGAAAATCAGGAAATGTTTCACGGACTCCAATGGATGTCCGAAATTGTGCATAATCTTTCCCAAGACCATTCAAGGTCACGGACACTAAGTCCTCATCATCAATAGGTGCTCCAATGGAGGCAAGAGAATCTGCAAGGCCTTTCACCTTCAAGGAATACTCATTTATATTCATATTTTTCCTTTGCACATTGTGCAGCTCCAGCTTTAGCTGCATCTTTCGTGCTTTGGTATTTGTGCTATACAGCTTCACCAATGTATCCCATGCCTCCTTAGGCGTCTCTAGATCCTGTATATGCACAATCATAGAATCTGAAATGCTAACGGACAGCCAATACAGGCATTTTCTGGCTTTTTCATGCCATTCTTTAAAGGCCTTCAATTCAGCAGGAGTGGGAGCAGCACCCAAAACTGGTTCTACAGTTTCACCACTGATGTAATCCCAAACTCCCTTTCCCATAAAGAAGTTTGTCATCCTGAACTTCCATGCTTGGAAGTTGTTCTTGTCAAGCTTCTCACTGACAATGGTAGACAGATTCTCAGACATTTTACAAATCACGAATTGCAACAGCAACCTGTAAACACAGCAAATGCCTCACAAGGGCAAATAGCAAAACTTCTGCGAAAAGCCTCACAGGGGCAGATCTGCAACACTGACGAAAGTGGTATTTCACCACACAGTCACTTCCTCGTGACGATTTTGCATCAACAGGCAACAGGCATGAATCTGCAACTCTCAATATCTCTGCACATAGGCATACAATGCAATTTCTGTGGCACCTTTCCACCGACTAGCCGCGCGGTGGTCGCACAGCAAAAACAGGGCCTTTTTCTGAGTGCCTGTGAAGAACTTCCGCCTTCAAAACGGGCCCCGAAACGGCCTCAAATCAGAAAAATAAAGTCACCGAGGGCTTCGCCCGCACCCGCAGCATATACTGCGCTCTCGCCGCACCGCGAAGGGCCTCTCAATCTGAAGCAGTGCACTCCTGCACTTCTGGCTGTGCTACCTGCAGAGATTTGCTCCCAAACTCGAAATAGAGAAGCTACACTGGTCCTCTTACCAGGACACCACAAACTTGGCTAGCTTTCTTGAGCTCCTTACCACGAACAAGGCTCTGATACCATGTAAAGAATAAGGGAGAGAGATAGGAGACTCAAGTTCAGCTTTCTTCACAACACACAAAAGAGAGAGGACACAAGGTTGGAGGGTGAAGCCTTTCTTCACTTTTGCACACAACAACAATACAATAGAAGAGGGAAATACCCTATATGTCAAAACCTAGAATACGTGGTTCATATGTGAACCCAAACCAAAAACATACGTGGTAGTCTAACTACACCACGAGTACAACTAACATAGGCGGTGACATAAATGATAGTCATCCAGAAGATATGTCGGGGATAGAGCTTGATATCTCAACAAATAAGACTGTAGCAGAAGGTGAAGTATTGGGATTTGAACAAGTGGAGCAATGGTCATTTGCACAGATGAGGATTCTAAAAGTCACTGATGATGGTATGGTTGATAACATAACATCCTTATGTGATCCCTACTATGAGGTAGGCAAGAATATGAGATGGAGCATGCAATTTTTAAACATGAGAAAGAGGCATGTGGTTTTCAATGATAAAGACAACGTATACTACAATATCAAAGGACCTAAAAAGCGTGCCCATGTGCTAGGCTCTATCACTTCAAATGTGGATGCTTTCAATATACTCAATTATAGAAGTGACATCTTATCTGGAGTGGATGAGTTCATTGGTTCCGAGAAAAAAAATGATTTTAGAAGCGAAGCCTTATCTGGGGTGGATGAATTCTTGCACAGTGAGAAGGGCAAAGGTTTCAATAGCGATGTCTTGTCAAGTGTGGATGAGTTCATGCATATTAACAAACCTGGTGTCAATCAAGCTTGTGGATTTGTGAAAGCCATGCAATATGTCCCAATGAGTGATGTTCTCTCAGGAGTGGAAGAGTTTCAAGGTTCTCAATACTCTCGTAGAATATTGAATTCATTGAATGGTCCTAAGAGTATGTTAAAAACGAGGATAAGATCAACAGAGGATTATTCAATATTTAACTTTGATTGTGATATGGACAAGGATGCAATGACCAATCATGGATGCTTGGTTACAAACAAATGTGAGGAGAAGAAGTGCATAAATACAGATAACAACGTGCACGAGGAACGAAAACGGTCATACATATGCATGAAGAGAAAGCGAATCCAGGCAGATCCACAAAAGCAACCAAAGTGGAAGAGAGTAATGAAGGAGGAGAACATGTTAAATGCATTGGGATATCTATGTTGCAAGCGAAGATATATGTGCTTCATTGATCTTGCAGACATCAGGAAATGTAGAGGACACGTGTGGCAAAGAAGAGGAAGCGAAAGAAATGAATATCTTCTCACAAGTCTCTCTTGCTTTCTTCAGAATGGCAATAAAAGGCTAAGTTCAAGACAAAAGGTAAAACCTCTCGTAAATGGAAAAAGGATTTGCAATAAGGCATATCGCAATATTACTGGATTATCCCATGGTACATATTGGGATTTAGTCACCAAGGCAAAGGGCGGCAACAAATTTAGCATTCACGGTAATAGAGGAAGGTCCAAATCAAGAATCTCAACTATCAGGGCAGCAGCAATTTTGCAAGACTTCATACATGAAAATGCTTTAGCTCAACCCCATATATCTACCAAACTCCCTAACAGTGACGCGATCACTGAAATGCACCTTCCAATGGGCTTGACAAAGCTCAAAGTATTTGACTCTATTGCAGAAAAGCAAAGGCAAAGAGGGGATGCCGTAGCTTCTTCTCATACTTTGTATACTCTTTGGAAGAAGAACTTTGGATATGTTAAAATCCCAAGGAGGCAAAAAATGTCAAAGTGCAATGTCTGTGATGATTTAAAGCGAGTGATTGAGAGTGCAACATGTCCAAATCAAAGGGAATTATACAAAAAAAACCAAAAATCTCATCATGACCTTATTTGACATTCCAGACAAAAATATGCATTTTGGAAGGAGCAAGCTATTTCACATCCTGATGACTACATGTGCCTTATTGTAGATGGCATGGATCAGAATACAACAACATTGCCTCATTTTGTTGCCACTCCACCTAAATTACAAGGAAAGCACTTTCTAAAGACACATCTATGTGGAGTGTTAGTGCATGAAATTAAGTTCTTTGCAGATATATGGATTGATTCCTTGCATCTACATGATAGCAATCAAGTTGTAACATCTATTATGAAGGCAATTCGCAATGTACATGCAGAAAAAGGTCGCCTACCACCGACTTTGAGAATACAAGCTGATAATTGCTGGTGAGAAAATAAGAATGTACTCATGTTTGCATTCTGCTCCATGCTAGTTGCTCATCGAATCTTCAATGAGGTCGAATGTGGATTTTTGTATGTTGGGCATACACATGAGGATATCGATCAGGTTTTTAGCACAGTCTCAAGGGAGCTTAAATGCAAGGATGTGGAGACAATAGATGACTTGGTAAGAAGATGTGGCAGGCAAGTTGGTGGTCGTAAGGAAAGTACAGTATGTGAGAGGCTCGAAAGAATGTATGATTGGAAGAGCTTCATTCTACCTTTCATACAAATGGGTGGTGATGCATTGACAGGTCATACCAATCCACACTACTTTCCTTTCTTTTTTAAAGATGAAAAACCCGTAATGCAATGGCAACAGTATTCTCATGATACAAAATGGGAACCTGAAGAACCTTATAGTCTCTTAACTTCAATTTCCAGCAAGGAAAGGTATCCAACATGGGCTCCTATACAAGAATTTAATGAGAGGTCTAATTGTGAAATAGAAGGATTAAAAACATTTATTACATACAAAGAGGAAATGCTCCGAAGATATCCTGATTCGAAGCCTACTTGGAGAGAACACACTACCACTGTAATTAACAAGACACGAAATTTAATAAAGGACCTTGAGAGAATGCGAGACTCAAAGGATGTCAAGGAAGAATGCAATATGTTTTGGCCAAATGTTCATAACGATTTGTGCCCAACTCCAGCCTTTGAAAATGAATTTGTATCATTACTCCCACATCCATATTGTGGACCGAAGAAGAGAGAGTTTATGCCACAAGTAGATATAGAGGTTGATTGTTTTGTTGTGGTTCGGCCATCGGATGATGAATATGAGAATGTGAAGTGTTGGGTTGCAAAAGTAGTTGATGTGCAAAGAGATGACCAAGGGAGAGCTACAACATTTACAGCGGTATGGTATGAGCCAAAGGGTAGGAAGGAGAATATGGATAACAACACATTATATACTAATTGTATAATGAAGGAGTGGGTCCCAAATGAAGAAGCGGTCTCTCAAGTTTCGATGGAGACAATCATAGTGTCTTGGCATTCAAGGGCAAAGAAATCAAAGAAGCGCATGGGATATGAGGTAGAAGGAAAAATAAAAATACCACAGCAAACTATTTTGCATATACACGAATTTTTAAGGATGCTCGCCATGGAGGAAGTAGAAGAAGACAGTGCAAATGAAGAATGTCCATGATTAAAGCTTTGTATTGAAGTCCATTGAAGGATTTTATTTGGGTACTAGGCAAGAAGCCAATTCAAGACAATTATAATCAGAGTCATCACCTCCTATGTCAAATGAGAGTCAAAATATGCACTCGATGTCACCCAAGGGTCAAGGCTTGCCCAGACAATAGGGAGTTAATGCAGATGGCACCTGGCGAGGGACTATCACATTGAGCAATAAGACAATGGGGAGTCAATGCACCCAAGGGGCAACGCTTGGCAAGATAACTTGTGGGAGTTAATGCAGATGGCACCTGTATTTTGCAGTGGAAGTCTGTGAAGATAGTGAGAGAGAGGGAAGGAGTCTCACTTGCGGCATTCTCACATGCACAATGGGGGAATACACACAAAGGTGGAGGCTGAAAATAGTTTTCATCTTCTTAGTTGTGAACGCCAAAAGAACTCTAGTACAAAGAAATAGAAGAACCCTATATGTGGGTCTCAAACCAAACTCAACTAACTAAGGTGGCATACTAACTGACGAACTAGAGTAGATAAGGATAGCTGTCATCTAGCTATTATTCATGGGTGGTGTACCAACCGCGTATGCAGCTAACAGGTCGGTGACATAAATGCACACCGGTCACCCTGGCATATCGCGAGTGGAGCTCGATATCTCAACACTTCCTCTCGAGCTCAATCCTAATTCCTGCACACCAAGCAGGTCTCTGAACTTGCGCGCTTCTCTGCGCCCAATGCCTTCGTGAATATGTCAGCTACCTGATCCTCTGTGCTGACATAAACTAGATCAATAAGACCTAGTAAAACCTTCTCCCGCACATAGTGATAATGCACCTCAATGTGCTTTGTTCTAGCATGATAGACTAGGTTATTTGCCAAGTGTATACTACTCATGTTGTCACAATAAATGACAACTGGCCCATATGTAGATTGATGCATATCATAGAGTAGCTAATGCAACTAAGCTACCTCACATGCAGCCATTGCTGCACCCCTGTACTCAGCCTCTGTGCTCGATAAGGCAACTGTAGGGTGTTTCTTGCTGCTCCAAGTGACTGCAGCACTCCCAAAAGAGAACACATATCCACTGGTAGATCGTCTATCAGAAATACTACCAGCCCAATCAGCATCAGTGTATCCATGCAACTGTATCTGAACCCCAGCCTCATAAAATAGGCCATACTGCAATGTGGACTTTACATACCTGAGTATGCATCTAGCCGCATCCAAATGCGGTTTCCTTGGAGCCTGCATAAACTGACTTACCAATCCAACAGCATAGCTTAGATCTGGCCTAGTAAAAGTCATATAAATCAAACTTCCTACTATGCATCTGTACATAGTAGGGTCTTCCAAAAGCTCACTTGCATCTGTGCTCAACTTCACATTCTGCTCCAAAGGAACTGAAATAGGCTTACAGCTTGTCATCCCATATTTGGACAGCATGTCCAATCCATACTACCTCTGCAAGAGCTGTATCCCACTTGGTGATCTAATCACCTCAATGCCCAAGAAATAACGCAGCTCTCCCAAATCCTTCATTTCTCTGCATTGCTTTGAGGAGGTTCTCCTTATCTCAATCTGCCTATCCATGGCGAAGTATGTGAACCACTGCTAGACGACACTACAGGTCCACTGATATTTTGTGATTGCTACTATGAATTCTGTGCAGCATTACCATTTTGTGCATCTACATCAATCATCACATTTACTGGTTTATACCAGTTGCTCATCTCATCAAAAACCACATCTCTGCTCACTGTAAACTTACGAGTAGAAGGGTTATAGCATCTATACCCTTTCTGCTGTGCAGAGAATAAACAATAAAGATGCAATTCTCAGCTTTTGGATCCAACTTGGACCTCAACTCATTTGGAACATGGACATAGGCAATGCAACCAAAAATTTTCAAATGAGAAATGTCTAGTTTTCTACCAGTATACATCTCCTCTGGCGTCATGCCATGTATTGCTGCAATGGGAGTCCTGTTCATTATATAAACTACTGTAGCAACTGCTTCAGCCCAATAATAATCTAGTAGATCTTTCTCATTTAGCATGGCTCCAGATACCTCTGCAATATGCCTGTTTTTCCTTTCTGCAGTTCCATTTTATTGTGGGGTATGACTGCATGAATATTGTTGCTTTATGCCATGCTCCTGCAGGAACCTTGCAAACTCATTTGAGAGATACTCTCCCCCTCCATCTGACCTTAGGCATTTTATTTGTAGGCCTGTTTCTTTTTCAACCATAGCTTTAAAAGCTTTGAAGTGCCCAAACACTTCACTTTTCTTTTTCATAAAATACACCCAAACTTTTCTACTGAAGTCATCAATAAAAGTGACAAAATAGTGACAGCCTCCAATAGATGCAGCTTTAGTAGTCCACACATCAGAGTGGATTAATTCCAATGGCTTTTTACTCTCTTGAACATGCCTAGGAAATGGTTTCCTTGCCTGTTTTCCAAATTGACAGGCTTCACAAACCTTATGCATTTCTGCAACCTTAAATTTAGGCAATCCTGCAACAATATTTTGGGCTTGCATTGATTTAAGTCGCTGTATGTTAACATGACCAATGCGTTTATGCCAGATATCAATATCTGCAACAACACCGGTTCCATGTGCAAACATTGCTGCACTCAAGTCAGGCATGTCCGCATCCAATGTAGACATCCTGCCCTTCTTCTTTCCTTTTGCTATCAAGCGACCGTTATTTTTCATATCCTCAAAAAAGCATCCATAAGGATTAAATCAGACCTGCAAGCTCTGCTCAGATAGGTATTTCTTCTTCCCATCCTGCATAGACAAAGGAATTTTACCAATCTGCACAATAGGATGTGCAGTATCATCACCAGTCTCCACAAATCTTGGTTTTTCCATTTTCCTTGCATCCTGCATCCATTCTGCATGACCTGTCATGTGGTTTGATGCACCTGAGTCAACATACCACACATCATTTCGTTCTTCTGCACATGTCACAGAATTGGTCATATGCTGTACCATAAATAGATGCTCATTTCTGTCATCACCTAGTCTACTGGAAGATGCATAATTGCCTTGCTGCAATTTTCCATTCATAATGTCATTCTGCTTTTTGTAGAAATCCTTAGCCATATGACCCATTTTACCACAAAAGTAGCATTCAACATTGCTATTTGCATTTTGGACTCTCTGCCATCCACCACGGCCTCTTTGGCTCCCCCTGCCTCTAGAGTTACCACGTCCTCCTGCGTAGGACTGGTTTTCTTGAGTTTGCTGCATATTCTGATTTCTACCACGGCCTGCAGATTGGCCTCCTCTACCTCTACCTCTACCTCTTCCAGCATTTGAGTAGAAGACAGTTTCTTTTGAAGTTCTGCTTGAAGAAGATGCACCCCCATTTATCTACTCTTCAGAAATTAGAAGAGCAAACAACTCTTCAAAATCAGGAAATTTTTCACGGACGGCAATGGATGTCCGGAACTGTGCATAATCCTTTCCTAGACCATTCAAGGTCATAGAAACGAGATCATCATCTTCCACTGGCGACCCAATGGAAGCAAGTGCATCTGCAATTTTCTTCACCTTCATGTGGTAGTCATTTATGCCCAAATTTTCTCTCTGCACATTGTGCAACTCCTATTTGAGCTGCATTTTCCTATGTGCCGTACATTTTTGCCAAAGTATCCCATGCCTCCTTTGGCGTACCTGCATCCTAAATATGTACAATCATAGAATCCGAAATACTGATAGACAGCCAGTACATAACTTTTCTGGCTCTCTCATGCCATCCTTTAAATGCCTACATTTCCCGTTGATTGGGAACATTAGGAAGAACTGGTTCTTCTTCATTTCTTTTAATGAACTCCCAATAGCCTTTTCCCATAAGGAAATTCGTCATTCTAAACTTCCATGCCTGGAAGTTGTTCTTGTCAAGCTTTTCAGTGACAATCTGTGAAAGAGAATCAGATGCCATTACAAAACACTGCAAAATATTCTGTCACTGCAAAAAACACGGCTTTTGCCTCACACGGGCAGATCTGCAAAACTGACGATAGTGGTATTTCAACACACAGTCACTTCCTAGTGACGATTTTGCATCAACAGGCAACAAGCATGATTCTGCAACTCCCAATATCTCTGCACACAGGCATACGATGCAATTTCTACGGCAACTTTTCACCGACTAGCCGAGCGCAGTGGTCGCACAGCAAAAACAGGGCCTTTTTCTGAATGCTGTGCGGAGAACTTCCGCCTTCAAAAGGGGCCTCAAAATGGCCTCGAATCAGAAAAATAAAGTCACCAAGGGCTTTGCCCTTGCCCACAGCATATACTACGCTGTCACCACACCGCGAAGGGCATCTCAATCTGAGACAGTGCACTCTTGCACTTCTGGCTGTGCTACCTGCAGAGATTTGCTCCCAAACTCGAAATAGGAAAGCAACACTGGTCCTCTTACCAGGACACCACGAACTTGGTTTGCTTTCTTGAGCTCCTTACCACGAACAAGGCTCTGATACCATGTGAAGATAGTGGGAGAGAGAGAAGGAGTCTCACTTGCGGCTTTCTCACATGCACAATGGGGGAATACACACAAAGGTGGAGGCTAAAAACAGTTTTCCTCTTCTTAGTTGTGAAAGCCAAAAGAACTCTAGTACAAAGAAATAGAAGAACCCTATATGTGGGTCTCAAACCAAACTCAACTAACTAAGGTGGCATACTAACTGAGCCACAAACTAGAGTAGATAAGGATAGCTGTCATCCAGCTATTATTCATGGGCGGTGTACCAATTGCGTCTGCAGCTAACAGGTTGGTGACATAAATGCACACTGGTCACCCTGGCATATCGCAAGTGGAGCTCGATATCTCAACAATGTCACCCAAGGGTCAAGGCTTGGCAAGACAATAGGGAGTTAATGCAGATGGCACGTGGCAAGGGACTATCGCATTGAGCAATAATGGGGAGTCAATGCACCCTTGGGGCAAGGCTTGGCAAGACAAGTGGGAGTCAAATTATGTAGATGGCACCTGGCAAGGGACTGTCGTGACATTGAGCAATAAGACAATGGGGAGTCAAATTGTGCAAATGGCACGAATTGAGGCTCTTTAAGAGCAACAATTTAAATTGTAGACATATGTTCAATCTATATCATTTTGGATATAAAGACTCTAGCTGAGAGCAACGTCTCTCAATGTAATCATATAATAATAGCTATAATTGCTATTATACCTCTTTGGTTCAATACAAAACTTGGGTCTTATGCATGGATGATTTTTTCATGTTAGTTTCGTTAAGAAGTGAAACTTTTATATTGGTGTTGAAAGTTTATATGCCTTAATAAAAATAAATGTTTGAAACATTCGCCAAGATTTGAAACTTTTATGCAAAAAAATTTAAAGTTTCGCCAAGTTTTACATCTTTTACTTCAAATTTTAGAAGAAAATATATAAAATCAGACTATGCTCCATCAATATTGTGAAACTAAAAAAATTAACTCGATAAACTATCGCCAAGATTTTATATTAATATATAAGTGTAGCTTTGATAAAAACATCCATGGTCTTATGGCATCATGTCTTCTTTCTATTTATTGAAAGTTTTGCTAAATTTTGTGCATATTGCCGAGTGACAATGTTATTTTCATGAAATATTTAAGTCTCCTTTCATGGATTTATAAATTTATCACGTCAAGGAAAAATATTAAAAATAATTAAATTAACAAATAACTTAGATATAGCTAGAATTTCTAATATAGGATTATTTCAAATTCTTGCATGTTGGTGCAAAAGTATAGATTGAAAAAACAATATTTTTATGTGAATATGATAGTGCCACAAAGTGAACTTTTGATTTGGGAAGGAAAAACATCAAGGAAAAAGATTAAAAATAATTAAATTAACAAATAACTTAGATATAGCTAGAATTTCTAATATAGGATTATTCAAATTCTTGCATGTTGGTGCAAAAGTATAGATTGAAAAGACAACATTTTTATGTGAATATGATAGTGCCACAAACGGAACTTTTGATTTGGGAAGAATATTTTCAGAAAGTAAAATTTTGATTTGGGAAGGATATTTTCACAAAGGAAAGTTTTCATTTGGGAAGGATTTTTGGGCTTCGTCCAAAAACAACACAAAAAGTCTAAAATTAATGAAATAGGTGTTCAAATCTTCTTGGTAGAGCCCAAGCTCTGATGCCATGTACGAAAATAATACAACGTCTATGCTCAACAGATAACAGGATCTCGTATGCAAGGGAGAAAAACAGATAGTATGGAGAATCGAAATTTTGATTACTATAAAACTGATACAATAGATGGCGCTGCCTCCCAATCGTGCACTCCTGTGTGAGGAGCTTTGATGGTGTGCTGGAAACAATAGAGGACGGAGGCTGGATGCTAAGGAATCAGGGTTGCCATAACCAGTGATGAAATGGGCTTCATGGGCTTGCTCTTATATAGCCACCAGTCATAGTCGGTTAGACCCAATTGGGTGACCAACCCAGTCCACCCAAAATGGCCGACTGGTGGTTGGTCTTGAAATAGGCCATCGACCACACAATAGAACCGGTGCACAAAATAGAGCAACTAATTTACGGTCTTCGTTCGGTGGCCCAGAGCCATCCGGGATCATCTGGGGCTCCAAATGAGCCCCGTAACCCGAGAGTGGGCTGCCTTGAGAAATGCTTCATCTACCCTCTGTGTGGTCAGTCATGGCATGCCTTCCCGCACTTGCATGTAGCCTAATTGGCAGTGTGCCAACTCCGTCCAGCCATCAGGCCACACATGGCCCCCATCTGGTGTCCAAACTAGGACCTACCGGATAATCGAGTTACTCAGATGCCTTCTCCTCATATGGGGGGCTTACAAGTAGAGTTAGCTGGTTCCTGCGTAGTTACACGAGAGTGGAGCATTGATATCTAACAATTTCATTAATTTTGGACTTTTTGTGTTGTTTTTGGATGAAGCCCAAAAATCCTTCCCAAATGAAAAGTTTACTTTGTGAAAGTATCCTTCCCAAATCAAAATTTTACTTTCTGAAAATATTCTTCCCAAATCAAAAGTTCACTTTGTGGCACTACCATATTCACATAAAAATCTTGTTTTTTCAATCTATACTTTTGCACTAACATGCAAGAATTTGAAATGATCCTGTTTTAGAAATTCTAACTATACCTAAGTTATTTGTTAATTTAAATATTTTTAATATTTTTCCTTAACGTGATAAATTTATAAATCCATGAAAGTAGACTTAAATATTTCATGTAAATAACATTGTCACTCGCAATATGCACAAAAATTTTAAAACTTTTAATAAATAGAAAAAAGACATGATGCCATAAGACCCAAGTTTTGTATTGAACCAAAGAATTATAATAGCAATTATAGCTATCATTATATGTTTACATTGAGAGACGTTGCTCTCAGCTGGAGTCTTTGTAAAAATGATATAGATTGAACATATGTTTACAATTTAAATTGTTGCTCTTAAAGAGCCTGAATTTGTGCCATCTGCATTGACTCCCATCAGCCTTGTACTTTACCTTCCAAACACACTTGGTGCCAATAACCTTTCTATTAGGTGGTCAATCTACCAGCTCCCAAGTTTCATTCTTCATGATGCTGCCATATTCTACTTGCATAGCGTTTTTCCAATCTCGGTCTGCAAGTGCTTCCTCCAAACTTGCAAGCTCCTTTACTTCTGCCATGCTACTCAACAAACATATGCACTTGGTTATCATGGTCGTAGGGCTGCCTTACCCATCACAGCAATGGCTTTTTCGGTGGTGTAACAATAGGTTGGTGACTTATACCTTCATCATCTGATATTTCCTCCTCCTTTATAGCACATGGGACAGGTCCATAGTGAATTACCTCTTCGCTTGATGATAAAGTGGGAGAGCTCTTCTCTACCTCTGCTATGATCTTATTTGCCTCTCGGTCATACAACTTATAGGCTTTCTTCTCATCTCACACTAGCCTAAGTAGATACATTTGGTGCTTTTTGGTTGTAGCTTGTTTCTCTCTTTGTCTGGTACATGCGCATAGCATTCACACCCAAATGTTTTGAAGTGGGAGACAAATGGCTTCTTACCACGCTGTAAGCTCATGTGGTCTTTCACCTTTGAGTGCCTTTGTATAGCTGCGACAATTAAGGATGTAAACCCCAATATTGATAGCCTTAGCCCAAAAGTAGTTTGGCAATCCAGCACCTTTCAACATACACCTCCCCATCTCCATGGTGGTCTGCATTCAGCATTCAACAACTGAATTTTGCTGAGGCATATGTGGTGTCATCATTTGTTGCTTGATCCCTTTGCTCTTGCAAAAATCTCCAAACTCTATAGAAACAAACTCACCACCACCATCCGATCTGATTTTCTTCACTTTTCTCCCTGTTTCATTTTCGACAAGCTGTAGCCATTGTTTAAATTTACCAAAAACTTGAGCCTTTTTGCAAAGAAAGTACACCCACATCTTCCTACCATAGTCATCAACAATCAATAAAAAAAAGAAAGATCCCCCCAAGGCCTGTGTAGGCATCTTACCGCACAAGTCAACATGCACCAACTCTAGAGGAGCATTTGCTCTATTCTTGCTTTCTTGTGCGAATGCCTTTCTTTGTTGCTTGCCCATCATGCAAGCTTCACACGGTTCTTTGATTTCTATGACTGCACATAAGTGAGCAACCATACCTTGCTTCTACATCTCCTTTAGCATTGCAAATCCGATGTGGCCGAATCTTTCATGCCAAAGTCTGCTTGTGCCCACCCCAGCGGTGGCTATAAGAGCACTTAGCTCATATAGGTTGTTCCTTCTTACTCCTCTACCAACAAGATTGCCTGCACTATCTAGAATTTTTGCTTGTATCTTGTTGAACCTCACCTGATGGTCAAGGTCAATTATGGAAGCAACTGATGGCAAATTTCTCTTGATTTGTGGAACATATAGCACATTAGATAGTTTCTTAACATCTCAATTTATAGAAACAAATGAAATCGTACCTCTACCCTCAATAGGGCATTTTGCATTATTACCAACCGTCATGGTGATGGGTTCCTATAGAGGCTACATGGAATAGTATAGAGCCTTCTTGCAGGTCATGTGATGGGAGGCACCACTATATAACACCCATGAATTAGTGGTTGAAGCTTCTTGATCTGAGGAACACTCTTCCTCAATGGCCAGAAATAGATCCAACTCTGCTTCTGTTGTGTTAGCTGTCTCTTTTCCCTTATCTGTCTTCTTCACGATACAATTCTTTTCATCTTCTTTCTTGACCCGGTGATTTGCAGTCATATGGCCCTTCTTTTTGCAGTAGAAGCATTCTCCCTGAAACTTCTTCTTGCCACCCTTCTTCTTTTTGACACCACTAGTAGAGGACTCACCTTTGGTGGAGGAACCACCTTTGCCTTTCACAATGCAAAGAACACAACATCCCCATTACTGCCTCCATCTCGAGCTTTCAGCCTCAATTCCTCCTCCATATGTAAAGCACAGAACTCCTCAAATGACAATGGTTGGGGTCTCACCTGAGTGTTAAGTGTGAAGATAGTGGGAGAGAGGGAGGAATCTCACTTGTGGCTTTCTCACATACACAATGGGGGAATACACACACAGGTGGAGGCTGAAAATAGTTTTCCTCTTCTTAGTTGTGAAAGCCAAAAGAACTCTCGTAAAAAGAAATAGAAGAACCCTATATGCGGGTTTCAAAACCAAACTCAACTAACTAAGGTGGCATACTAACTGAGCCACAAACTAGAGTAGATAAGGATAGCTGTCATCCAGCTATTATTTGTTGGCGCTGTACCAACTGCATCTGCAGCTAACAAGTCGGTGACATAAATGCACAATGGTCACCCTAGCATATCACGAGTGGAGCTCGATATCTCAACACTCCCCCTCGAGCTCAATCCCAATTCTTGCACACCAAGCAGGTCTCTGAACTTGTGAGCTTCTCTCCACCCAATGCCTTCGTGAATATGTCAGCGACCTGATCCTCTGTGCTGACATAAACTAGATCAATAAGACCTAGTAAAGCCTTCTCCCGCACATAGTGATAATGCACCTCAATGTGCTTTGTTCTAGCATGATAGACTGGGTTATTTGCCAAGTGTATACTACTCATGTTGTCACAATAAATGACAACTGGCCCATCTGTAGACTGATGCATATCATAAAGTAGCTTATGCAACCAATCTACCTCACATGTAGCCATTGCTGCACCCTTGTACTCAGTCTCTGTGCTCGACAAGGCACCTGTAGGCTGTTTTGAGCTGCTCTAGGTGACTGCAGCACTCCCAAAAGAGAACACATATCCATTTGTAGATCGTCTATCAGAAATACTACCAGCCCAATCAGCATCAGTGTATCCATGCAACTGTATCTGAACCCCAGCCTCATAAAATAGTCCATACTGCAATGTGGACTTCACATACCTGAGTATGCGTCTAGCTGCATCCAAATGCGATTTCCTTGGAGCCTGCATAAACTGACTTACCAATCGAACAGCATAGCTTAAATCTGGCCTGGTAATAGTCATAGTAAATCAAACTTTCTATCATGCGTCTGTACATAGTAGGGTCTTCCAGAAGCTCACCTGCATCTGTGCTCAGCTTCACATTCTGCTCCAAAGGAACGGAAATAGGCTTACAACCTGTCATCCCATATTTGGACAGTATGTCCAATCCATACTGCCTCTGCAAGAGCTATATCCCACTTGGTGATCTAATCACCTCAATGCCCAAGAAATAACATAGCTCTCCCAAATCCTTCATCTCAAACTTCTGCTTCAATAGCATTTTCACATGAAGGATATCTTCATCACTATCACCTGTGATAATCAAATGATCAACATAAATGACAAGTAGCATAATACCTTTCTCTGTTTTTCTCACATAGAGTGAGAAATTTGCCTTGGAAATCTGAAAGCCAATAGTGACAAGATACTGTCCTATCTTGTCAGACCATGCTCTCTGTGCTCAGCAAACCAACTTAGGATGAATAGCATAAACATAACCTGGTGGCTGCTCCATAAAGACCTCTTCTTGCAAATCACCATGCAAGAAGGCATTCTTTACATCCATCTAATGTAAAGACCATCCCTTTGATGTAGCCATAGCAATGACTACTCTTACAGTTGCCATTCTTGCAACCGGACTGAATGTTTCTTCATAATCAATGCCATATGTCTGTGCATACCCCTTGACAACTAATCTTGCCTTGTATCTGTTCATAGAACCATCTGCATTGTGCTTGATCTTATAAACCCACGTACAGCTAAATGCATTCTTGTCTTTAGGCAAGGGCACCAATTCCCATGTAGCATTTGCTTCCAAGGCATCCATTTCTTCATCCATGGCTTTCTCCGATTTTTCATTTCCCATGGCTTGCTCAAAAGAAGTGGGTTCTGGTTCCTATATTACTTTGACCATATAGGCATAGTGAATGGCTGTATATCCATCATATTTCAGCCTATCCACAGGATACCTCACTCTGGTAGACCTGGGAAACATACATCCACAGGATACCTCACTCTGGTAGACCTGGCTCACTTCCAGGTGCTCTCAATACATCCCTGGTCTTCCTTACTCCAGGTGTAACAACAGAAGGAATACCCAACTCATCATCAATGCTCTGTTCTGAGCCACTGGATTCACCATCCACATAAGAGTGACCTGCATTCACATCAAACATGGGCTGATCTACCTTCTCTTTTCCTTTTCGTGATACCTGCGTACCACTATCTGCATTGCTTTGAGGAGATTCTCCTGATCTCAATCTGCCTATCCATGGTGAAGTATGTGAACCACTACTAGAGGACACTGTAGGTCCACTGATATTTTGTGATTGCTGCTGTGAATTCTGTGCAGCATTACCATTTTGTGCATCTACATCAATCATCACATTTACTGGTTTATACCAGCTGCTTATCTCATCAAAAACAACATCTCTGCTCACTGTAAACTTACGAGAAGAAAACATCTATTTCATTAATTTTGGACTTTTTGTGTTGTTTTTGGACGAAGCCCAAAAATCCTTCCCAAATGAAAACTTTACTTTGTGAAAATAACCTTCCCAAATCAAAATTTTACTTTCTGAAAATATTCTTCCCAAATCAAAAGTTCACTTTGTGGCACTATCATATTCACATAAAAATATTGTTTTTTCAATCTATACTTTTGCACCAACATGCAAGAATTTGAAATAATCCTATATTAGAAATTCTAGCTATATCTAAGTTATTTGTTAATTTAATTATTTTTAATACTTTTCCTTGATGTTTTTCCTTGACGTGATAAATTTATAAATCCATGAAAGGAGACTTAAATATTTCATGAAAATAACATTGTCACTCGCAATATGCACAAAATTTTTAAAACTTTTAATAAATAGAAAAAAGACATGATGCCATAAAACCCAAGTTTTGTATTGAACCAAAGAGGTATAATAGCAATTATAGCTATTATTATATGATTACATTGACAGACGTTGCTCTCAGCTAGAGTCTTTATATCCAAAATGATATAGATTGAACATATGTTTACAATTTAAATTGTTGCTCTTAAAGAGCCTCAATTCGTGCCATCTGCATAATTTGACTCCCCATTGTCTTATTGCTCAATGTCACGATAGTGCCTTGCCAGGTGCCATCTGCATAATTTGACTCCCACTTGTCTTGCCAAGCCTTGCCCCTTGGGTGCATTGACTCCCCATTGTCTTATTGCTCAATGCGATAGTCCCTTGCCAAGTGCCATCTGCATTAACTCCCTATTGTCTTGCCAAGCCTTGACCCTTGGGTGACATCCAGTGCAAAATATAGGTGCCATCTGCATTAACTCCCACAAGTTATCTTGCCAAGCCTTGCCCCTTGGGTGCATTGACTCCCCATTGTCTTATTGCTCAATGTGATAGTCCCTTGCCAGGTGCCATCTGCATTAACTCCCTATTGTCTTGGCAAGCCTTGACCCTTGGGTGACATCCAGTGCATATTTTGACTCTCATTTGACATAGGAGGTGATGACTCTGATTATAATTGTCTTGGATTGGCTTCTTGCCTAGTACCCAAATAAAATCCTTCAATGGACTTCAATACAAAGCTTTAATCATGGACATTCTTCATTTGCGCTGTCTCCTTCTACTGCCTCCATGGCAAGCATCCTTAAAAATTCGTGTATATGCAAAATGGTTTGCTGTGGTATTTTTATTTTTCCTTCTACCTCATATCCCATGCGCTTCTTTGATTTCTTTTCCCTTGAATGCCAAGACACTATGATTGTCTCCATCGAAACTTGAGAGACTGCTTCATCATTTGGGACCCACTCCTTCATTATACAATTAGTATACAATGTGTTGTTATCCATATTCTCCTTCCTGCCCTTTGGCTCATACCATACCACTGTAAATGTTGTAGCTCTTCCTTGGTCATCTCTTTGCACATCAACTACTTTTGCAACCCAAAACTTCACATTCTCATATTCATAATCCGATGGCCGAACCACAACAAAACAATCGACCTCTATATCTACTTGTGGCATAAACTCTCTCTTCTTCGGTCCACAATATGGACATGGGAGTAGTGATACAAATTCATTTTCAAAGACTGGAGCTGGGCGCAAATCGTTATGAACATTTGGCCAAAACATATTGCATTCTTCCTTGACATCCTTTGAGCCTCGCATTCTCTCAAGGTCCTTTATCGGATATCCTTTGCATGGTCGATCGAGCATTAAATACTATTTTTGCTCGTGTCATGCACATTCGTAAAAGAAACACGCTGCTAGGTATGTTATCCGATCAAGCACTTATGGGATGGGTGTGCCACTTTGCATGTAATTCAATTCCACCTAGATGAAGGTGTGTGCAAAGTATTGTGCCCATCAGATATGCTTTGCATTGTCGATCAAGCATAAAACACCGTTCTTGCCTTAATGTCATGCACAACCATGAAAAAACACGGTCCTAAGTGTGTTAGTCAAACGAGTATTTATCGGATGGGGGCTCCAGTTTGCACGCCTGTCTGTTTCAACTAGGTTGAGATGCATGCAAAGTATTGTCACCATCAGATATGCTCTGCATGGTCGATTAAGATTATACAACGTTTTTCCCGTAGTGATATGCACATCCACAAAAAAACATGCCCTTAGGTATGTTATCTGACCAAGTACTTATCGGATGGGTGTGCCTCTTTGAGAACATTTCAATACCACCTAGGTTGAGGTATAGGAAAAGTATTGTGCCCATCGGATATGCCTTGCATGGTCGATCGAGCATTAAATACCATTTCTGCCTTAGTGTCATGCACATCTGTATAAAAACACGCTGCTAGGTGTGTTATCCCATCAGGCACTTATGCGATAGGAATGCCACTTTGCATGTAAGTCAATTACACCTAATTGAAGGTGTGTACAAAGTATTGTGCCCATCGGATATGCTTTGCATTGTCGATCAAGCACAAAATACCGTTTTTGCCTTAGTTTCATGCACAACCATGAAAACACACGGTCCTAAGTGTGTTAATTAAACAAGTACTTATCGGATGGGGGATCCACTTTGCACACAAGTCTCTTTCAACTATTTTGAGGTGCACACAAAGTATTTTCACCATCAGATATGCTTTGCATGGTCGATCACGCATTGTACACCATTTTTTTCCTAGTGATATGGACATCCGCAAAAAAACACACCCTTAGGTGTGTTATCTGACCAAGTACTTATCAGATGGGTGTGCCTCTGTGAGAACATTTCAATACACCCTAGGTTGAGATGTGCAAAAAGTTTTGTGCCCATTGGATAGCCTTTGCATGGTCGATGGAGCATTAAATACTATTTTTACTCTAGTTTCATGCACATCCGTAAAAAAACATGCTGCTAGGTATGTTATCCGATTAAGCACTTATGGGATGGGCGTGCCACTTTGCATGTAAGTCAATTCCACCTAGTTGAAGGTTTTTTCAAAGTATTGTGCCCATCGGATATGCTTTGCATTGTCGATCAAGCATAAAACACCGTTTTTGCCTTAGTGTCATGCACAACCATGAAAAAACACCGTCCTAGGTGTGTTATTCAAATAAGTACTTATCAGATGGGGGCTCCACTTTGCATGCAAGTCTGTTTCAACTACCTTGAGGTGTGTGCAAAGTATTGTCACCATTAGATATGATTTGCATGGTCGATCATGCATTATACACCGTTTTTTCCCTAGTGGTATGCACATCCGTAAAAAAACACGCCCTTAGGTGTGCTATCTGACAAAGTACTTATCGGATGGGTGTGCCTCTTTGAGAACATTTCAATACCACCTAGGTTGAGGCATACGAAAAGTGTTGTGCCCATCAGATATCCTTTACATGGTCGATCGAGCATTAAATACTATTTTTGCTCTAGTGTCATGCACATCCGTAAAAAAACACGCTGCTAGGTATGTTATCCGATCAAGCACTTGTGGGATGGGCGTGCCGCTTTGCATGTAAGTAAATTTCACCTAGTTGAAGGTGTGTGCAAAGTATTGTGCCCATCGGATATGCTTTGCATTGTCGATCAAGCATAAGACACTGTTTTTGCCTTAGTGTCATGCACAACCATATAAAAACACGGCCGTAGGCGTGTTATTCAAATAAGTACTTATCAGATGGGGGCTCCACATTGCATGCAAGTCTGTTTCAACTACCTTAAGGTGCGTGCAAAGTATTTCCACCATTGGATATGCTTTGCATGGACAATCATGCATTATATACCATTTTTTCCCTAATGATATGCACATCCGCAAAAAAACATGCCCTTAGGTGTGTTATCTGACCAAGTACTTATCAGATGGGTGTGCCTCTTTGAGAACATTTCAATACCACCTAGGTTGAGGTGTGCGGAAAGTGTTGTGCCCATTAGATATCCTTTGCATGGTCGATCGAGCATTAAATACTATTTTTGCTCTAGTGTCATGCACATCCGTGAAAGAACACGTTGCTAGGTATGTTATCCAATCAAGCACTTATCGGATGGGCATGCCACTTTGCATCTAAGTTAATTCCACCTATTTGAAGGTGTGTGCAAAGTATTGTGCCCATCGGATATGCTTTGAATTGTCGATCAAGCATAAAACACCGTTTTTGCCTTTGTGTCATGCACAACCATATAAAAACACGGCCGTTGGTGTGTTATTCAAATAAGTACTTATCAGATGGGGGATCCACTTTGCACGCAAGTACCTTTCAACTACTTTGAGGTGCGTGCAAAGTATTGTCACCATCGGATATGCTTTGCATGGTCGATCATGCATTATACACCATTTTTTCCCTAGTGATATGGACATCCGCAAAAAAACATGCCCTTAGGTATGTTATCTGACCATGTACTTATCGGATGGGTGTGCCTTTTTGAGAAAATTTCAATACCAGCTAGGTTAAGGTGTAGGAAAAGTATTGTGCCCATCGTATATGCTTTGCATGGTTGATCGAGCATTAAATACCATTTTTGCCTTAGTGTCATGCACATCCGTAAAAAAACACGCTGCTAGGTGTGTTATCCGATCAAGTACTTATGCGATGGGAATACCACTTTGCATGTAGGTCAATTCCACCTGGTTTATGGTGTGTGCAAAGTATTGTGCCCATCGGATATGCTTTGCATTATCGATCAAGCATAAAACTCCGTTTTTGCCTTTGTGTCATGCACAACCATATAAAAACACGGCCGTAGCTGCATTATTCAAATAAGTACTTATCGGTTGGGGGCTCCACTTTCCACATAAGTCACTTTCAACTGCATTGAGGTGCGTGCAAAGTATTGTCACCATCGGATATGATTTGCATGGTTGATCATGCATTATACACCATTTTTTCCCTAGTGATATGGACATCCGCAAAAAAACACGCCATTAGGTGTGTTATCTGACCAAGTACTTATCGGATGGGTGTGCCTCATTGAGAACATTTCAATACCACCTAGGTTGATGCGTACAAAAAGTGTTGTGCCCATCCGATATGATTTGCATGGTTGATCACACATTATACACTGTTTTTTCCCTAGTGGTATGCACATCCGCAAAAAAACACGCCCTTAGGTATGTTATTTGACCAAGTACTTATCAAAAGGGTGTGCCTCTTTGAGAACATTTCAATACCACCTAGGTTGAGGTGTACAAAAAGTATTGTGCCCATCGGATATGCTTTGCATGGTCGATCGAGCATTAAATACTATTTTTGCTCTAGTGTCATGCACATCCGTAAAAAAACACGCTACTAGGTGTGTTATCCGATCAAGCACTTATGCAATGGGCATGGCACTTTGCATGTAAGTCAATTCCACCTAGTTGAAGGTGTGTGTAAAGTATTGTGCCCATCAGATATGCTTTGCATTGTCAATCAAGCATAAAACACTATTTTTGGCTTAGTGTCATGCAAAACCATATAAAAACATGGCCGTAGGTGTGTTATTCAAATAAGTACTTATCGGATGGGGACTCCACTTTGCACGCATGTCCGTTTCAACTACGTTGAGGTGCATGCAAAGTATTGTCACATCGGATATGCTTTGCATGGTCGATCACGCATTATACACCATTTTTGGCCTAGTGATGTGGACATCCACCAAAAAACACGCCATTAGGTGTGTTATCTGACCAAGTACTTATCGGATGGGTGTGCCTCATTGAGAACATTTCAATACCACCTAGGCTGACATGTACAAAAAGTGTTGTGCTCAGCACATTCGTAAAAAAACACGCTGCTAGGTATGTTATCCGATCAAGCACTTATGGGATGGGCATGCCACTTTTCATGTAAGTCAATTCCACCTAGTTAAAGGTGTGTCCAAAGTATTGTGCCCATCGGATATGCTTTGCATTGTCGATCAAGCATAAAACACCGTTTTTGCCTTAGTGTCATGCACAACCATGAAAAAACACGGTCCTAGGTGTGTTATTCAAACTAGTACTTATCGGATGGGGGCTCCACTTTGCACACAAGTCCGTTTCAACTACGTTGAGGTGCGTGCAAAGTATTGTCACCATCGGATATGCTTTGCATGGTTGATCACGCATTATACACCATTTTTGCCCTAGTGATATGCACATCCGCAAAAAAACATGCCCTTATGTGTGTTATCTGACCAAGTACTTATCGGATGGGTGTGCCACTTTGAGAACATTTTAATTACGCCTAGGTTGAGGTGTATGAAAAGTGTTGTGCCCATCGGATATCCTTTGCATGGTCGATCGAGCATTAAATACTATTTTTTCTCTAGTGTCATGCACATCTGTAAAAAAACACGCTACTAGGTATGTCTTATGGGATGGGCGTGCCACTTTGCATGTAAGTCGATTCCACCTAGTTGATGGTGTGTGAAAAGTATTGTGCCCATCGGATATGCTTTGCATTGTCAATCAAGCATAAAACACCGTTTTTGCCTTAGTGTCATGTACAACCATGAAAAAACATGATCCTAGGTGTGTTATTCAAACAAGTACTTATCGGATGGGAGCTCCAGTTTGCACGAAAGTCCGTTTCCACTAGTTTGAGATGTTTGCAAAGTATTGTCACCATCGGATATGCTTTGCATGGTTGATCGCGCATTATACTCCATTTTTTCCCTAGTGATATGCACATCTGGAAAAAAACACGCCATTAGGTGTGTTATATGACCAAGTACTTATCGGATGGGTGTGCCTCATTGAGAAAATTTCAATACCACCTAGGTTGAGGTGTACAAAAAGTGTTGTGCCCATCGGATATCCTTTGCATGGTCGATCAAGCATTAAATACTATTTTTGCTCTAGTGTCATGCACATCTGTAAAAAAACACGCTGCTAGGTATATTATCCGATCAAGCACTTATGGGATGGGCGTGCCAGTTTGCATGTAAGTCAATTCCACCTAGTTGAAGGTGTCTGAAAAGTATTGTGTCCATCAGATATGCTTTGCATTGTCGATCAAGCCTAAAACACCGTTTTTGCCTTGGTGTCATGCACAAACATAAAAAAACATGGTCCTAAGTTGTTATTCAAACAAGTACTTATCAGATGGGCGCTCCACTTTGCAGGGAAGTTTGTTTCAACTACCTTGAGGTGTCTACAAAGTATTGTCACCATCGGAGATAATTTGCATGGTCGATCACGCATTATACACTGTTTTTGGCCTTGGTGTCATGTACAACCATCAAAAAACACAGCCGTAGGTGTGTTATTCAAATAAGTACTTATTGGATGGGACCTCCACTTTGCACGCGAGTCTGTTTCAACTACATTGAGGTGTGTGCAAAGTATTGTCACCATCGGATATGCTTTACATGGTCGATCACGCATTATACACCATTTTTTCCCTAGTGATATGGACATCCACAAAAAAACACGCCATTAGGTGTGTTATCTGACCAAGTACTTATCGGATGGGTGTGCCTCATTGACAACATTTCAATACCACCTAGGTTGAGGTGTACGAAAAGTTTTGTGCCCATCGGATATCCTTTGCATGGTCGATCGAGCATTAAATACTCTTTTTGCTCTAGTGTCATGCACATTTGTAAAAAAACACGCTGCTAGGTATGTTATCCGATCAAGCACTTATGGGATGGGAGTGCCACTTTGCATGTAAGTCGATTCCACCTAGTTGAAGGTGTGTGCAAAGTATTGTGCCCATCGGATATGCTTTCCATTGTCGATCAAGCATAAAACACCGTTTTTGCCTTAGTGTCATGCATAACCACGAAAAAACATGGTCCTAGGTGTGTTATTCAAACAAGTACTTATCGGATGGGGGCTCCACTTTGCACGCAAGTCTATTTCAACTACACTGAGGTGTGTGCAAAGTATTGTCACCATCGGATATGCTTTGCATGGTCGATCACGCATTATACACCATTTTTTCCCGAGTGATATGCACATCCGCAAAAAAACACGCCCTTAGGTGTGTTATCTAACCAAGTACTTATTGGATGGGTGTGCTTCATTGAGAACATTCCAATACCACCTAGGTTGAGGTGTAAGAAAAGTTTTGTGCCCATCGGATATCCTTTACATGATCGATCAAGCAATAAATACTATTTTTGCTCTAGTGTCATGCACATCCGTTAAAAAAACACGCTGCTAGGTATGTTATCCGATCAAGCACTTATGGGATGGGCATGCCACTTTGCATGTAAGTTGATCCCACCTAGTTGAAGGTGTGTGCAAAGTATTGTGCCCATCGGATATGCTTTGCATTGTTGATCAAGCATAAAACACCGTTTTTGCCTTAGTGTCATGCACAACGATGAAAAAACACGGTCCTACGTGTGTTATTCAAACAAGTACTTATCGGATGGGGGCTCCACTTTGCACGCAAGTCTGTTTCAACTACGTTGAGATGTGTGCAAAGTATTTTCACCATCGGATATGCTTTGCATGGTCGATTACGCATTGTACACCATTTTTTCCCTAGTGATATGGACATCCACAAAAAAACATGCCCTTAGGTGTGTTATCTAACCAAGTACTTATCGGATGGGTGTGCCTCTTTGAGAACATTTCAATACCACCTAGGTTGAGGAGTAAGAAAAGTGTTGTGCCCATCGGATATCCTTTGCATGGTTGATCGAGCATTAAATACTATTTTTGCTCTAGTGTCATGCACATCCGTAAAAAAACACGTTGCTAGGTATGTTATCCAATCAAGCACTTATGGGATGGGCGTGCCACTTTGCAGGTAAGTCAATTCCACCTAGTTGAAGGTGTGTGCAAAGTATTGTGCCCATCGGATATGCTTTTCATTGTCGAACAAGCATTAAACACACTGTTTTGGCCTTAGTGTCATGCACAATCGTCAAAAAAAGCGGTCCTAGATGTGTTATTCGACTAAGTACTTATGGGATGGGCACGCCACTTTGCATGTAAGTCAATAATACCTAGGTTGAGATGTGTGCAAAGTAGTGTGATGATCGCATTTGCGTTGCATTGTCGATTAAGCATAAATCAGCGTTTTTGCCTTAGTGTCATGGATAACAACCAATAAAAAACATGGTCCTAGGTGTGATATTCTAAAAAGTACTTATTGAATGGGCGTTCCACTTTGCATGGAATACCATACCACCTCTTTTGAGGCACGTGAAAAGTATTGTGCCCATTGGATATGCTTTACATGGTAGATTGAGTATTAAATACTGTTTTTGGCCTTAGTGTCATGTACAACGGTCAAAAAACATGATCGTAGGTGTATTTTTCAAATAAGAACTTATCGGATGGGGATGCCACTTTGCACACAAGTCAATACTACCTAGGTTGAGTAATGTGCAAAGTCTTGTGTCCATTGGATATGCTTTGCATAGTCGACCTCACATGATACACCATTTTGTTCCTAGTGTTATGCACAATCATCATAAAATATGTTTGGAGGTGTGTTATCCAAACAACTACTTATGGGATGGGTGCACCACTTTGTATGCAAGTCAATAAGACCTAGATTGAGGCGTGTACAAAGTTTTGTGCCCATCGGAGAAATGTAGATGCGATAATATTAGAAAATTCTCGGTATGTGTATATGTGTGTGTGTGTGGCAAACAATTTTGATACAACAAAGTAAACACCTAGTGCACAAATTATGCACTTCATACCTTGAGTAAATAAGCTTGTTGATGAGGATAAATATGCCCTTGAATAAAAGCACAGTTGTTGTATGACCACAATAGGATAGCTTTGACACCTGTGATTTTGCCCACATGTAAGTTTGCAAATAGTATAAAAAATCATATAATAATATATTAATAGTTTGCAAATGTGTATAGCAAGTGAGTAATGGGAAGTGGAAGTGGGAGTGAGGAGGGAGGAGTGGAATGGGAGAGGGAAGTAATAGGGGTGTATGATAATAAGTATAAAAAATAGTATAATAATATATTAATAGTTTTCAAATGGCAAGTGAGTAATGGGAAGTGGAAGTGAGAGTGGGGAGGGAAGAATGGAATGGGAGAGGGGAAGGTGATAGGGGAGTAGGATAATAAGGGAGTTAATAGAGGATGAAAAAGAGGAGGGTGAGATGGGGAAATATGGGATTTTGGGAAATGGGAGGAGTATGGGACGTGGTGGAAATGTGGGATGGGAGTGGTGGCAATGGGGAGGAAGAAGAAATGGATGGATGGGGGGAGGGCTAATGGAAGATTGGATGAGGGATGGGGGTCCAATGGGAGAGGGGGAGTAATGGGAGCCAATAGGAGAGGGGATAAATGAAAAGCCAATAGGAGAGAGGGGAGGAATGGAAAGCCAATAGGAAAGGAGGAGGAAAACCTAATTTTTGTTATATATAGTCTTCCTTCTTCATTCATTCTCCCCTCATTTCATTCATTGAAGCAAGAAAGCAAGGACTAATAAGAGAGCAAGGAAGGAAGAGCAAGAAAGCAAGAAAGAGCAAACTTACAAACTTTTTCCAGGTACTTGCAAATTTTTTTGATTAATTCTTTATCTAGAATATTTTTTTAAATTTGAAGAGAGAGGAACTAGAGAGAGAAAGGTTGAGGGGAGGAGAAGAAGAGGATGGAGGGGTTGGAGGGAAGGGAGGAGGGAGGTAGGGAGAGGCGGGGGTGGAGTAGAGGGGGGAAAGGAGGAGGGAAGGGGGGCAGGGGGGAAGGGGGGCCGGGGGGGAAGAGAGGAGGGGGGGGGGGCTGGCGGAAGGGGAGGAGGGGGGGGGGACTGGCGGGGGGGAAGGGGGGAGGGGGGGCTGGCAGCAGGGAGGGGGGGGAAGGGGGGAGTGGGGAAGGGGGGGGGGCGGGGGTGAAGGGGGGTGGGAGGGGCTAGTGGCCGCGGTTGCCAGCTCGGGGGAAGGGGGGGGGGAAGGGGGGGTGGGGAAAAGGGGGGGGGAAGGGCTGACGGGGGGGGGCCTAGGGGGCTGGCCGCCACAGCCGCCAACTCGGGAGAAGGGGGGGGGAGGCGGGAGGGAGGGGGGAGAGGGGGCAGGGAGGGGGGTGGGCGGGGGTGCAGGGGGGGGAGGGGTGAGGGGGTGGGAGGAGCTGGCGGCCGCGGCCGCCAGCTCGAGGGAAGGGGGGGTGGGGAAGAGGGGGGGGAGGGCTGAGAGGGGGGGGGTTGGGGGCCCGCGAAGGGGGGGTGGAGAGGGTTGAGGGGGGGGCTGGTGGCCGCGGCCGCCAGCCCGGGGGAAGGGGGAGGGGGGGGAGAGGGGGCGGGGAAGGGGGGGGCGGGGGTGAAGGGGGGGGAGGGGCAAGGGGGTGGGGTGCGAGAGGGGGGGGCTAGGGGGCTGGCGGTCGTGGCCGCTAGCCTGGGGGAAGGGGGGAGGGGGGGTGAGAGAGGGGGCAGGGGTGAACGGGGGGGAGGGGGAAGGGGGTGGGTGCGAGAGGGGGGGTGCGAGGGGGGGAAGGCTGGCGACCACGGTTGCCAGCCTGTGGAGGGGGAAGGGGGTGGGGTGCGAGAAGAGGGGAGGGGGGTGAGAGGGGGGGCCGGGGGTGCGAGAGGGGGGGTGCGAGGGGGGGAAGGCTGGCAACCGTGGTCGCCAGCCCGTGGAGGGGGAAGGGGGTGGGGTGCGAGAGGGGGGGTGCGAGGGAGTGCGAGAGGGGGGGAAGGCTAGCACGATCGCCAACCCATGGAGAAGGAAGGTGGTGGGGTGCGAGAGGGGAGGTGCGAGGGGGTGCGAGAGGGGGGGGGAGGCTGGCGACCGCGGTCGCCAGCCCGTGGAGGGGGGGGCAAGGGTGAAGGGGCAGGAGGGGGAAGGGGGTGCGAGGGGGGTGGGGGAAGGGGGGGTGGAGGGGAAAGGGGGGAGAGGAGGGGCGGGGAGTGGGTTGGGAAAGGGGGGAGGGGGGGCTGGGGAGTGGGTCGGGAAAGGGGGAAGGGGGTGCGGGGGGGATCGGGAAAGGGGGGAGGGGGGGGGGCCACGGCCGCCAGCCCGAGGAAAGGAGGGAGGGGGGCCGGGGGGAAGGGGGTGGGACGACGGGGGAGGAAGGGGGTAGGGGGGGGGCTGGCAGCCATGGGGAAGGGGGGGTGGAGGGGGAAGGGGTGGGACAGGGGCAGGGGGAAAGGGGGTAGGGGAGGAAGGGGGTGGGGTGGGGAAGGGGGGAAGGGGGGGTGGAGGGGGTGGGACGGGCGCAGGGGGGAAAGGGGGTAGGGGGGGAAAGGGGGTGGGACAGGGGCGGGGGGAAAGGGGAGGGGGGGAGGGGGAAGGGGGGGGCAGAGGGGGAAGGGGAGGGGGGGAGTGGTAGGGGAGGGGGGGGGGGGGGAGTGGGAGGGGAGGGGAGGGGGGGGAGGGGTCGAGGGGGGGAGGGGTTTTGGCGGCAGAGGGAGGGGAGGGGAGAGGAGGGGAGGAGGGGGGGGGCTAGAGGGAGGGAGGGGTTTTGGCGGTGGAGGGAGGGGAGGGGAGGGGAAGGGAGGGGAGGGGAGGAGGGGAGGGCGGGGGGTCGAGGGAGGGCGGGAGAGAGGGGAGCCGAAGGAGAGAGAGGAGAGAGAGAGGGAGAGGAGAGGAGGGAGCAAAAGGAGAGAGAGGGGAGAGAAGGATTTGACTTACTATCACGAGCAAGAGCGACAAATAAGATTTGACTTACGAGAAGAATGAAAAGGACTTACGAGAAGAAAGTATCAAGAAGAATGTTGAAGAAAGTATCAAGAAGAATGTTGAACACAAATTTGAATTCAAAAGGAACGTACGAGAAGAAAGTATGAGAAGAATGTTGAACACAAATGTGAATTCAAATTTATAATGAATTTAAATTTCCCTCTCTTTTTCGAAAATTCAAATTTATGCATAGGAGGAGTGGGCTAGTTTTTCTTATATATACTTTTCTTTCCATTCATTCATTCTAACTCTCTTCTCATTTCATTGAAGCAACCAAGAGCGGAAGAGAAAGGATAAGTGGAGCCTTACTTTTTTCACCTTTTCCAGGTACTTACATTCTTTTTCATTCGTCTTGTAATTCTTTTTCTTTACTTACAATTCTTTTTCAATTAGTTTCTTGTTAAAGTTTTTGAGTTCTATTTCTTAACATTCGTCTTGTAATTCTTTTTCTTTACTTACAATTCTTTTTCAATTAGTTTATTGTTAAAGTTTTTGAGGAGGGGGGTCTTTTAGAAGGCATTACAATTCTTTTTAAATTAGTTTCTTATTTGAGTTTTTGAGTTCTATTTTAATTAGTTTTTTATTTATATTTGAGTTTGTAAATTTGAGAAATGAGAGAATAGGGAGGGAGAGAAAGAGAGAGGAGAGAGGAGAGAGGGAAAGAGAGAAATTAAGAGAGAGAAGAGGGGCTCTTGGAGGCTGTGGCCGCCAAAGGGAGAGAGAGAATAGAAATGAGAGAGAGAATGAGAAATGAGAGGAGTAGGGAGGGAGAGAAAAAGAGAGAGAGGAGAGAGGGAGAGAGAGAGAGAGATTCACAGAGAGAAGAGGGGCTCCTTAAATGAGAGAGAAGAGTAGGGAGGGAAAGAAAGAGAGAGGAGAGAGGGGGAGAGAGATTAAGAGAGAGAAGAGGGTCTCCTGGGGGTTGTGGCTGCTTGAGGGAGGGATAGAGTAGTGAGAGAGAGGGAGAGAGAGAGGGAGAGAGAGAAAGAGAGAGAGAGGGAAAGAGAGAGAGGGAGAGAGAGAGAGAGAAAGACGGAGAGAGAGGGAGAGAGAGAGAGATGTTTATCAAAATGAAACGTGGCGAGAGGAGAGAGGGAAAGAGAGAAATTAAGAGAGAGAAGAGGGGCTCTTAGGGGCCGTGGCCACCAAAGGGAGAGAGAGAATGAGAAATGAGAGAGAAGAGTAGGGAGGGAGAGAGACAAGAGATTAAGAGAGAGAAGAGGGGGGAGGGAGAGAGAGAGAGAAAGTAAAGAGAGTTTTATATTATACTTTTAAAAAATTATAAAAGAGTGAATTTATGGTTTGTTTTGAAGGTGAGATAATATTTTTATATATATTCATCTTTTAAATTGAAAAATGTTAACTTTTCTTTAGATACTTGTTCTTCATTTATCTCACATGCAGGTTTAGCCTCTACATCACAACCCCTTCTTTTGCATATTTAAGCCTCTTAAACCCCAGCACATTAAAATGAACACAGAAAAAGAAATTATTTATTGCTTTTCTTCGCTTCAACGGTTGGTTTAGCATAGTTTAGCATAGATTAGATTGCCTTAGAGGAGAGACAATTCTCCAAGTTGCCAATCGAAGCCATGCTCAAATTTTTCTAACTAGTTCCTAATCGTTGTCAGTCCCTTCACTCACATGCGGTTTAACACTCATAACATGCTATTAAATAAGACCTTTTACCATTTACCAAGAAGTTTATCCGTGGGTAGATTGCATGAGTAGATATTAGTGGACAGATTACATATATCAGTGGACAAATTACATGTCATGGGACATATTGGAGCTTGATGATTATTGGTTATTTTTATTGCATTTGTATAAATATTTAAGCTCCTTTATTGTCATAAAAACCCTTGTAAAGCCCTCTATGTTATTTTTTACATTTATTGTCATATGAAGCGCCTTGTAATAAACCTGACCATCCCTACCATTCACTATTTAACGAGTATTAGTGGGATGCATAAGTGGATATCATGTGGACTGCATCAGTGTATATCAGTGGAACACTTTTTAGTGGGTAGATTGCATCAGTTGGGTATCAGTGCACGGATATCAATGGATGGACAGATTACATGTCATTACGAAGATTGAAGCTTTATGACTAGAGGGCAAATCAATGGATGGACAGATTACATACTTCACGAAGATTGAAGCTTTATCACTAAACAACATTTTATATTACTTGTAAAGCTTTATTGGGTAATTTTTTTACATTTGTACAAATATTTAAGCCTTGTAAAGCCTTCTAGGCTATTTCCCACATTTATTGCCATATGAAGCCTTGTAAAGCCTTTTGGCCCTATTTCCCACATTTATTGTATCAAGGGTTGTATATTGTACTTTACTTGTATGTATCTAAATTCTTCATTATCTTTTCTTGTAGGATTATGGAGCAATCAACTAATGTGATGGCTATCCTAAATGACTCTGAGATCAGAGAATGGGTTTCTGATGTCACTCTGAATTTCAAAGGAAAGGAATATAGCCCCAATGGCTTTTGTAGGTGGACTCGATATCACATGGGCAAAAGAGCTTGGTTTCTTCATCAAAAGGAAAAGAGACTCTTTCTACTTATGTCAAAAAGGGAGTTCAATGGTATTGAAGATCCATGGGATGCTACTTTCTTCAAAAAAGATATGACTTCAATCCTTGTGGTAGGCATAATAATACAGCGAAAAGACACCTTTGTGGATATTTTAACAAAGAGTTCAGATCTTGAAGTTGGTAGTATTCATTTTATTGTGTCAAGGAGAGACTCAAAGACCTTTGTGATGCCTCCTCCTCAACCATCAAAGTTTCCAGAGCTGCAAAGTGCATTGGAGGCTCTTTCATATACTTGGGAGCGATTTCCTAGTGTGGTGGCAAAAAGGATGCTTGCAAAGATAATGTTTGAGTACTTTCACGATGCAGAATATGCTCCTCATATTCAAGGATCTTCACATGAAGGAGATCAAAAAGCTCAGACTTCGATGCAGGGATAAGAAGAACAGGCACACTGTCACAAACGTGTAGAACATGAGCACAAACTTCTAGAGCAAGAAATGGTGGATTAACTAAGGATGATGAAAAACAAGCCTTGAGTGCACGGGAATTAAAAAAATTGAAGAAGATCAAGGTCGATCCACTGCAGTTATGCTAGAATCTCTTGCTAGCAAACCACGACGTGAAATGCAAAAGGCTAGTACTGCAAGAGCCATGGTTCCAAGTAGTAAAAAAAGACATCGTCCCATTGTAGAGAGAGATAATGTGGATAAAAAACGGTTAAAAGAAGAGAAAGATGAAGAAGACTTAGAACCCAAGGCTGAAGATGATCAGGATGAACTCACATCAATCAAAAATCTTAATCTGCATCTTAATGAAGCAGTTACAGATGATGATGTGGGATATATCTAGGGTCAAAGGATGTGGTTTGTGAATGCCAAAGATGTGGAAGCTGCAGCTCTCTTTACCAATAGCCGAAGCCTTGATATATCCTATGCAATGCAAATATACAAGGCTTTGAGAGATGGTAAGAAACCTATGGCAAGCAATGTGGTCTTGTGCCCAATAATGTTTTGTTCAACCAAAACTAGTTTTCTGGATCAAATAACATTTACAAGGCCTACACATTTCGAGGAAACCTTCAGTCGATTCTTTAAAGACACTCTTAAAAATATTCCACATGAACAGGGCGAAGAGGCACAAGGTGAGAATATGCTAAAGGAAGTAAAGAAGGAATTCCTCCTTCATTGCAGATTCCAGCCCATTGATGGTCAACATTGGGCTTATGCTTGTAATCAGATCGCAAGGGAAGCAAAGGAGGGCAAAAGACTCACTCCAAAAAAATTTGCAAAGATAAGTTCATTCCATTATTATCCTACAACAATCTGTATATTCAAGCATGAGATCAAGTATTTGATTGAGTCCGAAAGACTTAATCATTATGTCCATGGAAAGCATAAGATATCCTCAACATCAGAGGTCTTACAGAAGGCAAGGGTTATATGGACAACATTTGGTTCTCCAAATCTTGATTTGAAGCGAAAGGTCACAAAAGCAGACGCCGACACACTCGCGAACTTCTATACTTCTTTGAGTGCAGTTGTGCCTAGGGGAACTCAAGAGCGAGAAGAAAGTATGACAAGCCTCAAGGTGGTGAGGGACAGATATGCCGACTACACTTCTATCATATTTTGTCCTGTTGAAGTGTTCAATGAGATGCTTGAAACGTGCATTGCTTGTGAGCGTGGACAGTTGACCTATGAAGCTCCTTTGTTTATCTCCGGCAAGTCAAAGCAAGTCAAAGGTAATGGATAAGAAGGAGTTGACAGCAAGGATGTGGAGGCCTATAAAGTGACAAAGTGAGGATCCTACTCTCTAGTCACTAAGACAACATCCTAATACAACACTAATCTAAGGAGGATGCAACCTAACTGCAAGCATGATGAAGAGAGTGCTCATGACATGTATCTCAAGTCAATTAGGTTCCAAGATAGATTAACTTGGACTCATAAAGAGAATCTTGAGATAGTGCAAAGTGCTTGATTGAATTACTTCAAATGAACCTCCCTTTTATAGGTGAGGGTACTTACATCCATTTGCTTGCTCACATGTGGGATATCTCCTCCATGCCATGTGGCAGCTTACCCTTTGCTCATACCTTTTCTCTACAAGTGCTCATGGCACCACAACTCTCAACACCTCCCCTTGGTGCCATAATCCTTTGGCTACTGCAAGGTGGTCAGATGTGAGTTACAAATCCATCACCTCCCCTTAGTGCATGCATGCTACTTAAGGTGGTCAAGTGTGGCTTCTACATGTCAATACCTCCCCTGGGTGCTTTCATAGCTACTCTCAGGTGGTTAGGTTTGATTACAAAACATAGGCAAGGTTGGCAAGGTTTTTGCTTTTCAATACATTCCATTGATGTCACTTTTTGGCTCATGGCTTGATGATGACTCCGTGTAGTTGACTTGTTGATTCTTCAATCTGCAATCTTCTTCCTTGTGTCCGAGCTTCTTGCAATGGTGACACTTTGGTTTGTTCTTCAATCTGCAGTCACTTTGATAGTGACCCATCCTTCCGCAATGGTAGCATTTCACTGATGTTTTACTGAATAGTGCTTGTTCTTCATTATAGCTGTTGTATGTTGATGTTGATGTCGATGTCGATGTCGATGCCTTTAACTCTCTTTCTTTTTCGAGAAGAGAGGATACACATTCTTCAAACTTTGGATCTGGCAAATTCTTCAAAGTGGTTGTCAATGCACTATACTCTGCACGCATGCTTTTAAGGAGAATTGCAAGTGCATCTTTCTCTCCTACTTTTGCATTTATGCCCTCTAGTTGAGTCATAATGCTTTTGATTTTGTTGACAAATTGTGCCATGGATTCATTGAAGCCCATGTGCATACCATAGAATTCAATCTTAAGATGAATTTCTTGGTTTTTGGCTTTTGCACCAAACACTGTGTTCAACTCATCCCATGCATCCTTGGCATGATTCTTAGAGTCTATATGATGAATTATGTTTGGACCCAAGTGCAATCCAATGAGTGATAGTGCTGCTTCATCTTTTTCCTTCCAGGCATCATTTTGTGCAGTGGGTATGTCTTCTTTTACAATCTTCCAAAGCTTTTGGTGCATCAGAAGATATCTCATTTGTGTAGACCATGTGTGAAATCCATCCCCAGTAAACTTCTCAACAGTTGGAGTGCGGATTGCCATTGCAAAGGTCTTACCAGTTTGATGATACTTTCAAATCTGGCAGTGTCTAATTGCATACAATGATTCTAACATGACAGGCGCGTAGAGCTCGAAAAGATGATCACTTTTCCTTTTTGGAGCATGTGCAGATTCTTCCTGGATTGCAAGTTATGGCTTGTTGAAGCTTTTGTGAAGAAGAGGGGGCCTTGATGATGTGGCTCAGGCATTCACATGCTGCATTCCAAACTATGCTTACAAAGGGACTGTGCTTAGGTGGCACTATGCCATGTGGCAACCTTCTAACCAGACTGAGTTAACCCAAGTTAAACAAAACTTGACCATGGTCTAATTAACTGCACCTAATCATAAACTTAAGCAAGGTTGACCTTAACCACAGTTAAAGCCTTATCTGCCATGTGGCTTAAGGTTACACCTTAGAAAAAACTTTGAGGCTGCAGAGAATTTGCAGCGACGACGGCGATGCGGTGGCGACGATGAAGATAGCTCGTTGGAGAGGCATTTGCAAGAAGTTCATTTTGCTGTAGATATTGGAGCTCTGTGGAGCTTTCATTGCAGGTCATTGCTCGTCGTCGAAGGAGGCTTGGAGACTGGTCGCTGTAGGATCGCTACTGTTGGTGCTGGTCGTATAGCTCGTGAGACTTTGAAGACAGTGAGTCGTAGCTGGAGCGTGAAGCGCTGCCATGCAGGAGGTTATGAGTCTGGAGGCTTGGCCTTGCCAGAGTTTTCTCGTTGTAGTTTGAGGATGGTTGATAGCGGTCGGTAAAGCTTGGCGTAGGCAGATCTGGCGGCTTCAACTAGCAAAGCTCAGCTCGACTACATGCTAGAGACTCAGCTGGATATCCTTGGAGCTGGCTTGTCGTGACTGTGTAGGAGGGTGTGTCGATTGTCGTGCAGGTTGCTTGAATCGTTGGCAACTATGGAGCTACGAGCAAGGTGGGTTGTGAGAAGCGTCGGCTGGCTGGAGCCGTATTACGAGATGCTCAAAGGAGCCACTTTGTGCCTTGCTTGCTTGTTGAAGTCGCCTTTGAGTGGCGTTGGTCGTGTTTGAATCTCCCTCTTTGATGGAGAGGTCCAAGCCGCCCTTGAAGCTGAGCGTTGGAGCTTCATTCTGGCTAGCAGCCTCCTTAAGGATACACAATGGTCACAAAACTCTATCTATGTTCCATATATCTTTCCGAGAATAGATAGGATGATTCTCTTTCTCACAAATCTCAAAGAAAACCTTTCGTTCTCAAACAGCATGAAAGAATGCTCTCTCAACCAAATCTCTCTCTCATCAAGAATGACGGAAATATCTCAAAGCAATGAACGGAATTTTCCTTCAATGGACGGAATTCTCTCAATCTAAAACTAAAACTAACCTATGAGAAAATATGTGCTCCTAAGGCAAGCCTACAACTAATCTAGGAGACTAGACCTAAGCTCTGATACCATGACAAAGTGAGGATCCTACTCTCTAGTCACTAAGACAACATCCTAATACAACACTAATCTAAGGAGGATGCAACCTAACTGCAAGCATGATGAAGAGAGTGCTCATGACATGTATCTCAAGTCAATTAGGTTCCAAGATAGATTAACTTGGACTCATAAAGAGAATCTTGAGATAGTGCAAAGTGCTTGATTGAATTACTTCAAATGAACCTCCCTTTTATAGGTGAGGGTACTTACATCCATTTGCTTGCTCACATGTGGGATATCTCCTCCATGCCATGTGGCAGCTTACACTTTGCTCATACCTTTGCTCTACAAGTGCTCATGGCACCACAACTCTCAACATAAAGTACTTACCTGACAAGTATGCATCCATGGCAGCACAAAAAATTTTAAAGAAAGAATGGTTTTTTGGAAAAAAAGACAAAGACCACTGCATGGAAGAATGCATCAATGTACAGGTGAGGCGTGATGTAGTGCATAGTGCCATTAAGTATTTGCTGTCAGAGAAACAAATTCCACTTACTCATTGTAACATTGACTATAATGTGGTGAAGCATATAGCTTCTTTGTCAACACCCAAGGTAAAGCTATGGGCAAACAGGTGGATTAAAAAGGATGAAGATGGGTCAGAAATAGTAACCTCTTATATGAGAAAAGAAATCCCACAATAGGTGGTTGCATATGTGGAAAGATTAATCAACGAGATAAGGATGCCGACAGATATGCACCAAAGCTTTCAATTCAATGTAGAGGTTACGGCAGAGCCTGGAAAGCTTGTGAACTTCAGGGGAGTCTCAGAAGATGACTTCTTCAAGAATGAGTCAGCATGGGATAAGCCACAACTATTCTTTATCAATGAAGTTTCTAGCGATGATATCCATAACTTCATTGATACAATAGTATATACCACCATTAGCAAAGTGGCAATTTGCAACATTGTCATTTTTGTTGATAAAAAAGACAAAGAAGCCATGCAGGTTATGCTAGAGTGAGCATATTCATCAGATTTGAAGATCTATAGTGGTGTTTATGTAGCAAAGAGAGGCAAGAGAGAATGTGTCATAGCGATTCAATCTCTTGAATCATTCTTTTTGTGTATGCAGAGTCCTAACTCTGATCAATCCTTACAAAAGAACATAAGAGGGAATTCAAATAATTTGAGATTGATGCTAGAAGAGCAAGATATTCCCAGGTCCATACATTATCAAAAAAACAACTATGGAAGTCCTGCAAAAAGTGGGAGTCTCTTGCTTACCATGATGGAGAATTTGCTACCGGCAGGTTGGGAGGTCACCTTGTGCAGGATGGGATATTTATTTGAGGATCTCCTCAGAAAAGGAAACTCCACAAATATTATTGAAAATAAGCATTTCATGGCTTATTTTTAGCTTCAAGCAGATCTAACCACAAGCTATGAAAAAGAGATAGACCACAACGACACCGATGACATGGATGATTACCTTGAAGATCATAATGTCCCACTTGATGATGATGAAAAGATGGACTTACATGACCCGTTCACAGAGAGATTGGTGGATGAAGACAAACATGATGATGCCTTCTTTGATAATTATGGCTCGCAGGGTTATGAAAAAAGGCCACTACGACAATACTTAGCGGTATGAACTCTCTATTTCTCAACTAAATACAATTTTTTAAATAAGATTTAAATTTAAAGATAATGAATCTAATCTCTCATATTTGTTTACAGGCAATAGAGGAAGAGGAAATGGATGAAGTCAATACGGAGGTACTCCCTTCTACTTCAACAATGCAACCACCTCTAAATTTGATTGAAGAATCAAATTTAGCTGCATTGGATAAAATGGAGAGCTCATTTGAAGTTAGGATCATTTTGAAATGAGAACCTCATTACTTGAGCTTTGGTAGAGAGGAGGTTTCAATCCTCTCCAATCCTTTAAAAGAGGTTAATGACAATGTTATCTTGGCCATTCTCACGTAACGTTTGTTTATTTGTTGCTACTTCAATGAGCTAACATTTGTTTATTTATTCACAGTGTAGTTATATATATCAGTTTCCTAGTGCAGAATGCAAATCAATTCTATGAGCTAATGTTTGTTTATTTCTTGGTGCAGTGTAGTTATTTCTCAGCTTCCTAGTGCAGTGCAGCATCGTGTCTACATGCTTGATGCTCTCCTTTCTTCTATTCTTAGCTCTCCTCAAAAGACTATAGAAGATGTTTGTACCTGGTTAAGCCCTTTGAATTTAAATGGGGTGCGAGTCTTCTTAATGCCTTATCATGAGGTGTAAGTATCAACTCTAACCTTATTTTTACTATTTCTTTGGCAAGTTTGTGTAAAACAATAATCATTTTTATTCTGGTCATGTAGCTCACATTGGAGTCTGATCTTTTGGGACCTTGAACTCAACCGTTTATGGTTTGTGAATTCAATGGAAGGCTATCATGCCAACTCCCCAAGGTAATTATTCTCTTAATATTTTTGATACTTTCTTATTTTGTATCTTATGATCATGACATATTAATATATTTAATATGTCATGATGGACACTGCTGCATATCAGCTAGTATCTACTGTCAAAACAACCACGGAGCAACAAGATTAAGTAGAATTCAAAAGACGTCTGCCAGTGGAGCAAAAAGATGGACACAGTTGTGGGTGGAGAGTTGCCTACAACTGCATGTTGTTTCTTAGAGAGGATTTTGATTTGGAGTTACCAGTCAAAATGGAATCATATACAGAAACCGATCTGCTAGCATTTCAGGTTGAGAGTATTCAGCGTCTAATTACTACCATTGGAAAACAACCTGAAAATATGACTACATTGCAGCATGTATAAAACCTTATCTTTATACTTGTATGCTTGTTCAATCCTTTAATTGGGATGTGTAAATCTCATAACTTTTTTATATTTTCCTCCAAGAGGAGAAGAGATTGAGTCTAATGAAAGCATGCTATCTTTATACTTCTATGATTATTTAAACCATTATTTTTATTTGGGATGTGTAAATCTCATAACTTTTTAAAATTTCCTCCAAGAGGAGGAGAGACACTCTTATGAAAGCATGTATAAAACCTTTTTAAATTTTTGCTCCGAGCGGAGGAGAGACTCACTCTAATGAAATCATGTATGAAACCTTATCTGCTTGTTTAAGCCTTTATTTGGGATGTGTACATCGCATAACCTTTTTATATTTTTATAGTAGAAGGAGGATGTGGAGGACATAGCAAGTGAAGAAGAATACGATGTAGACTACTCTCTCAATAAGATGAGTCATGAAAATATGAATCTATTGGAGCAGATTGGAAGTTCATTCACCGCTATGTTGTTAATTCGACAACAACCTCATTTTTTTGAATTTGGTGAAGAAGAGATTTCAATCCTCTTGAATCCTAAGAAAGAGGTTAATGTCAAAGTCATTACAACCATCCTCAGGTTTGATGCAGCCTTTTCCTTGGCTTTATACTTTGCTTATTTTGATTAAACCCAAGAAGCTAATACTTTTTTTTAAATATAGTAATGTTATAGCAAATTTTCGGCAAAATATACAAAGCGTTTCATATATGCTCGATCCTCGTATTTCAGAAGTGCTTAGCAACAAAGAAGAAACCATAGAGGATGTTTGCAAGTGGTTGAAGCACGTTCCTATGAATGACGCACGAGTTATTTCTACAGCATATTATGAGAAGTAACATCAAACCCTACTTGTTTTTTCTATTGCATTGCTAGAATTGTCTCAAACATAGTAATTATTCTTTATTGATAATGCAGCTCACATTGGAGTCTGGTAGTCATAGACATCCTTGCGAAGAAGTGCTTCTTTGCCAACTCAATGACATCCGTCCATGGCAATGTGTTAGAGTAAGTATAGACTACACTCGTTGTCACTTCTTGACATGTAGATTGATATGCAATGCACATATTCACTATTGTTATATGTTTTGATGTGCAGATCAGCTCGAAAGTTAGTAGGTGCTATTGACATAGTAATGCGGCAATGTGACTTGGCACAACAAATAGAGTATATAACATGTCAGGTATCACATCATGAGAATAGCCACATCTATAATTGTGGATGGAGGGTGGGCTACAATTGCTTTTTGGTACTTGGTCAAATTTTTGAGATATAAAATGACACCACACTGTCAACATATACAAATTTACATCTCTATGCATTTATAACATGTATGATTTGAGCAATTTGAGCAATCATTGATTGTGAAATGAATGCCGTCAAAGAGTCAAAGAGGATAGAAGACCTCAACTCTACAAACATGGCTTCATTGGAAGAATTGGGAAGCTCTTTTAATGTTAGGGTTATGATTCAACATAGACCTCAGTATCTTGAATTTGGGGGAGAGGAGATTTCAATCCTCTCTAGAGCTTCAAATGAGATCAATAACAACGTTATGATGGCCATTCTCAGGTTTAATACAAACTTTTTCTCTGCTTGATAATTCAATATTTTGATTAAATCTAATAAGCTAATATTCATTTATTTGTTGGTGCAGTATAGTTATCCCATGATTTGGTAGAGCCGTACAAAACCGTGTGTATATGTTGGATTCCCTTCTTTCTCCTATACTTAGCAATAGCAGAAAGACAATAGCCGATGTTTGTAAATGGTTACAACCTTTACATTTACATGGCATGCGAGTCCTATTTATGGCATATCACGAGATGTAAGTATCATGGCAACCTTTATTTTCATCTTATACTGGCAACATTGTGTTAAATAATAATGGTTCTTAATTATTCATGTAGGGAACATTGGAGTCTGGTGGTTTGGGATCTTGAAGACAACTATTGTTGGTTTGTTAACTCGATTGCAGGCTTTCATGGCTCAGTGCAAACGTAAGTATTCTATTAATCTGTTGTTACTTCTATATTATGTACCTTATGTAATAGACACACTAAGTTTTTTTAATATGTCATGATGAGCAGGTCGATTGAGAAGTTGGTATCTGCTATCAGAGAAATAGGACAGTACAAAGACTCAGTAGACTTCCAAAAGCATTTGGTAGTAGAGCAGGAAGATGGGCATAGTTGTGGGTGGAGAGTTGCCTACAACTGCATGTTGATTTTCAAAGAAATATTCTCAGTTAAGCCACAGATCTCATCAGAAGACTCTTTGGAGCTCAAATATTCAGAGGAGGATATACAATTGTTTAGGGTTGAAATCATTCGAGCCCTAATTGCTGCCATTAGAATACAATGTGCAACTGAAGCAATATCAGAGCTTGCATTTAAGGAAGAGGAGACTGAGTCTACTATGAAAGCACTGCACACTACAGAAGAAGTAGAGACCCAGTGTACACCTACAACACCACAGCCTTCACTGGAAGCATCAGAAGAGTTGCCACAGCCTCCGCTTGCATTTAAGGAAGAGGATACTGAGTCTACTCCGAAAGCACTACATACTACAAAAGAAGTAGAGACTGAGTGTACATCTAGAGCACCACAGCCTCCATTGGAAGCATCAGAAGAGTTGCCACAGTCTCCACTAGAAGCATCAGAAGAGTTGTGATGCATGTATGATGTTGTATTTGTAGTTTTTGTTGATTATACACCAATTTGTGACTTATTACTTAAGTGGCATTTACTGATGATATTTATATAATTATTTCATGCACACAATTTTATGATATAAATGTGTGATGATGTGATTATTTGGAAATAAATCCTTGTGTGATGAGAATTTTGATATGAATATGTGATGATGTAATATTTGTAATATATTTCTTCATGCACACAATTTCATGATATGAATGTGTGGATGATGTGATTATTTGGAAATAAATCCTTGTGTGATGAGAATTTTGATATGAATATGTGATGATGTAATATTTGTAATATATTTCTTCATGCACACAATTTTATGATATGAATGTGTGATGATGTGATTATTTGGAAATAAATCCTTGTGTGATGAGAATTTTGATATGAATATGTGATGATGTAATATTTGTAATATATTTCACTCGCAAGTATCAATTCCCAATGCTCCACTCACTTAAAGTACAGCATTCCCATTGCTCTGCAAAATTTTATTCAGTTGGACAGTCTCCACTCACTTAAAGTAGAGCATTCCCAATGCTTCTCTCACTTTATTCCAACCCTTATCCTTATCATATCGCTCTCTCTCTCTCTCTCACTTGTAATATATTTCAATCGCAAGTATCAATTCCCAATGCTCCACTCACTTAAAGTACAGCATTGCCAATGCTCCGCAAAATTTTATTCAGTTGGACAATCTCCACTCACTTAAAGTAGAGCATTACCAATGCTTCTCTCACTTTATTCCAACCCTTATCCTTATCATAGTAAACACATCGTGCCTCTCGCTTTATTCCAACCCTTATCCTTATCATTGTGAACACATCGTGCCTTAGTGCACTTGTATTCTTCCATCCTAGTCCTTCCACAAACACTCTCTTATTTCTTACATCCTAGTCCTTCTGAGTAACTTGTATTCTTCTATCCTAGTCCTTCCACAAACACTCTCTTCTTTCATCCATCCTGATAACTTGTATTCTTCTATCCTAGTTCATTCACAAACACTTTGTTCTTTCATCCATCCTAGTGCTTCTCATTAACTTGTATTCTTCCATCCTAGTCCTTCTACAAACACACTCTTCTTTCTTGCATCGTAGTCCATCTCCCTTTCTTTATCATCTCCCCACCCATGGATGTCCTTGGCATTGTCGAAGACGTGGAGTTCAGAATTAACAATCTCAAAGAAGGGATTGCTGACCAAGGAGCATAGAGAGAGGCCAAAATTTGACAAGGTTCTCCTTTGACACACATGGACAGAGAGGAATTTGATGCACAAAGGCACGCAGAGAGGGAGGAGACTCTCAAGATAGCAGAGAGTGAAAGACTTTTAAGACGTATGATAAAAGCGCGATAAGATCTCTTAGACTTCTTAAGTAATCTGCGTTATCGCATCTCTCATCATGGGCGATTTGATGCGGATGTTGAGAGAACAATAAGAGCCTCTCAGAGAAATTATAAAGAAACAATTTGTGATTGCTTAAATTTCTTCTTTGCATGTAATTATGTTGAGGATACAGCTGTGGAGGCAGTGAAAGATTGGGTTGTTGAGAAGATAAGAGAGACCAATGATGAGATCTTCTAGACTTTGGGTGATTAAGAAGATAAGAGAGACTGTATTAAGGTGTTTTTTGACACCATAAGGCTTTGAGTTATATGATCTACTTCTTGTACAAATGTGATGTGCTCTTTTTGAAATGTACTCTAGTTTTAATAACATGTCACACCATTTTTTCTAATTTGATTTTTTAAAATCTTACTTTTTGTCTCTTTTAACAATGTGATGTCCTCTATTTTTAATGTACTCTAGTTTTAATAACATCTCACATCATTTTTTCTAATTTGATTTTTTAAAATCTTCCTTTTTGACTCAATGTTTTGTTTTATAAGAGCCTCTTTTTTTAAATTGTTTTATCCAAAATTATCTCACAAAATGAATTTGGATAGTGCACGAGTCCAACATTAATGAAATAGGTGTTAGAAGGGTTATAGCATCTATACCCTTTCTGTTGCAGAGAATAACCAATAAAGACGCACTTCTCAGCTTTTGGATCCAACTTGGACCTCAACTCATCTGGCACATGAACATAAGCAATGCAACCAAAAATTTTCAAATGAGAAATGTCTGCTTTCCTAACAGTATACATCTCCTCTAGCGTCATGCCAGGTATTGCTACAGTGGGAGTCCTATTCATTATGTAAACTACTGTAGCAACTGCTTCAGCCCAATAATAATCTGGTAGATCTTTCTCATTTAGCATGCTAGAGATACTTCTCCAATATGCCTATTTTTCCTTTCTGCAAGTCCATTTTGCTGTGGGGTATGACTGCATGAATATTGCTGCTTTATGCCATGCTCCTGCAAGAACCTTGCAAACTTAGTTGAGAGGTACTCTCCCCCTCCATCTGACCTTAGGCATTTTATTTGCAGGCTTGTTTCTTTTTCAACCATAGCTTTAAAAGCTTTGAAGTGCCCAAACACTTCACTTTTCTTTTTCATAAAATACACCCAAACTTTTCTGCTGAAATCATCAATAAAAGTGACAGAATAGTGACAGCCTCCAATAGATGTAGCTTTAGTGGTCCACACATCAGAGTGGATTAATTCCAATGGCTTTTTAAACTCTCTTGAACATCCTAGGAAATGGTTTCCTTGCCTGTTTTCCAAATTGATAGGCTTCACAAACCTTATGCATTTCTGCAACCTTGAATTTAGGCAATCTTGCAACAATATTTTGGGCTTGCATTGATTTAAGTCGCTGTATATTAACATGACCAATGCGTTTATGTCAGATATCAATATCTGCAACTACACCGGACCCATGTGCAAACATTGCTACACTCAATTCAGGCATGTCCACATCCAATGTAAACATCCTGCCTTTCTTCTTTCCTTTTGCTATCAAGCGACCATTATTTTTCATATCCTCAATAAAGCATCCATGAGGACTAAATCTGACCCGCAAGCCCTGCTCAACCATGTGACCAACAAAAACCAGGTTCTTGGTGATGCAGGTATTTCTTTTTCCCATCCTGCATAGACAAAGGAATTTTACCAATCTGCACAATAGGATGTGCAGTATCATCACCAGTCTCCACAAATCTTGGTTTTTCCATTTTCCTTGCATCCTGCATCCACTCTGCATGACCTCTCATGTGGTTTGACGCACCTGAGTCAACATACCACACATCATTTCGTTCTTCTGCACTTGTCACAAAATTGGTCATGTGCTGCACCATAAATAGATGCTCATTTCTGTCATCACCCTGTCTACTAGAAGATGCATAATCGCCTTGTTGCAATTTTACATTCAAAATGTCATTCTGCTTTTTGTAGCAGCAGTCCTTAGCCATATGACCCATTTTACCACAGTAGTAGCATTCAACATTGTTGTTTGCATTTTCGTCTCTCTGCCATCCACCACGGCCTCTTTGGCTCCCCCTGCCTCTAGAGTTACCACGTCCTCCTCCATAGGACTGGTTTTCTTGAGTTTGCTGCATATTCTGATTTCTACCACGGCCTGCAGATCGGCCTCCTCTACCTCTGCCTCTACCTCTTCTAGCATTTGAGTAGAAGACAGTTTCTTTTGAAGTTCCTCCTGAAGAAGATGCACCCCCATTTCTCTGCTCTTCAGAAATTAGAAGAGCAAACAACTCTTCAAAATCAAGAAATTTTTCATGGACAGCAATGGATGTTTGGAACTGTGCATAATCCTTTCCTAGACCATTCAAGGTCACATAAACTAGATCATCATCTTCCACTGGTGACCCAATGGAAGCAAGTGCATCTGCAATTTTCTTCACCTTCATGTGGTAGTCATTGATGCTCAAATTTTCTCTCTGCACATTGTGCAACTCCTGTTTGAGCTGCATTTTCCTGGCTTGCGTATTTGTGCTGTACATTTTTGCCAAAGTATCCCATGCCTCCTTTGGCGTACTTGCATCCTGAATATGCACAATCATAGAATCCGAAATACTGATAGATAGCCAGTACATAACTTTTTTGGCTCTCTCATGCCATCCTTTAAATGCCTGCATTTCTTATTGATTGGGAGCATTACGAAGAACTGGTTCTTCTTCATTTCCTGTAATGAACTCCCTATAGCCTTTTCCCATAAGGAAATTCATCATGCTAAACTTCCATGCCTGGAAGTTCTTGTCAAGCTTTTTAGTGACAATTTGTGAAAGAGAATCAGACACCATTACAGAACACTGCAAAATATTCTGTCACTGCAAAAGAAAAACACAGCTTTTGCCTCACACAAGCAGATCTGCAAAACTAACGAAAGTGGTATTTGACCATACAGTCACTTCCTAGTGACGATTTTGCATCAACAGGCAACAAGCATGATTCTGCAACTCCCAATATCTCTACACACGGGCATACGATGCAATTTCTACGGTAACTTTTCACCGACTAGCAGAGCAATGGTCGCACAGCAAAAACAGGGCCTTTTTCTAAGTGCCTGCGAAGAACTTTCGCCTTCAAAACGGGCCCCGAAATGGCCACGAATCAGAAAAATAAAGTCACACCACGAAGGGCGTCTCAATCTGAGATAGTGCACTCTTGCACTTCTGGCTATGCTACCTGCAGAGATTTGCTCCCAAACTCGAAAAAGGAAAGCAACACTGGTCTCTTACCAGGACACCACGAACTTGGTTTGCTTTCTTGAGCTCCTTACCACGAACAAGGCTCTGATACCATGTGAAGATAGTGGGAGAGAGGGAAGGAGTCTCACTTGCGGCTTTCTCACATACACAATGGGGGAATACACACACAGGTGGAGGCTGAAAACAGTTTTCCTCTTCTTAGTTATGAAAGCCAAAAGAACTCTCGTACAAAGAAATAGAAGAACCCTATATGTGGGTCTCAAAACCAAACTCAACTAACTAAGGTGGCATACTAACTGAGCCACAAACTAGAGTAGATAAGGATAGCTGTCATCCAACTATTATTCGTGGGCAGTGTACCAACCACATCTGCAGCTAACAAGTCGGTGACATAAATGCACAATGGTCACCCTGGCATATCACGAGTGGAGCTCGATATCTCAACATTAAGTGCTGTTACCAGTCCATCAAACCTTGGTGGACATTCGGAGACATCGCTGAGCTAGCTCTTTGCTAGTCTTTTGTAACCCAGCACCAGCCATTTGATCACGTAGACTTTTGATTCGGGTATGAATGCCTCCATTGTCTCTCCTTCATTAAAGTTGTCAGCTGGGAACTGATTCTCTAGATGCTAGATCCTTGATGGGAGGCACCACTATCCAACACCCATGAATCAGTGGGGTTGACGCTTCTTGAACTGAGGAACACTCTTCCTCCATGGCCAGAAATAGATCCAACTTTGCTTTCACTGTGTTAGCTGTCTCTTTCTCCTTGTCTCTCTTCTTCAGGGTACCATTCTTTTTATCTGCTTTCTTGACCCAGCAATCTGCAAACAATCACATGGCCCTTCTTGTTGCAATATAAGCATTCTCCCTAAACTTCTTCTTGCTGCCCTTCTTCTTTTTGTCACCACTAGTACAGGACTCACCTTTGGTGGAGGAACTACCTTTGCCTTTCGCAGTGCAAAGAAGACAGAATCCCCATTGCCGCCTCCATCTCGAGCTTTCAGCCTCAATTATCGTCCATAAGTAAAGCACAGAACTCCTCAAATGACAATGGTTGGGTCTCACCTGAGTGTTAAGTACTGTTACCAGTCCATCAGACCTTGGTGGACATATTTGCAGACACCGTCGAGCTGGCTCTTTGCTAGTCTTTTGTATCCGAGCACCAGCCATCTGATCATGTAGATTTTTGATTCAGGTATGAATGCCTCTATTGTCTCTCCTTCATTAAAGTTGTCAGCTGCGAGCTGATTCTCCAAGTGGTGGATCCTTGTCTGATTCCGCATCTCATACTAACTCTTCAATATGTTCTAGGCCACAGTTGCCTTAGATGTATGTTGAATCAAGGTCAAAACACTATCAATAGTACTTGTAAACAGGGCACATAGAGCATATTTGTTATTGCGTTTCCAACCTCGTAGAAGGTCAACATAGGAGGTATGGTACTTGTCGGATTTCCTGGGTTAGGGGTTCCTTGTGGTTCTAGGTCCAGTCCCTAGTATTGTCTCCAGAAGCTCATATGAATCCAAAATAGCATTAATTTTAAACTTCCACAGGGTGTAGTTTGTACCATCTAGCTTGCCGGCTAGTGGATGAATTCTCAATGCCTGGATTGTTGGTGCAGCAACAGCTGGTTGAACTTGAGCCATTTCTTGTTGAGTCGCTTCTTGTTACCATCACTCTGTATGCTATTGAAGCCCTCGCCTCTCTTCTATTCTTTGATCCTTAGAGCCGCCTGGGCTCTAATACCATGTTAAATTACACAGCACAGTAGAACAAAAACTGAACAAAGAATAGAGAGTACACATCATGCTGGAGATGATTAAAATTTTCCTTCAATACTGATGTAGTACAGATGATGGCTCCGTCCACCTGTGTGCTCCCACAGTGGAGCTTAGATGGCACTCTAGATAGATACTAGGTGAAGAGCTACTAGTTAGAAGATCTAATCTAATCTGAACTAGTTAGAAGATGGCACTCTAGATAGATACTAGGTGAAGAGCTACTAGTTAGAAGATCTAATCTAATCTAGATAGATACTAGGTGAAGAGCTACTAGTTAGAAGATCTAATCTAATCTGATATGATATAATGGACTGGGAAGGTCGCCTCTTTATAGCTATGAGGGCGGTAGTTGGATCAACTTAGCCGTTGGAGTCGACTAGTCGACCTAGTCGGTGGAGCTGACTAGTCAACCTAGTCTGTGGAACCAACTAGTCGTTCATGGAATATTCAAGAAATATTCCCTATACCTTTGCCTCGGGGGATCTCACCCATGAACTGTTAAATTACACGGCACAACGGAACATAAATTGAACAAAGAATAGAGAGTACACAGCAAACTCGAGAGGAACAAACTTTTCCTTCAATACTGATGTAGTACAGATGATGGCTCCATCCACCTGTGCGCTCCCACAGTGGAGCTTAGATGGGGATCTAGACAGATACTAGGTGAAGAGCTACTAAGCTGGAAGATCTGAACTGATCTAAACTGATCTGATACAATCGACTTGGGAGGTTGCCTCTTTATAGCTATGAGGGCAATAGTTGGATCAACGTAGTCAGTGGAGTTAACCAGTCGACCTAGTTAGTGGAGCTGACCAGTCAACCTAGTCAGTGGAACTGACTAGTCGTCCATGGAATATTCATGGAATATTTTCTATATTGTCGCCTACAGGGCTCCCGCCCCCAGGCCCCAGCAAGAATAAGGGGCTCCCACACAATCACCTTTCTACCATCAACAATCTCATTCATAGACCTCATCTGACATGCAAGTCAAGATCCATCCAGTGTCCCAAGCTCACACATGGCTTCTCCTCATATGGGGACCTTACAACTTGAGCACCTTGGACCACTGGTAGTTACCAGGAGGGTGGGACATTAAGCATATCTAATACCCCCCCTCAATGTCCACCTGTAGGTGAACTATTTTCTTGGCCCAATGCCGAGTCTCTAAAGATGAGCCTAAGGGTGATCCTTTCCGACTGCTTTGGTGAAGATATCTCCTCCATTTTGCTCTGTTGGACAGTAGACCACGTCCTTGATCAAATCATGCACATAGTGATACTGAATCTCTATATGTTTTGTGTGTGTATGAAACACTAGATTTTTAGCAATGGCCATGCAACTTTGATTGTTGCACCTCAGCACAGTTGCCTCATCCTCTTGCACTCCCATGTGCCATAAGATCCTCCTCATCCACACTGCTTCACATGCAGCAAAACATGCTTCCTTGTACTCAGCCTCAGTAGAAGACAATTCCACTATTGGTTGTTTCTTACTGATCCAAGAGAAGACACCTAAATGTAAAGAGAAACAATATCCAAAAACTAATTTCCTGGAATCAACATCTCCAGCCCAATCTGAGAGACAATGACCAACCAAGGAAGTGCTCGTACCATAGGTGATGCCATAATCAAGGGTGCCCTTCGCATACCTAAGCACCCACATCCCTGCATTCCAATGATTCTCCCAGGGCTTATTGGAGAACCTGCTCAAAATGCCAACAGCAAAACTGATGTCCAGTCTGGTGTTGCACAGATAGATGAGACTGCCGGCCAACTGCTTGTACCTCCCGATGTCTACTGGTGGTGAGGCATCCTCCATAGACAACCTCGCATTTACCTCCATAGGTGTAGCTATCTCCTTGCACTCGGCCACACCAAATGCCTTTAAGATCTCCCTTGCATATTTTTGCTGAGAGATGAAGATCTTGCTTGGCTCTTGCCAAACTTCAGTCCCCAAATAGTATTTCATCCTGTCATCTCAAACTCCATGCTCAATGCCTTTCTAGTCTGTTGGATCGTGTCTTCATAATCACCTACAATAAGGAGATCATCCACATATAGAATAATAATAGCAACTTTTCCACCTTTCCTGTACACATACAAGTTAGCATTTGAGGCACATCTTTTGAAGTTTAATTTATGAAAGAATTTGTCTATCTGTTGGTACCATGCTCTTGGGGCCTGTTTCAGCTCGTACAGAGCCTTCTTCAGCTTACATACCTTGTTCTCAGAATGGGGGGCCTCAAACCCTAGTGGCTGAGCCACGTACACCTCCTCCTTGAGGTCACCATTCAAGAATGCTGATTTAACATCCATTTGATAAACTAGCCAATTTTTATGAGTAGCCACCGATAGTACTATGCGAATAGTGGTCATTCTGGCAGTCGGAGTAAAATAATCCTGAAAATCAAACCCTTCAACCTACGAAAATCCTTGTGTAGCCAATCTAGCTTTGTACTTTCCCAAAGTCCCATTAGGCTTGCACTTTACCTTCCAAACCCATTTGATGCCAATAACCTTTCTATTAGGTGGTCGATCTACCAGCTCCCAAGTTTCATTCTTCATGATGCTATCATATTCTACTTGCATAGCATTTTTCCAATCTCAGTCTGCAATTGCTTCCTCCAAACTCGCAGGCTCCTTTACTTCTGCAATAATCTCAGCCATCAAGGCCATATTGACAATGTGAGCAGAAGCCCTCCTTTGCTCCTCGATTCTCTGATACCACCTTGGTCCATCTGCATGCTACTCAATAGACATAGGCATCTAGTTGTCATGGTCGTAGAGCTACCTTACCCATCGCGGCAATGTCTTTTTTGGTGGTGTAACAATAGGTTGGTGACTTATACCTTCATCATCTAATATTTGCTCCTCCTTTATAGCCATTGGGACAGGTCCATAGTGAATTACCTCTTTGCTTCATGATAAAGTGGAAGAGCTCTTCTCTCCCTCCACTGGATGTGGCTGCTCCCTGAACACCACATCGCGGCTCGCTATGATCTTCTTTGCCTCTTGGTCATACAACTTATAGGCTTTCTCTCATCATAATAGCCTAAGAAGATACATTTGGTGCTTTTTGGTTGTAGCTTGTTTGTGCATAGCATTCACACCCAAACGTTCTGAAGTGGGAGACAGATGGCTTCTTACCACTGTAAGCCTCATGTGGTGTTTTACCTTTGAGTGCCTTTGTATGGCTGCGATTAAGGATGTAAACCGTAGTATTGACAGCCTCAGCCCAAAAGTGGTTTGGCAGTCCAACACCTTTCAACATACACCCCATCTCCACCGTGGTCCGCATTCGGCATTCAACAATCGAATTTTGTTGAGGCGTATGTGGTGTCGTCGTTTGTCGCTTGATCCCTTTGCTCTTGCAAAAATCTCCAAACTCGGTAGAAACAACTCACCACCACCATCCGATCTAATTTTCTTCACTTTTCTCCCTATTTCATTTTCAACAAGCTGTAGCCATTCAATTTACCAAAAACTTGATCCTTTTCACGAAGAAAGTACACCCACATCTTTCTACTACAGTCATCGATAGTCAATACAAAATAGGAAGATCCCCCCAAGGCCTGTGTAAGCATCTTACCGCACAAGTCAACATGCACCAACTCTCACTTTTCTCCCTGTTTCATTTTCGACAAGCTGTAGCCATTCTTTCAATTTACCAAAAACTTGAGCCTTTTTGCAAAGAAAGTACACGCAGATCTTCCTACTATAGTCATCGACAATCAATAAAAAATAGGAAGATCCCCGCAAGGCCTGTGTAGGCATCTTACCGCACAAGTCAACATGCACCAACTCTAGAGGAGCATTTGCTCTATTCTTGCTTTCTTGTGGGAATGCCTTTCTCTGTTGCTTGCCCATCATGCAAGCTTCACACGATTCTTTGATTTCTATGACTGCAGGTAAGTGAGCAACCATACCTTGCTTCTACATCCACTTTAGCATTGCAAATCTGATGTGGCCGAATATTTCATGCCAAAGTCTACTTGTGCCCACCTCAGCGGTGGCTGTAAGAGCACTTAGCTCATACAGGTTGTTCCTTCTTACTCCTGTGCCAACAAGATTGCTTGCACTATCTAGAATTTTTGCTCCTGTCTTGTTGAACCTCACCTCATGGTCAAGGTCTGTTATGGAAGCAAGTAATAGCAAAATTCTCTTGATTTGTGGAACATATAGCACATAAGATAGTTTCTTAACATCTCCATTTATAGAAACAAATGAAACCGTATCTGTACCCTCAACAGGGCATTTTGTGTTATTACCAACCATCACGGTGATGGGTTCCTGAAGAGGTTGCATGGAACAATATAGACCCTTCTTGCAGGTCATGTGATGGGAGGCACCACAATCCAACACCCATGAATCAATGGTTGAAGCTTCTTCAACTAGTGAACACTCTTCCTCAATGGCCAAAAATAGATCCAACTCTGCTTTCGCTGTGTTAGCTATCTCTTTCCCCTTATCTGTCTTCTTCAGGACACCATTCTTTTCATCTACTTTCTTGACCCGGCAATTTACAATCATATGGCCCTTCTTTTTGCAGTAGAAGCATTCTCCCTGAAACTTATTCTTGCCGCCCTTCTTCTTTTTGACACCACTAGTAGAGGACTCACCTTTGGTGGAGGAACCACCTTTGCCTTTCGCAGTGGCAGAGAAGGCAGCATCCCCATTGCTGCCTCAATCTCGAGCTTTAAGTCTCAATTCCTGCTCCATAAGTAAATCACAAAACTCCTCAAATGACAATGGTTGGGGTCTCACCTGAGTGTTAAGCATTGTTACCAGTCCGTCAAACCTTGGTGGACATATCTGGAGACACCGCCGAGCTAGCTCTTCACTAGTCTTTTGTATCCAAGCACCAGCCATCTGGTCACGTAGACTTTTGATTCGGGTTATGAACACCTCCGTTGTCTCTCCTTCATTAAACTTCTTAGTTGCGAGCTGATTCTCCAAGTTCTAGATCCTTGTTTGATTTCGCGTCTCATACTGACTCTTCAATTTGTTCCAGGCCACATATGCCTTAGATGTATGTTGAATCAAGGTCAAAATACTATCAGTAGTACTTGTAACCAGGGCACACAGAGCATCTACATTCTTGCATTTTCAAGCTCGTAGAAGGTCGGCATTAGGAGGTATCATACTCCCTGGATTTGGTGGGTCGAGGGTTCCTTGTGGTTTTGGGTCACTCCCCAGTACTGTCTTCAAAAGCTCATATGAATTCAGAATAGCAGTAATTTTAAACTTCCACAAAGTGTAGTTCGTACCATCTAGCTTGCCTTTAGTGAAGGCTGGTGGGTGAATCCTCAACGCCTGGATTGTTAGTGCAGGAGTAGCTGCTGAACTTGAGCCGCTTCCTGTGGAGCCGCTTCCTATTGCCATCCCTCTGTATGCTGTTGAAGGCCTCCCCTCTCTTCTATTCTTTGATCCTTAGAGCCACCTGGGCTCTGATACCATGTTAAATTACATGGCACATTGGAACAGAAACTGAACAAAGAATAGAAAGTACACAACAAACTGGAGAGGAACAAACTTTTCATTCAATACTGATGTAGTATAGATGATGGCTCCATCCACCCGTGTGGTGCTCCTACAGTGGAGCTTAGATGGCGATCTAGACAAATACTAGGTGAAGAGCTAGTAGCTGGAAGATCTAATCTGATCTGAATTGATCTGATACAATGGAGTGGGGAGGTCACCTCTTTATAGCTATGAGGGAGGTAGTTGGATCAATGTAGTCGGTGGAGTCGACCAGTCGACCTAGTCAGTGGAGCCGACCAGTCAACCTATTCGGTGGAACCGACTAGTCATCCATGGAATATTTAGGGAATATTCCCTATACCGTCGCCTCGAGGGCTTCCGCCCCCGACCCCCACCAGGGGGGGCTGCTGGCGCCCAGGCCCCAGCAAGAATAAGGGGCTCCCACACAATCACCTTTCTACCATTAATAGTCTTATTGATAGACCTCATCTGACATGCAAGTCAAGATCCATCCAGTGTCTCAGGCTCACACATGGCTTCTCCTTATATGGGGGCCTTACAACTTGAGCACCTTGGACCACTGGTGGTTACCAGGAGGGTGGGGCATTGAGCATATCTAACACGAAACCTCACCAGGGGGGCCATTGCCCCCCCTGGGACCTCGCAGCTGGCCCCGCTGGGACCCCGCAGCTAGCCTCGAGGCCCTAACAAGAATAAGGGGCACCCACACTATCACCTTTCTACCATCAACAGTCTCATTGATAGACCTCATCTGACATGCAATCCATCCAATGTCTCGGGCTCACACATGGCTTCTCCTCATACGGGGGCCTTACAACTTGAACACCTTGGACCATTGGTGGTTACCAAGAGGGTGGGGCATTGAGCATATCTAACAGTATCAACGCACATACCGACAACCATACCGACTAAAATTGCATCATCTCCATTGACACTTTTTCTGCTCACCAACCGTGCACGCAATTTTTGTGCCCGTGCTAGTGAAGCATCAATAGACAGTGTCGAAAAGAGGCCCATGTCTTGTAGTGAGAGAGAGAGAGAGAGAGAGAGAGAGAGAGAGAGAGAGAGAGAGAGAGAGAGAGAGAGAGAATAAATCTCCTATGGTTTATCTATAGGATATTTATTTATATTTGAATATTTCGTGTTTTGTATCTCTCTCTCTCTCTCTCTCTCTATATATATATATATATATATATATATATATAAGTATGTATGTATGTATAGATATATGTGTGTGTGTGTGTGTGTGTGTGTACATGTCTTACCTTTATAAAGGAGGAAGTGCACCAGCAGACAGTGGGGTTAGCTAAGAGACTTATGTGGGGTAGAAGCACTCACACTATGACCAGGTGGCAGAGTGGAGAGAGAGAGAGAGAGAGAAAAAGAGAACGCAAAAGGGAGTACCCATGGCTGACAATACTACTAACACATGGAGAGAGAGAGAGAGAGAGAGAGAGAGAGAGAGAGAGAGAGCACTGGAAGAGGTGAAAAGTGTTGACAAGATATTTGCCAAAAGGTACAACCCTCGACTCCAAAGTTTGGATTTTGCACTTTATTTGTGGGAGCCACTTTGGTAGAGAGAGAGAGAGAGAGAGAGAGCACTGGAAGAGGTGAAAAGTGTTGACAAGATATTTGGAAAAAGGTACAACCCTCGACTCCAAAGTTTAGAGTTTGCACTTTATTTCGAAGATCCACTTTGGTAGAGAGAGAGCGAGAGAGAGAGAGAGAGAGAGAGAGAGAGAGAGAGAGAGAGAGATTATATTATATATAGGATATTCATTTATACTTTAATATTTCATGTTTTGTGTGTGTGTGTCTATACATATACATGTGTTACATTTATAAAGGAGGAAGTGCACAAAGGGTTGTGCAGGTGAGGAGGAGATTTGGAGGGAGAGCAAGATTGCGACACATAGTGGCAACATGAAGTGAGTAGTTGAAAGACTTGTGAGGGGTAGAAATGCTCAGACTACGACCATGTGGCACACTCAAAAGAGAGAGATAAAGTGAGAGAGAGAGAGAGAGAGAGAGAGAGAGAGAGAGAGAGAGAGAGAGAGAGAGAGAGAGAGAGGCAGGGGGGAGCTCGGGGGTGCACTACTAAGAAACGCTATGTATCATGTGCATTGAAGCACTATATAAAAACCCCTCAACCTCCCCTCAATTAAAATCTCCTCCTCGAATAAAACCATGCCTCTTTACTTATAAACTAATGGATTTTTTCCAAAGTTATAAAAAACCCTTCTTGTTCTTTTAATCCTATTATATTTCTCCCCAAAAATGAATTAAAATATCCCTCCTTTTGAATGCACGTGGTACATTTAGGTAAACCCCCTAAGAAAGAGAGAGACAGGGAGAGAGAGAGGGGGGGGCAGAGAGAAAGAGAGAGAGAGAGAATATAATATGATAGATAACATATTATATTACATATTGTATATTATATATTATAATCTATAATACATATTATATATATATGTACATACATACATACACATAATGTGGGGACATAGGTTTTTGACCAATTCGCTATCCTAATGTGTTTTCTTGGTTTGCCATGATCAAAGGGTGTATCATCTTTGGATTTGTATGCCCAGATGCCCCAAGAATGTATCCAACCAAATGCACAAAAATTCATAGGTACATTGAATCTTTCGATAGCATTGTAGCATTGGAAGAGGTGAAGTTTGTTGACACAAAGTTTGAAAAAATAAGATATTTGGAAAAAGGTAGAGCACTTGACTCCAAAGTTTTTACCAATGGCTTGGAGTCAGCTTTATCTGTGGGAGCCACTTTAGTGGACATGTATAATGTATTGCCTCATCGCAATGTGGTTACATGAGTACACGGATGTTAAGAACAAGAAGAAAGCAGGGAAGATTTTAGCCTTTATGTGCAAATGCAAGAGAAAGGTCTAAGCAAATAGCTGTACTTTTTTGCCATTTGCAACACAACAGCTCTAGATGTCGAAAAGGAGGTCCATTCTCAAATTAGCAAGGTCTCCTTTGAGACCAACGCTATCATGGCAAGGAGTCTCATTGACATGTATGCTAAATGTGGGAGCATGGTTGAATCCCAACAATTGTTTGATGCATCTCCTATAAGAGATATCATACAATGGAGTGCATTACTTGAGGGTTACAACCACTAGGGAAAGAGTGAACTTCGGTCCTTGCTTAGATTTCGAATGCTATCTTATGGTATATCTACATTACAAAGATTTTGGTATATCTGCATTCCAAAGCTTTTGGCATAGCGATAGTCCAAAGCTTTTGCAATCTTCTATGACTACACAGGCATAACAAATAGATGTCTCTCTTTCACACTCTCTGTCACTCTGTGTGTGTGCTTGGGGGGGTTCATCTCCCAAAGTTTAGTGTACCACGTGCATTCAAAAGGAGGGGTATTTTAATTCCACTTTTGGGAAAGTTCTAATAGGTTTACAATAACAAGATGGGATTTTTAAATCAACTTTAGAAAAAAATATGTTAATTCATAAGTAAAGAGGGCTGATTTTATTAGCGAAAAAAAAAGGTTGAGGGGTTTTTTAAAGATTCCTTGAATGCGCATGATACCTAGAATTTCTTGATAGTGCACCCCTTGAGTGTGTGTGTGTGTGTGTGTGTGTGTGCACGTGGATGTGCGTGTGTGTGTGCATGCATGCATGTGCGTGTATGTCTTCACCTTCTCCTTGATGCCTAGATTGAAAATTCATGTTATAAAAAATTCTCATTAATTGAAACACAAATTGCATACATATGTGGAAATCCCATCCTTTTAATTTGGAGAGTTGCCATCTATGCTTAACCTTTACCGTAACCAAGCCACACGGTGCCTTTATTTGAAATTCTATTTATTGGAATTAATGACATTTTAGCACCTTGAGACCCAACAAAGTGGGTCTCTAACCCATCGTTGACGAGTCAGGCTACTCGTATATATTGAGTTGGAGTAGAAGAGAGTTGGTTTGTGAATTTTACATAGTAGTTATGTACAATTGAAACATTTTATTATAAAAGGCTACTAGAATCTACTAATTAATGTACAATGGACGCGTAGAAGTTGATAGGTAAAAAATAAAAACAAGCAAGTAGGCATATTCATAGAAGAGGGGCTTCTTGAATATAATCCTTGCAACTTTCTTTAGTCTTGCCATGAATGTCATGTTGGGTGAGCTTGTTCACCACTTCCCTCATGGTTGGACGTGAAAGAGAGAGAGAGAGAGAGAGCACTGGAAGAGGTGAAAAGTGTTGACAAGATATTTGCCAAAAGGTACAACCCTCGACTCCAAAGTTTGGATTTTGCACTTTATTTGTGGGAGCCACTTTGGTAGAGAGAGAGAGAGAGAGAGAGAGAGCACTGGAAGAGGTGAAAAGTGTTGACAAGATATTTGGAAAAAGGTACAACCCTCGACTCCAAAGTTTAGAGTTTGCACTTTATTTCGAAGATCCACTTTGGTAGAGAGAGAGCGAGAGAGAGAGAGAGAGAGAGAGAGAGAGAGAGAGAGAGAGAGAGAGAGAGAGAGAGATTATATTATATATAGGATATTCATTTATACTTTAATATTTCATGTTTTGTGTGTGTGTGTCTATACATATACATGTGTTACATTTATAAAGGAGGAAGTGCACAAAGGGTTGTGCAGGTGAGGAGGAGATTTGGAGGGAGAGCAAGATTGCGACACATAGTGGCAACATGAAGTGAGTAGTTGAAAGACTTGTGAGGGGTAGAAATGCTCAGACTACGACCATGTGGCACACTCAAAAGAGAGAGATAAAGTGTGAGAGAGAGAGAGAGAGAGAGAGAGAGAGAGAGAGAGAGAGAGAGGCAGGGGGGAGCTCGGGGGTGCACTACTAAGAAACGCTATGTATCATGTGCATTGAAGCACTATATAAAAAACCCTCAACCTCCCCTCAATTAAAATCTCCTCCTCGAATAAAACCATGCCTCTTTACTTATAAACTAATGGATTTTTTCCAAAGTTATAAAAAACCCTTCTTGTTCTTTTAATCCTATTATATTTCTCCCCAAAAATGAATTAAAATATCCCTCCTTTTGAATGCACGTGGTATATTTAGGTAAACCCCCTAAGAAAGAGAGAGACAGGGAGAGAGAGAGGGGGGGGCAGAGAGAAAGAGAGAGAGAGAGAGAATATAATATGATAGATAACATATTATATTACATATTGTATATTATATATTATAATCTATAATACATATTATATATATATGTACATACATACATACACATAATGTGGGGACATAGGTTTTTGACCAATTCGCTATCCTAATGTGTTTTCTTGGTTTGCCATGATCAAAGGGTGTATCATCTTTGGATTTGTATGCCCAGATGCCCCAAGAATGTATCCAACCAAATGCACAAAAATTCATAGGTACATTGAATCTTTCGATAGCATTGTAGCATTGGAAGAGGTGAAGTTTGTTGACACAAAGTTTGAAAAAATAAGATATTTGGAAAAAGGTAGAGCACTTGACTCCAAAGTTTTTACCAATGGCTTGGAGTCAGCTTTATCTGTGGGAGCCACTTTAGTGGACATGTATAATGTATTGCCTCATCGCAATGTGGTTACATGAGTACACGGATGTTAAGAACAAGAAGAAAGCAGGGAAGATTTTAGCCTTTATGTGCAAATTTCTAAAGAGCAGAGAAATGGGAGTGCATCTTCTTCAGCAGGAACTTCAAAAGAAACTGTCTTCTAGATGCAAGAGAAAGGTCTAAGCAAATAGCTGTACTTTTTTGCCATTTGCAACACAACAGCTCTAGATGTCGAAAAGGAGGTCCATTCTCAAATTAGCAAGGTCTCCTTTGAGACCAACGCTATCATGGCAAGGAGTCTCATTGACATGTATGCTAAATGTGGGAGCATGGTTGAATCCCAACAATTGTTTGATGCATCTCCTATAAGAGATATCATACAATGGAGTGCATTAGTTGAGGGTTACAACCACTAGGGAAAGAGTGAACTTCGATGGCATCCGGTCCTCGCTTAGATTTCGAATGCTATCTTATGGTATATCTACATTACAAAGATTTTGGTATATCTGCATTCCAAAGCTTTTGGCATAGCGATAGTCCAAAGCTTTTGCAATCTTCTATGACTACACAGGCATAACAAATAGATGTCTCTCTTTCACACTCTCTGTCACTCTGTGTGTGTGCTTGGGGGGGTTCATCTCCCAAAGTTTAGTGTACCACGTGCATTCAAAAGGAGGGGTATTTTAATTCCACTTTTGGGAAAGTTCTAATAGGTTTACAATAACAAGATGGGATTTTTAAATCAACTTTAGAAAAAAATATGTTAATTCATAAGTAAAGAGGGCTGATTTTATTAGCCAAAAAAAAAAGTTGAGGGGTTTTTTAAAGATTCCTTGAATGCGCATGATACCTAGAATTTCTTGATAGTGCACCCCTTGAGTGTGTGTGTGTGTGTGTGTGTGCACGTGGATGTGCGTGTGTGCGTGCATGCATGCATGTGCGTGTATGTCTTCACCTTCTCCTTGATGCCTAGATTGAAAATTCATGTTATAAAAAATTCCCATTAATTGAAACACAAATTGCATACATATGTGGAAATCCCATCCTTTTAATTTGGAGAGTTGCCATCTATGCTTAACCTTTACCATAACCAAGCCACACGGTGCCTTTATTTGAAATTCTATTTATTGGAATTAATGACATTTTAGCACCTTGAGACCCAACAAAGTGGGTCTCTAACTCGTCGTTGACGAGTCAGGCTACTCGTATATATTGAGTTGGAGTAGAAGAGAGTTGGTTTGTGAATTTTACATAGTAGTTATGTACAATTGAAACATTTTATTATAAAAGGCTACTAGAATCTACTAATTAATGTACAATGGACGCGTAGAAGTTGATAGGTAAAAAATAAAAACAAGCAAGTAGGCATATTCATAGAAGAGGGGCTTCTTGAATATAATCCTTGCAACTTTCTTTAGTCTTGCCATGAATGTCATGTTGGGTGAGCTTGTTCACCACTTCCCTCATGGTTGGACGTTGCTGTGGGAGAGGTTGCGTGCACAACAACGCAACTCTAAGTAGTTGTTTCATGTTCTCTAGCGCCGATGAAGGAAACCTTGATAAGCTGGGGTCTAATAGCTCATCAAACCCATCTTCGAGCGCTTCACTCAATAGCATCCTCTTGCTCACCCACTTCACAAGCTCTGTCGCATCATCTCCAACTTGTGGATCCAACGGCTTCCTTCCCGTCACAAGCTCCATTAGGACGATGCCGAAACTGTATACGTCACTCTTTTCAGTTACCCTCCTGATGGAATGGCAATGCTCTGAGCAGAATTACCAACTCACCGTCAATCTTATGTCCTTAGGATAAAAGAATAATTGTCACATGTGTTAGAATGGAACAATCAATCATAGCAAGATGAATTTCATTCATGTGGCCTGCAAATAGAGAGAAAAAGGAGGAGAGAGAGAGAGAGAGAGAGGCTTGCCCAAAGTGAGAAAGAGAGAGAGAAATGGAAGAGGAAAGAGAGGGAATGAATGCACTTCCAAAAAAAGCACAACCAAATTTGAAAGACATAATCTAAAGTCAACACACCAACAAATCAAAGAATTTGCAAAAAAACACTTCTGGAAAATGCTAGAAATTATTTTTGGTTTCTGGAAGTTGAACCTTAGTAAGGCTACCTAAAGGCAAGCCAAAAAACAATAAGAGGCATGTGGACCAATCAACAATTCACTAATAAAATCTTTTAAAAAATCGAAATTTTCTTAGAGGCAGGAAAAAAAAAAAGTCTCACCTGGAGCAATGTAGCCAGCCGTCCCCATTATCTCCGTTGTGAATGGCTTGTGCAAGTTCTCGAGAATCCTCGCAACCCCAAAGTCTGCCACATGGGCCTCGTTGGCAGAGTCTAAGAGGATATTTGCAGCCTTCACGTCTCGATGGACTATTGGAGGATTGCAATCGTGATGAAGGTAAGCCAAACCCTGCGCGGCACCAACAGCGATACTGTACCGCGTCTCATGGTCAAGCATGCTTGCTTTTTTGCCGTGCAGGGCATCTCTCAAGCTCCCATTCTCCATGTACTCGTACACAAGCAGTTTTGAGTCATTGTTGGAGCAGCAGCAAAGAAGCTTCACAATGTTTTTGTGCCTTACCTTTCCGAGGGTCTCCACTTCCGCTTTGAATCCACCATCATTTCGGGCGTTATCATCATGGGAATCGATTTGGAGCTGTTTCACAGCCACGATCTCCCCATTGCTCAGTGTCATTTTGTACACTCTTCCAAAGCCTCCAGATCCAATGAGGTTATCCTCTTCCAAAGTGCCATGCCCTATTTCCAAGGCGTGGAAGCCTAGTTTATGGAAAGAAACCCACGAGGAGTCGAAGATAGTTCTGGCAGAATACCGCCGGTAGCGTCTATAAAAGTAGAACAGGCCTAAGGCAAATATTCCAAACGCAACAACGAAAGCTCCCACCAGAAGCCCATCCAGTAACTGTGATCTTTTTCTCTCCGCACATGGCTTGATTCCTAGCAAAGTACTATCACCACAAAGTCCCGGATTCCCCAGGAAACTAGAAGAGAACTGTGGATCAATCATCAGATTATCGGGGACAGGCCCTTGGAGATGGTTATCGGAGAGATTGAAAGCCGTAAGCTTCAGATTTCCTAAGGACTGAGGAATCGTCCCGCTCAGCTCGTTATTTGACAAGGTAAGAGAGCTAAGCCTTGACATTGAACCTAGAGTGGGAGGGATAGGTCCGGTCAGCTTGTTATTGGAGAGATTGACGGTGGTAAGGCCCCTGCAGTTTCCGAGATCATCTGGGATTCCTCCCGATATTTGATTGTTTTGCAAGTCCAGCTCCAAGAGTTGAACTAAATTTCCTATAGACGAGGGGATAGGTCCGGACAGCTTATTGCTAAACGCTGATAATGTGGAGAGAGTCAGGACATTCCCGATTTCAGCAGGCAAGCTACCAGAAAAGTTGTTATTGTTCACATAGAGTGAGGAAAGACTACGAGCCATGCCAATGGTCGATTGGATGCTACCTTCTAGTTGGTTATCCTGAAGATCAAGAATATTCAGAGCAGGCAAACCCCACACGTCTATCGGAACAGTCCCAGACAAATGGTTAGAGTTCAAACGGAGGCGAAGTAGAGTGGAACAGGGCCCGTAAGCCTCAGGAATGCTTCCTTCGAAGTTGTTGTGAATGGTATCAAGATGCTGTAGAACCTGCTTGTCACATAGACGAGGGGGTAGCAGTCCATCGAAATTGTTGTAGGAGACGTCAAACAAGGTCAGATTGGACGAGCTTCCAAAGGCCTGTGGAAACTTCCCAGTAAAGGAATTGTTGGAAATTTGCAACTCTACAAGGGGAAGGTCGCCAAATCCAGGCGGCAGGTTACCCGAGAGGAAATTATTAGCCAGATGCAAATTGTTGAGGCTCTTCAGTTGCGAAAAGCTGGAAGGCAGCGGTCCGTTTAGAGAATTGTCGGACATGTCTACTCTAGCAAGCGCGGAAAGCAGTCCGATGTTGTAGGGAATGGGTCCTGACAAGTGATTTTGGTAGAGCTCAAGCTGGACTAAGGACTGAAAGTTGGCAAAACCTTCAGGAATCGTCCCGGTCAAATTGTTGATGGCGAGGTCCAAGGTTTGAAGCTTAGCGAGATTGACGAGGCTAGGAGGAATGGGGCCAGTGAGCTCGCAGCGAGTGAGCCAAAGGTAAGTGAGCTGAGTCAAGTTGCCGAGCTCCCAAGGAATTGGCCCAGGACTGAGGAGATTCCAGGCGAGGCTGAGATACTGGAGCTGTCGTAGTTGGCCGAGGAAGGGCGGCACACTCGTCCCGTTGAGGAAGTTCCCGTGGAGAGCCAGTTTGACAAGGCGGGGAAGCCTTCCAAAGCTCTCGGGAATCGGACCCGAGATATTGTTGTTGGAGAGGTCGAGAACCTGGAGGAATTGCAAGCGGTCGATGTGTTCGGGGAGGCTACCGACGACCCAGTTGGAAGACAAATTGAGGTGGGTGAGCTGAGTGCAATCGAGGAGGGCATCAGGGAAGGAGCCACCGAAGTCATTGAAGTAGAAGTTGACGGAGAGGAGGGAGGGGATGCGGCACATGAGGGTAGGGATGGGGCCATGGAGGCCAAAGTTGGACAAGTCGAGGGAGGTGATGGAGGAGTTAGGGGAGCAGGAGACGGCGGTCCAGGAGCAAGGGGGGAGGGGGGAGGAAGGGGACCAGTCATGGAGGTGGTCGGAGGGGTCTGAGAGGGAGGCTTTGAGGGAGAGGAGGGTGAGGGCGTCGGGGGGAAGCTTTTGGGCGAAAACGAGGAGATGATGATGGGAGCAACAACGAAGGAGAACAAGAAGAACCAGCAGCACAAGCTTCTTCTGCATTACGAAGGTGGCGGAAGCCATGGCTGCGGCTGCGGGATCTTAGAATACTTAAGATAGCTTCTCCTCCTCCACGTTTTATTAGACTCCCTCGGTCAACTTGAGTCAACACATGCCTCACATTAAGTCAAGCTCTGTCTTGTCAACCCAAGACGCATTCCCACGGGAGAAGTTTTTATCCTACCACTCACAATAAGTGTGCACCAGTGCTCTTGAGCACTCTAGTCTCCCTCTATGGATAGAGTTTAGATGGTCACGATACATTTGATAGAAACTTTCAATAAGTATTAGTAGCCACGCTGTCACTACTAGAGGGTTCATTATTCTTTTCCACATAAAAACTTGGGTTGTAACAAGTCCTATCTATCTTGAAATGTAAAAAGTGTTTATAAGTCTTGCTTTTGCTTTTATAGTATTATCTTTATTGGACATGGATAAGTATATATCTTCAATCATCTAAGAGACTATATTTATTCTTGGAAATGTCCTTATGAATCTATGATTATGTGCATGTGATTTTGTTCTTCGAATCATTATGCTATACATGCAAACATTTTGAAATGTCAAGGGCCCCACAGAAGAGAATACGAACCGTACGATTTGAAGCACTTATTTCAAAGAAGTCTCGATCCACACATTCGCAAGTCTCCATCAAGCCTGAAAGATTCGATCAACTTTGTTGGTCGTTAGAAGATCGTTCAAGGGTCATTGGAAGATCATTCAAGGGTCATTGTCAACATTGGATGATTGATGGAATACCTACACAGCTTAGATCAACTAGCTTCAAAGAGGGCGACATTAGCCATGTTGGTGTCCTGTGAAACAAAGGAGAAACTACTTGGGTGCACAATGTCAAAGATGTTATCAATCAGAAGGACCAATGTGGCTTGAGCACAAGCTTCTTCTACATTATTGCTAGTATTACTGGAAGGAAGGTGGCGAAACGGAGGCAAGCCATGGCTGCGGCTGCGGGCTCTTAAAATAAGAAGCTTTGCTTGCTCGTGACTCGAGTCCTCAGCTCCTCCTCCTCCACGTTTTATTGGGCTTCCTCGGTCAACTAGAGTCAACACATCAGTCTCGACTCTCCTGTCTCCTTAGTGCCCTCGGCACTATGCCTCACTTCTTTGAAGTTCTATCCTATCACTCACACGAGTGAACTTGAGCACTCCCTCTATGGATAAGGGACACTCTTCATAGAACATATTTTTTCGTAAAATTCAACAAACCTCCAAGCTCCAAAAATTGGAGATATAATTTCATAAATTCAGAGGTTTTCACACACTTTATAACTATGAGTAGCATGACCCATCTACGATAGGTTATAGACCTGCTCCATTGGGTCTCAACATGGCATCTCAAAATCGACCTTGCTAATTTGAGAATGGACCTCCTTTTTTATATCCAAACTTGATGCATTGCCACATGCTTTCAAGACGTGAACAAAGATAAAGCTACTTGGCGAGAGGCCTTGCTCTTGCATTTGCCCATAAAAGCCAAAAGCTTCCTCGCTTTCTTCATGTTCAGCATACCCCAAGATCATTGTACTCCATGTAAGCACATTATGATCTCCTGTACATGTCCACCATAGTAGTTCTTCCCACAAATAAATCAAACTCAAAGCTAATGTAAAAAACATTGGAGTTGTTTATCCCCATGATGCATGCCACCAAAACCCCATGCGACACCGCTAGCCAGCGCTTGTGCTTCATCATCACCAACTGGTACCTCACAAAGTGTTGAGCTCTCTCAGATAGCAACAATTGTCCCCTGACTATGTGCTACGGCATGAGGAATCTGTTGAACTCTCTCAAACAGCAACAATCGTCCCCTCACTACGTGTTGAAGAGAAGAATATATGGCAAGCTTCACAATGGTTCAAGATCCTATCATGTAGGTTGTCAATCAGAAAAACTATTATTACAAATTTGCTTTAGTTAAGATCATTGCAAGATGATGTATAGGAAAATGACACTTAGGGAAATGATGCGCATATGATATACTAACGAAACTATATGTTCTAAGCAAACTTTACAATTCGAAAAGCCATCATTACTCCAAAATTTTGCTTGTCCTGCTGAGCAGCAGAAAGTAGATCAACCCTATAGAGCAGCAGATTAGTAGATCAAACTTGTACTCACATAGCATATTTCTATCAAGTGAGCTGCTACTGAAGGTTCTTAGCTACCTAGGTGCACTGCTAAGAGAGGCCTTGGCAAGGCAGATCTCTCTCTCTCTCTCTCTCTCTCTCTCTCTCTCTCTCTCTCTCTCTCTCTCTCTCTCTCTCTCTCTATCGCTCCCTCCCTCCCTCTCTCACCCTCTCTCTCTCTCTCTCTCTCTCTCTCTCTCTCTCTCTCTCTCTCTCTCTCTCTCTCTCTCTCTCTTTCTTCTCTCTCTCTCTCTCTCTCTCTCTCTCCCCCCCCCTTCCCTCTTCTCCCCCCTTCCCTCCTCTCCCTGTGTCTTCTCTCTCCGTGTGTCTCTTTGATCTACGTACGTGGTCGTGCCACACTTTGCCACTTGCATTGTGGGACCCATGCCCATCTAGCCTATCACAGCCACATAGACTACTGCATAGTCATAAAGCCCATCCGTTGTCATGTGGTCTCTTGCGAACTCTTGACTACCAACCGTCAACCAATGCCACATGGTGACCCCCACGCCATCAGGAGCTACTCTAATGTTTCCTACGTGCATGCCACATCATCAAGACTATCTATGTCTGTGGCGACGGCTATGTGCAGTTGTGTTGTGTCATGCTATGTGTCATCAATGCATAGTCCTCCCTCTGAACGTCATCCCCGACCTCCCCCTAACTTCCCCGAACCTCCCCCTACCTTCCTTGAACTTCCTGTTTTCCCCACCCTCCTGCAAAGCTCCCTCCTCTCCTTTGGAACCACATGGGGGTTCTCCTTGCCCTCCTTTTCCAAAACTTCTCCTTAAAGGAGTAGAAGATATTTGTAAAAAAAGCAGGTTTTTGTGACTCCAATTTTATTTTCTTCACGTCAAAATCAACCAAAATCAAAATTCTTCCATTCACTTGAGACTAAACCTCAGTTTTTCGTGAACACTGTAAGTGATACATGGTCAAGATACATTTGATAGAAACCTCAATAAGTATTTAGTAGCCAAGCTGTCACTTCTTCAAGGTTCATTATTATTTTCCACAAAAAAACTTGGGTTGTAACAAGTACTATCTATCTTGGAAATATAAAAAGTGTTTATACTTTCTTTTATTTTTATAGTAGTATCTTTAATGGACATGGATAAGTATTTATCATCAATCATCTAAGAGACTATATTTATTCTTGGAAATGTTCTTAAGAATCTATGATTATGCGCATGTGATTTTGTTCTTCGAATCAATATGCTCTACATGCAAACATTTTCAAACGTCAAGGGGCTCACAGAAGAGAATATGAACAATACGATTTGCAACACTTATTTCAAAGAAGTTTCGATCCACATGTTTGCAAGTCTCCATCAAGCCTAAAAGATTGGTGTGAGGTTCAGGGAGTTTTTTGTATATAGGTATCTTGCATGGCCCATAACTTATGCATTGCTACCACAGCACTAGCAACCACTTATCCTACACTGCCGTCGCCATGATATCCTAAAATTCATTGCAAAGTGCTATACAAAAACAATCCCCTTTAGGCTAGTTATCTTTAAATGCCAGATTTCAACCATCGGGCTGCTTAAGACATTAGAGTAATCCTATTTCATCGCTTCATGCACCTTGTGTATTAAGTAGTCGTGTATTAAATCAAGATCCATCCGAGTTTAGTTTGGTCAACTAAAATAAGATCGGTTAATAGTTTACTGGAGCAGACCTAAGATAATTCGTATATGCTCACAAAATACTATGGACCTAAGATAATTCGTATATGCTCACAAAATACTATGTTCACATATTACTGACACTAAGAATAAACCAACTATCTTAGGTATTAACACATAAGGAGGTTGACACAAAATAAGGTATTATGAGCACCATATCTATCATGGATGATGGGAAATTCCTAATTCCCAACTATCTTATCAACCTCTTTGTAGCAAGCATCTCCCAACTCTTTAGGCCAGTCTGATGCACTATCATAGACCTCATTACACATTCAAACCACCAACTACTTGCTACTCCCTTCCATCTTGTACGCCCATAGTAACTCCTCTTTTTGTTGGGGGTCCTCTTCGTCCTACTCTCGGTGCTCTATATATCCTCGAGCCTCCACCATGTCCTACCAAAAGAAACCTACATCATGAGCTTGAGAAGTACCTTAAGGAATAGGAAATGAGTATTCATCGTATCTGCTGCCTCCATATCAAACAGTTAGTTGCAAAGCATGTCCTTCTTATAGCTATTTTTCTCCCTTGTCTCTGGGTCTATTCCTACGTAGAGGTTATCTAAAAGTGTTCTCAAATAGAGCAAGAGAATTGCAAAGGTTTTTGGATATGCCATAGATTTGTTGTAGGTGGATTGGTCGACAGAGTTGTGGGGCTAGGTTTTAGAATGGGCTCTTAGTTTTAGGGAGAGAGTTTGTTGAGCCCATCCTTCTCGTTCTTCTTTCATACAACGTGACATGTCCACCACTCATCATTCGGCTAAGGTGGGTAGTCTCGTATGTCAGTGTGTTGGAACTCTAGCAAAGATATGCAAAGATAATGTCCGAGCAATGACTTCCATACATGGAAGTTACAGAAAGAATCACAAATACATGGGGTGATGTCACAAGAATCTATGAGAGCTCCAAAATGAATGAATTGTAAATGAATCCTAAATCCTAAATGAATGAATTGTATGACATTAATATTAATATTGTAATAATAGAAGCAAACCACTACACTGGTGGCAGTTAATATCCTAGTGTGTAAGAGAGTTCATTGAGCCCAGCCTTCTCATTCTTCTTTCATACACAACAAGACAAAGCACCCATAGACACGCGCACAGATGCGTTTACTGAACTAAATAAAAAACTTACGGGCGCGTCTATTTGCGCGTCTATTTTCGCATTTGGAGACCCTCGTCTAATTGCACGTCTATATATCAGACACACGCGCATATAGACACGCACTTAGATGCATAAATAGACGCACTTATAAACGCGTTTATAGATGCAAATATAGACGCGAGTCGAACAGACAGACGCATATATAAACACGTTTTTAAATGCACTGATAGACGCGCTTTTTTTTTTAAAAAAAATTTACAGAATGCTGTGTATGTTGTGTATGCTATATAGTTACAAGAATCCCATATCCACATTGTGTAATTCAATTCTTATAGCCAAACGCATTTTAATTACAATTCCAAATAAAACATTACAACTCCAAAACACAATAAAATTGAAAGCTCAAAAAGTGCTTGTATATACATATAGCATGAAGCTAAGCCATGTCATGTGGCTTCAAGTACAAAAAATAAGAGGAGTGTATATACAAGAGGCACAAAGCCAAGCCAATGGCTTTAAGTACAAAAAAGAGTAGCTAGCACTACTTGTACAACTAATCTATGTTCTCCAGGTCCTCGCTCCCTTCCACGCTCCCTTCTGTGCTCCCTTCTGCGCCTCCTTCCTCCTCTTCCTCATCGTCTTGTGCGCGGGCCTGTAAACAAGGGACAACATATATCAATGTATGAAAAATCAAATCTTTACTTATAATTTTGGCATTATTTAATTACTTTCAAATACGTGGGGGGCCGCTCCAGTAGCTCGGGTATACTGCTCCTCAGTAATCAACCTGTCATCATAGAAGTGCCTCCATGTATCTCCTCTGTGATGGTGGCGGTGGTAGGCTGTCTCCACAGGAGTAGGGTATCTGCCCACGATCTCAAGCTGCATGACGACACACTTTGCGGAGGGATTAGTACAAAGAAACAACCTCCTAATAAACTACATAAGCAATATAATTTGAGATCGATATTTACAAATTGGGCCTCCCATGATTCAACACCCCCTGCTCCAAAATGCGCGCTTCCATATTCCTCCATCTGGATCCTCCGTGCCTCCACGTGCTGCAGACTGGGGTCCTCCCTCGCTGACTTCATTGCCTTCTTCCACTCACGCTCGTGAGCGGTGTGGGGTGGGCCCCTTGGTGGTTGACCTGCCTCAAGCCTGGCAAGCTCCGCTAGTGCCTGCCTCTTAAGCGAAGATCTTTTATTGCTAAGTATCGTAACAATCTTTGACTTGGCCCATTTATCAGGTGAACTGGCGATTGGGGGGGTTAGGATACCTAGAGCGAACAGTAGCGAGGGTCTCATCCGCCAACCTCTTTGGGTGGTCTTTGTAGTGGATAAAGCAATCTCTGTAATTGTTAGCAATTACAAAGCACATGAAGGCCATGATGTCCTTCCCCCGCGCATCCATCAAGATGCCTCCTATCTGAGTGATGTCATAATAAATCATACCATCACCTAGAGGCACGTCTAAATCATCTGAATCATCATCCTCCCCACTGCCACATGGCCCAAAGCATTGTGCCATGCATCCCCCACCGCTCTCCCTGCTACTACGCCTGCTACCCTGTCGTGTCGAGCTCGTACGCTGGCCACTTGTAGTTGGAGACTGCACGGGACTACGCTGACCACTCGTAGCTGGAGAACCGAGTCTCGATGGCACAGGAATACGTCGACGGCTCTACGAGATAGAAGGACCTCTTGACGGCATGGGGAAAGGGGCATAAGACGGGATGGCAGAAGGGACATAAGACAGCATGGGGGAAGGGGCATAAGACGGTATGGGGAAAGAAGCATAAGACGGTTGTGCTGACTCCGTTGGGGTGATCTCAGGCAGTGTGGGGTGGCTTGGAGTCTGTAGTGCCGACTCCTGGGGAGTGTTTAGAGTACCTGTCATATACCCGTATAACTCTGCAGGACTAGGAGGGTGCCCTAAAAGGTTATATAAGTCCTTCCAAATAGATTCTCGGGGATCAGGTGAGCTGGAAGCGCTTCCTGGCCACATGTTGAACTGGAAAAAAGGAAAAAAATCTATTACTGATGAGATGAGAAGAAAGGGGAAAGGAAGAGAGGCTTACTGTCAGAGCGCGTCTATAGACGCGTCTGATTTGCACATCTATAGATGCATCTAACAGAGCGTCTAATAGAGTGTTTAACAGAGCATTTAATAGAGCATCTAACAGAGTGTCTAACAGAGCGTCTATCGACGCGTCTGTCTGTGTCTGTAAACAGGCTAGATGCGCGTTTAGACGTGCCTATAGACGCGCTTTTAGATGCGCTCTGAGATGCGCTTATAGACGCGCTCCGACAGACGGGATTCCTAAAAAGTAGAAAAGGACTGCGCCCGACACAAACGTGACACTGATACCCAGATCATGCACTTCTTGGATACGAGAAAGTACAAATCTAAAGAGAGCAAACTTCCAAACAAGATCAACTGCAAAAAGACTTACTTGGATAGAGGTATTGAAGGTTCTTCTTTCTTTTTCAAAGTTGCTTCTCCTCCTTGTTCGTCCTCCTCTCCTTTAAGCTTAGAAGTAAGTGTGGGTGCCTTCCTCTTAAGTGTAAGCTTGGGAGTAAGTATGGGAGCCTTCCTCTTAAGCGTCGAAACTATGGATCTGCTAATAAGGAAGGAAGCAAGCTACGCGAAGTATAAGTAATGTGAAGAAAAGCAAAGCAAGCGGCGCGCTAAAAAGCAGGTTTAAAAGCTGCGTCTATAATCGCATCTAATAGAGCATCTATAGGCGCATCTAAATACATAGAGTAGACGCGCTTTTAGACGCGCCTTTAGATGCGATTTTAGACGTGCTTTTAGACGCGCCTTTAGACACGCCACAGAGTTTAAATTAAACATTTGAAGAAGAGCAATTTTGGTGGATTGTTTGTTTGTAGGATGTCTTCATCTTCAACAAGTAGCTCCAGTGAGGATGAATCCCTCCGTATCCACCATCGCGAAATGTGGTTGGAGCAAAAATTCAAATGTCTATGTGATCGATGTCAAGGAAACATGTATCGTGCACACAGGATTACACTCAATCATATCTCAAAGTATGGAGAATGGGATGTGACCGTAAACAAGGTAAGGGTTTGTAAGTTAAGGTTGATTGAGATACCTATGGGTGTTCATATGTTTGAGTTATGATCCCGTTTTAATTTGATACAGGATGCAGTGCCACACCTGCATATGTTACCCTATGCTCGCCGTGAGGAGGCGAAGCGTTGGCGATATGAGGTGGGATCTTCAGGAGGGACCGTTACGGATGCATGGAATGATGGTGATAGTAGCCCTCCGCCATTACCTCATGAAGCCGTGGAGGAGGAGGTGTTTGATGATATGGTGAGGGATTTATATGTCCATCAAGGGAAGGATAATAGCATGGAGCAGGATGATCTTTTTACTGCAGCATCGACTCCACTGTTTGAGGGGTGCACATTCTCTATTCTACGTGCCTCCCTTGAGTTACTAAACTTGCAAACCATCTATGGATGGAGCAATGCAAGTTTGAATGCATTACTCAAGTAAGCTTTAAAGTCGATTTTGCAAACATGGTGAATTATGCTAGTGGGTCAATTACTCGAATGCTTGTCCTCATTTATGGTCTTCACGTGTAGGCTATCGTGTAAAATGCTTCGAAGGGAGAATAAACTACCAACCTCAAGAGATATGGCAAGGCAACATGTGACCTCTCTTGGAGGATTAGATTACAAGCGCATCCATGCATGTGTCAACGATTGCATTTTGTTTCGTGGACTACATAAGGATGCACAAGAGTGTCCTACTTGTGGAGAGGCAAGATATAGAGTAGATCTCAAAACCTTGGACGTGCCTCGTAAGGTATTGCGACATTTTCCCATAATCCCTCGCATCCAACATATGTTCAAGTGCAAATCTATTGCAGAGCTCATGTCGAGGTGCATGATGTGAGCAGGCCTCCCTCGTCACGAGACTTCAACTGCAAAGTAGTCTTGATGTGGATGATGCATGACTTCCCAGGCTATGGCAAGTGTTCAGGTAAGCATTGCATTTTTAATTATGAATAGGCAAAGGATGTGGCACCCTAAAGCCACCTTCCACTCTTAATTGCATCTATTGTTTAGGTCTCACTACATCGGGTTACCATGCATGTCTTGTTTGTGGTCCTTCGCTAGTTGCCTCACGGGCAGATGCATTGAATAAGGTCATCTATGAGAATCACCATCGATTTCTCCCACCTGATCATCCTAGATATGTTGCCCCTTGGAATGAAGTCCTCCCACAATCACTCACCACGGGAGATTGGATGAGAATTTGGGATGGTTCCACGACTCCTCCACCACTTGGCATGAGCCAATAAGGGTTTGTAACTATTGGCTAGAAGTAAAGATTGGCTATATTGGCTGAAAGTAAAGATTGCACGTTGACACTTTATTTTGTTTAGATACTCCATCTTTTATCGTTTACCATATTGGTCCCACCTCAAGATCAATCACCTGCTTGATCCCATGCATATCTTCAAGAATGTGGCATTTACCATTTGGGAGCATTTGAATGGGACACGAGATTCGACAGGCATAAGGGAGGATCTACGTACCACAGGGAGGATGCGTGAAGCTTGGCCTCAAGAGAGACCAAATGGGCATGTTTTTTTACCTCGTGCACCGTGGATGTTATCAAAGCTAGAGATGGCGACGGTGAAGCACGCTATTACTACAATTCATACTCCCACTGGATGCATGAGGTGTTTGAAGGGAGCCTTTACAAAGAGCAAGAAAAGAGGTGTAGAGCAATTATATGGCTTGAAATCTCATGATGGGCACAAGATGCTCCAAGTAAGTATTTTATGTGCATAATATCTTTTTCATTTCAAATTTGTGAGTGAATAGCTATAAGCAACTAATCAACCACCTCCTCGCGGGTTCAGTTCATACTACCTACTAGCATTTCACATAGTGCATCGAAGGACGTGAAAGATTGTATTTACAAGATGGGCGAGCTTGTGAGGTATGTGAGCTCAAAGGAAATAGATCCCACCATGCTTGAGAATGCTCGAGTTATGTCAGTGGAGGCGGTTTGTTTAGTGGAGGAGACATTTCCACGTTCTATTCTCACAAGCCAACTACATCTCATAGTGCATTTGATGGATGAGATTGCTATATGCGGTACTATACATGCACGATGGTTGTTCTTCCTGAAGCACTTCATGAAGACCTTGAAGGGCTTCGTGAGACAAAATGAAAGATTCGAAGGTAGCATGGCCGAGGGTTGGTTGGTACAAGAGTCACTTGTATATATTTCTGAGTTTCTTGTTGATGTGGATAGCTCTCTCCCACGACTATGGAGAGATGATCCTTCTCACAAGCCCTTGTATCCTCCCCACTTGGCCTTGCAACCTTCCCACGTGCCCCTATTACCTTCTCTTTCCTTATATGTTTTCATACTTTTGCGATCTTGTTCCCTCTCCTTTGGTAACCCCTTAGTTCTCTTATAAACTTTTCTGCCCTTAGTTCTCTTAGACACTTTTATGCCCTTAGTGATAAAAATTCTCCAAATTCAAATTTCATGATTAACACATTGATTTACATAGAATGGCACGCATTCCATTCTCCACAATCACATATGAGGTTATGGAGAATGCCACGAGTGCCATCGTATGGGAGATTGGCACCATATGGCATGTCAATTTCTATTGGTATCATTATCGGTAAGATTGTTATGAATAGTGATCAAAGAAGTCATGACAATTGCTATAAATGGTTTACTAGGGGAGAGCACAAATGTTTCTTTGAGTGCCTAGTGGATTTTCTGCATGATGTAGGGCTATTGAACCAAGTTTGATATAGACACATGATTTCATAACCAATTCATCGGAGGTGGTTCAAAACGTCTGTGCCTGAAACAACTTCCCCTTATCTTGGGCTTTCTCAACCACCAACCTTCCTACAACACACAGATTTTGTCAAGCTTGCCTACTCTATAGTCATCTCCCTTTTCTCGATTGGACCACGTAAAGGTGCCCAGGGCCCCCCGAGGCTGATATCCTAACAATTGACCAAGCCCACCGTCAAACAGAGGTCTTCCCATGTCTCCACTTCTTCAGCAAATCTCGGGTGAGCTAGATGGGATCTGTCTTCCGGGTGCTCCGTGAAATTCCAATCACCCAATTACCATCCTTCATCAACTGCTTGCATTCCCTCCAGAGTTTAGCTCTTTTTTTTGACTCATTAGGAGAATAGATTTTGCCACCCTGAATGAGACAACATGCAGATTCATCGAGATGGTGATGAGCTACCATCATCCTTCTAGCTAATCAATTTGAACCAAGTTGCTGGGAGGCCAGAATGGCCGACCCTACCGAACCTTTGCATGGTGAATTGATGTAGACTTCGAAACCCGCTTGCTGGCAAGTGAGGTAGAGGCAGAGGTAGAGCAAGCCGATCTGGAGGCCATGGTAGAAATTAGAATATGCAGCAAACTCAAGAAAACCAGTCCTATGGAGGAGGACTTGGTAACTCTAGAGACAAGGGGAGCCAAAGAGGTCGTGGTGGATGGTAGAGAGGCCAAAATGCAAACAGCAATGTTGAATGCTACTACTGTGGTAAAATGGGTCATATGGCTAAAGACTACTATAAAAAGCAGAATGACATCATCAATGGAAAATTTCAATAAGGGAATTATGCATCTTCTAGTAGACAGGGTGATGACAGAAATGAGCATCTGTTTATGGTGTAGCACATGACCAATTCTGTGACAAGTGTAGAAGAAAGCAATGATATGTGGTATGTTGACTCAGGTGCATCAAACCACATGACAGGTCATGCAGAATGGATGTAGGATGCAAGGAAAATGGAAAGACTAGGATTTGTGAAGAATGTGATGATACTGCACATCCTATTGCGCAAATTGGTAAAATTCTTTTGTCTATGCAGGATGGGAAAAAGAAATACCTGTCTGATGTTCTTCATGTCCCGAATATCACCAAGAACCTGGTTTCTGTTGGTCAAATGGTTGAGCAGAGCTTGCACCAGATTTAATCCTCATGGATGCTTTATTGAGGATATGAAAAATAGCAATCGCTTGATAGTGAAAGGAAAGAAGAAGGGTAGGATTTTTACGTTGGATGCAGACATGCCTGAATTAAGTGCAGCAATGTTTGCACATGGGACCGATGTAGTTGCAGATATTGATATTTGGCATAAACGCATTGGTCATGTTAATGTACACTAGATATATCTCATTTGAAAATTTTTGGTTGCATTACCTATGTTCATGTGCCAGATGATTTGAGGTCCAAATTGGATCCAAAAGCTGAGAAGTGCATCTTTATTGGTTATTCTCTGTAGCAGAAAGGGTATAGATGCTATAACCCTTCTACTCGTAAGTTTATAGTGAGCAAAGATGTTGTTTTTGATGAGATGAGCAGCTGGTATAAACCAGTAAATGTGATTGATGATGTAGATGCAAAAAATGGTAATGCTGCATAGAATTCACAACAACAATCACAAAATAATAGTGGACCTACAGTGTCCTCTAGCAATGGTTCACATACTTCAACATGGACAGGCAGATTGAGATCAGGAGAATCTCCTCAAAGCAATGCAGATAGTGGTATGCAGGTATCACAAAAAGGAAAAGAGAAGGTAGATCAGCCCATGTTTGATGTGAATGCAGGTCACTCTTATGTGGATGGTGAATCTAGTGGCTCAGAACAGAGCACTGATGATGAGTTGGGTATTCCTTCTGTTGTTAGACCTGGAGTAAGGAAGACCAGGGATGTTTTGAGAGCACCTGGAAGTGAGCCTATTTTGCACAGGTCTACCAGAGCTAGGTATCCTATGGATAGGCTAAAATATGATGGATTTACAACCATTCACTATGCCTATATGGTCAAAGTGATACAAGGACTAGAACCCACTTCTTTTGAGCAAGCCATGGGAAAAGAAAAATGGGAGAAAGCCATGGATGAAGAAATGGATGCCTTGGAAGCAAATGCTACATGGGAATTGGTGCCTTTGCCTAAAGACAAGAATGCAATTGACTGTAAGTGGGTTTATAAGGTGAAGCACAATGCAGATGGTTCTATTAACAGATACAAGGCAAGATTAGTTGTCAAGGGGTATGCACAGACATATGGCATTGATTATGAAGAAACATTCAGTCCGGTTGCAAGGATGGCAAACATAAGAGCAGTCATTGCTATGGCTGCATCAAAGGGATGGTCTTTACATCAGATGGATGTAAAGAATGCCTTCTTGCATGGTGATTTGCAAGAAGAGGTCTTTATCGAGCAGCCACCAAGTTATGTTCATGCTATTCATCTTGAGTTTGTTTGCAGGTTAAAGAAAGCCTTGTATGGCTTGAAGCAAGCACCTAGAGCATGGTCTGACAAAATAGGACAGTATCTTGTCACTATTGGCTTTCAAATTTCTAAGGCAGATTTCTCACTTTATGTGAGAAAAATAGAGAAAGGTATTATGCTGCTTGTCATTTATGTTGATGATTTGATCATCACAGGTGATAGTGATGAAGATATCCTTCATATGAAAATGCTATTGAAGCAAAAGTTTGAGATGAAGGATTTGGGAGAGCTGCGTTATTTCTTGGGCATTGAGGTGATTAGATCACCAAGTGGGATACGGATCTTGTAGAGGCAGTATGGATTGGACATGCTGTCCAAATATGGGATGACAGGCTATAAGCCTATTTTAATTCCTTTGGAGCGGAATGTGAAGCTGAGCGCAGATGCAGGCGATCTTCCGGAAGACCCCACTATGTACAGACGCATAGTAGGAAGTTTGATTTATATGACTATTACCAGGCCAGATTTGAGCTATGCTATTGGATTGGTAAGTCAATTTATGCAGGCTCCAAGGAAACCGCATTTGGATGTGGCTAGATGCATACTCAGGTATGTGAAGTCCACATTGCAGTATGGACTATTTTATGAGACTGGGGTTCAGATACAGTTGCATGGATATACTGATGCTAATTGGGATGGTAGTATTTTTTATATACGATCTACCAGTGGATATGTGTTCTCTTTTGGGAGTGCTACAGTCACTTGGAGCAGCAAGAAATAGCCTACAGTTGCCTTGTCGAGCACAGAGGCTGAGTACAGGGGTGTAGCAATGGCTGCATGTGAGGTAGCTTGGTTGCATAAGCTACTTTATGATATGCATCAGTCTACAGATGGGCCAGTTGTCATTTATTGTGACAACATGAGCAATATACACTTGGCAAATAACCCAGTCTATCATGCTAGAACAAAGAACATTGAGGTGCATTATCACTATGTGTGGGAGAAGGTTTTACTAGGTCTTATTGATCTAGTTTATGTCAGCAGAGAGGATCAGGTAGTTGACATATTCACGAAGGCATTGGGCGCAGAGAAGATGCACAAGTTCAGAGACCTGCTTGGTGTGCAGGAATTGGGATTGAGCTCGAGGGGGAGTGTTGAGATATCGAGCTCCACTCGTGATATGCCAGGGTGACCGTTGTGCATTTATGTCACCAACTTGTTAGCTGCAGATGCGGTTGGTACACCGCCCATGAATAATAGATGGATGACAGCTATCCTTATGTACTCTAGTTCGTGGCTTAGTTAGTATGCCACCTTAGTTAGCTGAGTTTGGTTTGAGACCCACATATAGGTAGTTGACATATTCATGAAGGCATTGGGCACAGAGAAGCTGTGCAAGTCAGAGACCTGCTTGGTGTGTAGGAATTGGGATTGAGCTCGAGGGGGAGTGTTGAGATATCGAGCTCCACTCGTGATATGCCAGGGTGACTGTTGTGCATTTGTCACCGACTTGTTAGCTGCAGATGCGGTTGGTACACCACTCATGAATAATAGATGGATGGCAGCTATCCTTATATACTCTAGTTCGTGGCTTAGTTAGTATGCCACCTTAGTTAGCTGAGTTTGGTTTGAGACCCACATATAGGGTCTTCTATTTCTTTGTACTAGAGTTCTTTTCGCTTTCACAACTAAGAAGAGGAAAACTGTTTTCAGCCTCTACCTTTGTGTGTATTCCTCCATTGTGTATGTGAGAAAGCTGCAAGTGAGACTCCTTCCTTCTCTCCCACTATCTTGACACGAGGACCCTTATCCCGGTGGCTATGGTCCATCACCTTGTGACAGGGCTATGTTTGCAGCATGATCCGAGTAGGACCTTGCAAAATGGCCTAGCTTCTTACATATGAAGCATGCATCTGGGAAGGCCCCAAACCTAAGCTACAGTGCCACCATGAGCTCGTCTAGGAAATGGATGTCGATAAAATTAGGGAGATCCTTAGAGCGATCCCATAGGATCCAGGCACTCTTGTGCTCCGAAGTTTGGGGCATAGAACTCATCCCAACATCGAAGCCAGCTTACCCACATTGTTTGCCATCCTGACAGGAGATTCAGAAAGTCCACCTAAATTGGGCAGTCCCTGAAGAGGAACTCATCGATAGTGAAGTTGGCACGCCATGGAATGACCCAAAAACATGTAGGAGTGACCCAGAATATCATTCCAAAGAATCTCAAAGAAATACTGTACCAAGAGAAACCCTCTACCTTGAAATGTCGTAGCATAGGCGTTGGCAAGGAGATCGCACTCATAGGCCAGGAACTACTCAAGTTTCTCCAGTGATGGAACTTGCCTTGTGAAAAAAAGATAGACTCCTTCCCATGCGAGCTTCTCCAGCTCTAGCTTGACATTCACCATCTCCAACTCGCACGAGACTGAATGCTTATCTCCTGTCTCAAACCATAGTTTTTTGGCCACCTCTTTGGCCCTACATGCCACCTCAGCCTATAGAGCAACGTTTTGGCCTCGTCCTTTTGCAGCAAGGAGAAACCCTGACTGAAGCTTTTTAGCTACCACTGGAGGTATCATTCTGCTTCTAGGAGGGCATCCAGCATGTCGCACTCCCGCTCCCATCGGGGGATGAGATGGAGTCTCGCTCATCATTACATGCAGTCATTTCGTCACCACAAGGCAAGCATTGATTCATGCTCTCTTCTTGTCTACCCACCTTACATGATAGGGCCACGTGGAGGGCATATACCTAAGCACTCACATGCATTTAGGGGCTCTTGGCTCTTTTCACACGTCGCAAGGATTTTCACTATCTTCCTTTCTTTAAAGCATGGCCATAGTCGAGCGTTTACTATTGCAAGAGACATGTTCTCTACGCAACGTCACTGGTGATGGGAGCATGTGTAAGTGAAGCAGAGGGATGGTGGAGGGATGGCGATTGTAGTACAATGAAGTTGGTATGCCATTGCGAGTGGAGGGAGGGATGGTAGAGGGGGAGGAGGAGGACCTGTTGACTACACCAGCTACAGTTAAAGTCGAGCAGTGGATCTGAGCATGGAGGGTTGCAAAAAGGCAGTAGGGGGCACATGATCATGCTCCCTTCTTGTCTACCCACCTTACATGATAGGGCCACGTGGAGGGCATACACCTAAGCACTCACATGCATTTAGGGGCTCTTGGCTCTTTTCACATGTCGCAAGCATTTTCACTATCTTCCTTTCTTTAAAGCATGGCCATAGTCGAGCGTTTACTATTGCAAGAGACATGTTCTCTACGCAACGTCACTGGTGATGGGAGCATGTGTAAGTGAAGCAGAGGGATGGTGGAGGGATGGCGATTGTAGTACAATGAAGTCGGTATGCCATTGCGAGTGGAGGGAGGGATGGTAGAGGGGGAGGAGGAGGACCTGTTGACTACACCAGCTACAGTTAAAGTCGAGCAGTGGATCTGAGCATGGAGGGTTGCAAAAAGGCAGTAGGGGGCACATGATAACTATCGTAGTCACTGCAGTACAATGCTACCACCACGGCATCGAGTTGCTAGACCAATGGATTACCGTAGTCCCTGCAGGTGACATGATTGACGCTTCCAAGGTAGTCGCCATGTTTCAGCTTCTTCCTTCAAAGCACATGGGGCACACCTTCGAGACCAAACCACAATAGAAAAAGTTGTCTCTCTAGACAAGATGGGGTGTTGGTGGCTATGAGCAACGGATTTGTTCTTGGAAGAAAGTGTGTCATTGCATCAAGAACTCGGACTGCCAATTGGTCAGAGAGATTTCTAGACTAGAACTACCCATTGAACCTCTCCACACTACTTTAGCTTATTGGCAGATTGAAAAGGAAGCATTGGCTGCTTATTTATGTCGAGCCCGTTTTAAAATGGAAGCCCATTTTAAAAGGAAAAAATTCAAATTTTAAAAATTGTGTAAAAGAGAGATAAAGACAGGCGAGAAGAGTTTTTTTGAAAGGGCTATGAATATATTAAGAGAGAGTGTCAGTCATTGCACAAGTACGAGCTAGTGGGAAGGCTTCGAGCTTCTAACAAGATTCCTTAAAAAGTCCAAAATAAAAATGAACGTAATGTGAAACATATGGCGTATGCCACATCTCCTCTTGTTTTGGAACATGTAGCTCATTTAGAGAAAGAATACAAAATTGGGCAAAATGATTAATTCACATATGGCGTACACCACGTCTCCTCTTTTTTTTGAACATGTAGCTCATTTAGAGAAAGAATACAAAATTGAGCAAAACGGTTAATTACATTCAATAAATTGAAATTAATTAGAGTAATCTAATGAATATATTTAGATTAATTATAAAATAATTTGTGTAATTGGTTAACTTTTACACCTTATATTTTACTTAATTGGTTTAATTTATTAAATTAATGTATTTAATTAAAATGAAATTATGTAGATTTAATTTAATTAGGCTAGATTAATTAGTTAATTGGATTAAGTATACTATGCTTAGGTTAACTATTTAATTGCATCAATTAAACTAATCTAGTTAATTGATTAATTATTTAATTTCATTACTTAGATTACTTAATTAATTTCCTTAGTTTAATTTATTCAATTAATTTATTTAATTAAAATGTAATTACTTACATTTAATTTAATTAGGTGGATTAGTTTGATTTAGCTTAATTTGTTTGATTTGGTTAGGTTGACTAATCAATTAATTAATTAGATTAGTTTGATTTAGATAATTTAATTTGATTAATTAACTAGACTAATTAGAGTAATTAATTAATTACATTAATCTATGGAATTGATAATTAAATTCATTAAGTAGATCAATTTACCTATTTAATCAGGTTCATTACTCTAATTAGATTTATTCCATCAATTAATTAATTAATTAATTCGTTTAATTAAATTGAAAACAATATAACATGTGGCATATGCCATATGTTGTTTTCGACAAGGCTTCCTTTGAAGGTGTGGCTTAAGCCACACCTTCATCTAAATATTTCTAAATTTGACAAAAAAATTAAAATTAATAGCAAAAAATGAGGGTTTTTACTTTGATTTTCTAATAAATTTTTCCAGAATCCAAAAAACATAAATTCACTTTTGAAGGATATTTTCAATTTCATATCTCAAAATGGGGGTTTTCTATATTTTTTAAAATTTCCCAAAATTATTATAAAAAATGAGGTTTTTTTAAAAAACCTTTACAGATTTTGACCTCTTTTGCATTTTTTCCAAAAAAATATAAGTTTACATGTGGATTTTTTTTTTTCAATTTGATAGCTCAAAATAGGGTTTTCTAAAACAATTCCTCATAGTTTGATTTTTTGTCAATTTAATTTAAAAAAGATAGGGTTTAAAAAAAATACTTGTACATTTTGATTTTTTCTTAATTTAATACCATTAAATTAGGGTTAAGGGTTTCAGTAAGAAAATAAAGAAATGTGTGTGTCCAACGATGCAAATGATGTTCCAAGGGTATGATCCTTTCCAAGGACTTACATTAAGGCCCATGCAAAGAATCATACCCATCGAAAACACAAGAAGCATGTTTTATGCTTTTAATACTTATGCATGATGCATGGTTTCAAGTAAGTGAACAAGGAAATATGCATGTCCAACTATATAAATGATATTCCAGGTGTCTAATACTTTGCACAAGCCTTAATCTTACTAAAGTTAGGCTTGTGCAAAGCATCATGTCCACCAAAGATACATACATAGATTAGAAATACACCCGTGCATGATTCATGCGAAGAAAGACGAGTATCAGGACCTGTCTATGACAAGTTAGAGATTCTCTCTCTCTCTCTCTCTCTCTCTCTCTCTCTCACACACACACACACACACACACACAAATTTAAAAAAAATAAAATAAAATTGATTAGTAAATGTATCTCACACACATAGACACTTATTTCTTTACACACGAACACACACACACACACACATGAATACTTCCCTAACTATGAATTATTCTTTTATGTACCCCTGTGAAATATATCCTTTACATTTTCTTTTTAACCACCCCACATACCAAGCCCACTAATCGTCCCATACCTCCTCTAATCCCTTCTTAACCCATGCACTCATTCGCTTCTTACTACAATTGTGACTTAAACTTCACTTGTGGCTAAATTTTTTATATTTAAGAATCCATATGGTTGTCTATATTCCTAGGTAAAGAGATAACAAGCCGGGAAAAATAGGCATTACCTATCTACCCAAGTGTAACTATGATGTTCTAACGCCTAGTTTGTTTGGACGGTGGCAAGTAAGTGAACCTCGACCTCAGAACCTGCACTGCTTAAGGATTCTACATCTTTTTTCAATATTATGTTTGTAAAACTCAATATTATTAAAAATTTTAAATTTGATAACAAAAATTCAAAACTCTAGTTGCATTTTTCAACTTAGATGTCTCAAACATTTTTTCCTTATATATTTCTCTTTTTAAACTTTTTATCCAAATGATGGAATTAATTGTATGACTCAATTATTGATGGGACTTTTTAATCTAAAAACACACTTTAACTTTCCAACTGGTCGGGCTAATGCCATACAATTAATTCACATCCATTGGATAATTATTTAGCATGGATAATCCCCACTCATGTTGTGATCCACCTTATTTTTTACTAACTTTTATATCTATTTTGTAGAAGTGGTTTACACATTTACTATTGGCATTATTTTTTGACACTTATCATACAGATCCAGTTTTATTCACTTATTATCAATCAATAGGTGGGAGTAAGTTCCACATGGTGGGCTTACTCCCCACTATGTGGTCTTACCCTCTCGATTGGGGGTGGGCCACTCTCTCTCTCTCTCTCTCTCTCTCTCTCTCTCTCTCTCTCTCACACACACACACACACACACACACACACACACACACACACACACACACACACACGGACGTGTGCACGTGCACATGTGCATGAGCACACACACACACACACACAGAGACGTATGCACATACACGCACGCAAACGGACATGCACACACAAACGTATGCACACCCACCCCCACACACACACACAGAGATAATTTTTATATCTAATATGTATATATGTATTAGTTTTAAATATGTATATATATATATATATATAATATGTAATAGTAGATAATAGGTTATATAATCCCCTCTCGTTGTCTTTCCTCCCCCCCCTCTCTCTCTCCATGTGTGTGTGTGTGTGTGTGTGTGTGTGTGTGGTAACATGTGAGATTGTGGGCAACATGTACAATTGCAGAGTGTCAGATTTCCAAATGGACGTTTTAAATCTTAATATACGCTAATATATAGAAATCTTAACATATTGAAAAATAAATATCCCTATTTAATACTAAATAAATATATTTACATTTGAATTTATATGAAAGTTTTTTAAAAATTATAATATATATTTGGATCTTAATATATTAAAATATTAATATATTTTAAATAACTATAATAAATATTATATTCAAATCCTAATTTAAATACTTTTTAAATAAATATATATTAACTAAATATATTATTTAGTCTTTAGAGTTTAGGGTTAGGGTTAAGATCTTAAACACTTTAATTATTTTAGAAGAAATTAAATTATATTCTTTATTTTCATTACTAAATTAAATGATATTTGTTTCCAATGCATGATTTCAATCTTGAAGAGGGTTTAGATGTGGTATTGTATAGAAAAAATGAAGTGGTTGCCTTTGGGCAATTACATAGTCTTGATCCCATGAGCTTGTGTCACTTTCAATATCATGGTGAGAAGAGGTGTGTGATAATAATCACTAAGGTGATTTGCCTCGAAGTGGATTTAAAGTATCCGCAACAAGGAGATTTTGAAACACTCTGTGATTTACTAGAATGCTCGGGGGGGTCACTATGTACAAACCCTCTATATCACGTGCGTTCAAGGCCTATATTTAAAATCCCTTATCTGTAAAAATTTTCATTAATAAAATGTACCCCTTTTCTATACAAATCTGTAATTTTTTTCCAAAACTATTTAAAATAGTCCCTTATGTATATTTATTTCTGTAAATTTTAGAAATAAAAAATATCCTTTTGTTGAACTCACGTGATAGAGTTACATATGATGAGTGACCCCCCCGAGCTAGAATGTCAAATTATTAACATAGACGCACAATGAATGCTTTGGGATCAGGATGAGATCATCCCAAAGTCTCTTCTTCATAATCATGATCATATTACATTTGAAACCTTTCTTGAGGGAGAAAAGGTTGATTATTTATTTTGGTCAGGAGAAGTACTAGGAGTTATGGCACATTTATGGGCTATGCTCACAATATACTTTGCTCACATTTATGGGCTATGCTCACAATATACTTTGCATGATCAAGATTATTAAGTTGACAGTGAAGGAATTATTCAAAGTGCAATGGATCATGGTGAATCATAGTTACAGGTGCAAAATACTATCACTTGGCCCTTAGGGGGTAGCCTCGTGAAATCCCATGTGTTTAAAAAGGTATCTTTCAATGTAATGGATGACACAAGTCTAATGTACTACCAAAATAATAGAAGACGACATTTAAATGGCACCTAATGTAAAAGTAATGCACTAACGGAAAGCAATGATGCTAGTCATGATGATTACTAGAATAGAGGATATTGATGATGTTTGTGGGACAAGCAATTTGTGGGACATGGATTGATTCAGACATTTGTCATGATGTTTGTAATAAAATGGAACCGATTCAATGACATACTCTTGGATTCAAACTATTGGCTTCAATTAACTTAATGTTTAAAGATTGCCATTTCCAAGGTATTATAGATCGACAAATAGTTCTCAAGGCCATTCAACATTTAACTTCACGAATGAATATGTAGGAGAAATGCATTCTGAAATGGACAACAATGTTATCTCCAATAGAAAAAGAAAGCTGCTAGGATAAAAAAGAAAGTATGTAAGTGTTAAGGCGATGAATCATGGCACCAATTCTAGAACCGAAGAGGCATGTAATGGTATCCCAACAAAATATATAAGAAACTATAATGAAAGTCTACTGCAAAAAACTTTGCCTTAGAAGAGTTACAAAGGAAGATTGTGACGCTATACATGTAAGTATTTGGAGCAAGACAGAGCCAAATAGACATAATCATTTTCTTCAAGAGTTTTCTTACTTCCTTTGACAACCTAAGGGTGTCTTAAAGACAACACTATGCAAACCTCAATTGATGCTGATTGTTAATGGACTAGTCATATGTAACCAAGGATACCAGTTGTTAAGTGGATTATCACATGGTTACCGTACCTATTGGCGCATATGGGCAAAGATTAAAGATAAGGCATAGAGTTCATGGAAATGTGTGCAAGTTAAAAAGGACAAAGAAGTGCTCACCTTGAATGCAAACATTGCAACTTTAAAGCAAATTCTTGCAGACAATGCATTGCTGCAACCTCATCTTCCACAAACAATGCCAGATGGAAGTATTGTGTACCAACATCATCTTCCTCTAGGAATGACAAAGAAGGGTGTGCTAGAGTCTCAGTTAACAGAACATTACAAGGTAGAGAAAAGGGAGCAATTTATAGAGCTACCTTTTATAAAGTGGGGAATTTTGCAATGTGAAGACTCGATCAAAGCAAAGAATGTCAAAATGCAAGACATGTGATGAATTGAAAAATGCCATTGAGCATACTAAATGCAAGAAACGTCAAGGAAACTATATAATATGGAGAGAAATCCATTTACGTCATGTGTAAGATGCTAGAATGGTGTATGCTTCTTGGAGGGAGGAAGCTATTTCAAATATCAAGAAGTCTATGTGCATCACCATTGATGGAATGGATCAAAATACAATAACTTTGCCTACATTCAGACACACCCGGCCTCCATTGGAGGATAAATGTGGACTTAAAACACACTAGTGTGGAGTATTAGTACACGGATTCTGACTCTTTTGTGATATATGGATTGATTGCTTGCATGAACATGATAGTAACCAAGTAGGAATGCCCATCATGAAAGCAATACAAAAGGTCAAGGATCACATGGACATTTACCTCGCATCTTGCGTATACAAGCTGATAATTGTTGGAGACAAAATAATAATGAATACTTTTTTGCTTTGTGCTCTATGCTAGTTGATTAGAAAATATTTTTTACAAGTGGAAGTTGGTTTTCTTCTTGTCAGCCATACACACAAAGACATGGATTAAATCTTTAGTGTTATCTCTGGAGAGTTGAAGTCCAGGGATGTTTTGACAATGGATGACATGAAACGTTGAATTGGAAAAAAAATTGGAGGTTCTCGAAAGGAAGAGTAAGAAGTGGCTATCTTAGAGAGGATGGTAGAGTGGAGAGCATTCATAGAGCCACATTTAAAATGAGGAGATGATGCACTATGTGGACACACAAATCCACACTACTTTTGGTTTAGCATGCATGACAACACTCCACTGATGCAGTGGAAGTACTACTCAGTGGACACAGATCAATTATGAAGTGTGCCATATGCTTTACTAGAATGAATAGTCCCCTTGGAGGAGACTACATAAGTTCTCACAAAAAACAAAGTACTTGACAAGGATAAAATTAAAGGCTTGCAAGCATTCATTTCTCACGTTAGGAGTATGATGCAAAAATACCCAGAGTAGTCTGAGAAAAATATGAACATAATCACGGCAAATGAATCTCTTCTCAACTATCTAAAAGAGCAATAAAATTTACCGAGCATCGAATACTCAGACCTATTTTGGCCATTAACAAATTGAGTTAAGAGAAGATTTTGCATTTGCTAGAGAGTCTACTATAGCTGAAGATATGGAAGAAGATGAGCAATGCCTTTTGCCTCGTAAATTTATGGTAGGAAGGGTGATAAGCCATTGCCAGATTTTTGTACAATCTAATGAAATCCAAGAGGGACTTTTTGTTGCCGTTTGCGTAGCAAATCCAGAATCAAAGTTGGATGACCAAGGGGGACTACTAATTTGGGTCGCAAAGGTTGCTCGGATAGCAAGGGATGAAATGGGAATCCCTAGCACATTCATAGCATTATGGTATGAACCCAAACCATTAAAAAATTTCCCAAAGAGGTATACAATGAAACAACTCTATGAGGGTTGTTTGGAAAAGAAACGGGAATGGGTTCCAAATAAAGAGGGCTTGGCTGAAGTGGAGGTGAGTAGCATCATCCATCGTTGGAAATCAAGGACTCGAAATCTTAAAAAGAAGCATGGGTATGATGTGGAAAAAAGTATCACGATCCTTAACAACAGTCTCACACATATCAAACATTGTTTGGGTAGACTTGATCCGATTAAAGATGCAGTAACAGAGTCTGATGACTCAGAAAGAGATTCCAAAGCATAAGAGCAGATATGTCCCTATGTGGTGGTCGCCTCTTAGTGATCTTGTACATCATTTTCCAAAATGTTGTCTTTATGCCACCTCTATGTTGATATGAACAACTCTTGAATTCTATCTATTAATAATTAAGTTTAAATTAATAAATTAATGATTAATTGATTAAAAAACTAGTTAGTAATAAAGTAATTAATAATTAAAGAATTAACAAAAAGTAATAAAAATCAATAGGTGGGCCTGTAAGGATCAAGCCCTATGTGGCCACATATTAAGGGGTGTGTCACATGTGGCCCCTCACATTCTCTTTCCCACTCATTATATCTGCACCTTTGCTTCTACATATCATAATTTACAGAGATATATATATATATATAGTATTGTAAAAACACCCTTTTTTTAGTTAACTAGGTCAATATCAAGTGGAGGTGATTGGTTCGGGAAAAAAGTCCAAAACAAGAGAAAAAGTCCAAAAATTCTGAATATGATGCTAATGATTGGGAGCAATAATATTGCTTCTTTGATTGATGCAAATTTGGGAGCAATAACGTTGCTTCTTTGATTGATGCAAATCAATTCAAAATTTTATAATTTTCAAATGGCAACCTGTAGTGAATGAGCTTGAATGATATTGGCGAAAGTAACTTCTACAATTATAAATAATTAAATGTGGAAGGAAGATTATCGACCAAATCTTTTAATCATTACATGCATTGCATTTGCCCAAGGTTGCAGCGTAGCCCTGTGCAAACATGGATTTAGTTACTGGACACAAATAAAGACTAATGGACGAACACGATGGAAGTCACAAGATTGGAATTGAGGGCTTTGATGACATGGACTTCACGAAGGTAATGGAGGTCAAGCTCATAAACATCTATTTACTTCATTAGGGACTTTTCCTTAGTATGCATTTGTATATATACTGCATATTTGTATGCATCAATGAATATTTTGTTACTTTAAGAATCTCTCCATGTATATAGTATCCTTGAATTCTAGCATTGGAAGTTGATCTTACGCTTAAGAGGAGCATTGGGAAGAAATTTTACTCTTAAAAGGCACAAGCCGGTTTAATATGTTGTAAATGCGGTTTGGAAAGGTAATTAGGAAATATGTATACATGTCGGAAAACTCTATTCACTTTGTAGGAGGCTATATCTTTCAATTTAAAGGAACACTGCTGCAGTGGCGGCCTGCAATAATGATAAGTCGGTTTGGGTTTCTGAAAACGAGTTTGGAATGGTAGTATATCTACATTTTTCAGTTTAACTGAACACAGCTGCATTCACCGTCTGCAATCAGTACGCCACTACCGTGCACCACAACGCCTCTGCTGAAGTGAGGGACCCGGTTTTCTTGGCTGCTCTTGTTGATAGACGCTTCGATGAACAATCCGCGCACCCAGACCTTCGTTCCCTGTGTGCTTGCTCAAATCTCTTTTAGCGTATTGGATAGGGGTCCACGGCGGCACTCTTAAAGTGAAAGATACGTCAAAGCCGTGGAGCACTTTGTGACTTTGAAGGCTCGTGCTTTGACGCATCTGGACGGCTTCTAGAACGAACCGATGTCACGGAAGCGTTTCTCCGAGACGTAAGTGGCGATGACATATGGTGAGACTATGGCGATGTCATGGATGACTGGCGACTCAGCTTGAATATACCAATGCACCATAGCTTGAAGCTCGATGTTCTGCCATCCCATGTCTTGATATTACATCGTATACTCATCCTTGCTTAGCCTCTTGATTCCTGGCCAACGCTTTTATTCCCCACCAATGCTTTCAAGAGTCTCCTCACAGATTGAGTTTGCCATTACCAAGCCAAGACTCTAGACGGAAGGTAAAGTATACATTGAATGCCATCCATTTGAGCATATTTTTCTATCTTACATCTTCTATGTAGAGCTTAGGTAGATATAAATTACCATCCCTAAGTTTGTTAAATTACACGACGCAGCGGAACAGAAACTGAACAAAGAATAGAGAGTACACAACAAACTAGAAAGGAACAAACTTTTCCTTCAATACTGATATAGTACAAATGATGGCTCCGTCTACCCGTGCGCTCCCACAGTGGAGCTTAGATGGCGATCTAGACAGATACTAGGTGAAGAGCTACTAGTTGGAAAATTTGATCTGATCTCAACTGATCTGATACAATGGACTGGGGAGGTCGCCTCGTTATAGCTATGACGGCGGTAGTCGGATCAACGTAGTCGGTAGAGTCGACTAGTCAACCTAGTCGGTGGAACCGACCAGCCCTCCATGGAATATTCCCTATACTGTCGCCTCAGGGGCTCCCGCCCCTGAATCCCCACTAGGCCCAAGCAAAAATAAGGGTCTCCCACACAATCACCTTTCTACCATCAACAGTCTCATTGATAGACCTCATCTGACATGCAAGTCAGGATCCATCCAGTGTCCCGGGCTCACACATGGCTTCTCCTCATATGGGGGCCTTACAACTTGATCACCTTGGACCACTGGTGGTTACCAAGAGGGTGGGACACTCGTGGGACATTGAGCATATCTAACAAAGTTAACCACGTGGAGTATGCTATAATATTATTCCATGACAGGGTTGTTTATGCCTATATGATCACAAAACAATTCATCGTAAAGTCCAGAAGCTCTAGCATTCGTACATGCATGCCATTGGGAAACATATCACACAACACATCGACTGTTTGGGAAGATATTAACATGCTATATTCTCTTAGCCTCTTGAATATATAAACTCATACACCACTCCAAGGTCATTTTGCCTTAGAGCAACCCTATTTGGAAAGGCTTACAAGAAAAAGATCCAAAAAAATTAGGGAGGGGATGGTCCTCTTCCACCCATATATTGTACATAACTCTTGTATATTTATTTAGTGAATAATGGAAAATCATATCTTTCAGTTTTGATACTAGGAAAAATGTGTGACAAAACTTTTGGTGAATATTGTCACTAGTCTCATCCATGCTTGGTCTTTTTAATACAATTATGGGATAGAATGGGAGAACTTTCAGCCCCCATTTTCCCCACTATAACTCAACATGCTCTGAAGTGCAATATTTCATGCTATAAAAAAGGATGAGAATATGGAGGGAGATGTAAACACCATTGTCATAAAGTCATACTTCTATGATAAAGGACATATAAAGGATTAGGTGAGATGCATTACAAAAGCCCCTTGAATCAGAGTACAAAATGATACTCTCGTCTTAAAAACAGAACAAAATAACTTTACAGATCTACTATGTCATGATGGGATCTAGTCCAAGGGGAGCCCTCATTTTGGCCTCCTCCATGGCCATTCTCATCCTTTTAGAAGATCCCTCATCGTCACCCTTGTCTTCCTCATACTATACATTGCTACCCATTGTATAGGCTATGCTGCTATAAGCTATGCTATAGGCTACATGTAGCATGGGAGAGGAGGTTCTTAAGTAAACAATATTACACTTAAACGAAACTAGTTTAAGAAGTAAGAGTACCTCATCTGCTACAAACCAATCAAGCTCTACTCTCTCTGATACAAGATTATCAAAGAGATTATTGGTGTTGCATATAAGTACATATGCATACTCTTTATCCTTTCAAATTGGCTCCCAACCAACCATAAAAGGTTGTACAACCAACTAGAGTTATTCATGAGAGACTAGCATAACACGTAAACCAAACCTCAAAGCACATGCAATAATTGCGAAAAAAGTGAGTAGTAACTTGATTCTTCCAAAGTATGCATCAAATAAAACCCCTACCACTATTCCCAATATGAGATGGTCCTATCTTCTCTTGACAGATGTATGCTACATGTCTCTACTGTTTCCACTTGACATTGGAGTCCTCTCAAAACTATCTTTTTGGCTTGTTGGCAATTCCATCTATTTAGAAATTGTGGGCTATGTAAACCAACTTTGTTGCATCTTGGATTTGTGATTTATAGTGGGTTATGACCCCTTCTATGTGTTCAAGCACCCACTTATAATAAAACTCCATGTGTTTAGTAGAAGGAGCTCTACACAATGCGGTCTCATTTTCTTTCATATACCTGACTCTCACATGATTGTTGACTTGAGTCATTTTTGCTGTATGTTTTTTGCATATTTCACTTTTCTGAAAGTTCCACCACTTCTAGAGCATGGATTTCTTCTATGTGGGTCTCCATTATTTAGTATATATGTAATTTAACAATTCTATCTCTTTAGGTTTATTTTTTTTCACAAAGCATGCTCATATAGGGTCTTCTTTATTTATTTGTACATGTGTGGCTATCATAGATCTAGTGCATTAGAGGCTAGTTCATGGTCTCAACCTGATGTTTATCCCAAACGAGTCTTGATCATGTTTCTAATCTAATGAATCAACTATATGTAATGCGGCTTGAGAGGCATAGACTGTGATTAGTTAGAGGTTGTCACGCATGCTCTCTCTAACTTCACAGTCCTTTGGACATCTCTAGATACAGGTTCCTTATAGTGATACATTGATTTCTCCAATAAAACAACATCATTTCCATCATCATTGTGGAAAGGATTTGTGTCATCAGGTGCTCAACTAGAAGACAATGTCTTTGATAATGATTTAGCCATTATCCATGCCCTAATCACTGTCAAACTTCCCAAAGTCGAAACTCCAAAGTTGAATAATAGCAGAAGATCCCGCAAGAAAACCAAAGAAGGACATCGCTGTTGCAAAGCCAAGGTTGCTGACCACCTCAATGACTTTGAACGAGTACAAACTAGGATTGTAGAGTTGTATCTTACCAAGACAACTCTCCCAAAACCAAGCCACCTCCTCTTGAATGGTCCCTCGATGGAATCAAAGGAGTATGCACAACAAATGAACCATTGCTTGGAAATACTTTGCTAGTGGAAAAGTTACCCCACAGTTCCCAATGTAAAAAGTTTTGGAAGTTTAAGCCACACGTGCGAATGAAGCTTGATAATGAGACTCTAGAATCCCTTGATAAGAAATATTATACCATAAAAGAAGGTAGAAAAAGCTTAAAATTAGAAAAGCACAATGAAAACATACTTAAAATAAAGTTTTGAGACACTTTACCAAGAAGATAGAAGAAGATTTGCATGAGAGAAGGATAAACGTGTAAAAGTGGTGGGAACTTCATTGCAAGAGAAAGCTACAAAATGAACACACCACATGTTAGCCTTATAAAACACGAGCATAAATGCTAAACCACATGTAAGACCCTAGCAAAAAATCTAAACCACTTGTTAGTCTTATAAAACATTCAAGAAAGAAAAGGACAAGAAAGAAAAGCAAAACAAGCAACAAAGAAAAGAAGGACCATTGCAAGCAAAGCATTCTAATAAAAGATTAAGCGAGCAAATCAAAGGAAAGAGGTAAGCATGCATTTCTTCCTTTTTTCATTCTTTCATACTTGTTTCTCTTTCCTATATTTCCTCCTAGTATTATTTTTTCCCTCCCTTCCTAAATTTGCATTAGTTACAATGTAGGAAAGGTATCATGGAATAGATTTAGGAAAAGAAGGAGGTTGAGAAAATTTGGATATATCCTCCTCCAAAAGTCCTACATCCTATCGTTTGAAAAATAGGCTTATCTAAATAGGATCTAAATCTCAAAGATGGAGAATCACTCAATCAAGAAACCACAATAACACAATACAAGTAAAAAAAAGTTAAGAAAAAAAATAATATAATACAAGTAATAATTAAATACAAGTAGGAAAAAACTTAGAAATAAGAGAAAAAAGAATATGGAACTTACCTGGAAGGAGATTTAAAGTAGAGGTATAATGAGAGCCTCTTGCTTTAGGCACTCTACTTCACAACCTCAAGTAGGTGAGGCTACATTAGGGGAGAATTGGGGTCTCAAAAGGGCCTCATAAGGAACGGATTAAGAAATGGATTAGTCCTAATGAAAGGGCCAAGGTAGGTCCCAAAAAGTCCTAACCCCCCCTCACCTAGGTGGGTTCAGCCCACAAGTGACCCCACCTCTTACACGACTCTTACTCCTAGGTGGGAACCAAAAAATTCAAAATTCAAAAATTCAAAATTCAAAAATTCAAATTTTGAATTCCCTCCCTCCTCTCCTCCCTCCCTCCCTCCCCCTCCTCCCTCCCCCTCCCTCACTCCCCCTCCTCGCTCCCTCCTCCCCCTCCCTCCCTCCCTCCTCCCCCTCCCCTCTCCTCCCCTCCCCCTCCTCACTCCCTCCTCCCCCTTCCTCCTCCTCCCACTCCCTCCCTCCCTCCTCCACGCCTGCTCCTTCTGCCCTCCCCCTCCCTCCCTCCCCCATGCCTGCTCATCCTGCCCTCTCCCTCCCTCCTCCTCCACTGTTGTTCCTCCTCCCCCCTCCCTCCTGCTCCTCCCTCCTCCCTCCTTTCTCCTCCACACTTACTCCTCCTCCTGGCTCCTCCTCCCTCCTTCCTCTCCCCTCCTTCTCTAGCCGCCCAGGATCCCTCTCCTCAGCTCCTCCCTCCTGCAGAATCTCTCCCCTCCTCCTCCCTCTTGTAGCATCTCTCCCCTCCTCCTCCCTTCTACAGCAGCTCCTTCCCTCCCTTCTACACCTGTTGCCCTACTCTCCTCCTCCTCTTCCTCTTGCCCTCATCTGCTTCTCCTCCTCTCTCTTCCTTGCTACTCTCTCCCTCTCACTGCTCCATCTTTGCCAGCTCTCCCCTACATTTGAGCCTGCATCACTGATACCTCTCTTTAAGTACTCATGGCACCATTCGAGGACATATCCAACAAGTACCATGTGAACCTACAATTGGAGGCAAAATATGCAAGCACACGTTCTTTGGGATATAATGGAACTCCTCAAAGTGTGCTCCACAGTCTTTGATTGCAAGGGAAGAAGCATCTTGACCTTTGGATGGATGGAAACTTGTATCCTTTAGACCCTGCCACCCAAAAGAGTCCTCCTTTTCATACAATGCATGATGTTGTGCATGATGTTGTTCAGTTTGTTGGCAAGGGACATGCTGGATTGCTCGGCTATTGCAATCGATTGAACCATTCTCAGACATTGGCTATGCAAGAAAGCGAGGTGCAGAGAGCCCAAGCAGAAGAACTTGCACATTTGGGAAATATTACTATTGAACACTATATTAGAGAATTTGGGAAAATCCCAATTCCCACAAAATAAAATATAGTCACTTCAAAAGTAAAATTTGATATTTTTTATTGAAACATTAGCTCCATTGAGAACCCAAGTTTTAGTTATGTTGGGGGAGACTAGACCATGCATAATACTTTCCCAATTCCTAGGACCCAAGCAACAAGCTTCCGTATGTTGCTATGGCAAAAGGCCTTAATAGATGTGAACATGGTCCCATGGCCAAAACATTTGTTGATTTGCTAGTGAAAGAAAGATGTTTGTTGTTTCATATACATCAAAACCACAAACAAAATCCAATTTATAGATGTTGCATTAGGAAGATTCATTGGAGTAAATTAAATTGCAGTATTGATATATGCAATAGGATTGTTATAGAGCTTTGACATCCATCATATAAATGTGGTGTTCAAAAACAAAATTAAACTTGCAACAACTGTCAATTTTTATTTGGTATATTAGATGTATCAAATTAACGCCAAATGCATATGTTTCTATGTTGATAAATTGGACTATTGACATATGAAATAGGATTATGGTAGAGCTTTGACATCCATCATATAAATGTGGTGTTAAAAAACACCGTTCCATCACAATAGAGCTCGTGAAACTCTCCATCACAATAGAGCTCATGAAACTCAAAGACATGGTCTTGATAAAAACCTTTTTTTTAATTGCTTCTTGCGCTAAATATAATCAAAACCATTGACACATAGCCAAATTTGCAACTAAATTTTGCATCACATCGTTTAGCACAATCATTAACAATTCCATACTAGTATTCATACTCACAAAGTAGCTCATCTCTGAAGGAGATATCCTTTATAGTTTGCACAGTAATGTAGCCATGGGCACTCAAATCTCCTTGTGACTTTTGAGCCCAAGGTGGTAGCTTAGGAATGTATACAAATATAACATTTGTTCTTTCTTTATAATACATTGAGCTATTTATATATCCAGCAATGTTTCCATACAATACATCTCCCACAATACATTTCACATCTATCAATGGCTCAATGAATGGATCTTCAAACATTCCATAAGTCTTCATCCTTGGGAAAAACTTGAGGAGAGATCTCCAAGTATCATAATCATACTTTGGACCATTATATACCATCAAATCTTGTTTCTTCTTAATGCTCGTATGTACAAAAGGACCATATCCTACCCCAGGTATTGTTGATTTCTTTACTTCATAATGGATGCCATTCATTTCGAACACGTCTCAATGGGTATGGGCAATTCATGTTTCCATAAACCATTGGATGCAGGATCAAAATTTGTAATAAGATAGCTCTTCAACTTTTTAGGACAATCTACAACACCTATCATATGTTTAAAATCAAAGAATCATTCTTTTAGTGGAGGAATACAAACTCACATCACAAAGCACAAAGCATTTTTTGCACAAGGTACTAACTCAATGTCTATTAATTCTTTCACAAAATAAATTGAAACATAATGTTTTACAAATCGAATCTAACCAAATAGTGTCCAAATATAAATCAAAATGTAGGTACAAATGTTTTAGCTGAGCATTTGTGTCTGTAACTCTAATTAACAAGATCACCCAGATTCACTAAGGGTTGTCTATGCAATAAAATTGAATCAAGTTGGAGAATGCCCTTGCAACATCAGCAGTGATTCCCCTTTCCTTGCTTCCAAGAACCATAGCAAAGCGTTTTGCCTCACTATCTTTCAACGGCCCTATTTTGGCAATTTTTCCTAGCATGCATTCTTCCTCTTCATTCAATGTAACATGTTGAGCATGCACCATACTTCTTGTAGTAGGACAAGTCCCTCTCACTCTAGTTTTGGTTATAAGTGAAGCAATACCTTTCTCTGTGTCTTTTTTTGAACTACGAGTAGACATATGAGATTCGACATTCATCCTTTCGAGCACTTCTTTGTTTTTTTCTTTGAATTCAAGGATCACTGGTTGAAAATAATAGGACATATCATGCCCTTCGACAATCAGAGTTTGACCAAATCTGTTAGAAGAGATGGCACTGCGCACATCTACTGCATCATCTAGCATCTGTAGGTACGGTAACAACTCATGAAGCAAAATAGAATCGCCACAATCTATATCAAATTTTGTAGGGAAAATGCAATTTTCTACTAGATTAGCACAACCCGTGTAAGGTTAAACGTCAATGAACACTGTTCTTGCTAGTTTGCATTCCTCTTTGAAACAACACCACACTCTCATTAATGGTTTAAACTCCGCTTCCACATTCATCCTATCTAGTCGAATGATTCTACTCTTTGTATGCTTGTGGCATGCCATCGCACCCCAAACCATGAAGAAATGTAACTTTCTGTTAACATGATGCTCCAAAGTGTCCAGCATGTGTTGCACCATGCCCTTTTCTCCTCCAGTGGACCAAATGCCAACATGGCAGTGATCAAGCAACCATTGTAGAAACTCTAAACACCCAAGATGGAGAACAAGCCAATGCTTCCCATTGTGCAAGCTCATATGTTTGTTTGACTTCGAAAAACAACGCTCGAGCAATAACCCTTTCAAATCTATTATCACTGCTAGTCTTCTTTTTGTTATCACCTCTTTTGACATTATTTCTGAGGGTGACATTATGTCTTCTCCTTTACCTTCTAAGATTTCTTCCTACACCTTGGCTTCATACAATGACATTGCATCTTCTCCTTTACCTTCTAAGCTTGCATCCACATTTGTCAATGGAACATTAACTCCAGACATTGCATCCTCAACATTTTCAATCAACCATGTTGAGCTTGGAACTTGCATGCTAATGTTCAAATTAGGCACATAACGAATCATTGGATCAAGTGTCACATATACAGGAAATGCTTCTAGCGATGTGAAATTGAGATGGCCAAGATCTGTTGATAAACAAGGAAATGAAATTCATAAGTAGAAACAAACTAAAGATTGAGTTGGAAAACCAAATTGTCAAACTTTAGGTTGTGTGCTCTCAATGAAATTTGTTTGAGTGAAAGCAGTCATGTTTTTCTTTTTCAAAAAAAAATTGGATTACTAAAAAAAAGAAAGCATTCATGTTCATATGCATAGTATACCCCCTAAAGTTGTCTCTATACCCTTGCAAGTTATTTTAATCCCCAAAACTACATATCCTTACAATGCCAAAAACCTTTGCATAATAGATAGAGTGGAGTCCAACATTATCTAGCATTGCCCAAGTGTTCCCACTAAGAAAAGATTTGGCCAAGCAGCCAAAACATATTTGATCATTCATATGAAGTGAATAAGGATAGAAACAATAATTTACACTAATTCAATCATCACGAAACATATTCAAGAATACATATGTTCATGTTTGAATTATGGCAATGAGATAGAAGAAATTTCCAAGTAATATTAAAAGATCCTTGGAATGAAATTAATACATCATATGGAGAATATAGCAAGATAACATATGGAAAACATGAACACCATATAAAAGGACAATTTCAAGGATCTGTTGCTTCCTCTTCTGTTTCCCAAAACTTTGAAGTGTGTTTTTGTAAATGCTCACGCTGCTCTTCATTGAAGGGTTGAAGCTCTTTTTGTCCTAGTATGATATCAATTTCTTTATCCCCTCCACCTTCATTTGTATCATCTTCTTTTGGTACCCCCTCTATTGCCAATATTGGTTCTTGCAAGCCAGCCCATTGTCGAATTTCATGATTATTGTAAGCATACGTGTAACAAATACTTTCCACCTTTGCCAAGTCCTCATAAGTCTCAACAACTGAAACAACATGCCTCTTACAAGAAAGAGACTCTATTGCAGCAAGCCCCTCAGAGAACAAGTCCAATACATACTCATCTTCTCGACAGAAACCCATGATCATGTCTTTCATGATACTGGAATGTTTTCTTTTCAAGGACAATTCAATGTCAAATTCATCATCATCATCCTTGTCATCTAATTCTTCTGCACCACTTGATTTTTCATATTTTTCATCTGCAACATATATTGATGGCTTACATTGTGCATTGGTATAGTGCTCAATATCGTTGAAATGCTTTTCCTTGCTTACTAGTACACGGGCAATTAAGCCATCCATAGATCCAGTGACAAATATATCTGCAGTTTCAAAATTAAGGCAACCAAAGTGTATTTTATATTGTCCGCATGTCTTATTTAATGCATTCTTCAAACATGATACATGATCCAGGGTCAAGAACACCACAAGAAGGAATTGCACTGGGGGAGAAGCGATTGTCATCAAGCTTTTCAACAGACACTCAAAGCGATCCTCGTTCCAATTTCTACTTCTGCTTGGTCCATACATTATATCCAAAAAGGCAACCCCTATTGCCATTGGCTCTTGGTACACATTATGTATAAATTTTATTCCCTCCATGTTTGAACCGAATGTGTAGAACCTCCAAGGCCAGGTGGAATTCGGTCCATGACTTGAACCTTCACTTTGTCCCATAATCCACCTCAGATACCCCTTTGTAGCATCAAGCATGACAAAACATGCATGCCTCAGGATCTATGGAGCGCTCTAAGGTGGATGGAACCTATGTGGAAACATGATGAAGAGAGTGCTCATAACATGTATCTCAAGTCAATTAGGTTCCAAGATAGATTAGCTTGGACTCATAAAGAGAATCTTGAGATAGTGCAAAGTGCTTGATTGATATTACTTCAAATGAACCTCCCTTTTATAGGTGAGGGTACTTACATCCATTTGCTTGCTCACATGTGGGATATGTCCTCCATGCCATGTGGCAGCTTGTCCTTTGCTCATACCGTTGCTCTACATGTGCTCATGGCACCACAACTCTCAACACCTCCCCTTGGTGCCATAATCCTTTGGCTACTGCAAGGTGGTTAGATGTGAGTTACATTCCATCACCTCCCCTTAGTGCATACATTGCTACTTAAGGTGGTCAAGTGTGGTTTTACATGTCAATACCTCCCCTGGGTGCTTTCATAGCTACTCTCAGGTGGTCAGGCTTGATTTACAAACATATAGGCAAGGTTGGCAAGGTTTTTGTTTTCAATACATTCCATTGATGTCACCTTTTGGCTCATGGCTTGATGACGACTCGTTTGCTTCTTTGTTTGGTGTAGCTACCTGCATGATGCTTTGTTCTTCCATGTGCCTTGATGCTTTGTGTGTGGATGCCATGTTTCGGGCTATGGTCATCTCATGCACTTGTGCTTTTGGCATGCTTATGACAATGATGTGTGCATTCATGCTTTGATTTTCCATTTGTTGCAAAGGTCTTACCAATTGATTTCTTTCAATATTGGCAGTGTCTAATTGCATACAATGATTCTGACATGATAGGCGCGTAGAGCTTGAAAAGACGATCACTTTTTCTTTTTGGAGTGTGTCCAAATTCTTTTTGGATTGAGAGTTATGGCTTGTCGAAGGTTCTATGAAGAAGAGGGCCTTTGATGATGTGGCACAGGGATTCACATGCTGAATTCAAACTGTGCTTACAAAGGGACTGTGCTTGGGTGGCACTTAACTTATCCTACCCTAACCATAGTTACCCATTTGACCAAAGGTGAACTAACCCTAGTGTGATCACCCTCTCAACCAGGGGTGTTTCTAACTAACCCTGGTTAGTTATTATCTGCCATGTGTCAATCTAAGGGAACCTTGGAGAAAGAAGATCTTTGAAGCTTTTACGACGACGGTGACGAAGAAGCTCAGGAGTTGCGAGCTGGAGTTGCTACTTGAGCGTTGGTCGACAGATCTTCGAAGCAGGTGTTCATGGAGGCTTAGCAGTGCTAGCGTTGGATAAGCTGGTGAGGTGTCGTGAGGCTTCTCATCGATGGCGCGCTGGTCTGCGTGCATGAAGGCTGAGGTTGCCTGGGCTTAGAGCCTTATATAGAAGCTTGAGTGTTGGAGCTAGCCGACTGAGTCATTGTAGAGCCACCGTGAGCTTTGGAGCTATTGTCTACAAAGGTTGTGTCGCAGGAGATGGCTGAGTCGAGCTTTGTAGCTATGGCTCTGCAGAGCGTTTCTTGCTTTGCTGCTGCTCAATGGAAGGCTGCCCGTGAGTTGGGAGGAGCTTTTTGGAGCGGGTCTACTACCAAGGTGCGGCTGGAGAGAAGATGGGCTTGCAGGCCATTTGGAGCTATCGCAACCTCTTGGAGACTGTAGTTTTTGTTGCGCAGCCACAAAGCCGGGCTTGCACTACTGTTTTACAGAGGAGGACCAGGAGGCCATCGTTGTACGTGGTTGTTGGAGCCGTGGATGCTTGGAGTGCCGGTGTAGAGGCTATCGGTTAGGGGCTCATAAAGAGTGCAAGCCTATTGATGGTCCTTCCTTTGTGGAGGTCGTCCCCGGGTTTGTCGTGCTTTGTAGAAGGGAGCCATCGAGCAGTGTAGTGCACTGGGTGCTAGGTGCTGCTGGTAGTGGTAGCTTGTTGATGCAGAGCGGTCGCATGCAGGCTGCCAGTCCGGGAGCGCTAAAGCTTAGAAGCTTTGGTCATAGTAGTTATTTTTGCTTTGTCGAGCCTCTCCATCTTTCAAGCTCTAGCTTCATAGCAATAAGATAGGATAACTGTGGCTTTCTCTCATCCTCTCTAAAACTGACAAAGGAGTTCGAGACTCTCTCTCTATTCTCTCTCGCAGACAAGACTCTATCTCAAAAGAAAGAATGACACTCTCTTTCTCTCAAAAAAAAAAACACAGAACTACTTTGCACTCTTCAAATTTCTCTCCTTGGAGAATTGAATCCCTCACAATGGATCTCTCTTACTCTCTCAATGACGGAATTCCCTCAATGCAATGGAAGGAATCAATGGATGGAAATTTTCTCTCTCTAGGGATGGAAATTTATTCTCAATCTAAAACTAAAACTAACCTAGGAGAACTCATGAGTTCCTAAGACATACCTACAACTAATCTAGAAATGGGAGCAATCCTAGTGAACTACTAATGAGCTAAACTAGGAGAGCTAAACCTATGCTTTGATACCATGACAAAACATGCATGCCTCAGGATCTATGGAGCGCTCTAAGGTGGATGGAACCTATGTGGAAACATGATGAAGAGAGTGCTCATAACATGTATCTCAAGTCAATTAGGTTCCAAGATAGATTAGCTTGGACTCATAAAGAGAATCTTGAGATAGTGCAAAGTGCTTGATTGATATTACTTCAAATGAACCTCCCTTTTATAGGTGAGGGTACTTACATCCATTTGCTTGCTCACATGTGGGATATGTCCTCCATGCCATGTGGCAGCTTGTCCTTTGCTCATACCGTTGCTCTACATGTGCTCATGGCACCACAACTCTCAACAAGGCAATGGTGGAATTTCCTTGCCCTGTTGAAGCTTCAGTTTTAACCATGAATTGGAGCAACCACGAATCCGATGATACAATTCTGGAGTAATTTTAAAATGTAATATGCACTCATCCCAATTTTTTAACATTAAAGAAGGCCGTTCTGCCAATATAAACATATAAAGTTCTTCTTGTAGTGTAGCATCTCTCTTGATCTACATAGCTCGTCCTTCAATATCAAGAATCATGGCATCAGTCTTTGTTTTAGTTATGACTACTCTACCTTCCTTAATGTCATTTTGAATTTGACCAATTTGATCATCACTCAATCCATGCAAGCATCTAAACATTGAGACTGTGGGTTGCCTACGGCATTTTCCATCTTGTGAATATTTCCCTGCAATGTAATCCTCAAGGATGGAGATCCAACAATCATAAATGGCATCGCTTGTAATTATCATATGTACATCCTTCGTGGCAAAGCTATTGCCCAATGTTACCTTGCCACTGTCAATGAAAGCCTACAAGATGTATGAATCCATTAGAATGCAATAATTAAGAAAACATTCTTGTAAAAAATGATTCATAATTAAAATATGTACTTACATCCCAATTCTCACGATCTGGATGTCCTTTTGCAAGCCCTTGTTGTGCTTTCTTGGGTTTGTTAAAGAGAATCCATTGTCACCTCACCTGCTTAAGTATATCAATGTATGGAGATTGTCTCAAGATATTTTGAGACTCCAGATTTGCCATCTTTGATATCTCCACACAAAAGCGTGCGGGACAATTCACTACAATCCTCGCCTGATGGGTGCGGTAGTAGTTCTTTCTTTGGGCCGTGCTGTTATCATCATTAGATGTGAATATTTTAGCAGCATATATTGAATGTTGTCCAGATAGTATCCAATCGTAGCACTTGGTTGAATCCTTTCTATCTACCCTTTCTAGGGGCTGCTTTGTTTCAGGATTGAAAGGCATTAAATCCGCTATAGCAGCAGGAGGCCTAGAGTTATAACCGAAGTCTACAGCAAGCTTCTCCACATGCTCTTTGTTCAACCCTCTATATACATAGCTTGGAGGAGCTTTTTAACATCTTGCAACTGAACATCTACATCAGACTTTATACGAGATGCTTCATAATCGCTAGGATCCAAGAGAAATTTCTTATTTTGATTTATAATGATTAACAATCCAATATCTCCCTCTTTTCCAACCACATCTTCTGTGATTTGATGTATCGATCCAACACAAGTGTATTCACTTTTGTTAGGTAACAAAACAAATAAGTGAACTCGTGTCAGCTGTGCTCCCTCAATATTGTATATGTCAAAGTACCATGGTATGCTTTTTTCTCCAAATCCACTTACAACTTTCTCAACCTTCTTCACATTTGTGTCTTTCCTGTAAAAAATCCAAGCAATATACAAACTATCATCTTTATAATCTTTAATGTTAGACAAAACACATTATCAATAAACATATCTGAAATAGAATTGAGAATTCACAGTAAGCATAGTGGTAGATTTGAGAAAGCACGAGGGTCTAGGGAGATTTGGCCGTGCGGCCAAATGTTATGGGATTCTTTTAAAGCATCGGAAGGGGAGGTTTGGATGTGGCAAAATCTTATGGGCTTCTTTCAAAGCACCAAAGTTTGGGGAGATTAGCCTTGTGGCCAGATCTTGTGGGCTTCTTTCAAAGCACTAGGCCTAGAGAGATTTGGCCGTGCAGCCAAATCTTGCTAGCTTCTTTCAAATCGGTCAAATCTTTCTAGCTTCTTTTAAATCACCTGGGTCTAAGGAGATTTGGGCATGTGGCCAAATCTTGCTAGCTTCTTTCAAATCAGTCAAATCTTTCTAGCTTCTTTTAAATCACCTAGGTCTAAGGAGATTTGACTGTGTGGCCAAATCTTGCTAGCTTCTTTCTAATCATGAGGGTCTATGGAGATTTGGCCATGCAGCCAAATCTTTTCAAAGCAGTAGGGTTTGGGGAGATTTGGCCGTGCAGCCAAATCTTTTCAAAGCACTAAGGTTTGGGGAGATTTGGCTGTGCGGCCAAATCTTGCTAAATTCTTTCTAATTAGGAGGGTCTAGGGAGATTTGGCCATGCGGCCAAATCTTTACAAAGCAACAAGGTTTGGAGAGTTTTGGCTGTGCGGCCAAATCTTGCTAACTTGTTTCTAATCACGAGTGTCTAGGGAGATTTGTTTTGAAAGAAGCTAGGAAGATTTGGCCATGCGACCAAATCTCCCCATTTAAAATTCAAAATTCAAATCTTAAGATTCAAATTTCAAATCTGAAAATTCAAAATTCAAAATTCAAAATTCAAAATTTAAAATTCAAAATTGAAATTTTGAATCTTAGATACAAAATTCAAATTAAAATTTCAAGATCTGAAAGTCAAATCGTATACTAAAGTGTTGAGATATCAAGCTCTACCCCGATATATCTCCTGGATGACTATCATTTATGTCACCGCCTATGTTAGTTGTACTCGTGGTGTAGTTAGACTACCACGTATGTTTTTGGTTTGGGTTCACATATGAACCACGTATTCTAGGGTTTGACATATAGGGTATTTCCCTCTTCTATTGTATTATTGTTGTGTGCAAAGGTGAAGAAAGGCTTCACCCTCCAACCTTGTGTCCTCTCTCTTTTGTGTGTTGTGAAGAAAGCTGAACTTGAGTCTCCTATCTCTCTCCCTTATTCTTTACATGGTATCAGAGCCTTGTTCGTGGTAAGGAGCTCAAGAAAGCAAGCCAAGTTTGTGGTGTCCTGGTAAGAGGACCAGTGTTGCTTTCCTATTTCGAGTTTGGGAGCAAATCTCTGCAGGTAGCACAGCCAGAAGTGCAGGAGTGCACTGTTTCAGATTGAGAGGCCCTTCGCGGTGTGGCGAGAGCACAGTATATGCTGCGGGAGAGGGCGAATCCCTCGGTGACTTTATTTTTTTGATTTGAGGCCGTTTCGGGGCCCGTTTTGAAGGCGGAAGTTCTTCGCAGGCACTCAGAAAAAGGCCCTGTTTTTGCTGTGTGACCACTGCGCGGCTAGTCGGTGAAAAGGTGCCACAGAAATTGCATCGTATGCCTGTGTGCAGAGATATTGGGAGTTGCAGATTCATGCCTGTTGCCTGTTGATGCAAAATCGTCACTAGGAAGTGACTGTGTGGTGAAATACCACTTTCGTCAGTGTTGCAGATCTGCCCCTGTGAGGCTTTTTGCAGAAGTTTTGCTATTTGCCCTTGTGAGGCATTTGCTATGTTTACAGGTTGCTGTTGCAATTCGTGATTTGTAAAATGTCTGAGAATCTATCTACCATTGTCAGTGAGAAGCTTGACAAGAACAACTTCCAAGCATGGAAGTTCAGGATGACAAACTTCCTTATGGGAAAGGGAGTTTGGGAGTACATCAGTGGTGAAATTGCAGAACCAGTTTTGGGTGCTGCTCCCACTCCTGCTGAATTGAAGGCCTTTAAAGAATGGCATGAAAAAGCCAGAAAATGCCTGTATTGGCTGTCTGTTAGCATTTCAGATTCTATGATTGTGCATATACAGGATGTAGAGATGCCTAAGGAGGCATGGGATACATTGGTGAAGCTGTATAGCACAAATACCAAAGCACGAAAGATGCAGCTAAAGCAGGAGTTGCACAATGTGCAAAGGAAAAATTTGAATATAAATGAGTATTCCTTGAAGGTGAAAGGCCTTGCAGATTCTCTTACCTCCATTGGAGCACCTGTTGATGATGAGGACGTAGTGTCCGTGACCTTGAATGGTCTTGGGAAAGATTATGCACAGTTTCGGACATCCATTGGAGTCCGTGAAACATTTCCTGATTTTCAGGAACTTATTGCTCTCTTGCTGAGTGAAGAGCAAAGGAATGGTGGTTCAGCCACCTCAACTTCTCAAGAGACTGCTTTCTACTCGAATACAGGTAGAGGCAGGGGTAGAGGAAGAGGCCGTTTTGGTGGCCGTGCAGGAAATCAGAACCAACAGCAACAACAGGAAAACCAGTCCTATGGAGGAGGACGTGGTAGTTCTAGAGGTAGGGGGAGCCAAAGAGGCCGTGGTTCATGGCAAAGGAACCAGCAAGTAAATAGCAGCACAGAATGCTATTATTGTGGAAAGCCTGGACACAAGGAGAATACATGCTATAAAAAGCAGAATGACATCAAAAGTGGGAAGTTGCAGCAAAGCAACTATGCATCATCAAGTGGGCATGGTGACGACAGAAATGAGCACCTTTTTGTGATGCAGCATATGGTTAACTCCATGTCAGGAGATGCTGCAGCTTGCAATGACGTTTGGTATGTTGATTCAGGTGCCTCTAACCACATGACCAGTCATGGTGAGTGGTTTCATGATGTTAGAAATTTGGATAAGCCAGGTTATGTTGAAACAGGTGATGATATTGTGCACCCAATTACGCAGGTTGGTAAAGTGCCATTGGCTATGCAGGATGGCAAAACGAAGTACTTGGCAGATGTACTTCATGTTCCAAAAATCACTAAGAACCTGGTTTCAGTTGGCCAGATGGTTGAGCAAGGTCTGCAGGTTAGATTTAATCCTGATGGATGCTTTGTTGAGGACTTGAAAAATAAGTGCCGCTTGGTTGCGAAAGGCAACAAAAATGGCAGAATGTTCACCTTGGATGTTGATATGCCTAAGGTGAAAGCTGCTATGTTTGCGCATGGGAGAGGTGTCATTGCAGATATTGAGATATGGCACAAGCGCATTGGGCACGTGAATATACAAAGGCTGAAATCTATGCAAACGAAAAACATTGTTGCAGGTTAGACTAAATTCAGAGTTGAGGGAATGCAAAAGGTATGTGAAGCATGCCAAATGGGTAAGCAGGCCAGACATGCATTTCCCAAAAATGCTAAGGTGAGCAGAAGACCTTTGGAAGTGATCCATTCAGATGTTTGGACAACCAAAACTGCTTCTATTGGTGGATGCCATTATTATGTGACGTTTATTGATGACTACACTAGGAAGGTGTGGATTTATTTTATGAAGCACAAAAGTGAAGTGTTCAGCCATTTCAAGGCTTTTAAGGCCATGGTTGAAAAAGAGAAAGGTGTGCATATTAAAGTGCTAAGATCTGATGGAGGGGGAGAGTACTTTTCAGAAGAATTTTGTGAATATCTGAAAGAACAGGGAATTCAAAGGAAGTACTCATGCAGGTCTACCCCTTAGCAGAATGGGGTTGCAGAAAGGAAGAACAGGCATATTGCAGAAGTAGGACGGGCGATCCTAAATGAGAAAAACATGCCTGATTATTTTTGGGCTGAAGCAGTAGCAACTGCTGTTTATATTATGAACAGAACCCCCACTGTAGCTGTCCATGGCATGACGCCTGAAGAAATGTATACAGGCCAAAAACCAGATATTTCTCACTTGAAGGTATTTGGTTGCATAGCTTACGTTCATGTTCCTGATGAGAAGAGAACAAAGCTGGATCCAAAGGCAGAAAAATGCATCTTTATTGGATATGCTCTGCACCAGAAAGGGTATCGCTGTTATAACCCTTCCACCCACAAAATGCAAGTGAGCAGAGATGTTGTTTTTTATGAAATGAGCAGCTGGTATGCACCAAATGTTATGGTAGGAGATGCAGATGCAGGAAATGGGAATGCTGCAATAAATGCAGAGCAGCAATCTCAAGCCTTGAGTGGACCCAGAGAGTCCTCTACTAGTGGATCTAATGCATGGACAGGGAGATTGAGATCTAGTGAATCGTCACATGGCAGCCCTGATAGTGTTGTGCAGGTATCACATAAGGGAAAAGAAAAAGTAGACCATGCTCCAGTGTTTGATGTGTCTGCTGGTAGCTCTCATGTTGATGGAGAGTCAAGCGGCTCTGAAATGAGCCTTGATGAGGAACTTGGGATTCCTTCTGTTGTTACACCTGGTTCAAGGAAAAGCAGGCATGATTTAAAGACTCCTGCAACTGATCCAGTTGTACGGAGGTCCACTCGTATTAAGTATCCAGTTGACAGGCTGAGATATGATGGGTATACAGCACATCACTATGCTTATATGGTCAAGGTTCTAGAGGAGCCAGAGCCCACATGTTTTGAGGATGCAGCAGGGCATAAAAATTGGGAAGCAGCTATGGATGAAGAGATGGCTGCCTTGGATGCAAACCACACTTGGGATTTGATGCCTTTGCCTCATGATAAGAAGGCTATTGGCTGCAAGTGGGTTTACAAAGTAAAGCACAATGCTGATGGGTCTGTTAGCAAGTACAAGGCAAGATTGGTTGCCAAAGGTTTTGCGCAGACATATGGAATTGACTATGAGGAAACTTTCAGCCCAGTTGCAAGGATGGCAACCGTGAGAGCAGTAATTGCTATGGCTGTTGCAAAGGGATGGTCTTTGCATCAGATGGATGTGAAAAATGCCTTCTTGCATGGTGATTTGCAGGAAGAGGTTTATATGATGCAGCCAGAAGGTTATGAGGATAATTCACACCCCGATTTTGTATGCAAGTTGCACAAAGCCTTGTACGGCTTAAAACAGGCGCCGAGGGCATGGTCAAACAAGATAGGGCAATATCTTATCACTATTGGATTTCAGATTTCCAATTCAGATTTTTCACTTTATGTGAAAAGGACAAACAGAGGGATTGTGCTTGTAGTCATCTATGTTGATGACTTGATTATTATAGGTGATAGTGATGCAGACATTAATGAAGTGAAGCTGTTGTTGAAGCAGAAATTTGAGATGAAGGATTTGGGAGAGCTGCGTTACTTCTTGGGCATTGAGGTTATTAGATCCCCGAGTGGGATATGGCTGTTGCAAAGGCAATACGGTTTGGACATGCTGTCCAAATATGGGATGACAGGCTGTAAGCCTATCTCTGTTCCATTGGAGCAGAATGTGAAGCTCAATGCAGAGACAAGTGAGCTTCTTGAAGATATTACTATGTACAGGCGCATAGTAGGTAGCTTGATTTACATGACTATAACCAGACCAGATTTGAGCTATGCTGTGGGGCTGGTGAGTCAGTTTATGCAGGCACCGAGGAAGCCACATTTGGATGCGGCTAGGCGCATACTGCGGTATGTGAAGTCCACATTGCATTATGGATTGTTTTATGAAGCTGGGTGTGCATTACAAGTACATGGATACACAGATGTTGACTGGGCTGGTAGTGTCTCATACAGGAGATCTACTAGTGGTTTTATGTTTTCCCTTGGGAGTGGTGCCATCAGTTGGTGGAGCAGCAAGAAGCAACAGTTGCCTTGTCGAGCACAGAGGCTGAGTACAGGGGTGCAGCAATGGCTGCATGTGAGGTAGCTTGGTTACGGAAGCTACTTGCAGATATGGGACAGTCAATTCATGTAGCAGTTGTCATTCATTGTGACAACATTAGCAGCATCATGCTTGCTAATAACCCAGTTTATCATGCTAGAACAAAGCACATTGAGGTGCATTATCACTTTGTGAGAGAGAAGGTTCTAGCTGGTGAGATTGATCTTGTCTATGTCAGCACTGAGGAGCAGGTGGCTGATATTTTTACGAAGGCATTGGGTACCGAGAAGCTTCGCAGATTTAGGAGCTTGCTTGGTGTACGTGAGATGGATTTGAGCTTGAGGGGGAGTGTTGAGATATCAAGCTCTACCCCCGATATATCTCCTGGATGACTATCATTTATGTCACCGCCTATGTTAGTTGTACTCGTGGTGTAGTTAGACTACCACGTATGTTTTTGGTTTGGGTTCACATATGAACCACGTATTCTAGGGTTTGACATATAGGGTATTTCCCTCTTCTATTGTATTATTGTTGTGTGCAAAGGTGAAGAAAGGCTTCACCCTCCAACCTTGTGTCCTCTCTCTTTTGTGTGTTGTGAAGAAAGCTGAACTTGAGTCTCCTATCTCTCTCCCTTATTCTTTACATAAAGACCCTACTTTCAAATCACACTTCAAGATTTGTACTTTTACAACTCTTGCTTTCAAATCATGGTGTTTCGAAATGGAAAAGATGGAGAACATGCAAGAATCAGGTACACTTTCTATTTCTTTCGTTTTCTTACTTGGATGATTGAGTAGCCATTGTTGTTCGTGAGCTTGTGCTCTTTGGATTTCAAGCAGGCACGGGATTGTACTTCTGTGAAAAGACAGGGGATTGTGCTTCCATTTGGATGGTCATAGTTCCAGAAACTCAGAGAAAAAGTTTCATCCCCTAGTAGGGTGGCCAAGATCCCCTAGTAGGGCCGCTCGTGGAAGTAGAGATACCAGTGATGGAAGTAGAGATCCGCTCATGGAAGTAGAGATACCAGCGATGGTGGAGATTATGGTTATTGCATTGCAATAGCTTCTCTAATGGAAGGAGCTAAGAAGTAGCTTTCGGACTAAAGAACAGGCTTTCCCTCCTGGTGACAAATAGTGGTAAAGATAGACTCAGGGTCGAAACTCAGAACCCCTTATCTTCTAAGCCCTGGGAGAGAGGTATTGGCTACAGAGAGCAGCAATGACAGAAAGAGAGCACTCGAAGCAACGGGCGCTACAAGGAGGGGTGCAGCAGTCTGAGGGAGATTCTGTAGCAGTAGTCGAAGGGAGGGAGGGGCACAGCAGTCATGGAGAAGGCAACGATGGACGATGGGAGGGAGGGGCATAGCAGTTGAAGGGAGGGAGGGGTGCAGCAGTCATGGAGAAGGCGAGGATGGACGATGGGAGGGAGGGATGCAGCAATCGAAGGGAGGGGTGCAGCAATTGTGGAGAAGGCGACGACGACGATGGGAGGCACAAGGAGGAGGCGGTGGCTCTACGACAATGGACGAGGAAGAGGATGAGAGGGAAAAGAGGATGAGAGGAAAAAGGAAGGGGTGGGGGGAAGGAGGAATCCCCCAAAAAAGCATGCACCCCCAAAAAGCATCTAGAGCAAAAAAAAAAACAAAAAAAAAGTTATCTTTCTAATCCAACTATTGAGTGTGGAACCTATGGAATGTTTAATTGGTAATGGAAGTTACATAGTTAAGTGCACATTGTTAGGACAAATCTGGGATGGGGAACCTCCTGAGACCTCTCATTTTGACATAGTTTTGAACTTTTTTGCTTGCAATTAGCTAACTAAGGGTGGAGGAGTGTTTTCCAATAACTACCCCATCTAAGACATAGTCCTAAGGCTCTCAAACCACCCTAGTTACACATTTGAGATCTAGGAAGGGAGAGAACAAGGTGAGCCTAGCACTTGATCCCCCATGAAGATGAATTCAATTCCTTCTTATAGTTTTACTTTTTATGCTTGGTTTAAAAGGTTTGTTTAGCTTTGCCTTTTAAAGTTTTGGTTTTTTAATAGTTTTAGATTTTTAGGTTTGCTTTTAAAGTAAAAGTATGATTTTAAATTGTAATAGTGTGAATCATGAAAAGCATGTATGATGTTTTTGAAAGTAGGATCTCTAGATACTAATCTCAAAATTTGAAACTTGAAACTTGAAATTTGAATTTTCAAATTTCAAATTTGAATTTTAAAATTTAAAATTTGAATTTTCAATTTTTAAATTTAACGTTTGAATGTTTGAAGATTTGGCCACTTCCTACTGATTTGAAAGAAGCTAGCAACATTTGGCAGCACGGCAGAATTTTCCCAAACCCTGGTGCTTTGAAAGATTTGGCCACATAGCCAAATCTCCCAGAACCTGGTGATTTGAAAGAAGCATGCAAGATTTGGTTGCATGGCCAGAACTCCCCATACCCTAGTGCTTTGAAAGAAGCCTACAAGATTTGGCCACATGACCAAATCTCCCCAAGTTTGAAAGAATGCCACAACCAAATCTTCTCAGTGCTTTGAAAGAAGTCACCAAGTCTCGAAGGATTTGGCCGTGCATCCAAATCTTGCTAGCTTCTTTGAAAGCACCAAGGTCTGAGTAGATTTGGCCATGTGGCCAAATCTTATTACTTCTTTCAAAGCACTAGTGTCTTAGGAGATTTCTCGGGGGGGTCACTCATCATATGTAACCCTATCACATGAGTTCAACAGAAGGATATTTTTTATTCCTAAAATTTACAGAAATAAATATACATAAGGGACTATTTAAAATAGTTTTGGAAAAAATTTACAGATTTGTATAGAAAAGGGGTACATTTTATTAATGAAAAAATTTACAGATAAGGGATTTTAAATATAGGCCTTGAACGCACGTGATATACATAGTGACCCCTTCGAGGGAGATTTGGCCATGTGGCCAACTCTTGTTGGCTCCTTTCAAAGCACCAGGGTATGGGGAGATTTGACCATGTGGCCAAATCTTGTGGGCTTCTTTGAAAGCACCAAGGTATGTGGAGATTTGGCTTCTTTCAAACCACCAAGGTCTAAGTAGATTTGGTTGTGTGGATAAATCTTTATGGTTTCTTGAAAGCACCAGCATCTCGAGAGATTTGGTTGTGTAGACAAATCTTGGTATCTCCCTTTCAAAGCACCATGGTCTGTGAAGATTTGGCCATGTAGCCAGATTTTGCTGGCTAAAATTCAAAACACCAAGGTTTAGGAAGATTTGGTCATGTAGCGAAATCTTGTAAAGCATTTTCATCCTAAGTCACACCATCAGATATCAATATTGAACTATAACAAACGTTATGTATGCAGGTGCCACATTGAAAGTGGGGGTTAAAGTCAACTTGCTTGTTAGTGGAAAGATTGTTGCCATTGGGACAATATTCTCTACATCACATGATGACATGTGCCAAGGTGTGCCCTTGGGAGAAAACAATGTATCAGTGGCGATCGATATTTGTATGGATGAAAGTGCACTTCTTCCATTTCCTACAATGGATGCATTCTTAGTCTATGAGGCTTTGGGTAGTGTTGTTCGTTGGAAAGCACGATCAATGAGTTGTGTGGACAATGTCAATGGAGCTATTGTACCAATGAATGATATAACATCAGATACCATTGATGTTGAACCTCTATGTGAATATGATGAGTTTTCCATTCGAGAATCATGGAAGGACAAGAAAGTTTTAATATGGGATGAGCAGAAAACCAAGAGCATTGCTGAGGGTGTTGTTTTGTATGTCTAGCCATTTGAACCTATAAATTTTGAGATGCTTGGTGAAGGTAATCTGGGTGTGGGAATTGAAAAGTATCATAGTGATGTATCAGGCATCGATACCATCCACTTAATAAAATCGCCCATTGCACAAATAACCTTTTTAGATGGAATTTCATTAAGAATCGATGACACCATGAATTTTCCAAGTGGTTCTAGGCAAAAGCACATGGAAGATGAGGACCCAAATGAAAAATCCACAAAAAAGAGGCGTTACTACATGATAAAGAGGAAAGCTAAAAAACATGGCATGCTATTAGCATCATCTAGACTCACAAGGGATGCAGTCACAAAATTATCTATGATTGATTGTTGTAAACAAAATTGTTGTCAATTTGCCGATCGTCAAATGATATCCAAATTATGCATAGAGTATTGGGGCCAAAGTTTGGAGTTTCGCACCAATTATGTATATGACACTCTTGGGGTTGCTTGTCAAAAAGATGACAATGGGCAGTTCAAATATGTCTTTTCATTGAATGGTATTCAACTTTGTTGTAGAGCATGGTATGAAATGCATGGTATTTCAAAAACAACATTTTATCGATACAGGGAGCAATTTGAAATTGGTATACGAAGGTGCATGCATGGTAATAAAGGAATCGTGCAGAGAGGTTGGGACCACACAGAACTGGGTAGAGCCATAATCCAAGATTTTGTGGATAACAATTCTGAGCATATGATGCCACACAAAAGTAGAACACTTCAGGACGGATCAAGGGAAACACAGCTGGTGATATCCGATGTATACAAGCAGGTTGATATTCTCTATGAGGTTAACATGCAGTTAAAGCATAGTTTGGGTTGTAAGGAGATGTCAACTTCCACATTCAACTGTATATGGAACTCTGAATTCAAGCATGTAACTTTGTCAAAAACAAGTGAATTCTCTAAGTGTGGTTTATGTAGTGCAATCAAGGCTCAGCTTGCAGTGACAAAATGCCAAAATGAACGTAATAAGTTGATGGAAGATAGAAGAAAGCACATGTTACAACAAAAAAGTTGCAGAAATGTGTACTACACTTGGTGTAGATTTTCTGAAATGTATCCTCAGACATACTTGTGCATTATCCATGATAAGATGGACCAAAAGAAGACAGCCATCCCTAGATTACACAATCGTTCAAAGGACACAGACAAATCCTTTCAGCTCCCAGTGGCTTTGACTGGCATGATAACACAAGGACATGGTCAAGGATGTTATGGTCACTTTTCTTTATCCTTGTGGCCATCGGATCCTAACTTCACAATCGGTTCATTGGCTTTGTGTTTGAGAAATCTTGAAAGATTTGATAACCATGCACTTGGAGATTTGGTACATGATGGGATGCCAAGGTCTGATAACGCTCTGCTAAATGCACTAACCTCAAGAGAAGCATTGGATTCTCACTATCTTTCTAATGACAAGCAACAACTTCATCTTGGAGCAGTGGGTGGAACATTCAAAGACCTTGGACTTGGAAGTTCCCATCAAGAAAATCCTTATAAGAAACTACCCGAACACCTATTGTTGCAGTTGGATAATTGTGGTTCTGAAAACAAGAATAGGTACTTGTTTGCATACCTATCATTACTTGTTGCTCGAGGGATTTTCAAGTCAATTCAATTGGGATTCTTGATGGTTGGGCATACACATGAGGATATTGATGCAATGTTCAGCAGGTTTTCAGAGAGGTTAAGAACTAGCCAAACATTGACATTTGCACACCTCATGGATACTTTTAGATAATGTGAGGAGTCTTCTCCAACGCCATTTTTGGTAATGGAAGTCCTTGATTTCAAGAGCTATGTTGATGGATGCCTATGCGATGGGCAAGATGCTTTAGTGGGACACTCAAAGCCTCTCCAATTTCGGTTCTTTATGTGAAATGAAGTTCCTATCATGCAATATAAAGTGCATCCATGATCATTAGATTGGCAACCAAGTGAAGGCAGCATTGAGTTGTGGAAGAGACATCCGGATGGTCATCCACCAATGCTACCAAGTGGAGAGCCACCTTGTGTACCCATGTTCGAGTATGTGAAGGATCACTCACATGTGATAGTTGGTATCAAGGAGTATGTACGCTTTTGTGAAAAATGGGCACACCTGCAAGGTCCAGAAGCATCTTTCACAAAGTTTTACAAGCCGGTAGTGAAGTACTAGAAGAATATGATTGATGAGCTTCATAAACCAAACAATAGTGTAGAGGACATGTACGAGAGATTTTGGCCAAAGATGCAACATATTGATTGTGTGTAAGTAGTTGATAATGAAAATGATGAGTTTCAAGGAATTGAAGAGTTGAATGATCACTACTGTGGACCTCAAAGGAAAAAGCCAAAACAATCATTCGATCCAATGGTTGATGTACAAAAAGGACACTTTCTTTAGGTTCGACCAGCAGAAAAAATTTACCCAATTTGGCTAGGCATTGCTCAAACTGATGTACAAAAGGATAATAAATCTAAAAATTTCAAGAAGGTTTTCATACAATATTGGGCACCTATATGCAAAAGGCGCAATGCACAAATTGAGGAGGTGTATGTAGATTGTTGGAACAAGATTTGGATGTGCAATAAAGTGATCCTCCATGTTGGGAATCTGTTGATGCTATCGTATGGTCATGGGTTCCAAAAGGTAACCTCTCAAAGAAGCTTTCCTCAAAGAGCAGCAACCTCCCCATCAAGGTGAAGATACCAACCATTGCACGCAAGAGAGCGTTATCTAGTTTGTCTCATAGTACAGATTCCAACTCTGATGCTGACTCCACAATGGAGTGAAGGTACTTGAAAAGCATGACTTTTTTTTCCTTGCACAATGATAATTTAATTGAATACTGACAAATATTTGGAAGGTATGACATTGATCTTTTTTCTTTATCTTTTTTTTTGCAGACCATTGCTTTGTGGTTGCAAGTTCTGCACACTTGACAAAATATCAAGGACTAGTGTTGCATTCTTACTTTTTCTCCAACTAAACTAAAATGGTGTTTTTGAACACCACCTTTTTTCGAGAAGAGATAAAAAATGCTTCGTTGAACTCAAACATATGATGTTTCTTTCTCAACTAATGCAGAACATTCACACTCCAAACTATGAGTTTCATATACACGGCCAAATCCAATGAGAAAGTCAATGGAGTGCACTCAATGCATTGTAATTGCAACCCCTCAAATACTACCATGCATTGGTCAAAACCTCAACATTTGACATTTTATTTATGTTGATGCAAACCATGCACATTTGTGAGATTTGGATGGACTGCCAAATCTATGGGAAAAATCAATGAAAAACATTGAATGTTACATAATTAGAACCCCTCCAAAATTCCCAAATTATCAAGATTTTCCCAAATTCTCTAATATGGTGTTATTGTGGAAATCCATAATAGTATGTAGGATCTCCAATTGCAAAACAAAGAACTCAGTGACAAAGCACATGCACTAGACTTGGAGTGACTTGGAGCGACATGAATTGGAAGAATCAATCCAGAAGCTTGCTGAAAGCAAACAAGATTTGGAAAGGTCTATCTATGGCCAAGTTCTCAACGTGTTGTGGACAAGGAATGAGAGAAGTCGATAGAACAAGTACAAAAATTGAAGGGAACACCTTTGGGACTGAAGGAGAGGAAAAGACAATTCCAATCTATGGATGCCCGAAAGAGGAGAATACGGGCTGCAAGGTTAGTTCCCCAAATTTTCAATGAAATTTCTTACCCCAAAATATTTGTGGTGTTGCATTCTTTCCACTAAGACTCATTTGTACTGTACTTTAGGAATTTTATGGAGGATGTGATGGGAACAATGGAAATGGATGATAGTGATCCTTCATATGTTCTAAGAAGTTTAATAAATCCAAGTGATGTCATGGAAGTGTTGAAGGACCCTAGACAAAAAGGGCTACGTAAACAAGTTGCTAGAGAGGTAATGAAGGATTTCAAGGGCCTCGTCCAAGCGAAGGAGTGCTTGGAGCTTGTGATGCTGCTGGTGTAAGTCGTGAAGCTTACAACTCTGTTTTTAAAAATTTCAAGTCTGCTATGGAGGAAAAGTATAAGATATCTAAATGCCATTGCCAACACCGTAGTCTATAAGGCTTGCACATCAAGAAACAAACCAATGTGCTAGAGAAAAGTGCTATGATGTGTCTAGTGAGTGACCTAAGTGATGATGTAAGCCAAAGGCCCTCACATGGGAGGTTCCTTTGATTTAGGCTAGTCCCACTGATGTAGGGACTGATTCCCACTGATGTAGGGTCTGATTGCCACTTATGTAGGGAAGGTGCTACCTTCTCCCCCTTTCTATAAGAGAGAGTCACCTCTCTCACAATCCATAATAGAGAACTACATTTCGGTTTCATCTTGTGCTCTCACTCTTCTTCCAAGATGCATCTATTCTATCCCACGGGATTATACACTTGGTATCAGAGCTTTAGGTTCTAGATCTAGCCTAGCCTAGCATTAGATGCTCTCTCTAGCATGAACTACTAGTTTTTCAAAGCTTCCTCATCATCTCCATTTTCCTCCTTCTTCCCCAAATTTGTGAGAGCTCAGTTCTCCCATTATACACGACCATTGTTCAAATCCTCTGAGCTATAGACTCCTCATTTATGGGCGACCTTCGAACTACAAGCAATTAGAGAGATATTTTCTGTACGCACAATGCCGACACAAACTTCACTCGCCAATGTATCGCATAATGCCACCTTTGTGGTTACCCATTTGCAAATTCCTCTGAGCTCAAGCTAAACGACACTACAGGAAAGCTGCTGATGAAGTCTGAGCCCATTTGGTCAAGTTTTAGAGGCGCAACAAGACCAGTCGACTTTACCAAGCTTGGCTATGGCGACCTAGCGCAACATTGCGCGCTTCCTTGGTGGAGGACCTTCTTTGGTATAAGGCCTTTCTTCCTACATAAAAATCCCCTTGAATAGAGCTATGATCTATGAGAATTGCACCCTACAATCTACCCTGGTCTCTGTTGATAGTATTCTGCATATTTTGGTCAAAGGGTGTTGAGCAATCACCATAAGTTTGGGGCTTTCATTATTTACTGCAGACTTTCATTGCTTTGATTGTACTTGAGTAGTAGAACTCAGTCATGGAGCTCATAAGTGTCCTTATACTTTGCATTTAGAATGATGACTGTGTGTTATCTAATCAAGCATTTATGCGATGGGCGTGCCACTTTGCAGCATAACACACCATTTTTGCCTTAGTGTCATGCACAACCATATAAAAACACGGCCATAGGTGTGTTATTCAAATAAGTACTTATCAGACGGGGGCTCCACTTTGCACGCAAGTCCATTTCAACTACGTTGAGGTGCGTGCAAATGATTATCACCATCAAATATGATTTGCATGGTCGATCACGCATTATACACCATTTTTTCCCTAATGATATGCACATCCGCAAAAAAACACACCATTAGGTGTGTTATCTGATCAAGTACTTATCGGCGGATGGGTGTGCCTCATTGAGAACATTTCAATCACACCTAGGTTGTGGTGTACGAAAAGTTTTTTTCCCATCGGATATCCTTTGCATGGTGGATCGAGCATTAAATACAATTTTTGCTCTAGTGTCATGCACATTCGTCAAAAAACACGCTGCTAGGTATGTTATCCGATCAAGCACTTATGGGGTGGGTGTGCCACTTTGCATGTAAGTTGATTCCACCTAGTTGAAGGTGTGTGCATATTGTGCCCATAGGATATGCTTTGCATTGTCGATCAAGCATAAAACACAGTTTTTGCCTTAGTGTCATTCACAACCATGAAAAAACACGGTCCTAGGTGTGTTATTCAACCTAGTACTTATCGGATGGGGGCTCCAGCTTTCATGCAAGTCCGTTTCAACTTGGTTGAGGTGTGTGCAAAGTATTGTCACCATCGGATATGATTTGCATGGTCGATCACGCATTATACACCGTTTTTCCCCTAGTGGTATGCACATCCGCAAAAAAACACGCCCTTAGGTATGTTATCTGACCAAGTACTAATCGAACGGGTGTGACTCTTTGACAACATTTTAATACCACCTAGGTTGAGGTATAGGAAAAGTATTATGCCCATCAGATATGCTTTGCATGGTCGATCGAGCATTAAATACCATTTTTGCCTTAGTGCCATGCACATCCGTAAAAACACATGCTGCTAGGTGTGTTATCCGATCAAGAACTTATGCGATGGGAATGCCACTTTGCATGTAAGTCAATTCCACCTAGTTGAAGGTGTGTGCAAAGTATCGTTCCCATCAGATATGCTTTGCATGGTCGATCGAGCATTAAATACCATTTTTGCCTTAGTGCCATGCACATCCGTAAAAAACACGCTGCTAGGTGTGTTATCTGATCAAGCACTTATGCGATGGGCGTGCCACTTTGCATGTAAGTCAATTCCACCTATTTGAAGGTGTGTGCAAAGTATTGTGCCCATCGGATATGCTTTGCATTGTCGATCAAGCATAACACACCGTTTTTGCCTTAGTGTCATGCACAACCATATAAAAACACGGCCATAGGTGTGTTATTCAAATAAGTACTTATCAGATGGGGGCTCCACTTTGTACGCAAGTCCGTTTCAACTACGTTGAGGTGTGTGCAAAGTATTGTCACCATCGGATATGATTTACATGGTCGATCACGCATTATACACCATTTCTTCCCTAATGATATGCACATCCGCAAAAAAACACGCCATTAGGTGTGTTATCTGACCAAGTACTTATCGGATGGGTGTGCCTCATTGAGAACATTTCAATACCACCTAGGTTGAGGTATATAAAAGTTTTAAGCCCATCAGATATCCTTTGCATGGTCAATCGAGCATTAAATTCTATTTTTGCTCTAGTGTCATGCACATCCGTCAAAAAACACGCTGCTAGGTATGTTATCCGATCAAGCACTTATGGGATGGGCGTGCCACTTTGCATGTAAGTTGATTCCACCTAGTTGAAGATGTATGCAAAGTATTGTGCCCATCGGAGAGAGAGAGAGGGAAAGAGAGAGAGGGAGAGAGAGAGAGAGAAAGAGGGAGAGAGAGGGAGAGAGAGAGATGTTTATCAAAATGAAATGTGGCGAGAGGAGAGAGGGAAAGAGAGAAATTAAGAGAGAGAAGAGGGGCTCTTCGGGGCCGTGGCCACCAAAGGGAGAGAGAGAATGAGAAATGAGAGAGAAGAGTAGGGAGGGAGAGAGACAAGAGATTAAGAGAGAGAAGAGGAGGGAGGGAGAGAAAGAGAGAGAGGGAGAGAGAGAATGAGAAATGAGAGAGAAGAGTAGGGAGGGAGAGAAAGAGAGAGGGAGAGAGACAAGAGATTAAGAGAGAGAAGAGGGGCTCCTTAAATCAGAGAGAAGAGTAGGGAGGGAAAGAGAGAGAGCTGAGAGAGGGAGAGAGAGAGAGAAGAGAGTCTCCTCGCAGCAATGAGAGAGAAGAGTAGGGAGGGAAAGAAAGAGAGGGAGGGAGAGGGGGAGAGAGAGAGAGAGAAGAGAAGAGGGAGACTTAGGGAGAGAGAAAGAGAGAGAGGGAGAGAGAGAGAGAGAGAAAGGGAGAGAGGGAGAGAGAGGGAATGAAACTTCTCTGCTAGAAGAGTAGGGAGGGAAAGAAAGAGAGGGAGGGAGAGGGAGAGAGAGAGAGAGAGAGAAGAGAAGAGGGAGACTTAGGGAGAGAGAAAGAGAGAGAGGGGGAGAGAGAGAGAGAGAGAGAGAGAGAGAGAGAGAGAGAGAGAGAGAGAGAGAGGGAGAGAGAGGGAGGAATGAAACTTCTGTGCTACAGGGAGGGAGAGAGTAGGGAGGGAGAGGGAGAGAGAGAATAAGTGGGATGAGGATAGAGAGGGAAACGCATAAGAGTTGTCAGAGAGAGAGAGAGATTAAGAGAGAGAATGAGGTGTCTTGACTATGGCTACAGAGAGATTTAGGAGTCGAGAGAGAGAGAGAGAAAGTAAAGAGAGTTTTATATATTTACATGTTTTATATTATACTTTTAAAAAATTATAAAAGAGTGAATTTATGGTTTGTTTTGAAGGTGAGATAATATTTTTATATATATTCATCTTTTAAATTGAAAAATGTTAACTTTTCTTTAGATACTTGTTCTTCATTTATCTCACATGCAAGTTTAGCCTCTACATCACAACCCCTTCTTTTGCATATTTAAGCCTCTTAAACCCCAGCACATTAAAATGAACACAGAAAAAGAAATTATTTATTGCTTTTCTTCACTTCGATGGTTGGTTTAGCATAGTTTAGCATAGATTAGATTGCCTTAGAGGAGAGACAATTCTCCAAGTTGCCAATCGAAGCCATGCTCAAATTTTTCTAACTAGTTCCTAATCGTTGTCAGTCCCTTCACTCACATGCGGTTTAAGACTCATAACATGCTATTAAATAAGACCTGTTACCATTTACCAAGAAGTTTATCAGTGGGTAGATTGCATGAGTAGATATCAGTGAACAGATTACATATATCAGTGGACAAATTACATGTCATGGGACATATTGGAGCTTGATGATTATTGGTTATTTTTATTGCATTTGTATAAATATTTAAGCTCTTTTATTGTCATAAAAACCCTTGTAAAGCCTTCTATGCTATTTTTTACATTTATTGTCATATGAAGCGCCTTGTAATAAACCTGACCATCCCTACCATTCATTATTTAACGAGTATCAGTGGGATGCATAAGTGGATATCATGTGGACTGCATCAGTAAATATCAGTGGAACAGTTTTTAGTGGGTAGATTGCATCAGTTGGGTATCAGTGCATAGATATCAATGGATGGACAGATTACATGTCATCACGAAGATTGAAGCTTTATGACTAGAGGGCAAATCAATGGATGGACAGATTACATGTCTTCACGAAGATTGAAGCTTTATTACTAGACAACATTTTATATTACTTATAAAGCTTTATTGGGTAATTTTTTTACATTTGTACAAATATTTAAGCCTTGTTAAGCCTTCTAGGCTATTTCCCACATTTATTGCCATATGAAGCCTTGTAAAGCCTTTTGGGCTACTTCCCACATTTATTGTATCAAGGGTTGTATATTGTACTTTACTTGTATGTATCTAAATTCTTCATTATCTTTTCTTATAGGATTATGGAGCAATCAACTAATGTGATGGCTATCCTAAATGACTCTAAGATCAGAGAATGGGTTTCTGATGTCACTTTGAATTTCAAAGGAAAGGAATATAGCCCCAATGGCTTTTGTAGGTGGACTCGATATCACATGGGCAGAAGAGCTTGGTTTCTTCATCAAAAGAAAAAGAGACTCTTTCTACTTATGTCAAAAAGGGAGTTCAATGGTGTTGAAGATCCATGGGATGCTACTTTCTTCAAAAAAGATATGACTTCAAGCCTTGTGGTAGGCATAATAATACAGCGAAAAGACACCTTTGTGGATATTTTAACAAAGAGTTCAGATCTTGAAGTTGGCAGTATTCATCTTATTGTGTCAAGGAGAGACTCAAAGACCTTTGTGATGCCTCCTCCTCAACCATCAAAGTTTCCAGAGCTGCAAAGTGCATTGGAGGCTCTTTCATATACTTGGGAGCAATTTCCTAGTGTGGTGGCAAAAAGGATGCATGCAAAGATAATGTTTGAGTACTTTCACGATGCAGAATATGCTCCTCATATTCAAGGATCTTCACATGAAGGAGATCAAAAAGCTCAGACTTCGATGCAAGGACAAGAAGAACAGGCACACTGTCACAAACGTGTAGAACATGAGCACAAACTTCTAGAGCAAGAAATGGTGGATTAACTAAGGATGATGAAAAACAAGCCTTGAGTGCACGGGAATTAAAAAAAATTGAAGAAGATGAAGGTCGCTCCACTGCAGTTATGCTAGAAGCTCTTGCTAGCAAACCACGATGTGAAATGCAAAAGGCTAGTACTGCAAGAGCCACGGTTCCAAGCAGTAAAAAAAGACATCGTCCCACTGTAGAGAAAGATAATGTGGATGAAAAATGGTCAAAAAAAGAGAAACATGAAGAAGACTCAGAACCCGAGGCTAAAGATGATCAGGATGAACTCACATCAATCAAAAATCTTAATCTGCGTCTTAATGAAGCAGTTACAGATGATGATGTGGGATATATCTGGGGTCAAAGGACATGGTTTGTGAATGCCAAAGATGTGGAAGCTGCAGCTCTCTTTACTAATAGTCGAAGCCTTGATATATCCTATGCAATGCAAATATACGAGGCTTTGAGAGATGGTAAGAAACCTGTGGCAAGCAATGTGGTCTTGTGCCCAATAATGTTTTGTCCAACCAAAAATAGTTTTCTGGATCAAATAACATTTACAGGGCCTACACATTTCGAGGAAACATTCATTCAATTCTTTAAAGACACTCTTAAAAATATTCCACATGAACAAGGCGAAGAGGCACAAGGTGAGAATATGCTAAAGGAAGTAAAGAAGGAATTCCTCCATTGCAGATTCCAACCCATTGATGGTCAACATTGGGCTTATGCTTGTAATCAGATCGCAAGGGAAGCAAAGGAGGGCAAAAGACTCACTCCAGAACAATTTGCAAAGATAAGTTCATTCCATTATTATCCTGCAACAATCTGTATATTCAAGCATCACTACAAGGCACAGGCCATTTTCCGACGAAAATACCGATGCTTTTTACATTAAATTTTTTTTTTTTCACGGGCACAAACGTCGCTATAAGTGTCGCTAAAAGCATCAAAAAAGGACCGTCGCTATAAATCGTCACTATATAGCGACACTGGCAAACGTCGCTATATAGAGACGATGCAAACATCGCTATATAGCGACGATGCAAACATCGCTATATAGCGACACTGTTAAACGTCGCTATATAGCGACACTGGTAAACGTCGCTATATAGCGATGATTAACAGAAGTTAAAAAAAAGGGTTAGTGGGGCTAAACAGGGCTTCCTTTTGGCCCTGTTTAGCCCCACTAATCCTTTTTTTCTTTTGTAGTTACAAAAGAAAGTTTTTTATAACAAAATTTCCCTTGCTTGCAGGGTGATACAAAATTGTTCTTGTGAAATGATGAGTAATAAATGCATATACATGTCGGACATATACAACAGTGTTTGTAACAAAATTACCCTTTCGAAATGGCGATACAAAATTGCTCAAATGAGTGGATATATAAGATGCTACTACCACTACTACTCATCCGAATCCGAATCCGAATCATCTTCGTCTTGTTGGCCTGTTCCTTGGTCCTCGACACCTGCGTCTTCTCCCTTGTCGTCGCCACCTATGTCTGATCCTTGGCCCTGTTGATCACTCACCTCCGATGATGGGATGCTTGAGCTTTGACCCTAAGAGTGAACCATATAAATCGAAAATTAGATTGGAACTTAAATTAAAAAGTGAGATTACAAGTAGGAGTAAACTTATACCGTGCGAGCAGCCACCTCAGCCCAATCGACGGTCGCTCCCATTGCCTCTTGCTCAATGAACCACGGCTTTGTTCCTATCCGAAATGCGCATCGCATCTCTGCATCTGTAGGAAGACGGCCCATCGCAGCTTGTTGTGGATCCAATTTACGAGAGATAGAGTTAGCTAAAGTGCATGTAATATGTAAGTAAAACAAATAGAACAATACATTAAATGAGAAGAAGTAGACTTACCACGATTGCCTCGAACGCATACCATCTGCCTGCACCAAAGTGCGCAGTACCTACGACATCCAGCCATCTCTTCGCAGCCCTCCTCTGACCCTCGAACATTTCGGGATGGTCCCTATGTTGCTTCTTGAAGTACTTCCAATCAGCTTTGTCTCCCCAGCTAGGTTTAGCCAACCCCTTTGTGATGGAAGTACGCAAGGTTGATCTACGATGCTTCAGGACCAAACCCATGCGCTCTCACATATAATTGTCATTAAACTCCACATTTGGCAGATTAGGGTATCTTTGTTTTAACTCATCGATCACCGCCTACTTCTTTTGGGCATCTTGATACTACCAATCGGTATTTATGCTGCTCTTGAAGTGATGACTCATCAACCTCCTCATGGTAGCCATCACTTCTTTGCCCTTTTTATCTTCTATTATCTCTCCGGCAGATGTGATTTGATAGAAGAGATCCCCTGATGAGTAAGGGGGACTGACGGTAGCAGAGTCTGAAGGAGTGGAACATGCGCGAGCGCTTCCGGAGCGAGGAGTAGCAGTGGGACTAGGAGAGGGAAAGGGACCTGACTGATATTGTGTCTCCGGACCAAGTGGAGACCTAAAGGAGCGTGAGTGTGCTGACTCGTCTACATCTCCCGAGTCAGCACAACATGAGCTGCCCATCCTACTCTTCCTTCCCTTGTGAGAGGCATGCGCAAGTGATGATCCCGCGGTCGAAGGGGCACGAGGGGATGGCTGGGCAATACGTCCACCCGTCGGTGTAGGGGAAGGAATTGCTGAGGTCCTTTGAGAGAGGAGAGAGAAGAATCTCGCTACCTCCTCATCGCTCATCTGTGCTACAAACTCATCGGGACTCCCGACAAAGCCATGCGTGGCTAGAAAAGGAGTTCCCCGAGGGGTAGTCACATTGCTACATGGAAGAGGAGTCGGACCAGGGGTAGTCGTAGTGCTAGGTCCGAGAGTAGTCGGGGGTAGTTCTCGGGGTAGTCACATGAGAGGAATCAAAGTCCTCTGGAGCATATAGATCGTGAGCTCTCCTCCTGCGAGGCTGTCCGTACTCGTCGGATGAGCGGCGTGATCCCATGTCTAACATAGACACAAACACGAAAACAGAAAACAAAAAAACAAACATAAGCATAGGCATAGGCACAGGCATACGCATAGGCAAGAAGAAAGAAGAGGGAAAGGAAAGAAGAGGGAAAGGAAAGAGGGAAAGAAGAGGGAAAGGAAAGAAGAGGGAAAGGAAAGAGAAGAGGAAGAAAAGGGAAATAGAGAATAAGAGTTAGAGAGAATAAGCTCATGCTTATGCATGAGCTTAAATAGAGAATGAGAGAAGGGGGAAATAGAGAAGGGGAAAGAGATGAGGGGGAATGTGAGAAGCATAACCATAAGCTTATGTGGAAATAGAGAATGAGATTATGCGGAAATAGAGAATGAGAGAAGCATAAGCTCATGCTTATGCTTCTCTCATTCTCTATTTCCGCATAAGCTCATGCATAAGCATAAGCTTATGTGGAAATAGAGAATGAGCTTATGCAGAAATAGAGAATAATCTCATGCATAAGAGAAAGCTTGTGCGGAAATAGAGAAAAAAAGAAGGGGGAAAGCTTATGCGAATGAGAGAAGGGGGAAAGAGATGAGGGGGAATGATAAGGGGGAAAGGCTTATGCGGAAACTTAAGCATAAGCTCATGCATAAGAGAAAGCTTGTGCAGAAATAGAGAAATAAAGAATGAGATCCGCATAAGCTTCTCTCATTCTCTATTTCCGCATGAGCTTATGCGGAAATAGAGAATGAGATCCGCATAAGCTTCTCTCATTCTTTATTTCCGCATAAGCTCATGCATAAGCATAAGCTTATGCGGAAACTTAAGCACAAGCTCATGCCCATGCATGAGCATAAGAGAAGGAGCTTATGTGGAAATAGAATGAGTTTTCACATAAGCTTCTCTAATTCTCTATTTCCACATAAGCTCATGCATAAGCATGAGCTTATGCGAAAACTTAAGCATAAGCTCATGCTCATGCGGAAATAGAGAAGGAGCTTATGCGGAAATAGAGCATGAGTTTTCGCATAAGCTCATGCTTATGCTCATGCGGAAATAGAGAAGGAGCTTATGCAGAAATAGAATGAGTTTCCGCATAAGCTTCTCTCATTCTCTATTTCCAAATAAGCTCATGCATAAGCATGAGCTTATGCGGAAACTTAAGCATAAGCTCATGCTCATGCGGAAATAGAGAAGGCCTTATGCGAAAATAGAGAATGAGTTTCGGCCTAAGCTCATGCTTATGCTCATGCGGAAATAGAGAAGGAGCTTATGCAGAAATAGAATGAGTTTCCGCATAAGCTTCTCTCATTCTCTATTTCCGCATAAGCTCATGCATAAGCATGAGCTTATGCGGAAACTTAAGCATAAGCTCATGCGCATGCGGAAATAGAGAAGGAGCTTATGCAGAAATAGAGAATGAGTTTCCGTATAAGCTCATGCTTATGCTCATGCGGAAATAGAGAAGGAGCTTATGCGGAAATAGAATGAGATTTCGCATAAGCTTCTCTCATTCTCTATTTCCGCATAAGCTCATGCATAAGCATGAGCTTATGCGGAAACTTAAGCATAAGCTCATGCGCATGTGGAAATAAAGAAGGAGCTTATGCGGAAATAGAGAATGAGTTTCCGCATAAGCTCATGCTTATGCTCATGCAGAAATAGAGAACGAGCTTATGTAGAAATAGAATGAGTTTCTGCATAAGCTTCTCTCATTCTCTATTTCCGCATAAGCTCATGCATAAGCATGAGCTTATGCGGAAACTTAAGCATAAGCTCATGCTCATGCGGAAATAGAGAAGGAGCTTATGCAGAAATAGAGAATGAGTTTCCGCATAAGCTCATGCTTATGCTCATGCGGAAATAGAGAAGGAGCTTATGCGGAAATAGAGAATGAGTTTCCGCATAAGCTTCTCTCATTCTCTATTTCCGCATAAGCTCATGCATAAGCATGAGCTTATGTGGAAACTTAAGCATAAGCTCATGCGCATGCATAAGCATAAGCATAAGCATAAGCTCATGCACATGCATAAGCATAAGCTCATGCTTATGCTCATGCGGAAGTAGAGAAGGAGCTTATGCGGAAATAGAGAATGAATTTCCGCATAAGCTCATGCATAAGCATGAGCTTATGCGGAAACTTAAGCATAAGCTCATGTGCATGCATGAGCATAAGCATGAGCTTATGCTTATGCTTATGCATAATCATAAGCTCATGCGGAAGTAGAGAAGGAGCTTATGCGGAAATAGAGAATGAGTTTCCGCATAAGCTTCTCTCATTCTCTATTTCCGCATAAGCTCATGCATAAGCATGAGCTTATGCGGAAACTTAAGCATAAGCTCATGCGCATGCATGAGCATAAGCATGAGCTTATGCTTATGCTTATGCATAAGCATAAGCATAAGCATAAGCTCATGCTTATGCTCATGCGGAAGTAGAGAAGGAGCTTATGCGGAAATAGAGAATGAGTTTCCGCATAAGCTTCTCCCATTCTCTATTTCTGCATAAGCTCATGCGCATGCATGAGCATAAGCATGAGCTCATGCGCATGCATGCGCATAAGCATGAGCTTATGCTTATGCTTATGAATAAGCATAAGCTCATGCTTATGCTCATGCGGAAGTAGAGAAGGAGCTTATGTGGAAATAGAGAATGAGTTTCCGCATAAGCTTCTCTCATTCTCTATTTCCGCATAAGCTCATGCATAAGCATGAGCTTATGCGGGAACTTAAGCATAAGCTCATGCTCATGCATGAGCATAAGCATGAGCTTATGCTTATGCTTATGCATAAGCATAAGCATAAGCATAAGCTCATGCTTATGCTCATGCGGAAGTAGAGAAGGAGCTTATGCAGAAATAGAGAATGAGTTTCCGTATAAGCTTCTCTCGTTTTCTATTTCCGCATAAGCTCATGCATAAGCATGAGCTTATCCGGAAACTTAAGCATAAGCTCATGCTCATGCATGAGCCTAAGCATAAGCATAAGCTCATGCTTATGCTCATGCGGAAGTAGAGAAGGAGCTTATGCGGAAATAGAGAATGAGTTTCCGCGTAAGCTTCTCTCATTCACTATTTTCGCATAAGCTCATGCATAAGCATGAGCTTATGCGGAAACTTAAGCATAAGCTCATGCGCATGCATGAGCATAAGCATGAGCTTATGCTTATGCTTATGCATAAGCATAAGCATAAGCTCATGCTTATGCTCATGCGGAAGTAGAGAAGGAGCTTATGCGGAAATAGAGAATGAGTTTCCGCATAAGCTTCTCTCATTCTCTATTTCCGCATAAGCTCATGCATAAGCATGAGCTTATGCGGAAACTTAAGCATAAGCTCATGCTCATGTATGAGCATAAGCATGAGCTTATGCTCATGCGGAAATAGAGAAGGAGCTTATGCGGAAATAGAGAAGGAGCTTATGCTTCTCTCATTCTCTATTTTCACATAAGCTCATGCATAAGCATAAGCTCATGCATAAATAAATAGAGAATGAGCTTATGTGGAAATAGAGAATGAGAGAAGCATAAGCTTCTCGCATTCTCTATTTTCGCATAAGCTCATGCTTATGCATAAGCTTATGTTGAAATAGAGAAATAAAGAAGGGGGAAACTTAAGCATAAGCTCACGCTCATGCATGAGCATAAGCATGAGCTTATGCTTAAGCTCATGCTTATCCTCGAGAATGAGCATGAGCTTATGCGAATGAGAGAAGGGGGAAATAGAGAAGGGGGAAAGAGAGAAGGGGGAATGAGAGAAGCATAAGCATAAGAGAATATTATGCTTATGCTTATGCTTATGCTCATGCATGAGCATGAGCTTATGCGAATGAGAGAAGGGGAAAATAGAGAAGGGGGAAAGAGAGAAGGGGGAATGAGAGAAGCATAAGCATAAGAGAATAAGAGGGAAAGGAAATAGAAGGAAAGAGAGAAGGGAAAAGAGATGAGGGGGAAATAGAGAAGGGGGAAAGAGAGAATAAGAGAAGAGGGAAAAAAGAGAAGGGGGAAAAAAGAGAATAAGAGAAGGGGGAAGAAGGAAAGAGTGGGAGGGGAAGAGAGGGTTCCTACACCCATCATTGCAGCTAGCGCTTAAGGCGCTAGCTGCAGGCCAATGCAAATAACAAAAATAATAAATGGAAAAAAGAGGAAGCACTTACCTGAAATAGTATGTCCCGCTCGGTGTAGTGGACTGGCCCAAAAAAGAGAGAAAACAACCCATTTTTTCAAACAAGATGTTAGTGGAAGGAGGAGATTACAAAAGCAACTTCTTGAAGGGAGGAGATTGAGGAGACAAGGAAAGGAGGAGATTGAGGAGACAAGGAGAGAGAGAAGGAAGAGAAATACAGAAAAAAGAGGTGAGTTTTCTTTCTTTCTTGAAATCTCGTTTTTTGTTTCAATCCTTTCAAAACAAGCATGAAAACTAGTTTACAGGTTTAGCAATACAAGAAGAAACACTCACAAAACTAAAGCTAACAAACAAACAACCTACATTGTTGAAACAAACTCACCTCTTGAAGAACTTTCTTTCAAGAAACCAAAGAGGGAAAAGGATAGAGAGGGAGTACAAGAGGTAGGAGAAGGGTGAGGAGTGGAAAATAAAGTGGGAGGTTGCTTGGAATAGATGGGAGGTCGTCGAAAATAGGTGGGAGGAGATTTTGGGTTGCTTACTTGAGAGATTAGGGAATCGAATGAGCAAAAGCCGTGCGTTTCGGCGTTTCGGGTTTTAACCCACAGCGTCGCTATATAGCGATGCTAATCCGTCGCTATATAGCGACGGAACAGAGGAAAGCGTTGCTATATAGCGACGCTTACTATCATTTTTTTGATATGGCATCAAGAGAAGCTCAAACATGCTTTTTTATAATTGTCAATATGTCCTCCTCATGCTTATGTTGTGATTTTATAAGTGTAGATGGAAGGGACGAGTGGAAGCTCGTCCGATGATGCGCCAATGCCCGGGAGCACGAAGTGGCTTATGGAAAGGTTATACTGTCATTGCACTCATTGCAAGCGAGAAGTACGACATCAACGTCGTATTATCATGTGCCACTTGCGGATGTATGGGGAGGAACCGGAACCAGTACCCCCCATTGGTGTTGCACATGTTGATGGCTCATCGGTAAGTCAAAGCTATTTAAGTTCGCAATCTTATTGTATACCAGGAAATGGAAGATCTTATATTTACACGAAATCTTAAAACAGGATGAGGAGGGTGACGAGGGTACACATATACCTTCTCACTTTCAGCAAGACTATAGTCTCTCGGATGATGACGAGGGTATGATCGACATGATGGATTCCATTTTTAGGGGCACTACATCCCACGTACACGTGATGTCAGAGTCTGAGGTCAAAATGCGAGAGTTGCAATCAACACAATTGTATGAGGGTGCTAGGATGTCTAGACTACGTGCTTGTCTCTCAATCTTGAATCTACAAGTACAGTATGGGTGGTCGGATACAAGTGTCTCAGCCTTAATGAGGTTAGCCCTTGCATTAATTTGACTCATTATTTGTATATTGTTTGTTTTGAGAATCATCATTTGGATACTGTCTTTGTCATAGGTTGCTCCAGAAGATGTTGCCTGCACCAAATACCATGCCCGCATCAAGAGATGAAGTGAAAAAGATGCTAACAACGGTGGGTATGGATTATGATACCATCCATGCTTGCCGTAATGATTGTATTCTGTTTCATCGTGAGCATGGAGATTTGGCTAGTTGTCCAAAGTGTGGGGAACAACGATATAGAGATGACTTGCAGGGTGAGCGGATACCGGTAAAGGTCTTGAGACACTTTCCCATCATTGCAAGAATACAACACATGTTTCGATGCAAATCCATAGTGGAGTTGATGACATGGCATGCATCTCATCAGTCCACTAATGACACATTGAGGATTCCCGCAGATTGTGTAGCTTGGAAGCACATAGATAATCAGTGGCCAGACTTTGCAAGGGAGCCACACAACTTACATCTTGGGCTAGCCATGGACGGCGTGAATCCTTTCGGGTTACGCTCGACATCTTGGTCGACATGGCTCATAGTCATGGTGAATTACAATATCCCACCATGGCTAACAATAAAAAAGGGACACCTCATGCTTGCACTACTTGTGCCAGGAAAGTACAAGGCAAAAAACATGGATGTATACATGGCACCTTTGATAGAGGAGTTACAGATATTATGGAGAGGAGTGCAGGTCTTTGATATTTCCAGAGCTCCTAGACATACCAATGATATTCTGGTCAGGGGTATCTTGATGTGGACCATGCATGACTACCCAGGATATGGAGAGTGCGCAGGTACGTGGTTGTGTCTTTACATGTACAATGAGGGATTATGCTTTTTTTACTCTCTTTTGCATGCATGTCTTGTACTAACACATTCATGCACACGTGCAGGACTTGTTACAAGTGGATACCATGCTTGTCCTGTTTGTGGACCGGCTCTGAAATCGCTTGCATGCTACTCCAAACATATGAGGAAAAATGTTTATGAAGGTCATGCTCGATACCTTCCGCTTGACCATCTCGCACGTGGAGGTCAGCTTGATCCACCACCATCATATTTGAAGGCAAGTGATTGGATTCAAGCTTGGAGGGTGAATGGAGAGGAACCTCCTCCTGGTATGAAGAGGCTATTGATCTTTCACGAGCTTCCTTATTGGGGTCAGTTACAAATCAGTCATCTCTTGGATCCCATGCATATCTTCAAGAATGTGGGGGCTACTATTTGGGCACACTTGGTTGGTTCCAAGGACTCGAGAGGAGTGCGAGAAGACTTGCGTGCTATGAATAGGATGTCTCCTTTGTGGCCCCAAGTGCATGCTTCGGGAAAAGTTGTCCTCCCGAAAGCAACGTGGATCCTCTCTACGAGGGAGGAGGCAACGGTCAAGGTAGACATTGCCTCTTTTCAAATACCGATAGGGTACATGCGTTGCTTGAAAGGAGCATTTTCAAAGGACAATAAGCTTAGTGGCCTCAAGTCCCATGATTGGCACAAGGTCTTATAGGTATTCTAAGTAGAATTAGTGTACCGATAATAGTGATGCGTTAGCGTAATTATTATTATGTTATATTGTTGACATGACTTCATTGTTGCTTTGATAGTTCATCCTCCCAATTACAATAAAAGGGTGCTTACAAGAAGATGTTAGAAATGCTATATTCAAGATCTGTGGTATTGTGAGGTATGCTTACTATCAAATCGCATTATGTATTTTCTTCATGGACATGTGAAATAGGTAAATATCTCAAATATCTTACATATGCATGGACATGTGAAATAGGTGGATATCTCCAAAAGAGATCTCTATATCGAGCATCGAGAAGGCTAGGGTGGAATCCATCGAAGCCGTATGCTTGCTTGAGAAGCACTTTCCCTCGAGCATTATGACAACTCAAGTCCACTTGGTTGTGCACATAGTTGATGAGGTGGCTATAGCAGGTACCATTCATAGTCGATGGATGTTTTTTCTCGAGCGGTTTATGAAAACTTTAAAGGGGTTTGTAAGACAAAGAGCAATACCGGAAGCAAGCATGGCAGAGGGATGGCTTGTGCAAGAGTCATTAGTATATATCATAGAGTTTCTTGCATCCACGGATCCTGATATGCCGCAAGCTTGGCACAACAAGGATGATGATCGCATCATTGGCGAGGTTCCCCAAGGAAAAGGGATTGAAAGAAAGATGAGCGAAGAGCAAATGGAGAAATTCAATAAGTTTTGTATCCTCAATAGCTCAACTCTCTATTTCTCAACTAAATACAATTTTTAAAATAAGATTTAAATTTAAAGATAATGAATCTAATCTCTCATATTTGTTTACAGGCAATAGAGGGAGAAGAAATGGATGAAGTCAATATGGAGGCACTCCCTTCTACTTCAACAATGCAACCACCTCTAAATTTGATTGAAGAATCAAATTTAGCTGCATTGGATAAAATGGAGAGCTCATTTGAAGTTAGGATCATTTTGAAATGAGAACCTCAGTATTTGAGCTTTGGTAGAGAGGAGGTTTCAATCCTCTCCAATCCTTTAAAAGAGGTTAATGACAATGTTATCTTGGCCATTCTCAGGTAACGTTTGTTTATTTGTTGCTACTTCAATGAGCTAACATTTGTTTATTTATTCACAGTGTAGTTATATATTAGTTTCCTAGTGCAGAATGCAAATCAATTCTATGAGCTAATGTTTGTTTATTTCTTGGTGTAGTGTAGTTATTTCTCAGCTTCCTAGTGCAGTGCAGCATCATGTCTACATGCTTGATGCTCTCCTTTCTTCTATTCTTAGCTCTCCTCAAGAGACTATAGAAGATGTTTGTACCTGGTTAAGTCCTTTGAATTTAGATGGGGTGCGAGTCTTCTTAATGCCTTATCATGAGGCGTAAGTATCAACTCTAACCTTATTTTTACTATTTCTTTGGCAAGTTTGTGTAAAACAATAATCTTTTTTATTCTGGTCATGTAGCTCACATTGGAGTCTGATCTTTTGGGACCTTGAACTCAACCGTTTATGGTTTGTGAATTCAATGGAAGGCTATCATGCCAACTCCCCAAGGTAATTATTCTCTTAATATTTTTGATACTTTCTTATTTTGTACCTTATGATCATGAGATATTAATATATTTAATATGTCATGATGGACAGTGCTGCATATCGGCTAGCATCTGCTGTCAGAACAACCACGGAGCAACAAGATTAAGTAGAATTCAAAAGACGTCTTCCAGTGGAGCAAAAAGATGGACACAGTTGTGGGTGGAGAGTTGCCTACAACTGCATGTTGTTTCTTAGAGAGATTTTTGATTTGGAGTTACCAGTCAAAATGGAATCATATACAGAAACCGATCTGCTAGCATTTCGGGCTGAGAGTATTTAGCGTCTAATTACTACCATTGGAAAACAACCTGAAAATATGACTACATTGCAGCATGTATAAAACCTTATCTTTATACTTGTATGCTTGTTCAAGCCTTTAATTGGGATGTGTAAATCTCATAACTTTTTTATATTTTCCTCCAAGAGGAGAAGAGACTGAGTCTAATGAAAGCATGCTATCTTTATACTTCTATGATTATTTAAACCATTATTTTTATTTGGGATGTGTAAATCTCATAACTTTTTAAATTTTTCCTCCAAGAGGAGGAGAGACTCACTCTAATGAAAGCATGTATAAAACCTTTTTAAATTTTTGCTCCAAGCGGAGGAGAGACTCACTCTAATGAAAGCATGTATGAAACCTTATCTGCTTGTTTAAGCCTTTATTTGGGATGTGTACATCGCATAACTTTTTTATATTTTTATAGCAGAAGGAGGATGTGGAGGACATAGCAAGTGAAGAAGAATACGATGTAGACTACTCTCTCAATAAGATGAGTCATGAAAATATGAATCTATTGGAGCAGATTGGAAGTTCATTCACCGCTATGTTGTTAATTCGACAACAACCTCATTTTTTTGAATTTGGTGAAGAAGAGATTTCAATCCTCTTGAATCCTAAGAAAGAGGTTAATGTCAAAGTCATTACAACCATCCTCAGGGTTGATGCAGCCTTTTCCTTGGCTTTATACTTTGCTTATTTTGATTAAATCCAAGAAGCTAATAATTTTTTTTAAATATAGTAATGTTATAGCAAATTTTCTGCAAAATATACAAAGCGTTTCATATATGCTCGATCCTCGTATTTCGGAAGTGCTTAGCAACAAAGAAGAAACCATAGAGGATGTTTGCAAGTGGTTGAAGCAGAATTTTGATATGAATATGTGATGATGTAATATTTGTAATATATTTCTTCATGCACACAATTTTATGATATGAATGTGTGATGATGTGATTATTTGGAAATAAATCCTTGTGTGATGAGAATTTTGATATGAATATGTGATGATGTAATATTTGTAATATATTTCTTCATGCACACAATTTTATGATATGAATGTGTGATGATGTGATTATTTGGAAATAAATCCTTGTGTGATGAGAATTTTGATATGAATATGTGATGATGTAATATTTGTAATATATTTCTTCATGCACACAATTTTATGATATGAATGTGTGATGATGTGATTATTTGGAAATAAATCCTTGTGTGATGAGAATTTTGATATGAATATGTGATGATGTAATATTTGTAATATATTTCACTTGCAAGTATCAATTCCCAATGCTCCACTCACTTAAAGTACAGCATTCCCATTGCTCTGCAAAACTTTATTCAGTTGGACAGTCTCCACTCACTTAAAGTAGAGCATTCTCAATGCTTCTCTCACTTTATTCCAACCCTTATCCTTATCATATCGCTCTCTCTCTCTCTCTCACTTGTAATATATTTCAATCGCAAGTATCAATTCCCAATGCTCCACTCACTTAAAGTACAGCATTGCCAATGCTCCGCAAAATTTTATTCAGTTGGACAATCTCCACTCACTTAAGGTAGAGCATTACCAATGCTTCTCTCACTTTATTCCAACCCTTATCCTTATCATAGTGAACACATCGTGCCTCTCGCTTTATTCCAACCCTTATCCTTATCATTGTGAACACATCGTGCCTTAGTGCACTTGTATTCTTCCATCCTAGTCCTTCCACAAACACTCTCTTATTTCTTACATCCTAGTCCTTCTGAGTAACTTGTATTCTTCTATCCTAGTCCTTCCACAAACACTCTCTTCTTTCATCCATCCTGATAACTTGTATTCTTCTATCCTAGTTCGTTCACAAACACTCTCTTCTTTCATCCATCCTAGTGCTTCTCATTAACTTGTCCATCCTAGTCCTTCTACAAACACACTCTTCTTTCTTGCATCGTAGTCCATCTCCCTTTCTTTATCATCTCCCCACCCATGGATGTCCTTGGCATTGTGGAAGACATGGAGTTCAGAATTAACAATCTCAAAGAATGGATTGCTGACCAAGGAGCACAGAGAGAGGCCAAAATTCGACAAGGTTCTCCTTTGACACACATGGAGAGAGAGGAATTTGATGCACAAAGGCACGCAGAGAGGGAGGAGACTGTCAAGATAGCAGAGAGTGAAAGACTTTTAAGACGTATGATAAAAGCGTGACAAGATCTCTTAGACTTCTTAAGTAACCTGTGTTATCACAGCTCTCGTCATGGGCGATTTGATGCGGATGCTGAGAGAACAATAAGAGCCTCTCAGAGAAATTATAAAGAAACAATTTGTGATTGCTTAAATTTCTTCTTTGCATGTAATTATGTTGAGGATACAGCTGTGGAGGCAGTGAAAGATTGGGTTGTTGAGAAGATAAGAGAGACCAATGATGAGATCTTCTAGACTTTGGGTGATTAAGAAGATAAGAGAGACTGTATTAAGGTGTTTTTTGACACCATATGGCTTTGAGTTATATGATCTACTTCTTGTACAAATGTGATGTGCTCTTTTTGAAATGTACTCTAGTTTTAATAACATGTCACGCCATTTTTTCTAATTTGATTTTTTAAAATCTTACTTTTTGTCTCTTTTAACAATGTGATGTCCTCTATTTTTAATGTACTCTAGTTTTAATAACATCTTGCATCATTTTTTCTAATTTGATTTTTTAAAATCTTCCTTTTTGACTCAATGTTTTGTTTTATAAGAGCCTCTTTTTTTAAATTGTTTTATCCAAAATTATCTCACAAAATGAATTTGGACAGTGCACGAGTCCAAAATTAATGAAATAGGTGTTAGAAGGTTTATAGCATCTATACCCTTTCTGTTGCAGAGAATAACCAATAAAGACGCACTTCTCAGCTTTTGGATCCAACTTGGACCTCAACTCATCTGGCACATGAACATAAGCAATGCAACCAAAAATTTTCAAATGAGAAATGTCTGGTTTCCTAACAGTATACATCTCCTCTAGCGTCATGCCATGTATTGCTGCAGTGGGAGTCCTGTTCATTATGTAAACTACTGTAGCAACTGCTTCAGCCCAATAATAATCTGGTAGATCTTTCTCATTTAGCATGCCGGAGATACTTCTCCAATATGCCTATTTTTCCTTTCTGCAAGTCCATTTTGCTATGGGGTATGACTGCATGAATATTGCTGCTTTATGCCATGCTCCTGCAGGAACCTTGCAAACTTAGTTGAGAGGTACTCTCCCCCTCCATCTGACCTTAGGCATTTTATTTGCAGGCCTGTTTCCTTTTCAACCATAGCTTTAAAAGATTTGAAGTGCTTAAACACTTCACTTTTCTTTTTCATAAAATACACCCAAACTTTTCTGCTGAAATCATCAATAAAAGTGACAAAATAGTAACAGCCTCCAATAGATGCAACTTTAGTGGTCCACACATCAGAATGGATTAATTCCAATGGCTTTTTACTCTCTTGAACATGCCTAGGAAATGGTTTCCTTGCCTGTTTTCCAAATTGACAGGCTTCACAAACCTTATGCATTTCTGCAACCTTGAATTTAGGCAATCCTGCAATAATATTTTGGGCTTGCATTGATTTAAGTCACTGTATATTAACATGACCAATGCATTTATGTCAGATATTAATATCTACAACTACACCGGACCCATGTGCAAACATTGCTACACTCAATTCAGGCATGTCCACATCCAACGTAAACATCCTGCCTTTCTTCTTTCCTTTTGCTATCAAGCGACCATTATTTTTCATATCCTCAACAAAGCATCCATGAGGATTAAATCTAACCTGCAAGCCCTGCTCAACCATTTGAGCAACAAAAACCAAGTTCTTGGTGATGTTCGGGACATGAAATACATCAAACAGGTATTTCTTTTTCCCATCCTGCATCGACAAAGGAATTTTACCAATCTGCACAATAGGATGTGCAGTATCATCACCAGTCTCCACAAATCTTGGTTTTTCCATTTTCCTTGCATCCTGCATCCACTCTGCATGACCTGTCATGTGGTTTGATGCACCTGAGTCAACATACCACACATCATTTCGTTCTTCTGCACTTGTCACAAAATTGGTCATGTGCTGCACCATAAATAGATGCTCATTTCTGTCATCACCCTGTCTACTGGAAGATGCATAATTGCCTTGTTGCAATTTTACATTCATAATGTCATTCTGCTTTTTGTAGCAGTCCTTAGCCATATGACCCATTTTACCTTAGTAGTAGCATTCAACATTGTTGTTTGCATTTTGGTCTCTCTGCCATACACCACGGCCTCTTTGGCTCCCCCTGCCTCTAGAGTTACCACGTCCTCCTCCATAGGATAGGTATTCTTGAGTTTGCTGCATATTTTGATTTCTACCACGGCCTGCAGATCAGCCTCCTCTACCTCTACTTCTACCTCTTCTAGCATTTGAGTAGAAGACAGTTTCTTTTGAAGTTCCTCCTGAAGAAGATGCACCCCCATTTCTCTACTCTTCAGAAATTAGAAGAGCAAACAACTCTTCAAAATCAAGAAATTTTTTACGGACAGCAATGGATGTTCGGAACTGTGCATAATCCTTTCCTAGACCATTCAAGGTCACACAAACTAGATCATCATCTTCCATTGGCGACCCAATGGAAGCAAGTGCATCTGCAATTTTCTTCACCTTCATGTGGTAGTCATTGATGCTCAAATTTTTCCTCTGCACATTGTGCAACTCCTGTTTGAGCTGCATTTTCCTGGCTTGCATATTTGTGCTGTACATTTTTGTCAAAGTATCCCATGCCTCCTTTGGCGTACTTGCATCCTGAATATGCACAATCATAGAATCCGAAATACTGATAGATAGCCAGTACATAACTTTTCTGGCTCTCTCATGCCATCCTTTAAATGCCTGCATTTCTTGTTGATTGGGAGCATTACGAAGAATTGGTTCTTCTTCATTTCCTATAATGAACTCCCAATAGCCTTTTCCCATAAGGAAATTCATCATTCTAAACTTCCATGCCTGGAAGTTGTTCTTGTCAAGCTTTTCAGTGACAATCTGTGAGACAATCTGTGAAAGAGAATCAGACGCCATTACAGAACACTGCAAAATATTCTGTCACTGCAAAAGAAAAACACAGCTTTTGCCTCACACAAGCAGAACTGCAAAACTAACGAAAGTGGTATTTGACCATACAGTCACTTCCTAGTGACGATTTTGCATCAACAGGCAACAAGCATGATTCTGAAACTCCCAATATCTCTGCACACGGGCATACGATGCAATTTCTACGGCAACTTTTCACCGACTAGCAGAGCAGTGGTCGCACAACAAAAACAGGGCCTTTTTCTAAGTGCCTACGAAGAACTTTCGCCTTCAAAACAAGCCCCGAAATGGCCATGAATCAGAAAAATAAAGTCACACCACGAAGGGCATCTCAATCGGAGATAGTGCACTCTTGCACTTCTGGCTATGCTACCTGCAGAGATTTGCTCCCAAACTCGAAAAAGGAAAGCAACACTAGTCCTCTTACCAGGACACCGCGAACTTGGTTTGCTTTCTTGAGCTCCTTACCATGAACAAGGCTCTGATACCATGTGAAGATAGTGGGAGAGAGGGAAGGAGTCTCACTTGCGGCTTTCTCACATACACAATGGGGGAATACACACACAGGTGGAGGCTGAAAACAGTTTTCCTCTTCTTAGTTATGAAAGCCAAAAGAACTCTCGTACAAAGAAATAGAAGAACCCTATATGTGGGTCTCAAAACCAAACTCAACTAACTAAGGTGGCATACTAATTGAGCCACAAACTAGAGTAGATAAGGATAGATGTCATCCAGCTATTATTTGTGGGTGGTGTACCAACCGCATCTGCAGCTAACAAGTCGGTGACATAAATGCACAACGGTCACCCTGGCATATCACGAGTGGAGCTCAATATCTCAACATTAAGTGCTGTTACCAGTCCATCAAACCTTGGTGGACATTCGGAGACACCGCTGAGCTAGCTCTTTGCTAGTCTTTTGTATCCCAGCACCAGCCATTTGATCACGCAGACTTTTGATTCGGGTATGAATGCCTCCATTGCCTCTCCTTCATTAAAGTTGTCAGCTGTGAACTGATTCTCTAGGTGCTAGATCCTTGATGGGAGGAACCACTATCCAACACCCATGAATCAGTGGGGTTGATGCTTCTTGAACTGAGGAACACTCTTCCTCCATGGCCAAAAATAGATCCAACTTTGCTTTCACTATGTTAATTGTCTCTTTCCCCTTGTCTCTCTTCTTCAGGGTACCATTCTTTTTATCTGCTTTCTTGACCCAGCAATCTGCAAACAATCACATGGCCCTTCTTGTTGCAATATAAGCATTCTCCCTTAAACTTCTTCTTGCCGCCCTTCTTCTTTTTGTCATCACTAGTAGAGGACTCACCTTTGGTGGAGGAACTACCTTTGCCTTTCGCAGTGCAAAGAACACAAAATCCCCATTGCCGCCTCCATCTCGAGCTTTCAGCCTCAATTCTCGTCCATAAGTAAAGCACAGAACTCCTCAAATGACAATGGTTGGGTCTCACCTGAGTGTTAAGTACTGTTACTAGTCCATCAGACCTTGGTGGACATATTTGCAGACACCGTCGAGCTGGCTCTTTGCTAGTCTTTTGTATCCGAGCACCAGCCATCTGATCATGCAGATTTTTTATTCAGGTATGAATGCCTCTGTTGTCTCTCCTTCATTAAAGTTGTCAGCTGTGAGCTGATTCTCCAGGTGCTGGATCCTTGTCTGATTCCACATCTCATACTAACCCTTCAATATGTTCTAGGCAACAGTTGCCTTAGATGTATGTTGAATCAAGGTCAAAACACTATCAATAGTACTTGTAAACAGGGCACACAAAGCATATTTGTTCTTGCATTTCCAACCTCGTAGAAGGTCAACATTAGGAGGTATGGTACTTGTCGGATTTCCTGGGTTAGGGGTTCCTTGTGTAGGTCCAGTCCCTAGTATTGTCTCCAGAAGCTCATATGAATCCAAAATAGCATTAATTTTAAACTTCCACAGAGTGTAGTTTGTACCATCTAGCTTGCCTGGATTGTTGGTGCAGCAACAACTGGTTGAACTTGAGCCATTTCTTCTTGAGTCGCTTCTTATTGCCATCACTCCGTATGCTGTTGAAGCCCTCGCCTCTCTTCTATTCTTTGATCCTTAGAGCCGCCTGGGCTCTAATACCATGTTAAATTACATGGCGCAGTAGAACAAAAACTGAACAAAGAATAGAGAGTACACATCATGTTGGAGATGATTAAAATTTTCCTTCAATACTGATGTAGTATAGATGATGGCTCCGTCCACCTGTGTGCTCCCACAGTGGAGCTTAGATGGCACTCTAGACAGATACTAGGTGAAGAGCTACTAGTTAGAAGATCTAATCTAATCTGAACTGATCTGATATAATGGACTGGGAAGGTCGCCTCTTTATAGCTATGAGGGCGGTAGTTGGATCAACTTAGTCGTTGGAGTCGACTAGTCGACCTAGTCGATGCCGACTAGTCAACCTAGTCTGTGGAACCAACTAGTCGTTCATGGAATATTCAAGAAATATTCCCTATACCATCGCCTCGGGGGATCTCACCCATGAACTATTAAATTACACGGCACAACGGAACATAAATTGAACAAAGAATAGAGAGTACACAGCAAACTCGAGAGGAACAAACTTTTCCTTCAATACTGATGTAGTACAGATGATGGCTCCATCTCGGGGGGGTCACTATTATAAACCCTCTATATCACATGCATTCAAGGCCTATATTTAAAATCCCTTATCTGTAAATTTTTTCATTAATAAAATGTACCCCTTTTCTATACAAATCTGTAAATTTTTTCCAAAACTATTTTAAATAGTCCCTTATGTATATTTATTTCTGTAAATTTTAGGAATAAAAAATATCCTTCTTTTGAACTCATGTGATAGGGTTACATATGATGAGTGACCCCCCCGAGGGCTCCATCCACCTGTGTGCTCCCACAGCAGAGCTTAGATGGCGATCTAGACAGATACTAGGTGAAGAGCTACTAGCTGGAAGATCTGAACTGATCTGATACAATCGACTTGGGAGGTCGCCTCTTTATAGCTATGAGGGCGATAGTTGGATCAACGTAGTCAGTGGAGTCAACCAGTCGACCTAGTTAGTGGAGCTGACCAGTCAACCTAGTCAGTGGAACCGACTAGTCATCCATGGAATATTCATGGAATATTTCCTATACTGTCGCCTACAGGGCTCCCGCCCCCAGGCCCTAGCAAGAATAAGGGGCTCCCACACAATCACCTTTCTACCATCAACAATCTCATTGATAGACCTCATCTGACATGCAAGTCAAGATCCATCCAGTGTCCCAGGCTCACACATGGCTTCTCCTCATATGGGGACCTTACAACTTGAGCACCTTGGACCACTAGTAGTTACCAGGAGGGTGGGACATTAAGCATATCTAATACCCCCCCTCAATGTCCACCTGTAGGTGAACTATTTTCTTGGCCCTATGCCGAGTCTCTGAAGATGACCCTAAGGCTGATCCTTTCCGACTGCTTTGGTGAAGATATCTCCTCCATTTTGCTCTGTTGGATAGTAGACCACGTCCTTGATCAAATCATGCACATAGTGATATTGAATCTCTATATGTTTTGTGTGTGTATGAAACACTAGATTTTTAGCAATGGCCATGCAACTTTGATTGTTGCACCTCAGCACAGTTGCCTCATCCTCTTACACTCCCATGTGCCATAAGATCCTCCTCATCCACACTGCTTCACATGCAACAAAACATGCTTCCTTGTACTCAGCCTCAGTAGAAGACAATTCCACTATTGGTTGTTTCTTACTGATCCAAGAGAAGATACCTAAGTGTAAAGAGAAACAATATCCAGAAACTAATTTCCTGGAATCAACATCTCCAGCCCAATCTGAGAGACAATGACCAACCAAGGAAGTGCCCGTACCATAGGTGATGCCATAATCAAGGGTGCCCTTCGCATACCTAAGCACCCACATCCCTGCATTCCAATGATTCTCCCGGGGCTTATTGGAGAACCTGCTCAAAATGCCAACAGCAAAACTGATGTCCAGTCTGGTGTTGCACAGATAGATGAGACTGCCGGCCAACTTCTTGTACCTCCGGATGTCTGCTGGTGGTGAGGCATCCTCCATAGACAACCTCGCATTTACCTCCATAGGTGTAGCTATCTCCTTGCACTCGACCACACCAAATGCCTTTAAGATCTCCCTTGCATATTTTTGCTGAGAGATGAAGATCTTGCCTGGCTCTTGCCAAACTTCAATCCCCAAATAGTATTTCATCAAGCCTAAGTCTGTCATCTCAAACTCCATGCTCAATGCCTTTCTAGTCTGTTGGATCATGTCTTCATAATCACCTACAATAAGGAGATCATCCACATATAGAATAATAATAGCAACTTTTCCACCTTTCCTGTACACATACAAGTTAGCATTTGAGGCACATCTTTTGACGTTTAATTTATGAAAGAATTTGTCTATCCATTGGTACCATGCTCTTGGGGTCTGTTTCAGCCTGTACAGAGCCTTCTTCATCTTACATACCTTGTTCTCAGAATGGGGGGCCTCAAACCCTAGTGGCTGAGCCACGTACACCTCCTCCTTGAGGTCACCATTCAAGAATGTTGATTTAACATCCATTTGATAAACTAGCCAATTTTTATGAGCAGCCACCGATAGTACTGTGCGAATAGTGGTCATTCTGGCAGTCGGAGTGAAAGACTCCTGAAAATCAAACCCTTCAACCTGCGAAAATCCTTGTGTAGCCAATCTAGCTTTGTACTTTCCCAAAGTCCCATCGGCCTTGCACTTTACCTTCCAAACCCACTTGATGCCAATAACCTTTCTATTAGGTGGTCGATCTACCAGCTCCCAAGTTTCATTCTTCATGATGCTATCATATTCTACTTGCATAGCATTTTTCCAATCTCGGTCTGCAATTGCTTCCTCCAAACTCACAGGCTCCTTTACTTCTGCAATAATCTCAGCCATCAAGGCCATATTGACAATGTGAGCAGAAGCCCTCCTTTGCTCCTCGATTCTCTGATACCACCTTGGTCCATCTGCATGCTACTCAACAAACATAGGCATCTAGTTGTCATGGTTGTAGAGCTGCCTTACCCATCGCGGCAATGTCTTTTTCGGTGGTGTAACAATAGATTGGTGACTTATACCTTCATCATCTAATATTTGCTCCTCCTTTATAGCCATTGGGACAGGTCCATAGTGAATTACCCCTTTGGTTCATGATAAAGTGGAAGAGCTCTTCTCTCCCTCCACTGCATGTGGCTACTCCCTGAACACCACATCGCGGCTCGCTATGATCTTCTTTGTCTCTTGGTCATACAACTTATAGGCTTTCTCTCATCACTATAGCCTAAGAAGATACATTTGGTGCTTTTTGGTTGTAGCTTGTTTCTCTCTTTGTCTAGTACATGTGCATAGCATTCACACCCAAACGTTCTGAAGTGGGAGACAGATGGCTTCTTACCACTGTAAGCCTCATGTGGTGTTTTACCTTTGAGTGCCTTTGTATGGTTGCGATTAAGGATGTAAACCGCAGTATTGACAGCCTCAGCCCAAAAGTGTTTTGGCAGTCCAACACCTTTCAACATACACCCCATCTCCACCTGCGGCATTCAACAATCGAATTTTGCCGAGGCGTATGTGGTGTCGTCGTTTGTCACTTGATCACTTTGCTCTTGCAAAAATCTCCAAACTCTATAGAAACAACTCACCACCACCATCCGATCTGATTTTCTTCACTTTTCTCCCTATTTCATTTTCAACAAGCTGTAGCCATTCTTTAAATTTACCAAAAACTTGATCCTTTTCACGAAGAAAGTACACCCACATATTCCTACAGTCATCGACAGTCAATACAAAATAGGAAGATCCCCCCAAGGCCTGTGTAAGCATCTTACCACACAAGTCAACATGCACCAACTCTCACTTTTCTCCGTGTTTCATTTTCAACAAGCTGTAGCCATTCTTTCAATTTACCAAAAACTTGAGCCTTTTTGCGAAGAAAGTACACCCAGATCTTCCTACTATAGTCGTTGACAATCAATAAAAAATAGGAAGATCCCCGTAAGGCCTGTGTAGGCATCTTACCGCATAAGTCAACATGCACCATCTCTAGAGGAGCATTTGCTCTATTTTTGCTTTCTTGTGGGAATTCCTTTCTCTGTTGCTTGCCCATCATGCAAGCTTCACACGATTCTTTGATTTCTATGACTGCAGGTAAGTGAGCAACCGTACCTTGCTTCTACATCCACTTTAGCATTGCAAATCTGATGTGGCCGAATCTTTCATGCCAAATTCTACTTGTGCCCACCTCAGCGGTGGCTATAAGAGCACTTAGCTCATACAGGTTGTTCCTTCTTACTCCTGTGCCAACAAGATTGCTTGCACTATCTAGAATTTTTGCTCCTGTCTTGTTGAACCTCACCTCATGGTCAAGGTCTGTTATGGAAGTAAGTAATAGCAAAATTCTCTTGATTTGTGAAACATATAGCACATAAGATAGTTTCTTAACATCTCTATTTAGTTTCTTAACATCTCCATTTATAGAAACAAATGAAACCGTACTTGTACCCTCAACAGGTCATTTTGTGTTATTACCAACCATCACGGTGATGGGTTCCTGAAGAGGCTGCATGGAACAATATAGACCCTTCTTGCAGGTCATGTGATAGGGGGCACCACAATCCAACACCCATGAATCAATGGTTGAAGCTTCTTCAACTAGTGAACACTCTTCCTCAATGGCCAAAAATAGATCCAACTCTGCTTTCACTATGTTAGCTGTCTCTTTCCCCTTATCTATCTTCTTCAGGACACCATTCTTTTCATCTGCTTTCTTGACCCGGCAATTTACAATCATATGGCCCTTCTTTTTGCAGTAGAAGCATTCTCCCTGAAACTTATTCTTGCTGCCCTTCTTCTTTTTGACACCACTAGTAGAGGACTCACCTTTGGTGGAGGAACCACCTTTGCCTTTCGTAGTGGCAGAGAAGGCAGCATCCCCATTGCTGCCTCCATCTCGAGCTTAAATTCTCAATTCCTCCTCCATAAGTAAAGCACAAAACTCCTCAAATGACAATGGTCGGGGTCTCACCCGAGTGTTAAGCATTGTTACCAGTCCATCAAACCTTGGTGGACACATCTGGAGACACCACCGAGCTAGCTCTTCACTAGTCTTTTGTATCCAAGCACCAGCCATCTAGTCACATCTCGGTCACATAGACTTTTGATTCGGGTTATGAACACCTCCGTTGTCTCTCCTTCATTAAACTTCTTTGCTGCGAGCTGATTCTCCCAAGTTCTGGATCCTTGTCTGATTTCGCATCTCATACTGACTCTTCAATTTGTTCCAGGCCACAGTTGCCTTGGATGTATGTTGAATCAAGGTCAAAATACTATCAGTAGTACTTGTAACCAGGGCACACAGAGCATCTACATTCTTGCATTTTCAAGCTCGTAGAAGGTCAGCATTAGGAGGTATCGTACTCCCTAGATTTGGTGGGTCGAGGGTTCCTTGTGGTTCTAGGTCACTCCCCAGTACTGTCTTCAACAGCTCATATGAATTCAGAATAGCAGTAATTTTAAACTTCCACAGAGTGTAGTTCGTACCATCTAGTGAAGGCTGGTGGGTGAATCCTCAACGCCTGGATTGTTGGTGCAGGAGTAGCTGCTGAACTTGAGCCGCTTCCTGTGGAGCCACTTCCTATTGCCATCCCTATGTATGCTGTTGAAGGCCTCACCTCTCTTCTATTCTTCGATCCTTAGAGCCACCTAGGCTCTAATACCATGTTAAATTACATGGCACATTAGAACAGAAACTGAACAAAGAATAGAGAGTACACAACAAACTGGAGAGGAACAAACTTTTCATTCAATACTGATGTAGTATAGATGATGGCTCCATCCACCCGTGTGCTCCCACAGTGGAGCTTAGATGGCGATCTAGATAGATACTAGGTGAAGAGCTAGTAGCTGGAAGATCTAATCTGATCTGAACTGATCTGATACAATGGAGTGGGAGGTCACCTCTTTATAGCTATGAGGGAGATAGTTGGATCAATGTAGTCGGTGGAGTCGACCAGTCGACCTAGTCAGTGGAGTCGACTAGTTGACCTAGTCAGTGGAGCCGACCAGTCAACCTAGTCGGTGGAACCGACTAGTCATCCATGGAATATTTAGGGAATATTCCCTATACCATCGCCTCGAGGGCTTCCAACCCTGACCCCCACCAGGGGGGGCTGCTGGTGCCCAGGCCCCAACAAGAATAAGGGGCTCCCACACAATCACCTTTCTACCATTAATAGTCTTATTGATAGACCTCATCTGACATGCAAGTCAAGATCCATCCAGTGTCTCAGGCTCACATATGGCTTCTCCTCATATGGGGGCCTTACAACTTGAGCACCTTGGACCACTGGTGGTTACCAGGAGGGTGGGGCATTGAGCATATCTAACACAAACCCCCACTAGGGGGGCCACTGGCCCCCCTGGGACCTCGCAGCTAGCCCCGCTGGGACCCCACAGCTAGCCTCGAGGCCCTAACAAGAATAAGGGGTGCCCACACTACCTTTATACCATCAACAGTCTCATTGATAGACCTCATCTGACATGCAATCCATCCAATGTCTCGGGCTCACACATGGCTTCTCCTCATACGGGGGCCTTACAACTTGAGCACCTTGAACCATTGGTGGTTACCAAGAGGGTGGGGCATTGAGCATATCTAACAGTATCAACGCACATACTGACAACCATCCCGACTAAAATTGCATCATCTCCATTGACACTTTTTCGGCTCAACAACCATGCACGCGATTTTTGTGCCCGTGCCAGTGAAGCATCAATAGACAGTGTCGAAAAGAGGCCCATGTCTTGTAGTGTAAGAGAGAGAGAGAGAGAGAGAGAGAGAGAGAGAATAAATCTCCTATGGTTTATCTACAGGATATTTATTTATATTTGAATATTTCGTGTTTTGTATCTCTCTCTCTCTCTCTCTATATATATATATATATAAGTATGTATGTATGTATAGATATATGTGTGTGTGTGTGTGTGTGTACATGTCTTACCTTTATAAAGGAGGAAGTGCACCAGACAGTGGGGTTAGCTAAGAGACTTATGTGGGGTAGAAGCACTCACATTATGACCAGGTGGCATTTTGGAGAGAGAGAGAGAGAGAAAAAGAGAATGCCAAAGGGAGTACCCATGGCTGACAATACTACTAACACATGGAGAGAGAGAGAGAGAGAGAGAGAGCACTAGAAGAGGTGAAAAGTGTTGACAAGATATTTGCCAAAAGGTACAACCCTCGACTCCAAAGTTTGGATTTTGCACTTTATTTGTGGGAGCCACTTTGGTAGAGAGAGAGAGAGAGAGAGAGAGAGAGAGAGAGAGAGAGAGCACTGGAAGAGGTGAAAACTGTTGACAAGATATTTGGAAAAAGGTACAACCCTCGACTCCAAAGTTTATAGTTTGCACTTTATTTCGAAGATCCACTTTGGTAGAGAGAGAGCGAGAGAGAGAGAGAGAGAGAGAGAGAGAGAGAGAGAGAGAGAGAGAGATTATATTATATATTGGATATTCATTTATACTTTAATATTTCATGTTTTGTGTGTGTGTGTCTATACATATACGTGTGTTACATTTATAAAGGAGGAAGTGCACAAAGGGTTGTGGAGGTGAGGAGGAGATTTGGAGGGAGAGCAGGATTGCGACACATGGTGGCAACATGAAGTGAGTAGTTGAAAGACTTGTGAGGGGTAGAAATGCTCAGACTACGACCATGTGGCACACTCAAAAGAGAGAGATAAAGTGAGAGAGAGAGAGAGAGAGAGAGAGAGAAAGAGAGAGAGAGAGAGAGAGAGAGAGAGACAAGGGGGAGCTCGGGGGTGCACTACTAAGAAACGCTATGTATCATGTGCATTGAAGCACTATATAAAAACCCCTCAACCTCCCCTCAATTAAAATCTCCTCCTCGAATAAAACCATGCCTCTTTACTTATAAACTAATGGATTTTTTCCAAAGTTATAAAAAACCCTTCTTGTTCTTTTAATCCTATTATATTTCTCCCCAAAAATGAATTAAAATATCCCTCCTTTTGAATGCACGTGGTACATTTAGGTAAACCCCCTAAGAAAGAGAGAGACAGGGAGAGAGAGAGGGGGGGGTAGAGAGAAAGAGAGAGAGAGAGAATATAATATGATAGATAACATATTATATTACATATTGTATATTATATATTATAATCTATAATACATATTATATATATATGTACATACATACATACACATAATGTGGGGACATAGGTTTTTGACCAATTCGCTATCCTAATGTGTTTTCTTGGTTCGCCATGATCAAAGGGTGTATCATCTTTGGATTTGTATGCCCAGATGCCCCAAGAATGTATCCAACCAAATGCACAAAAATTCATAGGTACATTGAATCTTTCGATAGCATTGTAGCATTGGAAGAGGTGAAGTTTGTTGACACAAAGTTTGGAAAAATAAGATATTTGGAAAAAAGTAGAGCACTTGACTCCAAAGTTTTTACCAATGGCTTGGAGTCAGCTTTATCTGTGGGAGCCACTTTAGTGGACATGTATAATGTATTGCCTCATCGCAATGTGGTTACATGAGTACACGGATGTTAAGAACAAGAAGAAAGCAGGGAAGATTTTAGCCTTTATGTGCAAATGCAAGAGAAAGGTCTAAGCAAATAGCTGTACTTTTTTGCCATTTGCAACACAACAGCTCTAGATGTCGAAAAGGAGGTCCATTCTCAAATTAGAAAGGTCTCCTTTGAGACCAACGCTATCAGGGCAAGGAGTCTCATTGACATGTATGCTAAATGTGGGAGCATGGTTGAATCCCAACAATTGTTTGATGCATCTCCTATAAGAGATATCATACAATGGAGTGCATTACTTGAGGGTTACAACCACTAGGGAAAGAGTGAACTCCGATGGCATCCGGTCCTCGCTTAGATTTCGAATGCTATCTTATGGTATATCTACATTACAAAGATTTTGGTATATCTGCATTCCAAAGCTTTTGGCATAGCGATAGTCCAAAGCTTTTGCAATCTTCAATGACTACACAGGCATAACAAATAGATGTCTCTCTTTCACACTCTCTGTCACTCTGTGTGTGTGCTTGGGGGGGTTCATCTCCCAAAGTTTAGTGTACCACGTGCATTCAAAAGGAGGGGTATTTTAATTCCACTTTTGGGAAAATTCTAATAGGTTTACAATAACAAGATGGGATTTTTAAATCAACATTAGAAAAAAATATGTTAATTCATAAGTAAAGAGGGCTGATTTTATTAGGGAAAAAAAAAAGTTGAGGGGTTTTTTAAAGATTCCTTGAATGCGCATGATACCTAGAATTTCTTGATAGTGCACCCCTTGAGTGTGTGTGTGTGTGTGTGTGTGTGTGTGTTCACGTGGATGTGCATGTGTGCGTGCACGCATGCATGTGCGTGTATGTCTTCACCTTCTCCTTGATGCCTAGATTGAAAATTCATGTTATAAAAAATTCCCATTAATTGAAACACAAATTGCATACATATGTGGAAATCCCATCCTTTTAATTTGGAGAGTTGCCATCTATGCTTAACCTTTACCATAACCAAGCCACACGGTGCCTTTATTTGAAATTCTATTTATTGGAATTAATGACATTTTAGCACCTTGAGACCCAACAAAGTGGGTCTCTAACTCGTCGTTGACGAGTCAGGCTACTCGTATATATTGAGTTGGAGTAGAAGAGAGTTGGTTTGTGAATTTTACATAGTAGTTATGTACAATTGAAACATTTTATTATAAAAGGCTACTAGAATCTACTAATTAATGTACAATGGATGCGTAGAAGTTGATAGGTAAAAAATAAAAACAAGCAAGTAGGCATATTCATAGAAGAGGGGCTTCTTGAATATAATCCTTGCAACTTTCTTTAGTCTTGCCATGAATGTCATGTTGGGTGAGCTTGTTCACCACTTCCCTCATGGTTGGACGTTGCTGTGGGAGAGGTTGCGTGCACAACAACGCAACTCTAAGTAGTTGTTTCATGTTCTCTAGCGCCGATGAAGGAAACCTTGATAAGCTGGGGTCTAATAGCTCATCAAACCCATCTTCGAGCGCTTCACTCAATAGCATCCTCTTGCTCACCCACTTCACAAGCTCTATCGCATCATCTCCAACTTGTGGATCCAACGGCTTCCTTCCCGTCACAAGCTCCATTAGGACGATGCCGAAACTATATACGTCACTCTTTTCAGTTACCCTCCTGATGGAATGGCAATGCTCTGAGCAGAATTACCAACTCACCGTCAATCTTATGTCCTTAGGATAAAAGAATAATTGTCACATGTGTTAGAATGGAACAATCAATCATAACAAGATGAATTTCATTCATGTGGCCTGCAAAGAGAGAGAAAAAGGAGGAGAGAGAGAGAGAGAGAGAGAGGCTTGCCCAAAGTGATAAAGAGAGAGAGAAATGGAAGAGGAGAGAGAGGGAATGAATGCACTTCCAAAAAAAGCACAACCAAATTTGAAAGACATAATCTAAAGTCAACACACCAACAAATCAAAGAATTTGCAAAAAAGCACTTGTGGAAAATGCTAGAAATTATTTTTGGTTTCTGGAAGTTGAACCTTCATTAAGGCTACCTAAAGGCAAGCCAAAAAACAATAAGAGGCATGTGGACCAATCAACAATTCACTAATAAAATCTTTTAAAAAATCGAAATTTTCTTAGAGGCAGGAAAAAAAAAAAGTCTCACCTGGAGCAATGTAGCCAGCCGTCCCCATTATCTCCGTTGTGAATGGCTTGTGCAAGTTCTCGAGAATCCTCGCAACCCCAAAGTCTGCCACATGGGCCTCGTTGGCAGAGTCTAAGAGGATATTTGCAGCCTTCACGTCTCGATGGACTATTGGAGGATTGCAATCGTGATGAAGGTAAGCCAAACCCTGCGCGGCACCAACAGCGATACTGTACCGCGTCTCATGGTCAAGCATGCTTGCTTTTTTGCCGTGCAGGGCATCTCTCAAGCTCCCATTCTCCATGTACTCGTACACAAGCAGTTTTGAGTCATTGTTGGAGCAGCAGCAAAGAAGCTTCACAATGTTTTGGTGCCTTACCTTTCCGAGGGTCTCCACTTCCGCTTTGAATCCACCATCATTTCGGGCGTTATCATCATGGGAATCGATTTGGAGCTGTTTCACAGCCACGATCTCCCCATTGCTCAGTGTCATTTTGTACACTCTTCCAAAGGCTCCAGATCCAATGAGGTTATCCTCTTCCAAACTGCCATGCCCTATTTCCAAGGCGTGGAAGCCTAGTTTATGGAAAGAAACCCACGAGGAGTCGAAGATAGTTCTGGCAGAATACCGCCGGTAGCGTCTATAAAAGCAGAACAGGCCTAAGGCAAATATTCCAAACGCAACAACGAAAGCTCCCACCAGAAGCCCATCCAGTAACTGTGATCTTTTTCTCTCCGCACATGGCTTGATTCCTAGCAAAGTACTATCACCACAAAGTCCCGGATTCCCCAGGAAACTAGAAGTGAACTGTGGATCAATCATCAGATTATCGGGGACAGGCCCTTGGAGATGGTTATCGGAGAGATTGAAAGCCGTAAGCTTCAGATTTCCTAAGGACTGAGGAATCGTCCCGCTCAGCTCGTTATTTGACAAGGTAAGAGAGCTAAGCCTTGACATTGAACCTAGAGTGGGAGGGATAGGTCCGGTCAGCTTGTTATTGGAGAGATTGACGGTGGTAAGGCCCCTGCAGTTGCCGAGATCATCTGGGATTCCTCCCGATATTTGATTGTTTTGCAAGTCCAGCTCCAAGAGTTGAACTAAATTTCCTATAGACGAGGGGATAGGTCCGGACAGCTTATTGCTAAACGCTGATAATGTGGAGAGAGTCAGGACATTCCCGATTTCAGCAGGCAAGCTACCAGAAAAGTTGTTATTGTTCACATAGAGTGAGGAAAGACTGCGAGCCATGCCAATGGTCGATTGGATGCTACCTTCTAGTTGGTTATCCTGAAGATCAAGAATATTCAGAGCAGGCAAACCCCACACGTCTATCGGAACAGTCCCAGACAAATGGTTAGAGTTCAAACGGAGGCGAAGTAGAGTGGAACAGGGCCCGTAAGCCTCAGGAATGCTTCCTTCGAAGTTGTTGTGAATGGTATCAAGATACTGTAGAACCTGCTTGTCACATAGACGAGGGGGTAGCAGTCCATCGAAATTGTTGTAGGAGACGTCAAACAAGGTCAGATTGGACGAGCTTCCAAAGGCCTGTGGAAACTTCCCAGTAAAGGAATTGTTGGAAATTTGCAACTCTACAAGGGGAAGGTCGCCAAATCCAGGCGGCAGGTTACCCGAGAGGAAATTATTAGCCAGATGCAAATTGTTGAGGCTCTTCAGTTGCGAAAAGCTGGAAGGCAGCGGTCCGTTTAGAGAATTGTCGGACATGTCTACTCTAGCAAGCGCGGAAAGCAGTCCGATGTTGTAGGGAATGGGTCCTGACAAGTGATTTTGGTAGAGCTCAAGCTGGACTAAGGACTGAAAGTTGGCAAGACCTTCAGGAATCGTCCCGGTCAAATTGTTGATGGCGAGGTCCAAGGTTTGAAGCTTAGCGAGATTGACGAGGCTAGGAGGAATGGGGCCAGTGAGCTCGCAGCGAGTGAGCCAAAGGTAAGTGAGCTGAGTCAAGTTGCCGAGCTCCCAAGGAATTGGCCCAGGACTGAGGAGATTCCAGGCGAGGCTGAGATACTGGAGCTGTCGTAGTTGGCCGAGGAAGGGCGGCACACTCGTCCCGTTGAGGAAGTTCCCGTGGAGAGCCAGTTTGACAAGGCGGGGAAGCCTTCCAAAGCTCTCGGGAATCGGACCCGAGATATTGTTGTTGGAGAGGTCGAGAACCTGGAGGAATTGCAAGCGGTCGATGTGTTCGGGGAGGCTACCGACGACCCAGTTGGAAGACAAATTGAGGTGGGTGAGCTGAGTGCAATCGAGGAGGGCATCAGGGAAGGAGCCACCGAAGTCATTGAAGTAGAAGTTGACGGAGAGGAGGGAGGGGATGCGGCACATGAGGGTAGGGATGGGGCCATGGAGGCCAAAGTTGGACAAGTCGAGGGAGGTGATGGAGGAGTTAGGGGAGCAGGAGACGGCGGTCCAGGAGCAAGGGGGGAGGGGGGAGGAAGGGGACCAGTCATGGAGGTGGTCGGAGGGGTCTGAGAGGGAGGCTTTGAGGGAGAGGAGGGTGAGGGCGTCGGGGGGAAGCTTTTGGGCGAAAACGAGGAGATGATGATGGGAGCAACAACGAAGGAGAACAAGAAGAACCAGCAGCACAAGCTTCTTCTGCATTACGAAGGTGGCGGAAGCCATGGCTGCGGCTGCGGGATCTTAGAATACTTAAGATAGCTTCTCCTCCTCCACGTTTTATTAGACTCCCTCGGTCAACTTGAGTCAACACATGCCTCACATTAAGTCAAGCTCTGTCTTGTCAACCCAAGACGCATTCCCACGGGAGAAGTTTTTATCCTACCACTCACAATAAGTGTGCACCAGTGCTCTTGAGCACTCTAGTCTCCCTCTATGGATAGAGTTTAGATGGTCACGATACATTTGATAGAAACTTTCAATAAGTATTAGTAGCCACGCTGTCACTACTAGAGGGTTCATTATTCTTTTCCACATAAAAACTTGGGTTGTAACAAGTCCTATCTATCTTGAAATGTAAAAAGTGTTTATAAGTCTTGCTTTTGCTTTTATAGTATTATCTTTATTGGACATGGATAAGTATATATCTTCAATCATCTAAGAGACTATATTTATTCTTGGAAATGTCCTTATGAATCTATGATTATGTGCATGTGATTTTGTTCTTCGAATCATTATGCTATACATGCAAACATTTTGAAATGTTAAGGGGCCCACAGAAGAGAATACGAACCGTACGATTTGAAGCACTTATTTCAAAGAAGTCTCGATCCACACATTCGCAAGTCTCCATCAAGCCTGAAAGATTCGATCAACTTTGTTGGTCGTTAGAAGATCGTTCAAGGGTCATTGGAAGATCATTCAAGGGTCATTGTCAACATTGGATGATTGATGGAATACCTACACAGCTTAGATCAACTAGCTTGCCCATAAAAGCCAAAAGCTTCCTCGCTTTCTTCATGTTCAGCATACCCCAAGATCATTGTACTCCATGTAAGCACATTATGATCTCCTGTACATGTCCACCATAGTAGTTCTTCCCACAAATAAATCAAACTCAAAGCTAATGTAAAAAACATTGGAGTTGTTTATCCCCACGATGCATGCCACCAAAACCCCATGCGACACCGCTAGCCAGCGCTTGTGCTTCATCATCACCAACTGGTACCTCACAAAGTGTTGAGCTCTCTCAGATAGCAACAATTGTCCCCTGACTATGTGCTACGGCATGAGGAATCTGTTGAACTCTCTCAAACAGCAACAATCGTCCCCTCACTATGTGTTGAAGAGAAGAATATATGGCAAGCTTCACAATGGTTCAAGATCCTATCATGTAGGTTGTCAATCAGAAAAACTATTATTACAAATTTGCTTTAGTTAAGATCATTGCAAGATGATGTATAGGAAAATGACACTTAGGGAAATGATGCGCATATGATATACTAACGAAACTATATGTTCTAAGCAAACTTTACAATTCGAAAAGCCATCATTACTCCAAAATTTTGCTTGTCCTGCTGAGCAGCAGAAAGTAGATCAACCCTATAGAGCAGCAGATTAGTAGATCAAACTTGTACTCACATAGCATATTTCTATCAAGTGAGCTGCTACTGGAGGTTCTTAGCTACCTAGGTGCACTGCTAAGAGAGGCCTTGGCAAGGCAGATCTCTCTCTCTCTCTCTCTCTCTCTCTCTCTCTCTCTCTCTCTCTCTCTCTCTCTCTCTCTCTCTCTCTATCGCTCCCTCCCTCTCTCTCTCACCCTCTCTCTCTCTCTCTCTCTCTCTCTCTCTCTCTCTCTTTCTTCTCTCTCTCTCTCTCTCTCTCTCTCTCTCTCTCCCCCCCCCTTCCCTCTTCTCCCCCCTTCCCTCCTCTCCCTGTGTCTTCTCTCTCCGTGTGTCTCTTTGATCTACGTACGTGGCCGTGCCACACTTTGCCACTTGCATTGTGGGACCCATGCCCATCTAGCCTATCATAGCCACATAGACTACTGCATAGTCATAAAGCCCATCCGTTGTCATGTGGTCTCTTGCGAACTCTTGACTACCAACCGTCAACCAATGCCACATGGTGACCCCCACCCCATCAGGAGCTACTCTAATGTTTCCTACGTGCATGCCACATCATCAAGACTATCTATGTCTGTGGCGACGGCTATGTGCAGTTGTGCTGTGTCATGCTATGTGTCATCAATGCACAGTCCTCCCTCTGAATGTCATCCCCGACCTCCCCCTAACTTCCCCGAACCTCCCCCTACCTTCCTTGAACTTCCTGTTTTCCCCACCCTCCCGCAAAGCTCCCTCCTCTCCTTTGGAACCACATGGGGGTTCTCCTTGCCCTCCTTTTCCAAAACTTCTCCTTAAAGGAGTAGAAGATATTTGTAAAAAAAGCAGGTTTTTGTGACTCCAATTTTATTTTCTTCACGTCAAAATCAACCAAAATCAAAATTCTTCCATTCACTTGAGACTAAACCTCAGTTTTTCGTGAACACTGTAAGTGATACATGGTCAAGATACATTTGATAGAAACCTCAATAAGTATTTAGTAGCCAAGTTGTCACTTCTTCAAGGTTCATTATTATTTTCCACAAAAAAACTTGGGTTGTAACAAGTACTATCTATCTTGGAAATATAAAAAGTGTTTATACTTTCTTTAATTTTTATAGAAGTATCTTTAATGGACATGGATAAGTATTTATCATCAATCATCTAAGAGACTATATTTATTCTTGGAAATGTTCTTAAGAATATATGATTATGCGCATGTGATTTTGTTCTTCGAATCAATATGCTCTACATGCAAACATTTTCAAACATCAAGGGGCTCACAGAAGAGAATACGAACAATACGATTTGCAACACTTATTTCAAAGAAGTTTCGATCCACATGTTTGCAAGTCTCCATCAAGCCTGAAAGATTGGTGTGAGGTTCAGGGAGTTTTTTGTATATAGGTATCTTGCATGACCCATAACTTAGGCATTGCTACCACAGCACTAGCAACCACTTATCCTACACTGCCGTCGCCATGATATCCTAAAATTCATTGCAAAGTGCTATACAAAAACAATCCCCTTTAGGCTAGTTATCTTTAAATGCCAAATTTCAACCATCAGGCTGCTTAAGACATTAGAGTAATCCTATTTCATCGCTTCATGCACCTTGTGTATTAAGTAGTCGTGTATTAAATCAAGATCCATCCGAGTTTAGTTTGGTCAACTAAAATAAGATCGGTTAATAGTTTACTGGAGCAGACCTAAGATAATTCGTATATGCTCACAAAATACTATGTTCACATATTACTGACACTAAGAATGAACCAACTATCTTAGGTATTAACACATAAGGACGTTGACACAAAATAAGGTATTATGAGCACCATATCTATCATGGATGATGGGAAATTCCTAATTCCCAACTATCTTATCAACCTCTTTGTAGCAAGCATCTCCCAACTCTTTAGGCCAGTCTGATGCACTATCATAGACCTCATTACACATTCAAGCCACCAACTACTTGCTACTCCCTTCCATCTTGTACGCCCATAGTAACTCCTCTTTTTGTTGGGGGTCCTCTTCGTCCTACTCTCGGTGCTCTATATATCCTCGAGCCTCCACCATGTCCTACCAAAAGAAACCTACATCATGAGCTTGAGAAGTACCTTAAGGAATAGGAAATGAGTATTCATCGTATCTGCTGCCTCCATATCAAACAGTTAGTTGCAAAGCATGTCCTTCTTATAGCTATTTTTCTCCCTTGTTGTCTCTGGGTCTATTCCTACGTAGAGGTTATCTAAAAGTGTTCTCAAATAGAGCAAGAGAATTGCAAAGGTTTTTGGATATGCCATAGATTTGTTGTAGGTGGATCGGTCGACAGAGTTGTGGGGCTAGGTTTTAGAATGGGCTCTTAGTTTTAGGGAGAGAGTTTGTTGAGCCCATCCTTCTCGTTCTTCTTTCATACAACGTGACATGTCCACCACTCATCATTCGGCTAAGGTGGGTAGTCTCGTATGTCAGTGTGTTGGAACTCTAGGAAAGATATGCAAAGATAATGTCCGAGCAATGACTTCCATACATGGAAGTTATTGAAAGAATCACAAATACATGGGGTGATGTCACAAGAATCTATGAGAGCTCCAAAATGAATGAATTGTAAATGAATCCTAAATCTTAAATGAATGAATTGTATGACATTAATATTCATATTGTAATAATAGAAGCAAACCACTACACTGGTGGTAGTTAATATCCTAGTGTGTAAGAGAGTTCATTGAGCCCGGCCTTCTCATTCTTCTTTCATACACAACAAGACAAAGCACCCATAGACATGCGCACAGATGCATTTACTGAACTAAATAAAAAACTTACGGGCGCGTCTATTTGCGCGTCTATTTTCGCATTTGGAGACCCTCGTCTAATTGCACGTCTATATATCAGACACACACGCATATAGACACGCACTTAGACGCATAAATAGACGCACTTATAAACGCGTTTATAGATGCAAATATAGACGCGAGTCGAACAGACAGACGCATATATAAACACGTTTTTACACGCACTGATAGACGCGCTTTTTTTTTTTTTTTAATTTACAGAATGCTGTGTATGTTGTGTATGCTATATAGTTACAAGAATCCCATATCCACATTGTGTAATTCAATTCTTATAGCCAAACGCATTTTAATTACAATTCCAAATAAAACATTACAACTCCAAGACACAATAAAATTGAAAGCTCAAAAAGTGCTTGTATATACATATAGCATGAAGCTAAGCCATGTCATGTGGCTTCAAGTACAAAAAATAAGAGGAGTGTATATACAAGAGGCACAAAGCCAAGCCAATGGCTTTAAGTACAAAAAAGAGTAGCTAGCACTACTTTTACAACTAATCTATGTTCTCCAGGTCCTCGCTCCCTTCCACACTCCCTTCTGTGCTCCCTTCTGCGCCTCCTTCCTCTTCCTCATCGTCTTGTGCGCGGGCCTGTAAACAAGGGACAACATATATCAATGTATGAAAAATCAAATCTTTACTTATAATTTTGGCATTATTTAATTACTTTCAAATACCTGGGGGGCCGCTCCAGTAGCTCGGGTATACTGCTCCTCAGTAATCAACCCGTCATCATAGAAGTGCCTCCATGTATCTCCTCTATGATGGTGGCGGTGGTAGGCTGTCTCCACAGGAGTAGGGTATCTACCCATGATCTCAAGCTGCATGACGACACACTTTGCGGAGGGATTAGTACAAAGAAACAACCTCCTAATAAACTACATAGGCAATATAATTTGAGATCGATACTTACAAATTGGGCCTCCCATGATTCAACACCCTCTGCTCCAAAATGCGCGCTTCCATATTCCTCCATCTGGATCCTCCGTGCCTCCACGTGCTGCAGACTGGGGTCCTCCCTCGCTGACTTCATTGCCTTCTTCCACTCACGCTCGTGAGCGGTGTGGGGTGGGCCCCTTGGTGGTTGACCTGCCTCAAGCCTGGCAAGCTCCGCTAGTGCCTGCCTCTTAAGCGAAGATATTTTATTGCTAAGTATCATAACAATCTTTGACTTGGCCCATTTATCAGGTGAACTGGCGATTGGGGGGGTTAGGATACCTAGAGCGAACAGTAGCGAGCGTCTCAGCCGCCAACCTCTTTGGGTGGTCTTTGTAGTGGATAAAGCAATCTCTGTAATTGTTAGCAATTACAAAGCACATGAAGGCCATGATGTCCTTCCCCCGCGCATCCATCAAGATGCCTCCTATCTGAGTGATGTCATAATAAATCATACCATCACCTAGAGGCACGTCTAAATCATCTGAATCATCATCCTCCCCACTGCCACATGGCCCAAAGCACTGTGCCATGCATCCCCAACCGCTCTCCCTGCTACTACGCCTGCTACCCTGTCGTGTCGAGCTCGTACGCTGGCCACTTGTAGTTAGAGACTGCACGGGACTACGCTGACCACTCGTAGCTGGAGAACCGAGTCTCGATGGCATAGGAATACGTCGACGGCTCTACGAGATAGAAGGGCCTCTTGACGGCATGGGGAAAGGGGCATAAGATGGGATGGCAGAAGGGACATAAGACGGCATGGGGGAAGGGGCATAAGACGGTATGGGGAAAGGGGCATAAGACGGTTGTGCTGACTCCGTTGGGGTGATCTCAGGCGGTGTGGGGTGGCTTGGAGTCTGTAGTGCCGACTCCTGGGGAGTGTTTAGAGTTCCTGTCATATACCCGTATAACTCTGCAGGACTAGGAGGGTGCCCTAAAAGGTTATATAAGTCCTTCCAAATAGATTCTCGGGGATCAGGTGAGCTGGAAGCGCTTCCTGGCCACATGTTGAACTGGAAAAAAGGAAAAAAATCTATTACTGATGAGCTGAGAAGAAAGGGGAAAGGAAGAGAGGCTTACTGTCAGAGCACGTCTATAGATGCGTCTGATTTGCGCATCTATAGATGCATCTAACAGAGTGTCTAATAGAGTGTCTAACAGAGCATTTAATAGAGCATCTAACAGAGTGTCTAACAGAGCATCTATCGACACGTCTGTCTATGTCTGCAAACAGGCTAGATGCGCGTTTAGACGTGCCTATAGACGCGCTTTTAGATGCGCTCTGAGATGCGCTTATAGACGCACTCCGACAGACGGGATTCCTAAAAAGTAGAAAAGGACTACGCCCGACACAAACGTGACACTGATACCCAGTATGGAAGGTTCTTCTTTCTTTTTCAAAGTTGCTTCTCCTCCTTGTTCGTCCTCCTCTCCTTTAAGCTTAGAAGTAAGTGTGGGTGCCTTCCTATTAAGTGTAAGCTTGGAAGTAAGTATGGGAGCCTTCCTCTTAAGCGTCGAAACTATGGATCTGCTAATAAGGAAGGAAGCAAGCTGCGCGAAGTATAAGTAATGTGAAGAAAAGCAAAGCAACTAAATACATAGAGTAGACGCGCTTTTAGACGCGCCTTTAGACGCAATTTTAGACGTGCTTTTAGACGCACCTTTAGACACGCCACAGAGTTTAAATTAAACATTTGAAGAATAGCACTTTTGGTGGATTGTTTGTTTGTAGGATGTCTTCATCTTCAACAAGTAGCTCCAGTGAGGATGAATCCCTCCGTATCCACCATCGCGAAATGTGGTTGGAGCAAAAATTCAAATGTCTATGTGATCGATGTCGAGGAAACATGTATCGTGCACACAGGATTACACTCAATCATATCTCAAAGTATGGAGAATGGGATGTGACCGTAAACAAGGTAAGGGTTTGTAAGTTAAGGTTGATTGAGATACCTATGGGTGTTCATATGTTTGAGTTATGATCCCGTTTTAATTTGATACAGGATGCAATGCCACACCTGCATATGTTACCCTATGCTCGCCGTGAGGAGGCGAAGCGTTGGCGATATGAGGTGGGATCTTCAGGAGGGACCATTACGGATGCATGGAATGATGGTGATAGTAGCCCTCCGCCATTACCTCATGAAGCCGTGGAGGAGGAGGTGTTTGATGATATGGTGCGGGATTTATATGTCCATCAAGGGAAGGATAATAGCATGGAGCAGGATGATCTTTTTACTGCAGCATCGACTCCACTATTTGAGGGGTGCACATTCTCTATTCTACATGCCTCCCTTGAGTTACTAAACTTGCAAACCATCTATGGATGGAGCAATGCAAGTTTGAATGCATTACTCAAGTAAGCTTTAAAATCGATTTTGCAAACATGGTGAATTATGCTAGTGGGTCAATTACTCGAATGCTTGTCCTCATTTATGGTCTTCACGTGCAGGCTATCGTGTAAAATGCTTCCAAGGGAGAATAAACTACCAACCTCAAGAGATATGGCAAGGCAACATGTGACCTCTCTTGGAGGATTAGATTACAAGCGCATCCATGCATGTGTCAATGATTGCATTTTGTTTCGTGGACTACATAAGGATGCACAAGAGTGTCCTACTTGTGGAGAGGCAAGATATAGAGTACATCTCAAAACCTTGGACGTGCCTCGTAAGGTATTGTGACATTTTCCCATAATCCCTCGCATCCAACATATGTTCAAGTGCAAATCTATTGCAGAGCTCATGTCGAGGTGCATGATGTGAGCAGGCCTCCCTCGTCACGAGACTTCAACTGCAAAGTAGTCTTGATGTGGACGATGCATGACTTCCCAGGCTATGGCGAGTGTTCAGGTAAGCATTGCATTTTTAATTATGAATAGGCAAAGGATGTGGCACCCTAAAGCCACCTTCCACTCTTAATTGCATCTATTGTTTAGGTCTCACTACATCGGGTTACCATGCATGTCCTGTTTGTGGTCCTTCGCTAGTTGCCTCACGGGTAGATGCATTGAATAAGGTCATCTATGAGAATCACCATCAATTTCTCCCACCTGATCATCCTAGATATGTTGCCCGTTGGAATGAAGTCCTCCCACAATCACTCACCACGGGAGATTGGATGAGAATTTGGGACAGTTCCATGACTCCTCCACCACTTGGCATGAGCCAATAAGGGTTTGTAACTATTGGCTAGAAGTAAAGATTGGCTATATTGGCTGAAAGTAAAGATTGCACATTGACACTTTATTTTGTTTAGATACTCCATCTTTTATCGTTTACCATATTGGTCCCACCTCAAGATCAATCACCTGCTTGATCCCATGCATATCTTCAAGAATGTGGCATTTACCATTTGGGAGCATTTGAATGGGACACGAGATTCGACAGGCATAAGGGAGGATCTACGTACCACAGGGAGGATGCGTGAAGCTTGGCCTCAAGAGAGACCAAATGGGCGTGTTTTTTTACCTCGTGCACTGTGGATGTTATCAAAGCTAGAGATGGCGACGATGAAGCACGCTATTACTACAATTCATACTCCCACTGGATGCATGAGGTGTTTGAAGGGAGCCTTTACAAAGAGCAAGAAAAGAGGTGTAGAGCAATTATATGGCTTGAAATCTCATGATGGGCACAAGATGCTCCAAGTAAGTATTTTATGTGCATAATATCTTTTTCATTTCAAATTTGTGAGTGAATAGCTATAAGCAACTAATCAACCACCTCCTCGCGGGTTCAGTTCATACTACCTACTAGCATTTCACATAGTGCATCGAAGGACATGAAAGATTGTATTTACAAGATGGGCGAGCTTGTGAGGTATGTGAGCTCAAAGGAAATAGATCCCACCATGCTTGAGAATGCTCGAGTTATGTCAGTGGAGGCGGTTTGTTTAGTGGAGGAGAATTTTCCACATTCTATTCTCACAAGCCAACTACATCTCATAGTGCATTTGGTGGATGAGATTGCTATATGCGGTACTATACATGCATGATGGTTGTTCTTCCTGGAGCACTTCATGAAGACCTTGAAGGGCTTCGTGAGACAAAATGAAAGATTCGAAGGTAGCATGTTGGTTGGTACAAGAGTCACTTGTATATATTTCTGAGTTTCTTGTTGATGTGGATAGCTCTCTCCCACGACTATGGAGAGATGATGAAGACCTAAGGATGACCTCTATTGTGCCTCAAGGGAAAGGACGCAACAAAGTAATAGACACGGAGTTGCATAATAGTATCAACCTCTTTTGCATGCTTAATAGTGATGTGATGAAAGATGGGTGACAAGATACGAGGATGCAAAGGCAAGAAGACAAGAAGAAGGGGCCCTCTTTCGTACACACCACGGATCTCGTGTGCCATACCCTCAGTATCTAAGAGCACTTCCAAAGGATATTCATGTGGATTGGCTACTTGATGAAATGGAGAAAGCAGAGAAAGATGAGGGGATGCATATAACAATGGAAGAATGGGAGTATGCTAGGGGATGCATGAGCAAGTTCAGTATATAGAATGTTATGCATAAGTTAGGAGCTTTCAATAATTTAGATTGCTTATTTAATTGATTTTTTCTTGGTGTAGTGCACTATGTTCAATGCTATATGGTGTGAGGGCAAGCATTTTCGAACACAACGGATTGATGATAAGAGAAACACACAAGATTGCGGCATCATTGCTAGCTTTGAGGGAGCCAATGGAGCCATGGATGATTATTGTGGCATAATCCAAGATATTATTATGCTTGACTTTCGACGCTTCTTTGTGTATGTTTTGGATGTAAAGTGGTTTAAGGATGTGGTGGAAAGAGGCCCTAATGCAACAATCAAATGCCATGCAAGTGGCTTTGTAACTATTGACTCCACAAAGTTTTGGCAAAGTAGGAAGGACACACTAGTACTACCGCAACAATGTGAACAGGTACTGTGCACACATATAAAAATACTCGCTTTTAAATATTTGATGCAAGAAAAGTAACATGATTGTATTTGTGTTTGAATTAGGTTGTCTATCAACCAATGATGGATAATAATAGATGGTGGCATGTCATACCTATTATGCCACGTTCCAAAGTGATGTATAGTACATTTACTAATATGGAGCGTATGGAGGATGATCATGGCCATGGACGTGATGATGATCGTGATACGAGAGAGGAGGATGATCATGAGATAGGAGATACAGATATTGAGGCCATTACCCATGAGGACGAGCCTACCATTCGAGATGCTGATTTCGATGAGCACATGAGTGGCACAAGTAGTAGTGGGTTGAATGTATTTGTAGATCTAAACACTTGTTTGGATTTTGAAGTAAATAGTTTGGCAAGGGTTGATCTCATTGAGGATGAGATTGAACTGTAGCCCCATAATTGATATTGGCAAAACTATTTTACATATTGTCTCATTCTCCTCATCTCACTTAATTCTTGTATATGTGGGCTTGCAAAAAATTATGTGCTTTGGTAATCATGGGCAATGTTTGGAAAGCAATGATGTACACCAAAATCTCACTTTCTATATTCTCTGGTTTGCGTCTATTTATGCATCTAAATGTGCGTCTGATTCTCAGTATAAATGCGCAAATAAACGTGCTAATACACGTGCAAATAGACGCGCTAATAAACACGATGTTAGATGGGCCCGTATTTTCTCAGGTTAGACGCGCACGTAGATGCGGTAATTTACGCGCAAATAGACGAGCTTTTAGATGTGCATTTAGACGCGCCCGTAATTCCTCTACTAAAGCAACACCTATAAATGCGCCCGCTATTTTGTGCGTCTACCAAGCGCGTCTATAGTTGCTTTGTGTTGTTGTGATATGACCTAACATGTCCCACCTCTAATCATTCGGCACTTAAATAAAGAGCGAGTTCATTGAGCCCGACGTTCTCATTCTTCGTTCATACGCCTGACATGTCCACCTCTCATCATTTGAGTGAGGTGGGTAGTCTTCTATGTCAGCGTGTTGGAACTCTAGCAAAGATGTGCAAAGATAATCTGTGAGCAACTCCGTCTAATCAAAATCAATCATCTCACGTTATGGTCCTTGGGCTATCAAAGGACACTATCTAATCACATAGCTGAGAAAAAATCCTTCAATCACTTCGGAAATATTTTGATATTGCATCTATATATATTATTATATGTATGTATATTTGTATGTATGTATGTATGTATGTATGTATGTATGTATGTATATATATATATCTCTCTTAATAACTGCACTCACATTGAGAAATATGAAATCCCATAACTAATCCACAATTCCTAAACAAATGAATTGTATGCCGTTCATCTTGTAATAATAATAATAGAAGCAAACCACCACACTAGTGGTAGTTAATATCCTAGTGTGCAACCAACCATTGCGCTGGCAACCAACCACCATGCTAGTGGCAATTAAGTTAATATTTTAGTAACAACAGAAGCAAACCACCGCGGTGGTGGCAATTAATATCTTAGTGTGCAACCAACCTCGAAGCTGCAACCAACCAATGCTATACTACAACGAATCACATTGATGCAAAGTTTTATCCTGAAATAAATACATTGCCCAAGTAAACTTGGGAACATTAATAATTCAATAGATCTATACTATTTCTTAAGGAGGTAGGGCTTCACGAGAGGCTGCCACATGCACACCGATCCAATGTGGTAGGTATGTAGAGGTTTGGGAAGACGACGCTCGAGGTTAGGAGGAGCTTTGGTGGTTGCATGGACTTACCACATGGTGGGCATGGCAGGCGTGACATCAAAAATGTGGCCCACAGATATCGGCGCAAGGGATAGCGGGGCAAGGGGTAGAGCATGCCAGAGTGCTGCGTGGTGCCATCGCACGGAACGGAGAGCATGACAATGTGGTAGAGTGCCATGTGGCGTGACATCGTGCCAGCGTGGCACAGTAAATGATGATGAGGGGGCAAAGCAAGCCGCATGGCGGAAGCGACAGAACAGGACTAACATGTGGCCATCACTTGGTTGTGCAAACTACAAAGGGTCAGACTCCAGAGGCCCCGCAACTTAATGAGCTGCTCACATGTTAAGAGAAGAGAGACGACACAATCTGACAAGAGAGGAGAGCCGACACATCTGAGAGAGGAGAGGCAAGTCAAGCGACATAGTCTAACACGGAAGGAGAGATGAGAGTGTAGAGAGGAGAGAGATGAGAGTGTAGAGAGGAGAGAGAGAAGAGTGTAGAGAGAGAGAGAGGAGAGTCTAGAGAGAGAGAGTTTAGAGAGGAGAGGAGAGAGTCTAGAGAGAGAGAGATGAGTCTATAGAGAGAGGAGTCTAGAGAGAGAGGAGAGTCTAGAGAGAGAGAGGAGAGGAGAGGGAGGAGAGAGAGGGAGAGGGAGAGGAGAGAGAGAGAGAGAGAGAGAGAAAGAGGAGAGGGAGGAGAAAGAGAGAGAGAGAGAGAGAGAGAGAGAGAGAGAGAGAGAGAGAGAGAGAGAGAGAGAGAGAGTATTATTTAATACTTACTATAATATAATATATTAAATTATATATTTTCCTCTCATTATATATATATATATATGTAAACACACACAAACACACCCCTCGAGAGAGAGACATAATCTATGATATATTATATATTACTTAATATTAATTCAAATATTATATAAAATAAGATATTGTATAATATATTCTATTATATAATATAATGTATAATATTATATTATATTATATATATTAGAGAAGAGAGAGAGAAGCAAGAGGAGAGACAGAGGAGAGAGAGGAGAGGAAGTGTGTGTGTGTGTGTGTGTGTGTGTGAGAGAGAGAGAGAGAGAGAGAGAGAGAGACTATACATACATACATACATACATACATACATACACACACATATATATATATATATATATACATATATATATATAATGAGAGAGAGAAAAGTATAATATAATATATTATACTATATTAAAATAAATATTAAAGAATACATCTTTTATATAATATTATATATGTATATATACGTATATATGTGTGTGTGTTTGTGTGTGAAGGGGGGGAGAGAGAGAGAGAGAGAGAGAGAGAGAAAGAGAGAGAGAGAGAGAGAGAGAGAGAGAGAGTCATGGGAAAGGATGATTGTGGCAATCGTCACATGTTGCTGAGCGGGGACACGGGGACAGTGGTGAGAAGGGGGAGGGCAGAGGTAGACAAACGACCCGTGGTAGATCAAGGAAGTGTAGGGAAGCCAAGTTAGTGTCAGGAGTTAGCCCCAGTAGTGAGAGAGAGAGAGAGAGAGAGGGGGGGGGCAGATTATTTTATATATATATAAAGCTATATATTTATTTATTTACAAACATATATATATATATATATATATATATATATATACATATTTATAGTTACACACACACATAATTTATATATATTTATATATATAAACAAATATATATATATCGATATATAGATATACATACATACACACACTCATAGACATACATACATACATACATACATATACTCATATATATATATATATATATGCTAAGAGAGAGAGAGATAATATAATATATATTATATTACATTATCTTACTATTATAAATCACATATGGTAGATCGAGCAAGTGAATCAAAGCTAGCAGACTCCCGTCGCATTGCGTGTTGCTGAACGGGGACCTAGGGACAGTGCTGAGAGGGGGGGAGGGTAGAGGTAAACAACACGATGCATAGTAGAAAGCACACATGGAAGATTGGGAAAGTGTAGCGAGTCAATAAGGGTGGCAGTGGCTAGGTCATCCAATGAATGAGGGTGGTTCACGGGACAGGACTTGGGAGTTAGGAGTCTGCCAATAGAGAGAGAAAGAACTAGAGAGAGACATATAATATAATATATACTATAATATATATTATATTATATCAAACTTAATATCTTCATGTGTGTGCATGTGCATGTATGTGTGCATGTGTGTGCATGTCTGTGTGTGTGGGGGGGGGTTAGAGAGAGAGAGACAGTCATGGGAAAGGATGATTGTGGAAAGCACCGCATGTTCCTAAGTGAGGATGTGGGAACAGTGTTGAGCAGGGAGAGGGCAAAGATACACAACACGACGTGTGGCATAAATCACATGTGGCAGATTGGGGAAGTGTAGTGAAGCCAGGTTAGTGGGTCAACAAGGGTGGCATGTGGGACAAGACTCAGGAGTCAAGAGTTGGCCAATAGAGAGAGAGAGAGAGAGAGAGAGAGAGAGAGAGCAAGGGGGAAGAGAGGTAGAGAGAAAGGGGGGAGATTTTTACTATTTATATACATATATATATTTATATAAATAAATAATTACACACACACATACACTCACTTTTAGCAAAACATTGATCATGAGGGGGATGAGCAATAATGTCAGAGTGTGACCAAGTGATGAGCAATACTATAAGAAATTGTATATGTATGTATAAATGAAACCTATTGTGCCTAAGGAATGTGTGCGGGTGTGGGTGTGGTTTTAGAGAGAGATATGTGTGTGTGTGTGTGAGAGAGAGAGAGAGAGAGAGAGAGAGAGAGAGAGAGTCATGGATCCTTATGATTGTGGCAATTGTCCATCACTTTTGTCTTTCACCTATTCTACCACAATTCTGAGGCATGAGTTGACACACCTCTAACAAAACCTCATTCATGAGGGAGATGAGCTAAACTACAAAGTAGAGGAGGACACTCACTAAATTAAGCCAAAGGTGAACCCAAAGCTATCACAACCCTTGAGGCTCAAATCAACACACTTCTAAAAACACTGATCTTGAGGGGGATGACCAATAACGTTAGTGACATCAGGTGAAAATACAAGATTTATACCAATATTTATGGAAATGCAATATACATGAAGGTTATTGCAATTAGGAATGTTTGTTGGTGTAGGAGTTTAGCATCCAATGCTTGCCAACAGCATGAGTTCTCTCTCTCTCTCTCTCTCTCTCTCTCTCATGGAAATCCTATCTATCTAAAAATTGAATGTTGACCATCTATACATCTCCCATAGTGTCCTGTAATGAAGATTGAGTGTGTGTTAGCATCTTCTACTAAGTGTGATCCTCCTCTTATTTGATTGCTTGAGCGAAATACAACATCGATAGAAAGATGAGCCCAAAACAATTACTGGGTTTCTTCAAATTAGGGTTTGAATTGTTGAAATGTGCATTTAGCATCTATGTAAAAACTCACGATTGATTCAATTAAGTGGAACCCAATCTCAATTCAATGTTCCTAAGGAAGTATAAAATTTAAAAAGCATGATGCATGGGTGAATTAATTAAGCAATTTTTTCTTTGCCAAGGTGCTTGATTCAATATCCACTTGAGGGAGATCCAATTTTTCACATGATGGAATTAAATTAGAGGAGCCACGACAATAATCTTGGCTACAATGTTTTTGATCTTGATAATCCCACATTATTAGAATAGGCTAAATGAAGCATTGTAAAGTAGAGAGAACCCATGATCTAGGAAAATATTTATGGAAAGGTAATATATCACTTACATTTTATGATCCCACCTTCAGACCCAGCGAAGCAGGTCTCTACCCATCATAGATGGGTCATGCTGCTCGTTACATACAGAGTACACATGTTACATCTCAAAGACTCCTTTCCTTCAGAGGGACTGGTTCCACATTGCTTTGATCAAGTTGCCTTTTTTAGCTCCCTAATTGTAGGCTTGGCCCTCCTTGCTCCTTTCCTGAAGTGGGCTAGTTCCTCCCTTCAAGGGTTGGTTCCACATTGCTTCAATAAGGTTTCCTTTTTGAGCTCCCTAATTGCAGGCTCGGCCCGCCTTGCTCGGGATGGTTCCTCCCTTTAGGGGCCCAACCCCTCCCTTCATTTCACTTCCTCTTTCCTTGCTTTGATCTCCTTGGTTTTAGGCTCGGCCCTTCTTTCTGCTTTCCTGAAGGGGGCTGGTTCCTTCCTTCAAGCTCCTTTTCTTTGCAATCAGTTTTGGCCATCTTCAATTCAAGCTCCTTATCTTTTGCAATTTCTGCCCAAATGGCAAATTAAGTTGCAACATCTACTTTCTTGTTGTAGATAGCTATAGCAAGCAGGAACTATTTATATAAATAAATAATTACACACACATACACTCACTTTTAGCAAAACATTGATTATGAGGGGGATGAGCAATAATGTTAGTGCGACCAAGTGATGAGCAATACCATAAGAAATTGTATATCTATGTATAAATGAAACCTATTGTGCCTAAGGAATGTGTGCAGGTGTGGGCATGGCTTTAGAGAGAGATATGAGAGAGAGAGAGAGAGAGAGAGAGAGAGAGAGAGTCATGGATCCTTATGATTGTGGCAATTGTCCGTCACTTTTGTCTTTCACCTATTCTACCACAATTCTCAGGCTCAAGTTGACACACCTCTAACAAAACCTCATTCATGAGGCAGATGAGCTGAACTACAAAGTAGTTGAGGACACTCACTAAATTAAACCAAAGGTGAACCCCAAGCTATCACAACCCTTGAGGCTCGAATCAACACACTTCTAAAAACACTGATCTTGAGGGGGATGACCAATAACGTTAGTGACACCAGGTGAAAATACAAGATTTATATCAATATTTATGGAAATGCAATATACATGAAGGTTATTTCAATTAGGAATGTTTGGTGGTGTAGGAGTTTAGCATCCAAGGCTTGCCAACAGCATGAGCTCTCTCTCTCTCTCTCACTCTCTCTCTCTCTCTCTCATGGAAATCCTATCTATCTAAAAATTGAATGTTGACCGTCTATACATCTCCCATAGTGTCCTGTAATGAAGATTGAGTGTGTGTTAGCATCTTCTACTAAGTGTGATCCTCCTCTTATTTGATTGCTTGAGCGAAATACAACATCTATAGAAAGATGAGCCCAAAAAAATTATTGGGTTTCTTCAAATTAGGGTTTGAATTGTTGAAATGTGCATTTAACAACTATGTAAAAACTCACAATTGGTTCAATTAAGTGGAACCCAATCTCAATTCAATTTGCCTAAGGAAGTATAAAATTTAAAAAGCATGATACATAGGTAAGTTAATTAAGCAATTTTTTCTTTGCCAAGGTGCTTGATTCAATATCCACTTGAGGGAGATCCAGTTTTTCACATGATGGAATTAAATTAGAGTAGCCACGACAATAATCTTGGCTACAAAGTTTTTGATCTTAATAATCCCACATTATTATAATAGGCTAAATGAAGCATTGTAAAGTAGAGAGAACCCATGATCTAGGAAAATACTTATGGAAATGTAGTATATCACTTACATTTTATGATCCCACCTTCAGACCCAGCGAAGCAGGTCTCTACCCATCATAGATGGGTCATGCTGCTCGTTACATACAGAGTACACATATTACATCTCAAAGACTCCTTTCCTTCAGAGGGACTGATTCCACATTGTTTTGATCAAGTTGCCTTTTTTAGCTCCCTATTTGCAGGCTTGGCCCTCCTTGCTCCTTTCCTGAAGGGGGCTGGTTCCTCCCTTTAGGGGTTGGTTCCACATTGCTTTAATAATGTTTCCTTTTTGAGCTCCCTAATTGCAGGCTCGGCGCTCCTTGCTCGAGATGGTTCCTCCCTTTAGGGGCCTAGCCCCTCCCTTCATTTCACTTCCTCTTTCCTTGCTTTGACCTCCCTGTTTTAAGGCTCGGCCCTTCTTCCTCCTTTCCTGAAGGGGGCTGGTTCCTTCCTTCATGCTCCTTTTCTTTGCAATCAGTTTTGGCCGTCTTCAATTCAAGCTCCTTATCTTTTGCAATTTCTGCCCAAATGGCAAATTAAGTTACAACATCTACTTTCTTGTTGTAGATAGCTGTAGCAAGCAGGAACATTTGATATGTCCATGACCTGTACATACCAAGCTTGCATACACAAACATCCCAAAGCGAAAAACATGCACAGGGTGGTAGCATGCAGGCCATCAAATCATGCAGTCATCTATGATGGGGGTATGGCAGACAATTCATTTTGAACCCTACTGCATAACAAGATAAGCGTCCGATTTAACCATTGTGTCCATCAACATCATAGTCTGGCTCTATACATAACACTTATCTCATTAATTTTGGACTCATATGTCTACATTTGGACTAATCCTAAAAATCTTTCCCAAATGAAAAGTTTACTTTATGAAAATTTCATTCGAGAATTTAAAGTTTACTTTATGGTACTGTCATTTCCACATAATAAAATTCACAATATCTCTCTATAATCGCTTTATGCCATGCTCCTGCAGGAACCTTGCAATCTTATTTGAGAGGTACTCTCCCCCTCCACTTGACCTTAGACATTTTATTTGCAAGCCTATTTCTTTTTCAACCATAGCTTTAAAAGCTTTGAAATGCCCAAACACTTCACTTTTCTTTTTCATAAAATACACCCAAACTTTTATGCTATAGTCATCAATAAAAGTGACAAAATAATGACAACCTCCAATAGATGCAGCTTTAGTAGTCCGCACATCAGAGTGGATTAATTCCAATGGCCTCTTACTCTCTTGAACATGTTTAGGAAATGCTTTCCTTGCCTATTTTCCAAATTGACAGGCTTCACATACCTTATGCATTTCTACAACCTTGAACTTAGGCAATCCTGCAACAATATTTTGGGCCTACATTAATTTAAGTCGATGTACATTAACATGACCAATGCGTTTATGCCAGATATCAATATCTGCAACTACACCGGTCCCATGTGCAAACATTGCTGCACTCAATTCAGGCATGTCCGCATCCAACGTAAACATCATGCCCTTCTTCTTCCCTTTTGCTATCAAGCGACCTTTATTTTTTATATCCTCAACAAAGCATCCATGAGGATTAAATCTAACCTACAAGCCCTGCTCAACCATTTGACCAATAGAAACCAGGTTCTTGGTGATATTTGGGACATGAAATACATCTAACAATATTTCTTTTTCCCATCCTACATAGACAAAGTAATTTTACCAATCTGCACAATAGGATGTGCAGTATCATCACCAGTCTCCACAAATCTTGGTCTTTCCATTTTCCTTGGATCGTGCATCCATTCTGCATGACCTGTCATGTGGTTTGATGCACTTGAGTCAACATACCACACATCATTGCTTCCTTTTGCACTTGTCACAGAATTGGTCATGTGCTGCACCATAAACAAATGCTCATTTCTGTCATCACCCTGTCTACTAGAGGATGCATAATTGCCTTGCTGCAATTTTCTAATCATGATGTCATATTGCTTTTTATAGCAGTCTTTAACCATATGATCCATTTTACCATAATACTAGCATTCAACATTGTTGTTTGCATTTTGGCCTCTCTGCCATCCACCACGACCTCTTTGGCTCCCCCTACCTCTAAAGTTACCACGTCCTTCTCCATACGACTAGTTTTCTTGAATTTGCTGCATATTCTAATTTCTGCCATGGCCTCCAGATTGGCTTGCTCTACCTCTGCCTCTACCTCTTCCAGCATTTGAGTAGAAGATAGTTTCTTTTGAAGTTCCTCCTAAAGAAGATGCACCACCATTTCTCTGCTCTTTAGAAATTAGAAGAGCAATCAACTCCTCAAAATCAAGAAATTTTTCATGGATGGCAATGGATGTCCGGAATTGTGCTTAATCCTTTCCTAGACCATTCAACCTCACAGAAACTAAGTCATCATCTTCCACTGGCGACCCAATGGAAGCAAGTGCATCTACAATCTTCTTCACCTTGATGTGGTAGTCATTGATGCTAATATTTTCTCTCTGCACATTATGCAACTCCTGCTTGAGCTGCATTTTCCTGGCTTGCGTATTTGTGCTATACATTTTTGTCAAAGTATCCCATGCATCCTTTGGTGTGCTTGCATCCTGAATATGCACAATCATAGAATTTGAAATACTGATAGACAGGTAGTACATAATTTTTTTGGCTCTCTCATGCCATCCTTTAAATGCCTGCACCTCCTGTTGATTGGGAACATTAGGAATAACTGCTTCTTGTTCAGCTCCAGTATTGAACTCCGAATTTGGAAAAATATTAGGCAATCTTAACCCCCCCCAAAAAAAAATATATTAGGCATCCTTGATTTGTTGGGAACCATTATTTGGGGCATGGAGAGACATTCCCCTAAAAAAATTTTGATAAAAAATAGCCAGATGGCCCTAGGTGGACCCCGTCTAGCCAAAAGTCACGCCTGCTCACACCTAGGGCCATCTGGCCATTTTTTTTCAAATTGTTTTTGGGGGAATGTCTCTCCATGCCCCAAACACTGTTGGGGCCTGTCTAGCCAAAAGTCGCGCTTTCTCACACCTAGGGCCATCTGGCCATTTTTTTTCAAAATTTTTTTGGGGGAATGTCTCTCCATGCCCCAAACACTATTGGGGAACAATGAAAAAAATGGCCAGATGGCCCTAGGTGTGAGGCCCTAGGTGTGAGCAGGCACGACTTTTGGCCAGGGTCCCTATTTGGCCAAAAGTCATGCCTGCTCACACCTAGGGCCATCTGGCCATTTTTTTCATAGTTTTTTTGGGGGAATGTCTCTCCATGCTCCCAAAAAATTTTGAAAAAAAATGGCAAGATGGCCATAGGTGTGAGCAGACAGGCCAAAAGTCACGCCTACTCACATCTGTGGCCATTTGGCCATTTTTTTCCAAATTTTTTTTGGGGGAATGTCTCTCCAAAGTCGTAGCTTAGCGTAAAATCTACAACTCTCTCTTACAGACTTTTCCCAAAATCAATCATCTTCTCAAACATATTTGCCTTTCCAAAGTGCTCACTCTCAATATTCTGATGAAATTGTGAACAAATCATGGAAGCAAAAATACAATGCAATGACCTATGGCCTCACAATGGGTACTCACAAAAAGTACACATATTATACTCTACAAGGATGATCTACAAACTCTATTCATGGTGGCGCATCTCTTTCAATTTTGCATGCATATGCATATTATACTCCAAGATTGATCTATTACATAAACTGAATCATATTTATTTCTTATGGATTATGTCCTCTAGTTATTGTTTTAGTGTTTACACTAAAACCAATAAGAACAAATGTCACTCTTAAACTTTTGGAGACAATTTGTCATTATAGATAATTGTTACCTTATACAAGAATCGTCATCGATATTATACATATGTATGCCCCTACTAATCTCATTATACCTCAATTCAAGAGCATGGATATGCATGGACATGTTCTATGCTTATGGTACAATTGATCTACAGGTGTTGCTTCTTTTAGATGCTCAAATACTTTTACTTTTGGATGCCAAACATTAGGATATGATATGGATATCTTTCATCGGGTCTTGATGGATATGTTAACTTTAAACCTCCGAAAGCTTTCCACTTCTTTTAATAAATAAAATTGAACATTTTTTTCCCACCCTTGTCTTGTCCTGTCTTCTTACTGAATCTTTGCATGCTTGATTTCCACATAATTTAAAGTGCATTGTGTTTATTACATCCAAATTTTTGGTACATTTAAAGAAGATCTTTAAAAAATGTTATATAATTGATAAAGCAAAGTTTTTAAATACATATTCAATTATAATATCCCCTCTAACTTATATTATTCATGAGTCAAAGTTATTAATTGAATTAAAAAATCAATCTAGCTCTAAATATAAGCAATACCTAAGAGAAGAACCTTCCCAAAATGTTACTTGGAGTATTCCATCAAAGCATGTATTACTTGGGGGTTCAACTTGACAACTTCTATTCTATGTAAATAATAAATACAAGTGATCACATGCAATTATTTCTGATTGTTTTCAAATGTGATGTAATGTCCAAGAAGTAAATATAACTTCCAAATAGCTACATACATATTTCATATACACAACATAATACATATTAATTTGTCTCATCCATGCATGAGGTGGTGTATTTTGGCACCATTGGGATTTATTAAGTAAATAAAGGCTCATATCTAACTGAACCTACATAATCTTTAAAAGCAGTACATTTTCAAAGATCATATACCCGTTGATTTAAAATCCCAAACACAACATGTACATCTATACCTCATCCACAAGATCCCAAAGACAACCTACTACCTAATAAAGGAATTCATTCTAAAGGAATCCATGCCCCATCAGTTGTTTTCAAGACTTACATGTACACCTCATCAACAAGATCCCACAAACAACCTAGCTACTCTCATCCATGCACAACCTATTGTTCTTCATCTCACTAATTCATGTAGTAATTCAAAGTTGTCCTGGCTAACTAAATACAATGATTAACCTAAAGTAATACATTCTGAAAGAATTCATATGATAATTTACAGAACAAAATATAGATATCCAATGTGGTATAAAAAATTTCTTGGTATATTCAATCAAATCATTTTTAGCCAATGTACATGAATGCTTCCATTCAATGAAAGATAGTACTACATCCATGTGCCTTTCAAATAACTTCTTGATCTTTAACTTTTTGATCTATAAAAGAAAATAATAATCATTGTAAGGCATGCCCCATTGTGGTCATGAATTCACTTCTCATAGATATTGTAGTACGGGTGCTTGGCAGGTCCATAAATGGTCAATTTTGATGCATCTTGACAATTGCAATGAGTAAATCATTAGTATTTCTTTAAAATCATTAACTTAGTAATAGAAATCAGAATATCTACAAAATAACTTCAAATTAAAAAAAAGCCTAGGAATCAAATCAAATATTTACTGTGTCCACTACATCATGATCCATAGGAATCCATTTGCTTTTCTCTCTCTCTCTCTCTCTCTCTCTCTCTCTCACACACACACACACACACACACATAGCATGGGAATCCATCTCTCCCTCTCCCTCTCACTCTCTCTCTCTCTCTCTCTCTCTCTCTCTCTCTCTCTCTCTCTCTCTCTCTCTCTCTCTCTCTTACACACACAATGCATGGGAATCCATCTCTCTCTCTCTCTCTCTCTCTCTCTCTCTCTCTCTCACACACACACACACACACACACACTCACACACTCTTTGTCTGTCTGTCTATCTGTCTCTCTCTCTCTCTCTCATCTCTCTCCCCCCCCCCGCTCTCTCTCTCTCTCTCTCTCTCTCTCTCTCTCTCTCTACAACATAGTCCTCTTACCCTCGCTCCCATACAAGCCCCTTTTGAGCAATCCCAAAATGAAGTACTCCTTCAAAATGTGTCTTACATCTGGTCTAGGGGAAGAGGAGTGCTTTATAAATATGGAAAGAATGGGAGAAAGAAAAGAGGAAGAGATTGAGAGGACAAGACTAAGAGTAAGAAGAGGTTGTGAGGATGTTGAGAGGAGGCTAAGGATATTGAGAGGGGGAGGATGAGTGGAGGTTGAGAGGAGGAAGCTGAGAGGAGGATGAGAGTAGGAAGCGGTTGAGAGGAGGAGGTTGAGGCAAGGTTGGAGGAGGTTGAGAGGAGGTTGAGAGGAGGAGGAGAGGCTGAGAGGAGAAAGAGGCTAGGAGGAATGTCAGGAGTCAATGGGAATAATTTGGGGGGCCTCTTGGGAGGTGTTTGGGGGGTTGGGGACACTTTTGGAAAATTTTTAATTTTTTGGAGGGAAAAAAACTCGTGATTTTGGGGGCCCATGGAGTGATTGAGGAGGGTAGGGGGACCATGAAAAAGTCAAGGGGGGGAGTAAATGCCCCAAGAGGTGGTGGGGACCAAGGGAAGTCTCTCCACCAATGAGAGGCCAATATGGAATCCTCCATTCTTTTAATGCCCAAGCCTTCCCATTGGTTGGTTTACTAATCACAAATCTTAAGGGACTAATTCAAGAGGCCCTTTTTGAGTCCAAAATTCCCCTAATGACTTATTTGTCTCTTTATCTCCACTCTCAGGTTTGTCCTTGTGTCACCACTTACAATACTTGTGTGTGTTCTATCTCCATTTGCCCTTGTATCCTTTCCCCTTGTCTTGGTATCCTTCTCACAAGCCCTTGTATCCTCCCCACTTGGCCTTGCAACCTTCCCACGTGCCCCTATTACCTTCTCTTTCCTTATATGTTTTCATACTTTTGCGATCTTGTTCCCTCTCCTTTGGTAACCCCTTAGTTCTCTTATAAACTTTTCTGCCCTTAGTTCTCTTAGACACTTTTATGCCCTTAGTGATAAAAATTCTCCAAATTCAAATTTCATGATTAACACATTGATTTACATAGAATGGCACCCATTCCATTCTCCACAATCACATATGAGGTTATGGAGAATGCCACGAGTGCCATCGTATGGGAGATTGGCACCATATGGCATGTCAATTTCTATTGGTATCATTATCGGTAAGATTGTTATGAATAGTGATCAAAGAAGTCGTGACAATTGCTATAAATGGTTTACTAGGGGAGAGCACAAATGTTTCTTTGAGTGCCTAGTGGATTTTCTGCATGATGTAGGGCTATTGAACCAAGTTTGATATAGACACATGATTTCATAACCAATTCATCGGAGGTGGTTCGAAACGCCTGTGCCTGAAACAACTTCCCCTTATCTTGGGCTTTCTCAACCACCAACCTTCCTACAACACACAGATTCTGTCAAGCTTGCCTACTCTATAGTCATCTCCCTTTTCTCGATTGGACCACGTAAAGGCGCCCAGGGCCCCCCGAGGCTGATATCCTAACAATTGACCAAGCCCACCGTCAAACAGAGGTCTTCCCATGTCTCCACTTCTTCAGCAAATCTCAGGTGAGCCAGATGGGATCTATCTTCCGGGTGTTCCGTGAAATTCCAATCACCCAATTACCATCCTTCATCAACTGCTTGCATTCCCTCCAGAGTTTAGCTCTTTTTTTTTACTCATTAGGAGAATAGATTTTGCCACCCTGAATGAGACAACATGCAGATTCATCGAGATGGTGATGAGCTACCATCATCCTTCTAGCTAATCAATTTGAACCAAGTTGCTGGGAGGCCAGAATGGCCGACCCTACCGAACCTTTGCATGGTGAATTGATGTAGACTTCGAAACCCGCTTGCTGGCAAGTGAACCAAAAATTTTCATGCATGCCACACTTCACCTCTTGGAGCAAGATGAGACCAGATCTCAGCTTCTTGATTGTCCTCAGATAGCAGTGCTACTTAGTTCTATCACAATAGCCCCTTATGCTCCACGACATTAACGAGCCACTACTAGCCTTAGTTCTTCACTACACTCGATCATTGAGCGAAGGCCTCATACACATCTTTAAGGAAATTGACCCTATTCGGCCACATCCTTGAGTCTCTTCGGAAGACTCCTCTATCTTGAGGATGCACTGCCTTCAAATGCTTTGCAACTTTTTCCTCCAGAAGACACTTCTTGTGATACACCTCCTAGAGTTCTTCTTCGGAGCCATCGACATGCAACAGATATGATGCTTCCTCAATGAGCTCCATCTTTTCGCCACCTTGCTAAGAGCCATCTCACGTGATCCTATGATAGATTCTCTCATAGATGCACCATCCTTGGAGTCAGACTCAACCAACACCATTGTAGTCCTCCCCTTCTTGCCAACCATGTACCACCCTTCTCCTCATTCTGTTGTCTCATGTTTGTCGATGTCCAAATCACCTGGCTTGTCTTTGTTGATAGCCATGTCTTCTTTTGGAGGCAGTGGTGCCTTTGCATGACCCTCTGTCAGGGTGTTTAGATATCAAGCTCGTGATATGCCAGGGTGACTGTCGTGCATTTATGTCACCGACTTGTTAGCTGCAAATGCGGTTGGTACACCGCCCATGAATAATGGCTGGATGATAGCTATCCTTATGTACTCTAGTTCATGGCTCAGTTAGTATGCCACCTTAGTTAGCTGAGTTTGGTTTGAGACCCACATATAGGGTTCTTCTATTTCTTTGTACTAGAGTTCTTTTGGCTTTCACAACTAAGAACAGGAAACAGCCTCCACCTTTGTGTGTATTCCCCCATTGTGTATGTGAGAAAGCCGCAAGTGAGACTCCTTCCTTCTCTCCCACTATCTTTACATGGTATCAGAGCCTAGTTCATGGTAAGGAGCTCAAGAAAGCAAACCAAGTTTGCGGTGTCTTGGTAAGAGGACCAGTGTTGCTTTCCTTTTTCAAGTTTGGGAGCAAATCTCTGCAGGTAGCACATCCGGAAAGTGCAAGAGTGAATTGTCTCAGATTGAGACGCCCTTTGCGGTGTGGCAAGAGGGCAGTATATTTTTCTGATTTGAGACCATTTCGAGGCCATTTAGGAGGTGGAAGTTCTCCGCAAGCACTGAGACAAAGGCACTGTTTTTGCTGTACGACCACTGCTTTGCAAGTCGGTGAAAAGTTACCGCAGAAATTGCATCGTATACTTGTGCGCAGAGATATTGGGAGTTACAGAATCATCCTTATTGCCTATTCATGTAAAATCATCACTAGGAAGTGACTGTGTGGTCAAATACCACTTTCGTCAGTTTTGCGAATTTGCCCTTATGATGCAGAAGCTGTGTTTTTTGTAGTGTTCTCTAATGGCATCTGATTCTCTTTCACATATTTTCACTGAAAAGCTTGACAAGAACAACTTCCAAGCATGGAAGTTTAGAATGATGAATTTCCTTATGGGAAAAGGCTATTGGGAGTCCATTACAGGAAATGAAGAAGAACCAGTTCTTCCTAATGTTCCCAATCAACAGAAAATGCAGGCATTTAAAGGATGGCATGAGAGAGCCAGAAAAGTTACGTACTGGCTATCTATCAATATTTCAGATTCTATGATTGTGCATATTCAGGATGCAAGTACGCCAAAGGAGGCATAGGATACTTTGGCAAAAATGTACAGCACAAATATGCAAGCCAGGAAAATGAAGCTCAAGCAGGAGTTGCACAATATGCAAAGAGAAAATATGAGCATCAATGACTACCACATGAAGGTGAAGAAAATTGCAAATGCACTTGCTTCCATTGGGTCACCAGTGGAAGATGATGATTTAGTTTCTGTGACCTTGAATGGTCTAGGAAAGGATTATGCATGGTTAGGAAAGGATTATGCATAGTTCCGGACATCCATTGCCGTCCGTGAAAAATTTCCTAATTTTGAGGAGTTGTTTGCTCTTCTAATTTTTGAAGAGCAGAGAAATGGTGGTGCATCTTCTTCAGGAGGAACTTCAAAAGAAACTGTCTTCTACTCAAATGCTGGAAGAGGTAGAGGCAGAGGTAGAGCAAGCCGATCTGGAGGCCATGGTAGAAATTAGAATATGCAGCAAACTCAAGAAAACCAGTCCTATGGAGGAGGACTTGGTAACTCTAGAGACAAGGGGAGCCAAAGAGGTCGTGGTGGATGGTAGAGAGGCCAAAATGCAAACAGCAATGTTGAATGCTACTACTGTGGTAAAATGGGTCATATGGCTAAAGACTACTATAAAAAGCAGAATGACATCATCAATGGAAAATTTCAATAAGGGAATTATGCATCTTCTAGTAGACAGGGTGATGACAGAAATGAGCATCTATTTATGGTGCAGCACATGACCAATTCTGTGACAAGTGCAGAAGAAAGCAATGATATGTGGTATGTTGACTCAGGTGCATCAAACCACATGACAGGTCATGCAGAATGGATGCAGGATGCAAGGAAAATGGAAAGACCAGGATTTGTGAAGAATGTGATGATACTGCACATCCTATTGTGCAAATTGGTAAAATTCTTTCGTCTATGCAGGATGGGAAAAAGAAATACCTGTCTGATGTTCTTCATGTCCCGAATATCACCAAGAACCTGGTTTCTGTTGGTCAAATGGTTGAGCAGAGCTTGCAGGTCAGATTTAATCCTCATGGATGCTTTATTGAGGATATGAAAAATAGCGGTCGCTTGATAGTGAAAGGAAAGAAGAAGGGTAGGATTTTTACATTGGATGCAGACATGCCTGAATTGAGTGCAGCAATGTTTGCACATGGGACCGATGTAGTTGCAGATATTGATATTTGGCATAAACGCATTGGTCATGTTAATGTACACTAGATATATCTCATTTGAAAATTTTTGGTTGCATTGCCTATGTTCATGTGCCAGATGATTTGAGGTCCAAATTGGATCCAAAAGCTGAGAAGTGCATCTTTATTGGTTATTCTCTGTAGCAGAAAGGGTATAGATGCTATAACCCTTCTACTCGTAAGTTTATAGTGAGCAAAGATGTTGTTTTTGATGAGATGAGTAGCTGGTATAAACCAGTAAATGTGATTGATGATGTAGATGCAAAAAATGGTAATGCTGCATAGAATTCACAACAGCAATCACAAAATAATAGTGGACCTACAGTGTCCTCTAGCAATGGTTCACATACTTCAACATGGACAGGCAGATTGAGATCAGGAGAATCTCCTCAAAGCGATGCAGATAGTGGTATGCAGGTATCACAAAAAGGAAAAGAGAAGGTAGATCAGCCCATGTTTGATGTGAATACAGGTCACTCTTATGTGGATGGTGAATCTAGTGCTCAGAACAGAGCATTGATGATGAGTTGGGTATTCCTTCTGTTGTTAGACCTGGAGTAAGGAAGACCAGGGATGTTTTGAGAGCACCTGGAAGTGAGCCTATTTTGCACAGGTCTACCAAAGCTAGATATCCTATGGATAGGCTAAAATATGATGGATTTACAACCATTCACTATGCCTATATGGTCAAAGTGATACAAGAACTAGAACCCACTTCTTTTGAGCAAGCCATGGGAAAAGAAAAATGGGAGAAAGCCATGGATGAAGAAATGGATGCCTTGGAAGCAAATGCTACATGGGAATTGGTGCCTTTGCCTAAAGACAAGAATGCAATTGGCTGTAAGTGGGTTTATAAGGTGAAGCACAATGCAGATGGTTCTATGAATAGATACAAGGCAAGATTAGTTGTCAAGGGGTATGCACAGACATATGGCATTGATTATGAAGAAACATTCAGTCCGGTTGCAAGGATGGCAAACATAAGAGCAGTCATTGCTATGGCTGCATCAAAGGGATGGTCTTCACATCAGATGGATGTAAAGAATGCCTTCTTGCATGGTCATTTGCAAGAAGAGGTCTTTATCGAGCAGCCACCAAGTTATGTTCATGCTATTCATCTTGAGTTTGTTTACAGGTTAAAGAAAGCCTTGTATGGCTTGAAGCAAGCACCTAGAGCATGGTTTGACAAAATAGGACAGTATCTTGTCACTATTGGTTTTCAAACTTCTAAGGCAGATTTCTCACTTTATGTGAGAAAAATAGAGAAAGGCATTATGCTGCTTGTCATTTATGTTGATGATTTGATCATCACAGGTGATAGTGATGAAGATATCCTTCATATGAAAATGCTATTGAAGCAAAAGTTTGAGATGAAGGATTTGGGAGAGCTGCGTTATTTCTTGGGCATTGAGGTGATTAGATCACCAAGTGGGATACGGATCTTGTAGAGGCAGTATGGATTGGACATGCTGTCCAAATATGGGATGACAGGCTATAAGCCTATTTTAATTCCTTTGGAGCAGAATGTGAAGCTTAGCGCAGATGCAGGCGATCTTTTGGAAGACCCCACTATGTACAGACGCATAGTAGGAAGTTTGATTTATATGACTATTACCAGGCCAGATTTGAGCTATGCTATTGGATTGGTAAGTCAATTTATGCACGCTCCAAGGAAACTGCATTTGGATGTGGCTAGATGCATACTCAGGTATGTGAAGTCCACATTGCAGTATGGACTATTTTATGAGACTGGGGTTCAGATACAGTTGCATGGATACACTGATGCTAATTGGGATGGTAGTATTTTTGATATACGATCTACCAGTGGATATGTGTTCTCTTTTGGGAGTGCTGCAGTCACTTGGAGCAGCAAGAAATAGCCTACAGTTGCCTTGTCGAGCACAGAGGCTGAGTACAGGGGTGTAGCAATGGCTGCATGTGAGGTAGCTTGGTTGCATAAGCTACTTTATGATATGCATCAGTCTACAGATGGGCCAGTTGTCATTTATTGTGACAACATGAGCAATATACACTTGGCAAATAACCCAGTCTATCATGCTAGAACAAAGAACATTGAGGTGCATTATCACTATGTGCGGGAGAAGGTTTTACTAGGTCTTATTGATCTAGTTTATGTCAGCAGAGAGGATCAAGTAGTTGACATATTCACGAAGGCATTGGGCGCAGAGAAGATGTGCAAGTTCAGAGACCTGCTTGGTGTGCAGGAATTGGGATTGAGCTCGAGGGGGAGTGTTGAGATATCGAGCTCCACTCGTGATATGCCAGGGTGACCGTTGTGCATTTATGTCACCAACTTGTTAGCTGCAGATGCAGTTGGTACACCGCCCATGAATAATAGATGGATGACAGCTATCCTTATGTACTCTAGTTTGTGGCTTAGTTAGTATGCCACCTTAGTTAGCTGAGTTTGGTTTGAGACCCACATATAGGTAGTTGACATATTCATGAAGGCATTGGGCACAGAGAAGCTGTGCAAGTCAGAGACCTGCTTGGTGTGTAGGAATTGGGATTGAGCTCGAGGGGGAGTGTTGAGATATCGAGCTCCACTCGTGATATGCCAGGGTGACCGTTGTGCATTTATGTCACCGACTTGTTAGCTGCAGATGCGGTTGGTACACCACTCATGAATAATAGATGGATGGCAGCTATCCTTATATACTCTAGTTCGTGGCTTAGTTAGTATGCCACCTTAGTTAGCTGAGTTTGGTTTGAGACCCACATATAGGGTCTTCTATTTCTTTGTACTAGAGTTCTTTTCGCTTTCACAACTAAGAAGAGGAAAACTGTTTTCAGCCTCTACCTTTGTGTGTATTCCTCCATTGTGTATGTGAGAAAGCTGCAAGTGAGACTCCTTCCTTCTCTCCCACTATCTTGACACGGGGACCCTTATCCCGGTGGCTATGGTCCATCACCTTGTGACAGGGCTCTTGTGACAGGGCTATGTTTGCAGCATGATCCGAGTAGGACCTTGCAAAATGGCCTAGCTTCTTACATATGAAGCATGCATCTGGGAAGGCCCCAAACCTAAGCTACAGTGCCACCATGAGCTCGTCTAGGAAATGGATGTCGATAAAATTAGGGAGATCCTTAGAGCGATCCCATAGGATCCAGGCACTCTTGTGCTCCGAAGTTTGGGGCATAGAACTCATCCCAACATCGAAGCCAGCTTACCCACATTGTTTGCCATCCTGACAGGAGATTCAGAAAGTCCACCTAAATTGGGCAGTCCCTGAAGAGGAACTCATCGATAGTGAAGTTGGCATGCCATGGAATGACCCAAAAACATGTAGGAGTGACCCAGAATATCATTCCAAAGAATCTCAAAGAAATACTGTACCAAGAGAAACCCTCTACCTTGAAACGTCATAGCATAGGCGTTGGCAAGGAGATCGCACTCATAGGCCAGGAACTGCTCAAGTTTCTCTAGTGATGGAACTTGCCTTGTGAAAAAAAGATAGACTCCTTCCCATGCGAGCTTCTCCAGCTCTAGCTTGACATTCACCATCTCCAACTCGCACGAGACTGAATGCTTATCTCCTATCTCAAACCACAGTTTTTTGGCCACCTCTTTGGCCCTACATGCCACCTCAGCCTATAGAGCAATGTTTTGGCCTCGTCCTTTTGCAGCAAGGAGAAACCCCGACTGAAGCTTTTTAGCTACCACTGGAGGTATCATTCTGCTTCTGGGAGGGCATCCAACATGTCGCACTCCCGCTCCCATCGGGGGATGAGATGGAGTCTCGCTCGTCATTACATGCAATCATTTCGTCACCACAAGGCAAGCATTGATTCATGCTCTCTTCTTGTCTACCCACCTTACATGATAGGGCCACGTGGAGGGCATACACCTAAGCACTCACATGCATTTAGGGGCTCTTGGCTCTTTTCACACGTCGCAAGGATTTTCACTATCTTCCTTTCTTTAAAGCATGGCCATAGTCAAGCGTTTACTATTGCAAGAGACATGTTCTCTACGCAACGTCACTAGTGATGGGAGCATGTGTAAGTGAAGCAGAGGGATGGTGGAGGGATGGCGATTGTAGTACAATGAAGTTGGTATGCCATTGCGAGTGGAGGGAGGGATGGTAGAGGGGGAGGAGGAGGACCTGTTGACTACACCAGCTACAGTTAAAGTCGAGCAGTGGATCTGAGCATGGAGGGTTGCAAAAAGGCAGTAGGGGGCACGTGATCATGCTCCCTTCTTGTCTACCCACCTTACATGATAGGGCCACGTGGAGGGCATACACCTAAGCACTCACATGCATTTAGGGGCTCTTGGCTCTTTTCACATGTCGCAAGGATTTTCACTATCTTCCTTTCTTTAAAGCATGGCCATAGTCGAGCGTTTACTATTGCAAGAGACATGTTCTCTATGCAACGTCACTGGTGATGGGAGCATGTGTAAGTGAAGCAGAGGGATGGTGGAGGGATGGCGATTGTAGTACAATGAAGTCGGTATGCCATTGCGAGTGGAGGGAGGGATGGTAGAGGGGGAGGAGGAGGACCTGTTGACTACACCAGCTACAGTTAAAGTCGAGCAGTGGATCTGAGCATGGAGGGTTGCAAAAAGGCAGTAGGGGGCACATGATAAGTATCGTAGTCACTGCAGTACAATGCTACCACCACGGCATCGAGTTGCTAGAGTAATGCCTATTTTTCCCGGCTTGTTATCTCTTTACCTAGGAATATAGACAACCATATGGATTCTTAAATATAAAAAATTTAGCCACAAGTGAAGTTTAAGTCACAATTGTAGTAAGAAGCGAATGAGTGCATGGGTTAAGAAGGGATTAGAGGAGGTATGGGATGATTAGTGGGCTTGGTATGTGGGGTGGTTAAAAAGAAAATGTAAAGGAAATATTTCACGGGGGTACATAAAAGAATAATTCATAGCTAGGGAAGTATTCATGTGTGTGTGTGTGTGTGTTCGTGTGTAAAGAAATAAGTGTCTATGTGTGTGAGATACATTTACTAATCAATTTTATTTTATTTTTTTTAAATTTGTGTGTGTGTGTGTGTGTGTGTGTGTGTGAGAGAGAGAGAGAGAGAGAGAGAGAATCTCTAACTTGTCATAGACAGGTCCTGATACTCGTCTTTCTTCCCATGAATCATGCACGGGTGTATTTCTAAACTATGTATGTATCTTTGGTGGACATGATGCTTTGCACAAGCCTAACTTTAGTAAGATTAAGGCTTGTGCAAAGTATCAGACATCTATGCAAAGTATTAGACACCTGGAATATCATTTATATACCCAAGTGTAACTATGATGTTCTAACGCCTAGTTTGTTTGGACGGTGGCAAGTAAGTGAACCTCGACCTCAGAACCTGCACTGCTTAAGGATTCTACATCTTTTTTCAATATTATGTCTGTAAAACTCAATATTATTAAAAATTCTAAATTTGATAACAAAAATTCAAAACTCTAGTTGCATTTTTCAACTTAGATGTCTCAAACATTTTTTCCTTATATATTTCTCTTTTTAAACTTTTTATCCAAATGATGGAATTAATTGTATGACTCAATTATTGATGGGACTTTTTAATCTAAAAACACACTTTAACTTTCCAACTGGTCGGGCTAATGCCATACAATTAATTCACATCCATTGGATAATTATTTAGCATGGATAATCCCCACTCATGTTGTGATCCACCTTATTTTTTACTAACTTTTATATCTATTTTGTAGAAGTGGTTTACACATTTACTATTGGCATTATTTTTTGACACTTATCATACAGATCCAGTTTTATTCACTTATTATCAATCAATAGGTGGGAGTAAGTTCCACATGGTGGGCTTACTCCCCACTATGTGGTCTTACCCTCTCGATTGGGGGTGGGCCACTCTCTCTCTCTCTCTCTCTCTCTCTCTCTCTCTCTCTCTCTCTCTCACACACACACACACACACACACACACACACACACACACACACGGACGCGTGCACGTGCACATGTGCATGAGCACACACACACACACACACAGAGACGTATGCACATACACGCACGCAGACGGACATGCACACACAAACGTATGCACACCCACCCCCACACACACACACAGAGATAATTTTTATATCTAATATGTATATATGTATTAGTTTTAAATATGTATATATATATATATATATATAATATGTAATAGTAGATAATAGGTTATATAATCCCCTCTCGTTGTCTTTCCTCCCCCCCCTCTCTCTCTCCATGTGTGTGTGTGTGTGTGTGTGTGTGGTAACATGTGAGATTGTGGGCAACATGTACAATTGCAGAGTGTCAGATTTCCAAATGGACGTTTTATATCTTAATATACGCTAATATATAGAAATCTTAACATATTGAAAAATAAATATCCCTATTTAATACTAAATAAATATATTTACATTTGAATTTATATGAAAGTTTTTTAAAAATTATAATATATATTTGGATCTTAATATATTAAAATATTAATATATTTTAAATAACTACAATAAATATTATATTCAAATCCTAATTTAAATACTTTTTAAATAAATATATATTAACTAAATATATTATTTAGTCTTTAGAGTTTAGGGTTAGGGTTAAGATCTTAAACACTTTAATTATTTTAGAAGAAATTAAATTATATTCTTTATTTTCATTACTAAATTAAATGATATTTGTTTCCAATGCATGATTTCAATCTTGAAGAGGGTTTAGATGTGGTATTGTATAGAAAAAATGAAGTGGTTGCCTTTGGGCAATTACATAGTCTTGATCCCATGAGATTGTGTCACTTTCAATATCATGGTGAGAAGAGGTGTGTGATAATAATCACTAAGGTGATTTGCCTCGAAGTGGATTTAAAGTATCCGCAACAAGGAGATTTTGAAACACTCTGTGATTTACTAGAATGTCAAATTATTAACATAGACGCACAATGAATGCTTTGGGATCAGGATGAGATCATCCCAAAGTCTCTTCTTCATAATCATGATCATATTACATTTGAAACCTTTCTTGACGGAGAAAAGGTTGATTATTTATCTTGGTCAGGAGAAGTACTAGGAGTTATGGCACATTTATGGGCTATGCTCACAATATACTTTGCTCACATTTATGGGCTATGCTCACAATATACTTTGCATGATCAAGATTATTAAGTTGACAGTGAAGGAATTATTCAAAGTGCAATGGATCATGGTGAATCATAGTTACAGGTGCAAAATACTATCACTTGACCCTTAGGGGGTAGCCTCGTGAAATCCCATGTGTTTAAAAAGGTATCTTTCAATGTAATGGATGACACAAGTCTAATGTACTACCAAAATAAGAGAAGACGACATTTAAATGGCACCTAATGTAAAAGTAATGCACTAACGGAAAGCAATGATGCTAGTCATGATGATTACTAGAATAGAGGATATTGATGATGTTTGTGGGACAAGCAATTTGTGGGACATGGATTGATTCAGACATTTGTCATGATGTTTACTAAAATGGAACCGATTCAATGACATACTCTTGGATTCAAACTATTGGTTTCAATTAATGTTTAAAGATTGCCATTTCCAAGGTATTATAGATCGACAAATAGTTCTCAAGGCCATTTAACATTTAACTTCACGAATGAATATGTAGGAGAAATGCATTCTGAAATGGACAACAATGTTATCTCCAATAGAAAAAGAAAGCTGCTAGATAAAAAAGAAAGTATGTAAGTGTTAAGGCGATGAATCATGGCACCAATTCTAGAACCGAAGAGGCATGTAATGGTATCCCAACAAAATATATAAGAAACTATAATGAAAGTCTACTGCAAAAAACTTTGCCTTAGAAGAGTTACAAAGGAAGATTGTGACGCTATACATGTAAGTATTTGGAGCAAGACAGAGCCAAATAGACATAATCATTTTCTTCAAGAGTTTTCTTACTTCCTTTGACAACCTAAGGGTGTCTTAAAGACAACACTATGCAAACCTCGATTGATGCTGATTGTTAATGGACTAGTCATATGTAACCAAGGATACCAGTTGTTAAGTGGATTATCACATGGTTACCGTACCTATTGGCGCATATGGGCAAAGATTAAAGATAAGGCATAGAGTTCATGGAAATGTGTGCAAGTTAAAAAGGACAAAGAAGTGCTCACCTTGAATGCAAACATTGCAACTTTAAAGCAAATTCTTGCAGACAATGCATTGCTGCAACCTCATCTTCCACAAACAATGCCAGATGGAAGTATTGTGTACCAACATCATCTTCCTCTAGGAATGACAAAGAAGGGTGTGCTAGAGTCTCAGTTAACAGAACATTACAAGGTAGAGAAAAGGGAGCAATTTATAGAGCTACCTTTTATAAAGTGGGGAATTTCACAATGTGAAGACTCGATCAAAGCAAAGAATGTCAAAATGCAAGACATGTGATGAATTGAAAAATGCCATTGAGCATACTAAATGTGAGAAACGTCAAGGAAACTATATAATATGGAGAGAAATCCATTTACGTCATGTGTAAGATGCTAGAATGGTGTATGCTTCTTGGAGGGAGGAAGCTATTTCAAATATCAAGACGTCTATGTGCATCACCATTGATGGAATGGATCAAAATACAACAACTTTGCCTACACATTCAGACACACCCGGCCTCCATTGGAGGATAAATGTGGACTTAAAACACACTAGTGTGGAGTATTAGTACACGGATTCTGACTCTTTTGTGATATATGGATTGATTGCTTGCATGAACATGATAGTAACCAAGTAGGAATGCCCATCATGAAAGCAATACAAAAGGTCAAGGATCACATGGACATTTACCTCGCATCTTGCGTATACAAGCTGATAATTGTTGGAGACAAAATAATAATGAATACTTTTTTGCTTTGTGCTCTATGCTAGTTGATTAGAAAATATTTTTTACAAGTGGAAGTTGGTTTTCTTCTTGTCAGCCATACACACAAAGACATGGATTAAATCTTTAGTGTTATCTCTGGAGAGTTGAAGTCCAGGGATGTTTTGACAATGGATGACATGAAACATTGAATTGGAAAAAAAATTGGAGGTTCTCGAAAGGAAGAGTAAGAAGTGGCTATCTTAGAGAGGATGGTAGAGTGGAGAGCATTCATAGAGCCACATTTAAAATGAGGAGATGATGCACTATGTGGACACACAAATCCACACTACTTTTGGTTTAGCATGCATGACAACACTCCACTGATGCAGTGGAAGTACTACTCAGTGGACACAGATCAATTATGAAGTGTGCCATATGCTTTACTAGAATGAATAGTCCCCTTGGAGGAGACTACATAAGTTCTCACAAAAAACAAAGTACTTGACAAGGATAAAATTAAAGGCTTGCAAGCATTCATTTCTCACGTTAGGAGTATGATGCAAAAATACTCAGAGTAGTCTGAGAAAAATATGAACATAATCACGGCAAATGAATCTCTTCTCAACTATCTAAAAGAGCAATAAAATTTACCGAGCATCGAATACTCATACCTATTTTGGCCATTAACAAATTGAGTTAAGAGAAGATTTTGCATTTGCTAGAGAGTCTACTATAGCTGAAGATATGGAAGAAGATGAGCAATGCCTTTTGCCTCGTAAATTTATGGTAGGAAGGGTGATAAGCCATTGCCAGATTTTTGTACAATCTAATGAAATCCAAGAGGGACTTTTTGTTGCCGTTTGCGTAGCAGATCCAGAATCAAAGTTGGATGACCAAGGGGGACTACTAATTTGGGTCGCAAAGGTTGCTCGGATAGCAAGGGATGAAATGGGAATCCCTAGCACATTCATAGCATTATGGTATGAACCCAAACCATTAAAAAATTTCCCAAAGAGGTATACAATGAAACAACTCTATGAGGGTTGTTTGGAAAAGAAATGGGAATGGGTTCCAAATAAAGAGGGCTTGGCTGAAGTGGAGGTGAGTAGCATCATCCATTGTTGGAAATCAAGGACTCGAAATCTTAAAAAGAAGCATGGGTATGATGTGGAAAAAAGTATCATGATCCTTAACAACAGTCTCACACATATCAAACATTGTTTGGGTAGACTTGATCCGATTAAAGATGCAGTAACAGAGTCTGATGACTCAGAAAGAGATTCCAAAGCATAAGAGCAGATATGTCCCTATGTGGTGGTCGCCTCTTAGTGATCTTGTACATCATTTTCCAAAATGTTGTCTTTATGCCACCTCTATGTTGATATGAACAACTCTTGAATTCTATCTATTAATAATTAAGTTTAAATTAATAAATTAATGATTAATTGATTAAAAAACTAGTTAGTAATAAAGTAATTAATAATTAAAGAATTAACAAAAAGTAAATTCAATAGGTGGGCCTGTAAGGATCAAGCCCTATGTGGCCACATATTAAGGGGTGTGTCACATGTGGCCCCTCACATTCTCTTTCCCACTCATTATATCTGCACCTTTGCTTCTACATATCATAATTTACAGAGATATATATATATATATAGTGTTGTAAAAACACCCTTTTTTTAGTTAACTAGTTCAATATCAAGTGGAGGTGATTGGTTCGGGAAAAAAGTCCAAAACAAGAGAAAAAGTCCAAAAATTCTGAATATGATGCTAATGATTGGGAGCAACAATATTGCTTCTTTGATTGATGCAAATTTGGGAGCAATAACGTTGCTTCTTTGATTGATGCAAATCAATTCAAAATTTTATAATTTTCAAATGGCAACCTGTAGTGAATGAGCTTGAATGATATTGGCGAAAGTAACTTCTACAATTATAAATAATTAAATGTGGAAGGAAGATTATCGACCAAATATTTTAATCATTACATGCATTGCATTTGCCCAAGGTTGCAGCGTAGCCCTGTGCAAACATGGATTTAGTTACTGGACACAAATAAAGACTAATGGACGAACACGATGGAAGTACAAGATTGGAATTGAGGGCTTTGATGACATGGACTTCACGAAGGTAATGGAGGTCAAGCTCATAAACATCTATTTACTTCATTAGGGACTTTTCCTTAGTATGCATTTGTATATATATTGCATATTTGTATGCATCAATGAATATTTTGTTACTTTATGAATCTCTCCATATATATAGTATCCTTGAATTCTAGCATTGGAAGTTGATCTTACGCTTAAGAGGAGCATTGGGAAGAAATTTTACTCTTAAAAGGCACAAGCCGATTTCATAAAATACACCCACAGTTTTCTACTGAAGTCATCAATAAATGTGACAAAATAGTGACAGCCTCCAATAGATGCAGCTTTTGTAGTCCACACATCAGAGTAGATTAATTCCAATGGCTTTTTACTCTCTTGAACATGCCTAGGAAAAGGTTTCCTTGCCTGTTTCCCAAATTGACAAGCTTCACAAATCTTGTGCATTTCTGCAACCTTTAATTTTGGCAATCCTGCAACAATATTTTGGGCTTGCATTGATTTAAGTCGCTGTATATTAACATGACCAATGCGTTTGTGCCAGATATCAATATCTGCAACTACACCGGTCCCATGTGCAAACATTGCTGCACTCAATTCAGGCATGTCTGCATCCAATGTAAACATCCTGCCCTTCTTCTTTCCTTTTGCTATCAAGCGACCATTATTTTTCATATCCTCAACAAAGCATCCATGAGGATTAAATCTGACCTGCAAGCCCTGCTCAACCATCTGACCAACAGAAACCAGGTTCTTGGTGATGTTCGGGACATGAAATACATCAGACAAGTATTTCTTTTTCCCATCCTGCATAGACAAAGGAATTTTGCCAATCTGCACAATAGGATGTGCAGTATCATCACCAGTCTCCATAAATCCTGGTTTTTCCATTTTTCTTGCATCCTGCATCCATTCAGTGTGACCTGTCATGTGGTTTGACGCACCCGAGTCAACATACCACACATCATTGCTTTCTTCTGCACTTGTTACAGAATTTGTCATATGCTGCACCATAAACAAATGCTCATTTCTGTCATCGCCCTGTCTACTAGAGGATGCATAATTGCCTTGCTGCAATTTTCCACTCATAATGTCATTCTACTTTTTGTAGCAGTCTTTAGCCATATGACCCATTTTGCCACAATAGTAGCATTCAACATTGCTGTTTGCATTTTGGCTTCTCTGCCATCCACCACAGCCTCTTTGGCTCCCCCTGCCTCTAGAGTTACCACATCCTCCTGCATAGGACTGGTTTTCTTGCGTTTGCTGCATATTCTGATTTCTACCACGGCCTGCAGATCGGCCTCCTCTACCTCTGCCTCTACCTCTGCTAGCATTTGAGTAGAAGACAGTTTCTTTTGAAGTTCCTGCTGAAGAAGATGCACCACCATTTCTCTGCTCTTCAAAAATTAGAAGAGCAATCAACTCCTCAAAATCAGGAAAGTTTTCACGGACGGCAATGGATGTCCGGAACTGTGCATAATCCTTTCCTAGACCATTCAAGGTCACAGAAACCAAATCATCATCATCCACTGGCGACCCATTGGAAGCAAGTGCATCCGCAATTTTCTTCACCTTCATGTGGTAGTCATTGATGCTCATATTTTCTCTCTGCACATTGTGTAGCTCCTGCTTGAGCTGCATTTTCCTGGCCTGCGTATTTGTGCTGTACATTTTAGCCAAAGTATCCCATGCCTCCTTTGGCGTATTTGCATCCTGAATATGCACAATCATGGAGTCTGAAATACTGATAGACAGCCAGTACATAACTTTCCTGGCTCTCTCATGCCATCCTTTGAATGCCTGCATTTCCTGTTGACTGGGAACATTAGGAAGAACAGGTTCTTCTTCATTTCGTGTAATGAATTCCCAATAGCCTTTTCCCATCAAGAAATTCGTCATTCTAAACTTCCATGCCTGGAAGTTGTTCTTGTCAAGCTTTTCAGTGACAATCTGTGAAAGAGAATCAGATGCCATTACAGAACACTACAAAATATTCTGTCACTGCAAAAAACACAGCTTTTGCCTCACACGGGCAGATCTGCAAAACCGACGAGAGTGGTATTTCACCACACAGTCACTTCCTAGTGACGATTTTGCATCAACAGGCAATAGGCATGAATCTGCAACTCCCAGTATCTCTGCACATAGGCATACGATGCAATTTCTGTAGCACCTTTCCACCGACTAGCCGCGTGTAGTGGTCGCACAGCAAAAAACAGGGCCTTTCTCTGAGTGCCTGCGAAGAACTTCCACCTTCAAAACGGGCCCCGAAACGGCCTCAAATCAGAAAAATAGAGTCACTAAGGGCTTCGCCCCTGTCCCGCAGCATATACTGCGCTCTCGCCACACCGCGAAGGGCGTCTCAATCTGAAACAGTGCACTCCTGCACTTCTGGCTGTGCTACCTGCAGAGATTTGCTCCCAAACTCGAAATAGGAAAGCAACACTGGTCCTCTTACCAGGACACCACGAACTTGGCTTGCTTTCTTGAGCTCGTTACCACGAACAAGGCTCTGATACCATGTGAAGATTGTGGGAGAGAGGGAAGGAGTCTCACTTGCGGCTTTCTCACAATCACAAATGGGGGAATACACACAAAGGTGGAGGCTAAAAACAGTTTTCCTCTTCTTAGTTGTGTAAGCCAAAAGAACTCAAGTACAAAGAAATAGAAGAACCCTATATGTGGGTCTCAAACCAAACTCAACTAACTAAGGTGGCATACTAACTGAGCCACAAACTATAGTAGATAAGGATAGCTGTCATCCAGCTATTATTCGTGGCCGGTGTACCAACCGCATCTCCAGCTAACAGGTCGGTGACATAAATGCACAACAGTCACCCTGGCATATCGCGAGTGGAGCTTGATATCTCAACATCCACTTGACATTGGAGTCCTCTCAAAACTATCTTTTTGGCTTGTTGGCAATTCCATCTATTTAGAAATTGTGGGCTATGTAAACCAACTTTGTTGCATCTTGGATTTGTGATTTATAGTGGGTTATGACCCCTTCTATGTGTTCAAGCACCCACTTATAATAAAACTCCATGTGTTTAGTAGAAGGAGCTCTACACAATGCGGTCTCATTTTCTTTCATATACCTGACTCTCACATGATTGTTGACTTGAGTCATTTTTGCTGTATGTTTTTTGCAGATTTCACTTTTCTGAAAGTTCCACCACTTCTAGAGCATGGATTTCATCTATGTGGGTCTCCATTATTTAGTATATATGTAATTTAACAATTCTATCTCTTTAGGTTTATTTTTTTTCACAATAAACAAGGAAATGAAATTCATAAGTAGAAACAAACTAAAGATTGAGTTGGAAAACCAAATTGTCAAACTTTAGGTTGTGTGCTCTCAATGAAATTTGTTTGAGTGAAAGCAGTCATGTTTTTCTTTTTCAAAAAAAAATTGGATTACTAAAAAAAAGAAAGCATTCATGTTCATATGCATAATATACCCCGTAAAGTTGTCTCTATACCCTTGCAAGTTATTTTAATCCCCAAAACTACATATCCTTACAATGCCAAAAACCTTTGCATAATAGATAGAGTGGAGTCCAACATTATCTAGCATTGCCCAAGTGTTCCCACTAAGAAAAGATTTGGCCAAGTGGCCAAAACATATTTGATCATTCATATGAAGTGAATAAGGATAGAAACAATAATTTACACTAATTCATTCATCACCAAACATATTCAAGAATACATATGTTCATGTTTGAATTATGGTAATGAGATAGAAGAAATTTCCAAGTAATATTAAAAGATCCTTGGAACGAAATTAATACATCATATGGAGAATATAGCAAGATAACATATGGAAAACATGAACACCATATAAAAGGACAATTTCAAGGATCTGTTGCTTCCTCTTCTGTTTCCCAAAACTTTGAAGCGTGTTTTTGTAAATGCTCACGCTGCTCTTCATTGAAGGGTCGAAGCTCTTTTTGTCCTAGTATGGTATCAATTTCTTTATCCCCTCCACCTTCATTTGTATCATCTTCTTTTGGTACCCCCTCTATTGCCAATATTGGTTCTTGCAAGCCAGCCCATTGTCGAATTTCATGACTATTGTAAGCATGCGTGTAACAAATACTTTCCACCTTTGCCAAGTCCTCATAAGTCTCAACAACTGAAACAACATGCCTCTTACAAGAAAGAGACTCTATTGCAGCAAGCCCCTCAGAGAACAAGTCCAATACATACTCATCTTCTCGACAGAAACCCATGATCATGTCTTTCATGATACTGGAATGTTTTCTTTTCAAGGACAATTCAATGTCAAATTCATCATCATCTTGCTATCATTGCTTTGGGATTAAGTGACTCATACATTCACCACATTGATGGCTTTGAATCTTCACATGAAGCTTGGGATCATCTTCTCACAGTATTTGGTGCACAAGGAAAATGCTTCAAATATATCTTGCTTCTTAGGCTACAATTGGAAAAGGGAATGTGCTATTCCATGAAGAACAACAAAGAGAATCAAGCATTTCTTGTGAAGAAGGGCTACTTCAATAACAAAGAAAATCTGGCTGAAGGAAGATCTCCATCAGCAAATGAAGAATCAAACTTTGAAAATAAAGACTATGCTTTTTGAGCACTTTGTCTTTTGAATTTTTGTTTATCATCACTTGGTCAAATCTTGAGGTTCTCTGCCTGGAGTAGTACTCCAAAAAGAATGTTAACTATATGTTTTGTCTTTTGTAAATCACCTCTAGTCACCATATGATGTAGGCCATGTGATGTGTGTTTGATCCCATGGTACCTCTTGCAGACATGAGAAACTAGGTCCACACAAAGGCCTATGATTAATCCTTGTACATCCAAGAGATATAACCATTTGGGGGGGGTCTATCCCATTTTTGTAAACCTCACACTTTTGGGAACCCTTGCTAGCATGAGATCCTAGCCATAGATTTATCCTTGACCACCATGAGATGGCATGAGAAACTATGAGACTAGATGTATCCTTGACACTGCAAGAGGCAAACCCTTGAGGGGGGGTATGTTGGGATAAGTGTGATCAAGGGCTTGCTCTATGGTGCATGTGTGCAGCTAGGGGAGTCACATGTGTGTTTGTGTGTGTTGAAAAGGAACATCAAGTGCTATGATGTGTCTAGTGTGTGACCTAAGTGATGATGTAAGCCAAAGGCCCCCACATGGGAGGTTCCTTTGATTTAGGCCAGTCCCACTGATGTAGGGGCTAATTGCCACTTATGTAGGGAAGGTGCTACCTTCTCCCCGTTTCTATAAGAGAGAGTCACATCTCTCACAATCCATAATAGAGAACTACATTTTGGTTTCATCTTGTGCAAAAAAAGCAGATTACTGATGAGGTGAGAAGAGAAAAAGAAGAGAAAAAGAGAGAGAAAAATTACCATTCTCACTCTTCTTCTAACATGCATCTATTCTATCCCATGGGATTCTACAAGGGTGAGCATTTGTATTATGAATGACACCTTGTGTTTTGCTCAAGGGGATGAGGAAGTTGAGCAGGGTTTCTCAGTCCAATCTAAGGACATATGGTGGCTTGTAGCCTTTGAGACCCCAAAGGAGTGCCACGAGACATTGAAGTGGGTTTTGGAGAGAACCGGCATCCCGTCGATTATTCGAAGACAAGAGACAGGGAAAACATTAATTGTGGATGGGCATGGAACATTTCAAGTTGAATGGCATCTAGCTGGTGATTTGAAGACCCTCAAGTGCTTGTATGTGTTGGGATAAGTGTAATCAAGGGCTTTCTCTATGGTGCATGTGTTGACTCTGTGCCAACATGAACTTATGTAGAAAGAGAATGTGATACAACTTTGTGTTACAACTTTGTGATACAACTTTGTGATACACCTTTGTGTTACAACTTTGTGTTACAACTTCTACATGTAGAGAGAGAAGGTGTTACAACTTTGTGTTACAACTTTGTGATACAACTTTGTGTTACAACTTTGTGTTACAACTTTGTGTTACAACTTTGTGATACAACTTTGTGTTACAACTTTGTGTTACAACTTTGTGTTACAACTTTGTGATACAACTTTGTGTTACATGTAGAGAGAGAAGCTCTCCAACTCCATGATCTACGAGGGAGACGAGTTCTCCACCATGTACTCTACCCTGACCTTGGAACCTCCTTCTAAACCCTAGAACCTCCTTCTAAACCCTGGAACCTCCTTCTGAACCTTGGATCCTCCTTCTAACCCTGGACTCCTTCTAAACCTTGGAACCTCCTTCTAAACCTTGGAACTCTTTCTGAACCTTGGAACCTCCTTTTGAACCGTGGAACCTCCTTCTGAACCCTGGAACCTCCTTTTGAACCTTGGAACCACCTTCTAACCCTTAAAATCCTCCTAAACCCTACAACCCCCAATGAAGGTGAAAGCCTTCATTACCTCAACAAAGATGATTTACGTTTCTTTTACACATGCATGCACTTTGTTTGCTTACCACACTTAAGCCTAAGTCTCTCACCGGAACATGACTTGAGGTCCTAAGCTACACATATACTACAACCGACAACCCCAATATATCTGTAGGTGACAAAAAGCCTCGGAACCCTGCAAACATAGAATACCTAGCTCTTCCTACGAAAGCAGTAGGAAAGAGCCAACAGCATGTGTGCATCTAGGGGAGTCACATGTGTGTTTGTGTGTGTTGTAAAGGCACATCGAGTGCTATGATGTGCCTAGTGTGTGACCTATGTGATGATGTAAGCCAAAGGCCCCCACATGGGAGGTTCCTTTGATTTAGGCCAGTCCCACTGATGTAGGGGCTGATTCCCACTGATGTAGGGGCTGATTGCCACTTATATAGGGAAGGTGTTACCTTCTCCCCCTTTCTATAAGAGAGAGTCCTCTCTCTCAGAATCCAGAATAGAGAACTACATTTTGGTTTCATTGTGCTCTCACTCCTCTTCCAAGATGCATCTATTCTATCCTATGGGATTCTACACTTGGTATTAAAGCTTTAGGTTCTATATCTAGCCTAGCCTAGCATTAGATGCTCTCTCTAGCATAAATTACTAGTTTTTTCAAAGCTTCTTCATCATCTCTATTTTCCTCTTTCTTCCCCAAATCTGTGAGAGCTCAGTTCTCCCATTATACATGACCATTCTTTAAACCCTCTGAGTTGTAGACTCCTCATAACGCCAACACGAAGACTATCCACCGATATATCGTGTAATGCCGCCTCTGTGCTTACCCATTTACAAATTCCTCTGAGCTCGAGTTGGAGACACTACAGGCAAGCTGCTGATGAAATATGAGCCCATTTGGTGAAGAATTGGAGGAGAAAACACCAAAAAACCAGTCGATTTTCTCAAGCTTGGCTATGGCAACCTGGTGCAACATTGCACTCTTCCTTGGTGGAGGACCTTCTCTAGTATAAGGCCTTTCTTCTTGCAAAAAAATCCCCTTGAATAGAGCTATGAGCTATGAGAATGGCACCCTCCAATCTACTCTGATCTCTGTTGATAGAAATCTGCATATTTTGGTCAAAGGGTGTTGAGTAATCACCATAAGTTTGGGGCTTCCATTATTTACTGCAAACTTTCACTGTTTTGCTTGTACTTGAGTAGTAGAACTTAGTCATGGAGCTTCATAAGTGTCCTTATACTTTGCATTTAGAATGATGACTATGTGATTCTCTCTTGATGAGTACTTGAATTGTAAAGATGACTAAGCCCAAGCAAATAGAGAAGTTTGATGGAGCTAGTTTCCATACTTGGTAAACAAAAGCTAAGTTTATGGAGATATGGTATGTTGTGAATGGAAAGAAAAAGAAGTCTACAAAAGAAGAAGCTAATTGGTTGATCAAAGACAAGAAGGCTTTTGCTATCATTGCTTTGGGATTAAGTGACTCATACATTCACCACATTGATGGCTTTGAAACTTCACATGAAGCTCTGGATCACATCTTCTCTCAGTATTTGGTGCACAAGGAAAATGCTTCATATATATCTTGCTTATTAAGTTCCTTTACCTACAATTGGAAAAGGGAATGTGTTATTCCATGAAGAACAACAAAGAGAATCAAGCATTTCTTGTGAAGAAGGACTACTTCTCGCCAAATAAATTTGCAGCATTCCAAGAGCCCGTGTCTTTAAGTTCAAGGTGTAAAAGCAAAGGTAAATGTTTGTGTACATGCCTTTGGTTTCTGATGCGTAGTGCTTGCAATATCAATGACAACTACGCTCACTTTTTAGTGAAAGCACTACAACTACACACTCACACAGTCGTACTCACACAGCTTTCCCTCACACACTGCACCATCCTTGCTCATGGCCCAATTTGCTCTCCTCAACAATGGAGCTTCCATTCCCCTCCTTGGCTTCGGGACCGCTAGCGGTACCTCCCATGATGAAAACAAAGTAGCCATCTCCACCGCCATCGAGGTATGCTCCGAGAATTACAGCCTGATGAAGCCTGATGAGTTCTGAGCATGTGAATTTCATCCTATGGAGGAACAATAGGTTGCTTGTGAGCATGTAGGAGGTGTGATTTGAAGACATGTATGATATCTCGCAGGTGGGTTACCGACACTTTGACACTGCAAGCCTCTACGATAGTGAAGCAGCTCTAGGCGAGGCTTTGAGTGATCATCGTTAGAGTCAAGGGGGAGCCAATTGTCACTTTTTTTCCTCCAGCACCTATATTGGAAAGCAAAATATAACATTTGGCGGGAGATGTGGTACTTGACAACCACATTGTCCTTACATACATGGCATTGAAACAGATCACCCTTTTGTTCACCTGACCTGCTTCCCTAATTCACCCCAAGCAATTCCTCAAGGGCATTCTCATGTAGGCACTTGCATGACCACATGGTTTTTGTTCTGTGCATCTGGATATTATGAAAACAAGAAGCAAAAATGTGCAGAGGCATAAACCAAGACAACCTTACCCATTTAGAGCCAAATGTAAACTTCATGGCCATGCCCACATCCTTTGCAATCTTTTCCTTGTATGATTGCATTGTTCTTGTGTCCACCATGCTACAATCCATGTATTCAAGTTGTGGTGTTGCAATGCATTGAAGATGGCCATAGCCTGATGCCGTCCTTGGAGTAATGTACTTGGCATTATACCAATAGATATTTCTTTATTTCAAAGTAGACGACTTCTCTCCAGCATGCATTTGCCTTCCTAAATCCTCATGAATGGCAGTAAACTTACCTAAGAAGCACTCGATTGGTTCCCACTCCTCAAAGTTTGAAGGAAATACATCTTCTATGCACAAGTGCTATTTCAAAATACAATTTCAAACTGGCTCATTACACTGGTTCTATTTCAAAATACAATTTCAAGCTGACTCATTACACTTCAAAATCTTACACAAAATGCAGACTTACAATGCAGTGGTATTGTCGATTGATTGCTTGACTGAGGAAGGCGCATGTCCTTCCCCATGTAGATGTGTTGCACCTTTGTAAGCAATCCTTTCTTCCCAAGCTTGAACTTCATGATGCGGCCCTTCCATTCATGCAAAAGATCACCTCTTTTGCTCTTGGGAAGCTTATGTGGACCCTTGGCAGATCCTCTCATGACTATCCAATCATTCAAGCTATAGGTGCAAGGCACCCATTCACCCAGTGCATTTTTGCTCCTGTGGGACACAAAGTACATGTATGGTCTCCTCACCATGCTTGTATAGAGGTCAGAACATCAATAGTGGAGTAGAAAGTGCAGCTTGGAGGGAGAGAGCAGCCCCAATAGAGGGAGAGAGAGGGAGAAGGTATAGAGGGTGCAACTAAAGCTTGAGAGAAGCTCCAAGAGGTGCTATAGCTAGGAATGGAGGGAGAAAGAGTAGAGGGGGATGAGCAGCTGCTCTAGGAGGTGTTGTAGCTAGGAATGGAGGGAGAAAGAGCAGAGGGGGATGAGCAGCCACTACAAGAGGTACTATAGCTAGGAATGGAGGAAGAAAGAGCAGAGGGGGATGAGCAGCTACTTCTATATGAGGTGTTGTAGCTAGGAGTGGAGAGAGTATGAGCAGCTGCTACAGGAGGTGCTGGAGAGGGAGAAACACAGTGGGCTAGAGCAGGAGGGGGCAGAGAAGATTCCAAATGCATTCCCACATTTGAAAAATGGAGGGAGAATGGAGCTGGACCAGAGAAGAGGAGGGGACAGGCCTCTAACAAGTTGAGAGGGGGGAAAAATTTGCCCAAAAGGGCCCACCGCCTCTTGAATGACTTGTAGGTTTGTTTGGGGGAGGTGCATACAGGAGAAGGGTCAAGCATGGGTTGAGGGGGGGGGGATGGTTTGAGTGGTCCTCAATGTAAGAGGAGTAGCCAAGAGGGGCTATTTGCAGGTCTGCCCACCCTCCACCTCAACATGGTATTGCCCCACAAAAAGGAGCACTCCCATTGGTACACCTCAAATACCTCACTAATCCCTTGAAATTAGGAAACACTAATTGGGGGCCCTTTGGAGACCCCAATTCTCCCCTAATGTATCTTTCTAGCATCAAGAAAAAGTGAAAGATGATAGGATAGAAGGTAGGTCTAAGGGGAGGGAGGCTATTTGAGGCCTGGAGAGTGACAACAAGAGCTATGGGAGAAAGTGACATGCAAAAGGGAACCTTGGCATGTTTGGTTTTGGCTTTGTCTTTTCCTCGGGCCCAAAGCATTGTGAATCTAAACCGAGTATAGTCATCAGAAAAAGCAGGGTTTCTTATGGAAATGCAGATGGTTATGTCAATATTTTCATTGGTATATTTCTTGGACTTTTTAGCAGGATATCAACTATTATATTTATAGAACATTCCATTTCTTAAATTTATAATAAATGTATGAAACCTTGGTTATTTCCTAGTGCAAATAGGATTTTGCCATGCTTTTAATTGTGTGTAGATGCCTACTTGAGTTCAATTGGGAATCAATGTGTGGGAGTTTAGTGTTACTTTCATGAGAACATTTCTTCTTCATGCAAGTTACAAATTGTACATGAGAATTCGTTTGTCATGCAACACATCTATGATTATGGAGAAATTTTGAGCGATGTTTTGTTGAATACTAAATGGTGGCTCATCAACGAGTGATGAATTGATTTAAATTCTCAATTGCATACATTTGTACCAATCAATTACTAACACTGTGCATGTGAGCATCATTGTGTAGTATGGGGACAAAGAGTGAGCTATACACTATGATATATTTGAATTTGATCTAGCCATGCAACCATATACATTTTTACAATCTTTTAGAGGTGTTGGAGAGATGCACAAAGATGTCATGTTGAGGAAGGAGACTATAACAAGTAGAGATTAAATCCCGAAATCTACCTGTTAGTGGAAATATTGTTAGATATCAATGCTCCACTCTTGTGTAACTATGCGGGAACCAGCTAACTCTACTTGTAAGCCCCCCATATGAGGAGAAGGCATTTGAGTAGCTCGGTTATCCAGTAGGTCCTGGTTTGGACACCAGATGGGAGCCATGTGTGGCCTGATGGCTGGACAGCTTCAGATAGAGTTGGCACACCACCAACTAGGCTACGGATAGTACCAACTGCGGATGAGATTCTCGCATGGACAAGAAGAAATGCAGATGCGCTGTGTTCTTTTGTCTGCAATGTAAGTGATTCTGTCATGGCGTTAATTCAACATGTCACCATAGCGGAGGAGGCATGGACGGTCTTGAAAAATCAGTACAAGACCATGAATCAGACGCGGATTCAAAATCTGGAGACTCAACTCGCGAACGAGAAACTGTTTGAGTCTGAAGCGATAGAGAATTTCATCACCAGGGTGAAGAATCTATGCGATCAAATGACTACGATTGCCATCACCATCACCAGCGAAAATCTAGCACCTCAGGGGGGTCACTATGTATAAACCCTCTATATCACGTGCATTCAAGGCCTATTTCTTAAATCCCTTATCTGTAAAATTTTCATTAATAAAATGTACCCCTTTTCTATACAAATCTGTAAATTTTTTCCAAAACTATTTTAAATAATACCTTATGTATATTTATTTCTATAAATTTTAGAAATAAAAAATATCCTTTTGTTGAACTCACGTGATAGGGTTACATATGATGAGTGAGCCCCCTGAGTCTAGCACGAAGGTGCATACAGATTCTCCCACCAAAGTACGACGGCCTTGTTACATCACTGAATACACAAAACAAAAATCCGCCCCTCAGCTTTGAGGATTTCAGCACAATGCTTCTGGAGGAGGAAATGCATCAAAAGATGAGGACTGTTCGGCTTTCTCGACTGGATCAAAGAAAGGTAAGGGTAAGGCCTCTGGGAACCCATCTTCTTCTGATGATAAAAAGAGAAAGAAGAAGATCAAGTGCTTCTATTGCAACAAGGCAGGGCACAAGTAGAATGAGTGCCGAAAGAAGATTGCAGATGAGAAAAATGGAGTAAAGAAAGAGTCCAGCAATAGCATGTAGGCAGTACTAGTAGAGCTGTTCGTAGCAATTGAGGAGATTTGCACGGAGGCAGTTCATGTACCTACGGATGAACCTTGGATCATTGATAGTGGTGCATCATGCCAGATGACCAGTCGGAAGGATTGGTATACCTCTCTACATCCCAGTAGGGAATGACATCCTGGTAGCAGTCGGCAATGATGAAAAAATATCTCTAGCAAAAGGAAAACGAACGATTGCTCTCAATCAGATGGAGTTGTAAAACAATTGTTCGATGTTCTTTATGTGCCAGATATCAAGAGGAACTTGTTGTCCATTTCTACGATCATGGATCGGGACCTCAAAGTTCAATTCGATAAAAATGGTGCACAGACTTTGGATCTTCAAGGGAAGGTCGTTGGTAAAGATACATGGCGCAACAACATCTACGAACTCTCAGCTTTCAGTGCTCGAGCAGATGTGAAGAACACTAAGCTATGGCATGAGAGGTTTGGTCATCTAAACCTTAGTTCTTTAAAGGAGATGCATAAAAGTGGAATGATTGCAGACCTACCAGAAATTACAGATCTGCTCGATGTATGTGAAGTTTGCATGATGGGCAACCAGCATCGGCAGCCCTTTCCTAAAGAGGCTAGTAGGGCAAAGGCTCCTCTAGAGCTCGTTCACACGGACCTCTGCAGAAAGATGGAGACAGAAGCTTTGGGCGGTTCCTACTACTTCATGACGCTGATCGATGACTACAGTAGAAGGATATGGATATACTTCCTGAAGACTAAAGATGAGGCTTTTAGTAAGTTCAAAGGATGGCATGTAATGGTCGAGAAAGAAATGGGGAGGAAGGTGAAGAAGTTGAGATCAGATAGAGGTGGTGAGTTCACATCAAGTGAATTCAAAAGTTACTACAAAAGTCATGGGATCAAGAGGCATAAACCCTCGCCACATACATCACAGCAAAATGGAGTAGCAGAGCGCAATATGTGTGCCATCTGTGAAATGGGCAGGAGTATGATGAAAGGGAAAGATTTGCCAAAGACTTCCTAGGTTGAAGCATGTAACATGGCAGTTTACATTTTGAATTGTAGCTACACGAAGGCTGTGAATGGGATGACTCCACTTTAGGCCTTTTTTGATAAGAAACCTTCAGTTGCACATTTCAGAGTTTTTGGATGTGACTGTTTTGTGCATGTCCTTGATGCTAACAAGATCAAATGGGAACCGAAGAGCCAAAAGTGTATTTTCTTAGGCTACAGTGAAGAGGAAAAGGGTTGCCGTCTCTATAACCTTGTTACCAAGAAGGTAATAGTAAGTCATGATGTGGTCTTCTCAGAATAGCCGCATCAATTGGAGGAGGATGCTTCCTTCCCAAACAACCAGGACCAGGATATCCATCCAGTACAACCACCAACAGCAGACCCAACTCCCCCAATGGTGCTTGGTAGGATTCAAGATAAAGAAGAGGAAGAAGAGCCTGTGGAACCACAACAGCAATGGCCATTCTTGAAGTGGGTAAAGCAGCTTTTGGACATTGAGGAGGAACCATCCGAACACCGCCGGTCCAAGAGATTAGAGGAGCAAAGAAGGGCACAGGAACACTTGGTCAACTGTGCTTTGATGACAGAGGTGATCCATGCTGATGAACCCAAGTGTCTTGAAGAGGCACAGGGTGATGATAGGTGGATGGAGGCTATGCAGTCAGAGTATGGCTCCATAATGAAGAACACTTGGGACCTTGTGGATCGACCACCAAAAGGCAAGGTAATCGGTGCCAAGTGGGTGTACAAGACCAAGTAGTTGGATAAGTACAAGGCTCGGCTCGTGGCAAAAGGATTTGCATGGGTAGATGGTTTTGATTATCATGATACTTTTGCTCCCACAGCTCGACTAACCACAATTCGCAGTGTTTTGGCTTTAGCAGCCCACGGAAGTTGGCCCCTGTTTCAGATGGATGTAAAATCCGCCTTTCTAAATGGAGATCTCAAGGAGGAGGTATACATGGAACAACCACCAGGTCTTGTGATCCTTGGTTCATAAGGTAAAGTTTGTAAACTGAAGAAGGCACTTTACGGGCTGAAACACGCCCCACAAGCATGGTACCAGCGAATTGATGCCTACTTTCTACAAAACAGGTTCAAGAGGAGCCCATCTGATGCAAATTTGTATATCTTCAGAGGAGGCAGGTGTATGATTGTGGTCCTTTATGTGGATGACCTTGTCATAACAGGGAACCATGAAGAGAAGATCTCGCAGACAAAGCATTTGCTAGGAAGAGAGTTTGAAATGATAGACCTCGGACTGATGCATTTCTATTTGGGGATTGATGTTTGTCAAGAGCCAAAACGGATCCTCATCTCACAGCTAAAGTATGCTGGAGAGATAGTGAAGGCATTTGGCATGGTTGAGTGCAAGACAGTTGGCACCCCTATGGAGGTTGACGTGAAGCTTTCAAATGAGGATTCATCACCACTGGTGGATGAAGCGAAGTACAGAAGGCTTGTGGGCTGCTTGATTTACTTGTGTAACACGTGGCTGGACATCATCTTTGCGACTGGTGTACTAAGCAGGTTTTCCAATAAGCCTCGGGAGAACCATTGGAGGGCAGGGATGCAGGTGCTGAAATACATCAAAGGCACACTTGATTATGGCATCACCTATACCAAGGGCAACATCTTGACCGGATTCTGTGACTCGGATGGGGCAGGAGACATGGACAGTAGGAGATCAATGACAGGTTACTGTTTCTCACTTGGATCTAGAGATGTGTCATGGTTCAGCAAGAAGAAACCTATAGTTGCTCTTTCTTCTACCGAGGCTGAGTACAAATCAGCATGCTTTGCTTCTTGTGAGGTAGTGTGGTTGAGGAGGGCTTTAAGGGACATGGGTGCAGTGTAGAATAATCCTATGCATTTATCATGTGACAATCAGAGTTGCATGGTGATTGCAAAGGACCCTGTGTTCCACACTCACACAAAACACATTGAGATTCAATATCACTTTGTACGTGAGCTCGTCATGGATGGAGAGGTAGACTTGGTGTACTATCCGATTACAGAGAATGCTGCGGACATCTTCACGAAGGCTCTTGGAAAAGACTTACTGGAGAGGCATCTTCATCGGGCTGAAAAAGTAAGTTCACTTGGGGGTGGACATTGAGAGGGGGTGTTAGATATCAATGCTCCACTCTCGTGTAACTACGTGGGAACCAGCTAACTCTACTTGTAAGCCCCCCATATGAGGAGAAGGCATTTGAGTAACTCGGTTATCCGGTAGGTCCTAGCTGATGGGATATCTCAAGGTGTATGCCCCAGGCACACCTTGGTTTCTATGTGTGTGTGCTAGAGGCACAGTTAGGTGCCCATAAGCACTGTTAGGTGGTGGTAGATGCCACATAGGATGATTGAGAGAATCTAGGAGCAGATTGAGGAGATGATTGTGGAGCTCAGAGGTCATCAGTGATGTCAGTGATCATGTAAGAGGTGCCTACATAAGGACCTCACCTTTCTTCATTCTATAAGCAAGCATTCTCATTTTGTGTTCACTTCATGCTTTCCCTTCAGTTCCCCAACATGGTATCAGAGCCCTTTGATCCTCCTTGAGCCCATTTGTGCCACATCGTCTTCTTCTTCTCCATCTTCTTCTTCTTCATCTTCACCATTTCTTGCCTTTCTTCCCAAATCTTGCTAGAGCTTGTTCTCCCTCATTTCTCTGCCATTCTCCAAGCCCTTCCTGCTAGAGATACCTCTTGAATGGGCAAACCTTCACCTACAAGGAATTGAAGAAAAGGCGTCGCTGCTGGTCGCCATTCCCCAAATAGCGCATTTTTTAATCATTTTTCTATTGTAGAATACTCCTTGCCTGCTGCACCATTGCTTGAGCCCTCTTAGGAGTAGATGGGCGACCTCAAGACAAAAATTTTGAGTCACTTTGCAGCCCATTTGGTTTAGTAACGAAGGAGAAAACGTCAAAACACAGGTTTAGACTACAGCAACTCCCCCAGGCAAAACAATGCACCATTTTGCCCAACCTCTGTGCTAGATCTTCTCTGGTATATGAGCTTTCTTTTGCTTTAGAAACCCTTGTTTTCTTTGCTTTGAAGAGTGAGATATAAGCCCTCCAAGTTCACGCCTCTGTTTTGGACAGTTTTGACAAGGTTGTGTGTTTGATGCTACATTAGATGCTACTTTAGCATTTCTGATGTTTTAAAGTTCTGAATAGCATCAGTACAACTGTGGCTATAGCTTTTCTTTAAGTTGCTACACCTGGATTTGCTTGGAATGCTTTCATTTAGCCACCTCTATGAAGCATGCAAATGAAAACATCATTTCCATTATGTTTTGTAGCATGGAATTTGGTTGCAAGCCTTTGCTACTCTAAATTCTTGTATTTTGAAGCTCTTTAACTCTTTCTAGCCTTGTATGAGAGTAGACACTGCCCATTCTGGGTTAGACCCTCTCATGGCTACCATCTTGAATATGGATAAGTTCAATGGTAAAGGCTTTCACACATGGCAGATGAAGGTTAAGTTTGCATTGATGAGGGAAAACCTCTGGGGGCTTGTCAAACTCTTCTTCTTCAATAGCCTCTAATGCTAGAGAACCCTCAGCTCCAACACACCCGGCAAGAGATCCTGCTAGAGAGGAGAAAGCCTATGGCATCATTGCTCTTGCCTTAGGAGATGACTATATTCATCACATTTCTGATTTGGAGTCTCCATCTGAAGCTTGGCAGAAGCTTGATATTATTTTTGGTGCTAGCTCTCACATCTCAAAATTATCACTTAAGATTGCTTTCTTTGAATTGAAGATGGCTAGTGGCACTCCTTTGGCTGCCCTGGCACTCCTTTGGCTGCCCATGTCAATCATATGTGGAGTCTCATGACTCAACTTGCTTCTATCAACTCTCCAATCACTACAGATGATGCAATGGCAGTGTTGCTCAAGAGTATGCCTGAAGATTATGATCATGTTGTTACCACTTTGAAAAATCTTCCTAATCCTAATCTTGAAGGTCTTATCTCTGCTCTTCATGAAGAAGAAAGGCACATGGAACTCCAAAGAGGCAATGACACAGCCTATGCCATAAAAATCCAAAAGGGCAAGTTTTCACCTTCCAAACATTGTGGGAAGATTAATCACCTCTCAAAAGATTGCTTCAAGATCAATCCTTGCAAACATTGTGGCAAAAACAATCACCATGAAAGTTTTGTAGAGCCAAAAAGGAAGCAACTACAAGGTCACAAACTGCCAATCTACTTTCAATTGATGTGCCTCCACAAGATGAGGCATCCTATGAAGATTATGCTTTTTGAATCATCTCCATATATGCTCTAGATCTCCCTTTCTTATGTTGAGTCAAGGTACTCAGCCCGGATAGTCCTCCAAAATGAATGAAATAAACTATTGTGTTTTGTAAACACCTTTGGTCACCATATGATGTAGGCCATGTGTATGTGTTTTGCTCCATGGTACCTCCTGTAGACATTGTGTGCATGTACATGCAGGGGAGATAACCATTGGAAGGTCTTTTGTATCCCTTTTGTTTACTTCACACATTTGGGAACCCCTTGCTAGCATGAGAACCTAGCCATAGATTTATCCTTGACCACCATGAGATGGCATGAGAAACTATGAGACTAGATGTATCCTTGACATAGCCTGAGGCATTCCATTGAGGGGGGGTATGATGGGATATCTCAAGGTGTATGCCCCAGGCACACCTTGGTTTCTATGTGTGTGTGCTAGAGGCACAGCTAGGTGCCCATAAGCACTGTTAGATGGTGGTAGATGCCACATAGGATGATTGAGAGAATCTAGCAGCAGATTGAGGAGATGATTGTGGAGCTCAGAGGTCATTAGTGATGTCAGTGATCATGTAAGAGGTGCCTACATAAGGACATCACCTTTCTGTGAAGATAGTGGGAGAGAAGGAAGGAGTCTCACTTGCGATTTTCTCACATACACAATGGGGGAATACACAGAAAGGTGGAGGCTGAAAACAGTTGTGAAAGCCAAAAAAACTCTAGTATAAAGAAATAGAAGAACCAACAGCATCTGCAACTAACAAGTCGGTGACATAAATGCACAACGGTCACCTTGGCATATCACGAGTGGAGCTCGATATCTCAACACTCCCCCTCAAGCTCAATCCCAATTCTTGCACACCAAGTAGGTCTCTAAACTTGCACAGCTTCTCTATGTCCAATGCCTTCATGAATATGTCAGCTACCTGATCCTCTGTGCTAACATAAACTAGATCAATAAGACCTAGTAAAACCTTCTCCCGCACATAGTGATAATGCACCTCAATGTGCTTTGTTCTAGCATGATAGACTGGGTTATTTGCCAAGTGTATACTGCTCATGTTGTCACAATAAATGACAACTGGCCCATCTATATGTTGAGATATCGAGCTCCACTCGTGATATGCCAGGGTGACCATTGTGCAATTATGTCACCGACTTGTTAGCTGCAGATGTAGTTGGTACACCGCCCATGAATAATAGCTGGATGACAGCTATCCTTATGTACTCTAGTTTGTGGCTCAGTTAGTATGCAACCTTAGTTAGATGAGTTTGGTTTGAGACCCACATATAGGGTTCTTCTATTTCTTTGTACCAGAGTCCTTTTGGCTTTCACAACTAAGAAGAGGAAAACTGTTTTCAGCCTCCACCTTTGTGTGTATTCTCCCATTGTGTATGTGAGAAAGCTGCAAGTGAAACTCCTTCCATCTCTCCCACTATCTTCACATGGTATTAGAGCCTAGTTCGTGGTAAGGAGCTCAAGAAAGCAAACCAAGTTCACGGTGTCCTAGTAAGAGGACCAGTGTTGCTTTCCTTTTTCGAGTTTGGGAGCAAATCTCTACAGGTAGCACAGCCGGAAAGTGCAAGAGTGCATTGTCTTAGGTTGAGATGCCCTTCGCGGTGTGGGGAGAGGGCAATTTATGCTGCGGGGCCATTTTGGGGCCCATTTTGGAGATGGAAGTTCTCCAAAGCACTGAGAAAAAGGCCCTGTTTTTGCTGTACGACCACTGCTCTGCAAGTCCGTGAAAAGTTGCCACAGAAATTGCATCGTATGCCTGTGCGCACAAATATTGGGAGTTACAGAGTCATCCTTATTGCCTATTCATGCAAAATCGTCACTAGGAAGTGACTGTGTGGTCAAATACCACTTTCGTCAGTTTTTCAGATTTGCCCGTGTGAGGCAAAAGCTGTGTTTTTTGCAGTGACAGAATATTTTGCAGTGTTCTGTAATGGCATCTGATTCTCTTTCACAGATTGTCACTGAAAAGATTGACAAGAACAACTTCCAAGCATGGAAGTTTAGAATGACGAATTTCCTTATGGGAAAAGGCTATTGGGAGTTCATTACAGGAAATGAAGAAGAACCACTTCTTCCTAATGTTCCCAATCAACAGGAAATGCAGGCATTTAAAGGATGGCATGAGAGAGCCAGAAAAGTTATGTACTGGCTATCTATTAGTATTTCAGATTCTATGATTGTGCATATTCAGGATGCAAGTATGCCAAAGGAGGCATGGGATACTTTGGCAAAAATGTACAGCACAAATACGCAAGCCAGGAAAATGTAGCTCAAGCAGGAGTTGCACAATGTGCAAAGAGAAAATATGAGCATCAATGACTACCACATGAAGGTGAAGAAAATTGCAGATGCACTTGCTTCCATTGGGTCGCCAGTGGAAGATGATGATCTAGTTTCTGTGACCTTGAATAGTCTAGGAAAGGATTATGCACAGTTTTGGACATCCATTGCCGTCCATGAAAAATTTCCTGATTTTGAGGAGTTGTTTGCTCTTCTAATTTTTGAAGAGCAGAGAAATGGTGGTGCATCTTCTTCAAGAGGAACTTCAAAAGAAACTATCTTCTACTCAAATGCTAGAAGAGGTAGAGGTAGAGGTAGAGGAGGCCAATCTAGAGGCCATGGTAGAAATCAGAATATGTAGCAAACTCAAGAAGACCAGTCCTTTGGAGGAGGACGTGGTAACTCTAGAGGCAGGGGGAGCCACAGAGGTCGTGGTGGATGGCAGAGAGGCCAAAATGCAAATAGCAATGTTGAATGCTACTACTGTGGTAAAATGGGTTGTATGGTTAAAGACTGCTACAAAAAGCAAAATGACATTATGAATAGAAAATTGCAGCAAGGCAATTATGCACCTTCTAGTAGACAGGGTGATGACAAAAATGAGCATCTATTTATGGTGCAGCACATGACCAATTCTGTGACAAGTGGAGAAGAAAGAAATGATGTGTGGTATGTTGACTCAGGTGCATCAAACCACATGACAGGTCATGCAAAATGGATGCAGGATGCAAGGAAAATGGAAAGACCAGGATTTGTGGAGACTGGTGATGATACTTCACATCCTATTGTGCAAATTGGTAAAATTCCTTTGTCTATGCAGGATGGGAAAAAGAAATACCTGTCTGATGTATTTCATGTCCAGAACATCACCAAGAACCTGGTTCTCGGGGGGGTCACTCATCTGCGTGGAGGATGTGGAAACGTCTTGAGGATACTTATGCCAAGAAAAGTGCCACGGGAAAAGCTTACTAGCTGAAAAAGCTTGTTGGTCTTCAAATGAAGGAGGGGACACCTATGTCCACTCATATTATTGAGTTTAACAGCATATTCAGCCAGGTGATCAACCAGGGGTTGAAGCTCGATGATGAGCTGAAAGCTACACTCATCCTATGTTCTCTACCTGAGTCATGGGACACATTCAGGACTTCTACCAGCAACTCAAATGCCATTCTGTTATTTGCAGATGTGGAGAGTGCTCTTCTACAGGAAGAGATGAATAGAAAGAACAATGCTGTTGGGAAGTCGAATGCTTTGAATGCACGCAGCAGGTCCAAGACACGTGGAAACTACAAAGAAAGAGAGAGGAGCAAGTCTCGCTCTAAAAGTGATCTTGTATGCAACTATTGCGGCAAGAAGGGACATATTGAGAAAAAGTGTTTTCAAAAGAAGAACGACTTGAGAGCCAAAGAAGGCAAGACTCAAGGCAAGTCTAAGGGCAAGGAAAAAGAGGAGCTGCATGTTACTTATGTTAGTGACAGTGACAGTGGACGTGAGATATGTTTCACCTCTTCACTGGAGGCTCATACACTTCATGCTGGTGATGGATCAGATATGCTTTCCTGGATTATAGATTCAGGTGCTTCCTTTCATGTTACACCCTACAGAGATCTGTTTGTCAGATATGCAGGAGGGCAGAAGGGAGTTGTCTTTCTTGGTGATAACCATGCATGTTCGATCATTGGCATAGGTGATGTCAGGCTTGTTCTTGAAAATGGCCAACAGTTAATGCTCAAAGGAGTCAGGCATGTCCCTGAAGTGAAGAAGAACTTGATTTCCACAGGTTTATTGGATGACGATGGTTATCAGACCACCTTTGGCAGTCAGAAATGGAAAATTAGCAAAGGGGCAATGGCTATTGCCAGGGGTCCTAAGGTTGATACTTTGTATTCACTTCATGCTGGACATTGTTCGCATTCCGATGTAAATGCTGCCGAGCTGCCAAAGATTTCATTGTGGCATAGCCGGCTTGGCCATATGAGTATTAAGGGAATGGAGCAATTGGCTCATTTCGGTTACTTGCCGAGTCTAAAATTTTCAGATTTAAAGAAATGTGAATTTTGTCTCTACGGTCGTCAAGTACAAATACCTCATAAGAGAAGGTCAGATCAGAAATTACAGCTCTTGGAGCTTGTACATACAGATGTGTGTGAGATGCCTACACTCTCTTTAGGAGGTTCTAAGTACATACTGTCATTCATAGATGACGCCACCCACAAAGTGTGGGTTTACACTCTCAAAAAGAAGAGTGATACGTTCAAGGCTTTCACTAAGTTTGTTGCACTAGTCGAAAAGTACGATCTGACAATGGTGGAGAGTATTTGTCCAAAGAGTTTCAAGAATTCTGTGAGGCAAAGGGTATTCAAAGGGTGTTGTCTGCACCATATGATCCTCCACAGAATGGTACCGCTGAAAAAATGTTCAGGACCATTCAAGAGAAAGTCAGATCCATGTTGTCACATGCTGCACTGCCCCACACATTTTGGGCTGAAGCTGTAAAGACAGCTGTGCACCTTATTAATAGGTCACCAAACAAGAGACTATGTGGCGGTGTGCCTGAATAGGCATGGACGGGTAAGCCTCTGTCTTACAAACACCTACGGGTCTTTGGTTGTGTCGCGTATGTGCATGTACGCAGGGAGGACAAAACTAAACTGGATCCAAAGTCTCTTAAATGCATATTCCTAGGTTACGGTGACAAAGGTGAGATGGGCTATAGGATTTGGGATCCCAAGAACAGAAAGCTTATACGCAGCAATGATGTCGTGTTTGATGAAACCATCATGTTCAAGGAACCTGTTGTACAGCAGGGACCCTTAAAAGTAACTATTGATGATGACAGGCATCATGGGCAACACAGACAGGCTATAAATCAGCCACAATAGCAGCATAACCAGCCATTAAATGATGCTGCAATAGGTCCAAATGGACAGCCAGATATGGCAGATGATATCCCAATGGATGTACCACAGTTAGATGATCTTCCTGACATGCAAATGCAGCCAGAACTGGGTGATGAACAGGCTGACAGCCACCTCATGATGATGGTCATCAGGTTAGAAGGTCAACCAGACCGACACGGCAACCAGACAGATTTATTCCTGGCTTTGATTATCTAATGCTCACTGATTGTGGAGAGCCTTCATGCTACAGAGAGGCTAGGCAGAGGGCAAACAAGGTTCAATGGGATCTTGCTATGAAATCTGAAATGGACAGTATTCACAAAAATGGCACTTGGGAATTGGTACCCTTGCCTATTGGTAAAAAGGTACTACCATGCAAATGGGTTTATCGACTTAAGGTCACACCTGGTGAAAAGCCAAGGCATAAAGCCAGACTGGTTGCCAAGGGGTTCAAGCAGGAATATGGTGTTGACTTTGATGAGATATTCTCTCCTGTCGTTAAGATGACAACTCTCAGAACTGTATTAGCATTGGTTGCACATGCAGATATGGACTTGGTCCAAATGGATGTCAAGACGGCATTTCTTCATGGTGATTTACATGAAGAGATTTTTATGCAGCAGCCAGAAGGTTTTACAGTGAAGGGAAAGGAGAAGCTTGTGTGCAAACTGAAGAAAAGTCTTTATGGTCTTAAGCAGGCACCCAGAGAATGGTATCATAAGTTTGATACATTCATGCGAATCCAAGGTTATAGGAGAAGTGACATTGATCACTGCTTGTATACCAAGAAAGCTTCAGATGGCAGTTTACTGATCCTCATTTTGTATGTGGATGATATGTTGATTGCTGGAAAATCTCATAAGGAGATCAATGCCTTGAAGAAAAGATTGCACCAAACCTTTGATATGAAGGATCTTGGTGATGCCAACCATATACTGGGCATGCGGATACTTCGGGATAGGGAAAAGCGGTTGCTATACTTGTCTCAGAAGGAATACATTGGCAAGGTCCTGCAGAGATTTCACATGGAGGGGGGGAAGAGTATTGGTACTCCATTGCCTCCTTATGTGAAAATCAGTGCTTTGGACAGCCCTCACACAGATGCCGAGAGGGCTGAGATGTCAAAGATTCCGTATGCATCAGCGTGTGGCAGTCTCATGTATGCTATGGTTGCAACCAGGCCCGATATTGCGTTTGTAGTGGGAGTGGTTAGTAGATACATGGCAAACCCCAGCAAGAAGCATTGGAATGCAGTGAAAGGTGTCATGAGATACCTGAAGGGTACACAAGATTTGTGTATATGTTTCGGCAGTCAAGATGCAAAAGTGCAGGGTTATACAGACTCTGATTATGCCGGTCACCCTGATACCCGGAAGTCTACTACCGGATATGTTTTCACTTTCACTGGAGGTGCAGTGTCGTGGGTACCTAGAATGCAGTAGTGCATTGCTCTGTCTACTACAGAAGCTAAATATATTGCAGCCACTGAGGCATGCAAGGAAGCTATATGGCTATCTCAGCTAGTGGTAGATTTGGGCTACTCTAGTGATACTCCATTGTTGCATTGTGACAGTCAGAGTGCCATACAGTTGGCACGAAATCCTGTTTTTCATGCAAAGACGAAGCACATCGACGTGAAGTATCATTTTATCAGGGAGGTGCTTGAGAACAAGCAACTTCAGCTTGTGAAAGTTCACACTGATGACAATCCAGCAGATCTGTTGACCAAAGGATTGGCTGCTGAGCGGTTTGCACACTGCAGACGGCTTATGGGTATAGGATAAGCAGACCAATTGGTCTTGTACATGATGATGTATATTGCTGTTTTTTCTTTACTCTCTCTTATGGGCACATTGCCTTTAAGTGGGAGGTTGTTGGGGTAAAGGCACTGGCCACCCTGTAACAGTTTTTATTCTAGTACTACTAAGTACGCTAAGTACACATTGTACTTAGGTACTTAGTGGTCCTAGTCTTATCCACAGATATAGATACTAGTGTGTGTACTTGGGGAGGTACCACTCATTGCTTATCCCCACCCACTGGTGTGTGACTACTGTGGGTGTGTCTCCTCACTCCCAAAACTCCTACTCACTCCGGAAACCCGTCAGCTTACAACCTGTCATCCCATATTTGGATAGCATGTCCGATCCATACTGCCTCTGCAAGAGCCATATCCCACTTGGTGATCTAATCACCTCAATGCCCAAGAAATAATGCAGCTCTCCCAAATCCTTCATCTCAAACTTCTGCTTCAATAGCATTTTCACATGAAGGATATCTTCATCACTATCACCTGTGATGATCAAATCATCAACATAAATGACAAGCAGTTGATGCAGCCATAGCAATGACTGCTCTTATGGTTGCCATCCTTGCAACCGGATTGAATGTTGCTTCATAATCAATGCCATATATCTGTGCATACCCCTTGACAACTAATCTTGCCTTGTATCTGTTCACAGAACCATTTGCATTGTGCTTCACCTTATAAACCCACTTACAGCCAATTGCATTCTTTTCTTTAGGCAAAGGAACCAATTCCCATGTAGCATTTGCTTCCAAGGCATCCATTTCTTCATGCATGGCTTTCTCCCATTTTTCTTTTCCCATGACTTGCTCAAAAGAAGTGGGTTCTGGTTTCTGTATCACTTTGACCATATAGGCATAGTGAATGGCTATAAATCCATCATATTTCAGCCTATCCAAGGATACCTAGCTCTAGTAGACCTGCTCACTTCCAAGTGCTCTCAAAACATCCCTGGTCTTCTTTACTCCAGGTGTAACAATAGAAGGAATACCCAACTCATCATCAATGCTCTGTTCTGACCCACTGGATTCACCATCCACATAACAATGACCTGCATTCACATCAAACATGGGCTGATCTACCTTCTCTTTTCCTTTTTGTGATACTTGCATACCACTATCTACATTGCTTTGAGGAGATTCTCTTGATCTCAATCTACCTGTCCATGGTGAAGTATGTGAGCCACTGCTAGAGGACACTATAGGTCCACCAATATTTTGTGATTGCTGCTGTGAATTCTGTGCAGCATTACCATTTTGTGCATCTACAGGCAATAAGGATGATTTTGTAACTCCCAATATCTCTACGCATAGGCATATGATGCAATTTCTGCAGCAATTTTTCACCGACCTGCAAAGCAGTGGTCGCACAGCAAAAACAGGGCCTTTTTCTCAGTGCTTGAGGAGAACTTCCACCTCCAAAACAGGCCTCAAGATGGCCTCGAATCAAAAAAATAAAGTCACGAGGGGCTTTGCCATCCCCTACAGCATATACTACCCTCTCGCCACACCATGAAGGGCGTCTCAATCTGAGACAATGCACTCTTGCACTTTTCGGCTGTGCTACCTACAGAGATTTGCTCCCAAACTTGAAAAAGGAAAGCAACACTGGTCCTCTTACTAGGACACCACGAACTCTATTTTCTTTCTTGAGCTCCTTTCCACAAACCAGGCTCTAATACCATGTGAAGATAGTGGGAGAGAAGGAAGGAGTCTCACTTGCGGCTTTCTCACATACACAATGGGGGAATACACACAAAGGTGGAGGCTGAAAACAGTTTTCCTCTTCTTAGTTGTGAAAGCCAAAAGAACTCTAGTACAAAGAAATAGAATAACCCTATATGTGGGTCTCAAACCAAACTCAGCTAACTAAGGTGGCATACTAACTGAGCCACAAACTAGAGCACATAAGGATAGCTGTCATCCAGTTATTATTCATGGGCAGTGTACCAACCGCATCTGCAGCTAACAAGTTGGTGACATAAATGCACAATGGTCACCCTGGCATATCGCGAGTGGAGCTCAATATCTCAACACTTTCTTCATTCTATAAGCAAGCATTCTCATTTTGTGTTCACTTCATGCTTTCCCTTCAGTTCCCCAACACTGGTTTGGACACCAGATGGGGGCCATGTGTGGCTTGATTGCTGGACGGTTTCAAATAGAGTTGGCACACCACCAACTAGGCTACATGCAAGTGAGGGAATGCATCCTATGACTGACCGCATTGAGGGTAGATGAATCATTTCCTGGGGCAGCCCACTCTTGGGTTGTGGGGCCGTTTGGAGCCCCAGATGATCCCAGATGGCTATATAAGAGCAAGCCCGTGAAGCCCATTTCATCACTGGCTACAACAACTCTGATTCCTTAGCATCTAGCCTCCGTCCTCTATTGTTTCTAGCATGCCATCGAAGCTTCTCTCACAGGAGTGCATGGCTGGGAGGCAGCGCCATCTATTGTATCAGTTTTACAGTAATCAAATTTTTTATTCTCCATACTATCTGCTTTTCTCTCTTGCGTATGAGATCTTGTTATCTGTTGAGCACAGATGCTGTATTGTTTTCTTACAAATACAACATCTTCAAGAATGCATTCATAACTTCTAAAAGAGAACACATCAACTCAAGATTTGGTGCAACATGGATAGTCGATTAAGGCAAACAACTACACATTCCTTGTATTATAAATGCTTCTATCACAATAACATATATAGAATAGGCATAGAACTGGACAAAACAGAGTCCGATCAGGGACATCATATTCACATTTGGAATACTACATGATAGGTATATGATCCAAACAACTAACTTTCTACATATGGTAGTTGCTTACTAACTTGTAGACGTGCCTCATCAGTGGTTGCACAACTAACTCCCATTAAGGTTTTCCATACATCCTATATCATTGCTAAAGATAAATAGTTCATAAATGTGTTTGAGCTATACTCGCCCACACTGGCACACCTAGTGGAACAATCACTTTTATGCCACAAAATTATTCAGACTCAAACCCACTCATTTATCTACTGTAGTAGATCTAGTACAATGGTCTACCAAGACTCAATTAGTTGGAATCAACTCATGATCAACGTCATGATCTTCATGCTGAACTCCCATAGACTGCTCTTCAAATTGGTCCTCAATTTGATCTTCAAACTGTTCCTGTTCATTCTGTACATGTTTCTTTGGAACAATACTGGTTATATACTCATCTTTCTTTTGCACTACATTGAACATATATTCCGAATGGTGATTGAACAACAATGCATTCTAGTTTCCTCTGGTCAAATCATGAACAACTTTACAAGCTTAAAGTGTTTCTTCTAGTTGTACCAAATCCTCTTGAAAGTCTTCTTTCAGCTCCACACGACCGCTACTTTGATTACTTGGCCCTGGTGCCATATCTTCAGGTACCTACATAGACAAAAGCTTAGAAAAAATTTCAGTCAAATTAGTACTTTGAAGTGTTGCTGATGTCACCTAGGATTGTTGCTGGAATTGCAAAAATTATTGCTATAATTATTGAATCTGGTTTTCCTATTCTTGAACCTTATCCTTCAAGATATTTGATGTATATTCCTCGAAAGCAAAAGCTTCATAAGGCCTTGGAGCCAAAATAAACAGCCTTTCTTTTAAATTATCCCACACTCCTTGAGATATAACTACCAACTCCTTTTTAAGATTGTCCACAGCATCTACTGCCATAAATACTCCCTCCACCTCTGTTTCATCTAAAATGTCTTTTAACTATTGCTCCAAATTCTGCAGTGCATCCAATCTTGCTTGCAACCATAAGTTATTGGTTTGCAGCTCTGTGTTGCATTTAAACACTACTTCCAAAACATTAAAAAACTGATCTTGCATCTCTTTTAACCATTCAGTAATAATAGGTAGACATGCATGTTATTTTTCTATTTGTTGTATTAGCTTCTATTGGTCACTTTCCTTTTGCTCTTTATAAACCTAAAATTTTTCCTATAACTATGCTAAGTCTTCTTTAATCTTTTGCATCTCAGTGCTTTCTTGGACCTGTTGTAACAATTTACGATTTTCTTCTTGTAGATAAAAAATATCAGTGGCAACTTGACACTGAGCTGCCTACATCTGACTCCCAAAACTACGTACAATCTCAACTACATGATTGAATTGCTCAAATGAAATATTAGACATTGAATTCATATTGATAAGTGGTGTATCCATTTCATCTACACTCTCCACATTTTGGTCCTGAGACATATCTAGTCTTTTGTTTAAATTCATCATGGTTCCCTTTCTTACCAAAATCTTCGACTTCGTATAATTGGTTGATCATTATGCAGTAGCTTCTCCTTGCTAACAATAGGTGTATTCCATAGAGCTGAGGATATTAATTTACATGTCACCATCTTGACTGATTGCTGATAAGTGTATTTGGCTTGCACCAAGTCATCAATTGTATTTACTGATAATTGTGAAGATAGTGGGAGAGAAGGAAGGAGTCTCACTTGCGGCTTTCTCACATACACAATGGGGGAATACACACAAAGCTGGAGGCTGAAAATAGTTTTCCTCTTCTTAGTTGTGAAAGCCAAAAGAACTCTACTACAAAGAAATAGAAGAACCCTATATGTGGGTCTCAAACCGAACTCACCTAGCTAAGGTGGCATACTAACTGAGCCACGAACTAGAGTACATAAGGATAGCTGTCATCTAGCTATTATTCGTGGGCGGTGTACCAACTGCATCTGCAGCTAATGCACAAGGGTCACCGCTGCATATCACGAGTGGAGCTCGATATCTCAACACTCCCCCTCGAGCTCAATCCCAATTCCTGCACACCAAACAGGTCTCTGAACTTGTGCAGCTTCTCTGCGCCCAATGCCTTCGTGAATATGTCAGCTACCTAATCCTCTGTCCTGACATAAACTAGATCAACAACACCTATTAAAACCTTCTCCCGCACATAGTGATAATGCACCTCAATGTGCTTTGTTCTAACATGATAGACTGGGTTATTTGCCCAGTGTATACTGCTCATGTTGTCACAATAAATGACAACTGGCCCATCTATAGACTGATGCATATCATAAAGTAGCTTATGCAACCAAGCTACCTCACATGTAGCCATTGTTGCACCCCTTTACTCAGCCTCTGTGCTTGACAAGGCAACTATAGGCTGTTTCTTGCTGCTCCAAGTGACTGCAACACTCCCAAAAGAGAACACATATCCACTGGTAGATCGTCTATCTGAAATACTACCAGCCCAATCAGCATCAGTGTATCCATGCAACTGTATCTGAACCCCAGTCTCATAAAATTGTCCATACTACAATGTGGACTTCACATACATGAGTATGCGTCTAGCCGCATCCAAATGTGGTTTCCTTGGAGCCTGCATAAACTAACTTACCAATCCAACAGCATAGCTCAAATCTAGCCTGGTAATAGTCATATAAATCAAACTTCCTACTATGCATCTATACATAGTAGGGTCTTCCAGAAGCTCACCTGCATCTGCGCTCAGCTTCACATTCTGCTCCAAAGGAACTGAAATAGGCTTACAGCCTGTCATCCCATATTTGGACATCATGTCCAATCCATACTGCCTCTGCAAGTGTTGTATCCCACTTGATGATCTAATCACCTCAATGCCCAAGAAATAACGCAGCTCTCCCAAATCCTTCATCTCAAAGTTTTGCTTCAATAACATTTTCATGTGAAGGATATCTTCATCACTATCACCTGTGATGATCAAATCATCAACATAAATGACAAGCAGCATAATACCTTTCTCTGTTTTTCTCACATAAAGTGAGAAATCTGCCTTGGAAATCTGAAAGCCAATAGTGACAAGATACTATCCTATCTTGTCAGACCATGCTCTAGGTGCTTGCTTCAAGCCATACAAGGCTTTCTTCAACCTACAAACAAACTCGGGATGAACAGCATGAACATAACCTGGTGGCTGCTCCATAAACAACTCTTCTTGCAAATCACCATGCAAGAAGGCATTCTTTACATCCATCTGATGTAAAGACCATCCCTTTGATGCAGCCATAGCAATGACTGCTCTTACGGTTACCATCCTTGCAACTGGACTGAATGTTTCTTCATAATCAATGCCATATGTCTGTGCATACCCCTTGACAACTAATCTTGCCTTGTATATGTTCACAGAACTATCTGCATTGTGCTTGACCTTACAAACCCACTTACAGCCAATTGCATTCTTGTCTTTAGGCAAAGGCACCAATTCCCATGTAGCATTTGCTTCCAAGGCATCCATTTCTTCATCCATGGCTTTCTTCCATTTTTCTTTTCCCATGGCTTGCTCAAAAGAAGTGGGTTCTAGTTCCTGTATCACTTTGACCATATATGCAGAGTGAATGGCTGCAAATCGATCATATTTCAGCCTATCCACAGGATACTTGACTCTGGTAGACCTACGCAAAATAGGCTCACTACCAGCAGGTGCTCTCAAAACCTCCCTGGTCTTCCTTACTCCAGATGTAACAACAAAAGGAATACCCAACTCATCATCAATGCTCTGTTCTGAGCCACTGGATTCACCATCCACATAAGAGTGACCTGCATTCACATCAAACATGGGCTGATCCACCCACATTTCTCTGCTCTTCAGAAATTAGAAGAGCAAACAACTCCTCAAAATCAGGAAATTTTTCACGGACGACAATGGATGTCCGGAACTGTGCATAATCCTTTCCTAGACCATTCAAGGTCACAGAAACTAAATCATCATCTTCTACTGGTGACCCAATGGAAGCAAGTGCATCTGCAATTTTCTTCACCTTCATGTGGTCGCATGTAGGACTCGCATGTAGGACTCGCATGTAGGAGTTGCATGTAGAACTCACATGTAGAACTCGCATGTAGAAATCGTATGTAGAACTTGCATGTAGAACATGCAAGTTGGATTTCTAAGAGGGATTATTTCTAGCCTTATGCAAGTATAAGTAGAACTTTGCCACTACTCTACACACACATTCTGTTCTACCTCAGTCTATGTTGGCACAGAGACAACAATTTGCTTTTGGTCATGCCAAATCTCCATTCCGCACGTTGTGCAATTGCAACCATGTTGTCGAAGTCGTTGGCTCCTACCAACGGATCCCTTCCTACCACATAACTTCTCAATTCATAATTTAATCCTTTGTAGAAGTAAACAGATCCTTATGTTTCAATTGTCAGAGTTTCTTGAGTATCGCTTCTAGTGTTTTCTCGTCTGAATCTTGACAGAAAAGCTTGTTTCTAAGCATCATAATCCAGAAAGTGGTTCATACCATATTGAATGAACCAACTCATGGCCTTGCCCACCAAGGTTGCTACCAATTGTTCCTTCTTGATCGCATCACCAAGCTCACCTTCAAAACCACTTGCTACCCAATTGCCCAGTCTGACTATCAGGGTCTTGTTTTGTCTTGCCACTAAATTCAACAGAGCGAAATCTGGGGTTTTACATGTTGACTGCTGGATTGATTGGAATTACTGGTTTTGCTCTCCTTGGGTGATTTTACTCGAGAGTGGATTAAACAATTGCCTTTGCACTCCTATATACAACCCAAATGCTGCATGGTACCCAAAAGTTGCCTGAATGAAGGTTTCTGATGGAGACCATGTGAGACTTTCTGCATTAATTTTATCTTGGTATTTTGAACTTCCTCTAGAACTAGTGGAAGGATCTTCACCGATGGACGCTGGGAACCCAGTTTTCATCTTTCAAACTCGAAGCAGTTTCATCCAATTCTGATTGGATTTTATATGTTCTCCTACCTCTTCTTGCATTCTAACCATCTCACTAGGTCCTTCCTCATTTGCATCAATATGACCCCTTGCCCAGGCCCTTGTAAAGTATAGACGACTGATACACCGAGGAGATGACTCTGTTTCCTCCGTGTCTAACATCCGCTACCACTCTCTCCATGAACATTCGATGAGGTTGCTTGACTCCTTCTCCTTTCGGTCTTCAGTTTGAATTGTTTGCGCTAGCCTCAATGCTCCCCAACATTTCCATCCATGATTTCTCCTACAAGGAATTCTCACCTCTTCTACTGTAAATCGTGGGTTAATTCCCGCACATTGCTAATGATTCCATGAAGTGCTTCAAAATTCCGACCATTCATAGTTGTGGTTCCTTGGTGCCTGGAGAGCATGGTAGAGAATATTGATTTCTCTTTGCATGTGTTGGACATTCTCGTTCCACAGACTGGACGTTGGTCTACCCCATGAGCTCCGTTTCCATAGCATTTACATGAAGGAGCCATATGCTCTCTCTCTCTCTCATGTTCACCATTAAAAGTGGCTAATTGCTTTTCAGGGTCAGATTGCTTGTAGGCGCGGATTGTGTTGACTTAACCGCTTTTATCATTAACTGTTTCAAGATTCGATTCATTCGTTGTGATTGCCCATCCCCTTGCAAGTAGAATGCATGCGGCTTTGACATGTTGACTGCCTTCTTTATCTTTCAACTCCTTTGTCGCATTCAGCCAAAATGCCCAATTTATTTGCAAGATCGCCAGTGTAATAGGAAGAGATTAAACTCAGATTAAATCTTGAAATCTACGTGTTAGTAGAAATACATCTTCAAGAATGCATTTAGAACTTCTCAGAGAGAACACATCAACTCAAGATTTGGTGCAACATGGATAGTCGATTAAGGCAAACAACTACACATTCCTTGTATTATAAATGCTTCTGTCACAACATCATATATAGAATAGGCATAGAACTCGACAAAACAAAGTTTGTTGATCAGGAACATCATATCCACATTTGGAATACTACATGATAGGTATATGAGCCAAACAACCAACTTTCTACATATGGTAGTTGCATACTAGTTTGCAAATGTGCCTCATCAGCGGTTGCACAACTAACTCCCATTAAGGTTTTCCATACATCTTACATCATTGCTAAAGATAAATAATTCATAAATGTGTTTGAGCTACACTCGCCCATAGGGACCTATTAAAGATAGATAAATCAATCACTTTTCTAATGTCAAAGATGAGGATATGGAGGACATCATGGATGCAATTTTATTTTTTTTTTAGAAAAAAAGGATTATATTATAAACAGTTATTATAAACAGTTCATAAGATATAGATTGATGATTCACAAAAAACAGTACACAATTCTACATATCTTAAAACATCTAACAAGAAAGTGTGTAGCTGCCTTAGTTTGTCTCAGAGTCAGCCTCATAATAGATGGATCCCTTAAAGAGGCACTCTTGCTTAAAGTTCTGACGATGCTCTAGCTCGTGGTTTTTTATTTCAGCAAAGAACTGCACAAGGTCACTATCATACATCTTTGAAGCCTGCTAACCATTCAACAAAAATATATTCTACGTCAGTAAACTTATTATTAAATTGGAAATCATTTCTAGAAGTTCACACAAATCATAATGCATGTGCCCGCACTAATGCCCAGCATGAGTGTTTGACTTTAGATGCATCTCCCAGTAGAATTGCTTTGATTAGTTAGCATGAACTCTCTCCAAATTTCAAGCAAAGTCCCATTTGATCTGATCTCTATGCCACAGCTAACCCCAAGATTGAATGCCCTTGTTGAACAAGAAGCAGGCTCTTGTAAAATTGGTATTGCTGAGTAATGCTTTTCTGTGTATCGCTGACGCCCAAATAGAGTCAAGCTTCACGAAAGAACCTTTGCCAAAGAATCACAGTTGCATTTTGATAAATTCGAGTGCTCTCCATAAGAACTTCCATATATCACTACCCTTAGTGGAGTAGGGTTCTGGATAGAGCCCAATCCAATAAGAAGGACCTTGAAAATCTAGGTTACTGCCAATTTTGCCACCGTCTGCATTATGTTAATCACTCCCAGCCCCCCTTCACTCTTTGGATGAGTGAAGAAATCCCATCTTACCTTGCAGATTCTGTTATAGCCTCCCAACAGCAAGGATCTACATTTACGATGAGTTTATCAAGTCCCGCTTGACTAGGATGCCAGCAGGATAAATAAAAGATAGTTATGGGGTAGAGGCAATGATTGAGTACCATCCTTCTTCCCACCAAGTTGGATTGAAAGCCTCTCCACTTTTCTAGTTTTGAGCTGAACTTGTTAACTACACATTCCCATCTCTCCTTCATTGACACCTCAAAGCCCATGCATATGCCTAATAGTCTGAAAATGGTGCCTTTTTGGATCAGTGGATAGCCCAAATGCCCCAGCTCATCTTGAGCTTTTCCACTACCTGTGCAATATCCAATTTTACTATGATTGATAAGAGAACCAGAAGCTAAACAATAAGTTTCCAGGCATTCCATGACTTCTCATGTCACGTTGTTGAGAGTTGTGGTGCCATGAGCACATGTAGAGCAAATGTATGAGTAAAGGGCAAGCTGCCACATGGCATGGAGGAGATATCCCACATGTGAGCATGCATATGGATGTAAGTACCCAGTCCTATAAAAGGGAGGTTCATTTGAAGTAATATCAATCAAGCACTTTGCACTATCTCAAGATTCTCTTTATGAGTCCAAGCTAATCTATCTTGGAGCCTAATTGACTTGAGTTATAGATCATGATCACTCTTAGGATTCATCTACCTTAGATTAGAGTACATTAGGGTCCATAGGAGATGTCAGTCCATGCACTTTAACATGGTATCATAGCTTAGGTCCTAGCTCTCCTAGATTAAATGTAGATTTTTTATTGAAAGTTCTCTTCTACTCGGAGAAATTTCTGTCATGCATTCGAAATTTCCGTTCGTATTTATTGAAAGGTTCATGAGTGATTCCTTTGTGAAAGAGGGGGAGTTCTTCTCTCTTCCAAAGAGAGAGATCCATTGTGAGACAAAGATCTAATCTCCTCCTATTCCGAGAGGAGAGATGCGCAACAACTAGCAAGTAGCCTCGCCAATGAGCCATCCTCACATACTCCAAACCTCACATGCTCCTGGTAGCTACTTCTATCCATCAAGGGTAATCAACACTCCTACTTTGTAGGTGCTCTATTCATCAAGATGACTCAACGGACAGCTGCATGCAGCCCAAGCTTCCTCATCTACAAAGCTTGGTGAAACACTCATCTCCAAGCCTGTTGAGGCTTCTACTCTCCAACCGGCCAGTACCTCCATTCGAAACTCCACCTACAGCCCTGAATTCTTCTGTAAGACTCGTGGGCATTACGGCCTCATTCACCAAGATGAGCAAGGTGCTTAGAAGTGCGAGCAAGTGACTGCAATATGCACTTGACGAATGTATCAATGATGTCCATAGGACCCTACTCCAGTAACTAAAGCTACTCCTACAGCTTACAGGCCTTCTCCTCCATAGAACGGCTAGCCCGACCCTACATGAATGACTACCAATAGTAGCAACACACCAACTTGATCATCTCCCAATGCCCATGTCTAGCCATTCACACACCTCTAGACTCTTGCAACAACTCTAGCGATGACCACATGGCTCCTCACAGGCTCCAAGCTTCATCGTCTTGTCGCAAGAATCATCTCGTCTTCGTTCATCCTCGATAGAGAAGCTTCAAGCTTCCTCTTTCTTCTCGAAGGCTTAGCTTAGGCCACATGGAAATGCCACGTGGAAGATAACGTAGTCAAAATTAACTGTGGTTAGGTTCAGTTGCTTGGGTTAGCTAAACCATGGTAAAGTTTGTGTAACCTTGGGTTTAACTAAGCTGGGATAAAAGGTCACCACAATGCCACCTAAGCACATAGTACCCTGCTAAGCACTGTTTTGTAAGGAGCATGTGACTCTCTATGCCACCTCATCATGCCCCCTCTTCTCCACAGAATCTTCGACAAGGCGTAACTTGCTATCCAGGAGGAATTTGTGTTAGATACCCTCAATGCCCCACCCTCTTGGTAACCAGCAGTGGTCCAAGGTGCTCAAGTTGTAAGGCCCCCATATGATGAGAAGCCATGCATGAGCCCAGGACACTGGATGGATCTTAACTTGCATGTCAGATGAGGTCTATCAACAATGAGACCATTGATGGTAGAAAGGTGATTTTGTGGGAGCCCATTATTCTTGTTGGGGCCTAGGGGCCAGCTGTGGGGCATCGTAGGGGGGCCAGTGGCCCCCCTGGTGGGGGTTTGGGGGTGGTGGGTGCCCTCGAGGTGATGGTATAGGGAATATTCCTTGAATATTCCATGGATGACTAGTCGGTTCCACTGAGTAGGTTGACTCCTCGGCTCCACCGACTAGGTTGATCTAACTACCGCCCTCATAGCTATAAAGAGGCAACCTCCCCAGTCCATTGTATCAGATCAGTTCAGATCAGATCAGATCTTTCAGCTAGTAGCTCTTCACCTAGTATCTGTCTAGATCGCCATCTACGCTCCACTGTGGGAGCGCACGGGTGGACGGAGCCATCATCTGTACTACATCAATATTGAAGGAAAATTTTGTTCCTCCCCAGTTTGCTATGTACTCTCTATTCTTTGTTCAGTTTCTTTTCTTCTGCGTCATGTAATTTAACAATTTGCACACACTCCAAAAAGAAAAAATAACTGGTTTTTCAAGATCTACATGCCTGTCAACTCATATTTTCTGTATGCAATTAGACATTGCCATATTTGAAATTATCTTCAACTGGTAAGACCTTTGCAATGGCAATATGCACCCCAACTATTGAGAAGTTCACTGGGGAAGGATTTCACACCTGGTCTACACAAATGAGGTATCTCCTGATGCATCAAAAGCTTTGGAAGACTGTAAAAGAAGACATACACACTACACAAAATGATGATTGGAAGGAAAAAGATGAAGCAGCACTATCACTCATTGGTTTGCACTTGGGTCCAAACATAATTCATCATATAGACTCCAAGGATCATGCCAAAGATGCATGGGATGAGTTAAACAAAGTGTTTTGGTGCAAAAGCCAAAAACCAAGAAATTCATCTTAAGATTGAATTCTATGGTTTGCACATGAGCTTCAATGAATCTACGGCACAATTTGTCAACAAAATCAAAAGCATTATGACCCAACTAGAAGGCACAAATGCAAAAGTAGGGGAGAAAGATGCACTTGCAATTCTCCTTAAAAAAGCATGCCTGCAGAGTACAGCTCACTCTGACAACCACTTTGAAGAAATTTGCCAGATTAAAAGTTTGAGGAATGTGTATCCTCTCTTCTTGAAAAATAAAGAGAGTTGAAGGCATCAACATCAACATTGACATCTACATCAACACACAACAACTATAATGAAGAACAAGCATTATTCAATAAAACATCAACGAAGTGTTACCATTGTGGAATATGGGTCACTATCAAAGTGATTGCAGACTGAAGAACAAACCAAAGTGTCACCGTTGCAAGGAGCTAGGACACAAGGAAGAAGATTGCAGATTGAAGAACCAACAGGCCAACTACGTGGATTCATCATCAAGCCATGAGAAGCATTACAAGAACAACATGTATTTCAGAGAAGCAAAAGCCTTTCTACCTTTAGCCTATATTCTTGTAATCAAACTTGACCACCTGAGAGTAGCCATGTATGCACCTAGTGGACGATTTGATCTTGTAACTCACATCTGACCACCTTGCAATAGCCAAAGGATCATGGCACCAAGGGGAGGTGTTGAGGCATATGGATGTAAGTTCCCACTCCTATAAAAGGGAGGTTTATTTTAAGTAATATCAATCAAGCACTTTGCACTATCTCAAGATTCTCTTTATGAGTCCAAGCTAATCTATCTTGGAACTTAATTGACTTGAGTTATAAATCATGATCACTCTTAGGATTCATCCACCTTAGATTAGTATTGTCATTAGAGTAGATTAGGGTCCATAGGAGAGCTTGATCCATGTGCCTTAACACATGTGTGACGTTCCTAGGCATTAGGTTGTTGTCATTTGCAAATTGCTGCATCACCATTTGCTTACTATTGGGCAACTCAATTCCTTTTAATGAGCCCTCAGCTGGTTTTTCTATAAGTAGTGAGCCCAACAAGTCAATAGCTATAGCATATAGTAGTCAGGCGATGGGGTAGCCTTGCCTAATTGATCTTCTCAAAACTCAAAATGTGAAGACATCTCACCATTGATGCATACCTTGGCTATGGTATTGGAGTGCAATAGTTTGATCGTGGCAATGAAATTTGGTCCCAGACCAATGCCTGTCAAGGATTGTAGAAGAAAGGTCCAATCAAGCCTATCATAGGCTCTATCAAAGTCTATTTTGATGAAGCAAAAGTCTTGCTTAGACTCCCTAGAGTGCTCACATCCTTCCCAGATATTGTGACAAAAGCCTCGAGGAGGTGTCTCCCTTTTATGAAGCCCTTATGTTCCTGTAAAATCCATTTGTCCATCTTGTTTTGTATTCTTAGTGCTAATGCCTAGGCAAAATTTTTGTAACTACAGTTAAGCATCATCAGAGGTCTCCAGTTCTTTATTAAATCTTTTCTTCCATCTTTTGAGATAAGTTTAACTATTTCGCTGTTTAAGTGATCAAGGATAGAGGAAGTGGAGATACTTTCCTGCCATACCTCAAGTAGTCTGGGGCCTATCCAATCCCAAAAGACCTTGTAGAATTCTATGGGTAGGCTGTCCTCTCCAGGAGTTTTGCCATCTTTCATGGTGAGCATTACTTCCTTGAGTTTGCCTAGGGTTAGAGGAGCTTCCAAGCTCTAATGGTCAAGACCAGTGACAACCTTTTGCCTTGAATCTTGGCATCTAGTTCTTGCCTGCACAACTCTATCATTTGCATGCGTCCTTTGTGATAAGAGATTATTAAAGTGATCAGCAATGTACTCCCTATTTGCAGTGTCCGATTGAGCCCAAATGTTTTCCTGATTTCAAGGAGTGGGATTTCCTCTAACATTCTCTTCTTGCGTATAATCTTAAATGTTTCTTTGGTTAGCCTATCCAGCTTGCCAGCACACCATCTTCTAGTGTATAATTTGGCTGAGTATCTTAAGCTTTCAAGCCCGGCTAGTTCGCTCTTTGTGAGATGAAGTTTGACCTGTGCTTGCGTGTCACTGGTACATGCCTAGGCTTCAAGAGTGTTGAACCTTTTTTGAACATTGGCTATTCTCTGACATTGACGACTTTATCTTTGAGCTTTCTAGCCTACTAAGCACTTCATGAATTTTGAGGATAGTCCTGATCCAAAAGTTAGCCGTGGACTCATCAATGAGTCTAGGAGCAATCCATAGCTCCTTTACTTTATCTTGTACAGTCCCTAGCTAGAAAAGGGTGGGATTAGCCTTAAACTAGGACAGGGCACTTTTACCTGACCCAAAGTCACACTGAAGGAGAAGTGGTTTGTGATCAAAGAATGCAAAAGTGGAAAGGACTGTGCTTTTAAATTAGAAGTATCTTGAAGGAGAGCTTGAGAGAGAGAGGCTCTATCTATGCATGTCCCCAATCTGCCTGTTGGACCAGGTGAAATCTACTACTCCAATAGTGTCAACCAAATGAAGAGAATCTTTGAGATCACTCCAAGAGCGTAGTTTAGATCCTCTGAAAGTGTTTCCTTTTCCCAACCATCTGTCAGCACTTGATTCAACCATGTTGAAGTCTCCTAAGAGCACAATGTCATCTTCGAGATTGGATATGGACTGCCAAGTGGTGCACCTCTCATGACAATTAGTAGGTGCATAAACTGAGACTAACAAGAAGGAAATGCCCTTGAGTAGGCATTTCAAAAGAATCCATCGGTTGTCAATGTCAACCACCACATCTAGAACACTTTGAGAGTAGTGAGACAGAATTCTGATTGCACACCCCCGTCTACCATCCTCATGAGCTATGGAAAACCAAGTCCTCTTGTCAACAGAGCCTCAAGAGCTTCACCTATTGTTTTGATTTCTTGCAGTGCCAAAAAAGTTAAAGAGATAGAGTTATCTCTCAAACAAGTGGCTAGCATACCTGCCCTGTTGGCATTTGTCAGACCTCGAACATTCAGGGACAGAAAAGAAATCCCTAGGGTTTGGGCTACTTGTATGAGCTGATTGGCCATTGGCTGTAGACAAAATCGTCTCTTGCTGTGTGCCATTATAGTAGGTTTGCCCTTAACTACTATGTCTTTGTTTTGCTGGGGAGGAAGAGGGAGATATTCTTCAGAGTCATCTACATCCTTTGTAAGCATATCTTCACTCTTTATTACGTCATCCTCAAAATCCTTGTCCCAATCACCCTCCTGTTCTAGCTTGGGAATGAGCTGGGGGCTTAGTTCAGAGGAGCTGATTCTACCAGTGCTTCGAAAGCATTTTTCATTCATATATCTATTAAGAAAAACAAGAAGAGAGATATAGGAAGCAACCAAGAGGGAGCGACAGTCTCCTCCACAATCAGCTCATATTCACCCACACAATACAATTGAACACTACTAAGGTCACACCCATACATAGTTGATAAGAACTAACTATGGTTGAGTCAGTGTGACTCACCTTATTCACCTACTCACACAACAGGAACAATAACTGAGAGCTTGATTCCCAAAACTCCCCCTCAAGCTCAAGTAGGGAGCATAACACCAAGTAGCTCTCTAAAGCATGTAAACTTATCTCTACCCAATGACTTGGTAAAAATATATGCAATCTGATCTTCAGTCTTCACATGTATGAGATCAATCTTCTTTGATAACACCATCCCTCTGATGAAATGGTAGTGTACCTCAATATGCTTAGTTCTAGCATGATAAATCGGATTACTTGCCAACTGCACACTACTCATGTTATCACAATAAACTCGGACTGGTTTTTCCACATGCAGTCCCAAATCTTGTAAAAGCTTCTGAGGCCAAGCAATCTCACATGCAGCTAATGCTACACCTCTATACTCTGCTTCTGTACTAGACAATGCCACTGTGGATTGCTTTTTGCTACTCCAACTAACCATAGCACTTCCAAGGCTGAATGCATAACCACTAGTGGATCTCTTGTCATAGGCAAATCCTACCCAATCTGCATCTGTGCATTTCTATATCCTTTCCATACTCATAAAAGAGTCCATATTGATATTTTTCCTTGACATAGCGCATAATCCTTCTCACTGCATCCAAGTGAGGCTTCCGTGGCTTCTGCATAAACTGACTAATGAGTCCCACAGCATATATTAAATCAGGCCTGGTAATAGTTAGATAAATCAAGCTTCCAACCACCAGCCTATACATGGTAGTGTCATCAATCTCAGCTCTAGAATAAGCCATCATCTTCAAGTTTTGATCCAAGGGAATATCCATTGGTTTGCAATCCTTCATGCCAAACCTCTCTAGCATATTCAAGGCATATTGCCTCTGCATAAGCCAAATGCCATCAGGTGTTCTCAACACCTCTATGCCAAGAAAGAACTTCAAGTCCCCTAGATCCTTCATATCAAACTCCATTTTTAGCTTGCTCTTAATTTCAACAATGCCATCATCATCACTACCAATCAGAATCAGATCATCAACATAAATCACAATCACAACATATCCACCAGCAATTGTCTTCTTTGTGAACAGTGAATGATCAGCCTTCCCAACTACAAAACCAAGCTCCTGCAAGTATCTACTAATCCTTTCATTCCATGCTCTAGGTGCTTGCTTCAGCCCATAGAGAGCTTTCTTCAACCTGCAAACATAGTTGGGATAGTCAGGGTGCACATAACCCTCGGGCTAAACCATATAGACTTCCTCCAACAAGTCACCATTTAGGAAAGCATTCTTGACATCCATTTGCTGCAATTTCTAGCCATTTGCAATAGCCAATGCTATGATAGTTCTCACAGTTTCCATCTTGGCAATAGGGCTGAAAGTTTGCTCATAATCTAGCCCATACTGATGTGCATACCCTTTGGCAACCAGCCTTGCTTTATACCTTTCCACTGATCCATCAGACTTGCATTTTACTTTGGAGACCCATTTGCAACCAATAGGATTCTTGCCTTCAAGCAACTCCACCAAATCCCAAGTTTGATTAGTGGCAAGGGCATCCATCTCCTCATCCATGGCATTCTGCCAATGACCATGTTGCACAACCTCACCAAAGATAGTTGGCTCAGTATGTCCCATAACTTTTGTCATATATGCATAATGCCGAGTAGCATAACCACTATAAGTTAACCTATCAACAGGATACCTGACTCTCTATGACCTTCTCACTGGAGTGCCTGACTCTCCTCATTCATGAGGAGGTATGTATCTGCTTCCCTTGACTCCAGGTGTAGACACAGATGGCATACCCAGCACACTATCCAAACTGTCTGTTGAGAGTTCACGCTCAACATCATGTGATCATGTGTGCATAGCACCATCACGTGATCATATGTGCATAGCACTAACCTTATAGAGTGCTATAAAGGAAAGGGTTAGATCCCCTAACCCTAACCCTAAAAGGGTTTGTATATATTCTATTTTTTCAACTAATTCTAGTGTACAATTAGTCATTTGTGGTGTGCTCTCTAGCTGTGCCCTCTCTCCTTATCTCCACTCTTCTCCTCTCCCCTCTTCATATTTTGTCATGGTATCAGAGCTTCCTTGTCTTCTGCTGAGACATTGTGATTCTTGAGAGTGTGAGAGTGATTGAGAGATTGAGAGTGAGTGATTGTTCTTTCATTCCGACGATGAAAGGTTTGCATTGAGTGATAGAGAAAATTCCGTCCATGGAGAGAATTTCCGTCCGTATTTTGTGAAGAGGAGTTCATCTCTTTTGAGTGATTGTGAGATCTTGTGAGGAAGAGAGCTTTGTGAGAAATCCCATTGTCAAGAAAAAGAGAGGTCTACTTTCTTTGAGTACTAGTGAGCCTTTGAGGGAGAAACAAGCTCTCCTTGTGCTCTTTGAGCCACCAACTGGATTCGGTGACCTCCATCAACTACTTGAAGCACCACAAACTCCTTGCAGCAGTGTAGTCATCTACAATGTTACTTCATGCAACAATCGACTCAACGGCTGCAACAAAAGAGCAGTGAGCGGCTCCCCACAATAGCTCCTCGCCAACCTCTATTTCTGCGAGGTACTTTTGCACAGCGTACTTTCCTGCAAATATACAAAAGTACGACTCGCCTTTTTCCCATGACAAAGAAGCGCCATCACTAGCAGCCCACGGAGCACACTAGCCTCCATGTTCTTCTCCTTCAACCGGCTTCATCCCCGGACTGTAGCAGCCGAAGCCTGAGACCCGCTCAGCCCCTCAGATCCTTCAACGATCACGGGCGATAACGCAGCGCGCAAAGACTCCATACAACGGTTGACCTCCACGCTTACTGCAAACTACAACAAAGGTGATCAATGGCCGACCTCCAAAGCCTCCTGCGCATCGCTCGTGTCTCACGTCTGCTCGTAGCAATGCCCTCGATGGCATTTCCAGCACGTAACACATGCAACATCGATGCTGCTCAAACTCTTTGGGCATCTTCAAAGCTCTCTCCAGCCTCAACGTTTCACTGATGACCATTATCCATGCTCTCTTGCCTACAACTCTCTACAAGTGAGCTCCTACACTCCGCAGGGAAGTCTCCTCCATCGAGATCTCCAATAGCAACGACCTGTGCAGCAACGATTTGAGCAACAAGCTCCTACGCAGCCTTGGTGCTCCAACACCCATGGGAGAGATGGACTATCTCAAGGCTTCCTAACAACCAAGAGACGGACTATCTCCAGCACCCAACGACCATCGCCTTCTAAACGCTTAGCTCTCCATCGACCGCCTAGCCTAAGCGTCATCCCTCGTTCGGCCCCTCGTTCGGCCAATAGCCTCCGACGGAATCATCAACGACCAGCGCCCGGCCGCCTCCATTGATGGAGAAGACGACAGAATCCGGAAGAATCTTGGTAGATTCCGGCTTCCCACAGTGTGACACGTGGCTCGTGCACCACGTCATCTTATCTGCCACGTGGCAGATAAGCATCTCAAAATTTACCACGTGTCAATCCTATCTGATACGTCACCTGTGCACATCAGCATTGCCACGTCACTTTGCTGACATCATTTGTGCCACCTCAGCACTGCCACCTCAGCAGTCCAGTCAGCACTGACCCTCTGCAGGCACAGTCCCTTGCCAGGCACACTGTGCACACACTGCATGTGCACACTCCTACCACCTCAGCAGAGAGCTTCACTGGCACACCTCTTGCTAAGCACAGTGCCACATCATCACTGCATGTGACTCACAGTGACACATCATCATTAAGCGCAGCATTTGCACTCCTTTTGCCCCTCCACCTAGATCAAGTCGTATCTCTTGATCCAGGAAGAATTCGAGGGTGCTCCAAAAAGGAAAGTCGCTCATTTTTTTGTGCTCTACACGCTCATCACATCACATGCACATTTTGACGCAAGTTACACTTACATTTGAGCCTCGCCGACAAAACCACTTCCTTCACGCACATTTGCCTCTACATCGACGCATCTGACCCAGCACTTAAAAAGAACAAAAGAAAAGGAATTATTTGCTGTTCTTTCATCGATCGACGGTTGGTTTAGATCTAGATCACAGTAGAGTAGATCGCCATAGAGGGGACGCTTTGAATTTTCCAAGTTGCCAATCTAAGCCATGCCCGAAATTCTCGACTAGTACCTACTCGGAGTCAGTCCATATGCTCACATCCGATTTCACATCATTACATTACCTGAAACCTTACGTTCATCAGTTCAGTAAGCAGACTTCAGAGTTTAGAGGCATTGCAGATTGATTCAGTGGGCAGATATCATTTGATTTCACACACACATGCCACCATTGTAAAGCCTATTTGGCTATCTCACAGCATCGTGCACATCATTTTTTAGCCTTGTAAAGCCTCTTGGCTATTCCCGGCATCATTGCCACAAGCCTTGTAACACAGATCAGATCTTATGTACTGCAGTTCTATCTTCACCGACGGTACAGAGATTTCACTTGGCATCTTCAGTGTATTTGCAGTTGATTCATACAGAGTTTTTCAGGACACTTTTTGAGTACATTGTTTGCACCATGTCGACTAGCAACCTCAATCTAGAGGCATCTGCTAAGTTAGACAACTCCAATTACGGTACATGGAGATATCGAATGGAGACCATTCTTGTGCTTCAGGACAAATGGGAGTATGTCGATGGATCTATACCTAGACCATTGGCCGATACAGCCACCAGTAGCTCTACTCCATCTGTTGTCACAGCACTAGCAACGGGATCTACATCGGGATCTACATCTACACAAACAGTTTTCGCACCAGTAGCAGATCCTGCCATTGCCCGAGCTCAAGCAGAATGGGATAAGAAAGACAAGTATGCCTATCACCTGATCAAGTAGAATGTGCAAGATGTCATGCTAGGATAGCTCAACACAGGTTAAGACATCAAAAGAAGCATGGGATATGTTCACAGCTCTCTACGAGTCCAAGAACACATCCAGGATTCTCACCCTGAGAAACCAGATCAACCAGAGTTTCTGCAATAGCAATGAAACCGGTCATGCTTATGTACTCTGCATCAAAGACCACAACAATCAACTTGCAGCAGCAAGAGAGACTATGAATCCCGCAGAAATGGTTCAAGTAATCCTAAATGGACTAGGAGAAGGATATGAGAATCTAGTCCAGAGTATTGCCATCCAACGGCAAATTCCAACACTGGAAGAACTTCAGTCAGTTCTACTTGGTGAAGAACTCAGGACTCAGGCCATTCAAGCACGTAAAGGTCATTCTAATGATCAGGCATTCACAGCTTCAGATAGAAGTAGAGGCAAAGGTAGAAACAGAGGTAGATCAAACCAGAAAAGTGGGCATCATCAACAAAATCAAAGTCAGAATCAGCATCATCCTCAGCAACATCAAAATCAGCAAAGAGGAAATCATTCCAACCAAGGAAGATTCCAAGGATGAGGGAATGCATCCACCAATGTGTCAAACATCCAGTGCAACTACTGTCACAAGTTTGGACACTATGAAAGAGATTGCCGCAAGAAGGAGTATGACCAAGGCGGTCAATCCCCAGCAGTAATCGAGGGAATTCTCGAGGAAGAGGAAATCATCGTGGTGGACATTCTAGTCACAGTCATTTTGCAAATGAACATGGCAACATGTTTTTTGCAAGTGAGGAATTGCATCAGACTGATACAATGCACCTAGACACTAATTTCAATCCCAAAGAGGATTTCAGCTATCAAGTCGTGGAACAGGTTCCTTGGTACATCGACAGCGGTGCATCATCTCATATGACAAATCATCAAGAATGGTTCACAGAAATGAAGCCATTAGAAGGACAAAAGAATGTCATCTACACAGCAGACACAATACACCGAATCCAGTTCAAGGGACAGGTACAAAAGGATTAGTCAAAGATGTGCTCTATGTTTCGAAGCTCAACAAGAACCTTTTGTCAGTAGGTCAAATGATGGAACACAACTACAAAGTCATCTTCGATGGTGATGAATGCACTATCAGAGACAAATCCAAAAGAGGTCAGCTAGTAGCAAAAGGTGTCAAGGAAGGACGCTTATACAGGATGCTAGCTACAGTACCAGATAAGCATGCCATGTCAGCTCAAATGCAACAGATGCCACTATCTGTAAAATGGCACAAGAGATATGGTCATGTCAACTTCAAGTACTTGTTAGATCTAAGGAATCAGAATATGGCAATTGGGATTCCGAAGCTACAGTTTCTTGGAAAGGTTTGTGAAGCATGCTGCTTCGGCAAACAAAAGTGAACCAACTTTGTCAGAAGTACCTCTCGTGCACGAGGTATTCTTGATTTGATTCATACAGATGTATGGGGTTATGCCCAGACCCGCAGCATCAATGGTTCACTTTATTACTTGACCTTCATCGACGACTACAGCAGATATTGTTGGGTCTACTTCCTAAAAGAGAAATCTGAAGTATTTGCCAGATTTCAAGAATTCAAAGCCATGGTAGAAAACCAAACAGGCAGAAAGATCAAGGTCATGAGATCAGACAGAGGAGTGAATACATGTCTTCAGCATTCATGAACTTTTGCAAAAATCACGGCATTCGAAGACAGTTCACATGTGCAGATACTCCTCAGCAGAATGCAAGAGCTGAAAGGAAGAATGCGACTTTAGCAGATAGTGCTAGAGCAATGCTTAGTGAAAAGCATCTTCCGAATCAGTATTGGGTAGAAGCAATAGCTACAGCTAACTACTTGCTTAATCGGCTTCCTACCGAACCGATACAAGGTATGACTCCTTATGAAGCATTCACTGGACACAAGCCACGCATTGGGCATCTCCGCATATTTGGTTGCATAGCATATGCCCACATACATGATGATCATCGCAGGAAATTGGATGTGAAGTCACGCAAATGCATCATGGTTGGCTACAGTGAAGAAAGCAAAGCATACAAATTGTATGATCCCATCAACCGCAAAGCCATTATCTCCAGAGATGTAATTTTTGATGAGGAATCAGAACGGAAAACCTCACCTACACAAGAGATAGAAGCATCAACTTCACAGTCATCTATAGAACAGGTTGATGAAGAAGAGCAAGAATTGCCAGCAACACCCCAAGCAGCGCCACAGCAGCTCAGACGGTCTACTAGGGAAAGCAGACCACCAGCCAGATTGACATATGCTCAGAAAGGCAAAGCAATTCAGGTGGAAACCACCAACTATGCTCTTATGACTACCATCATGGCTACAGAAGAGCCAGTGTACTTCGAAGACGCAGTAGATAAGCCAGAATGGCAAACTGCTATGAATGAAGAAATGGATGCTTTGTATAAAAATAACACTTGGGAATTATGCAACCTTCCACCAGGAAAGAAAACCATAGCCAACAAATGGGTATACAAAGTGAAGTACAATCCAGATGGCAGTATTCAGAGATACAAAGCCAGATTAGTTGCAAAAGGATTTGCACAACAATATGGCCAAGATTATGATGAGACTTATGCTCCAATAGCAAAGATGGATTCCATACGGTTCTTGATATCACTAGCGACACTCAGTAAATGGAATGTGTATTAGCTCGATGTCAAGAATGCATTTCTCAATGGTTATCTAGACGAGGAAGTCTACATGCAACAACCAGCCGGTTATGTTGAACCAGGAAAGGAGAACAAGGTTTGCCATCTCAAGAAAAGTCTCTATGGCTTAAAACAAGCACCCAGAAGTTGGTACAGCAGAATTGACAAGTATTTTGCTGATCTGGAATACATGAAGTCCAATGCAGATCATACTCTCTACTACAAAGTTCAAGGGGAAGATATTACTATTGCACTTTTGTACGTAGATGATCTGATTGTGACAGGAAGCAAGGATAGCTTCATCAGAAAATTAAAACAAGACTTATCTGCAGAGTTCGACATGAAAGATCTTGGACTTATGCACTATTGTCTTGCAATTGAGTTCTGGAGAGATTCAGATAGAACATTCATGAGTCAGCTCAAATATGTTGACAGTCTCCTGAAGAAGTTTCATATGGCAGATTGCAAGATTGCAGCCACTCCCATGGAACAGAGTTTGAAACTTACTAAAGATTCAGAAAAGCCTACAGTCAATGACAGATACTACAGGCAGCTCATTGGATCTCTTATATATCTGACAATCACACGGCCAGATATTTGTTATGTAGTAAGCTCACTAGCACAGTTTATGGCAAATCCAAAACAGTCTCACTGGAATGCAGCCAAAAGAGTCTTGAGATACATCAGAGGTACAAGACAGTTTGGGATAGAATACCGAGGAAGTCATCCACGGTTGCATGGATACTGTGACAGTGACTATGCTGGAGATCATGAGACCACGAGATCGACACAGGGATATGCATTTTTCCTTGGTCATGGTGCTATATCATGGTTGTCAAACAAACAACCAACTGTTTCTTTGTCTTCGACTGAAGCATAATATAGAGCACTCACTACAGGTGCATGTGAGGCTATATGGCTCAGAAGACTATTGTCAGAAACAGACTACTTTGATGAGTCAAAGCCAACAACAATATACTATGATAATCAATCGGCTCAAGCATTGGCCAAAAATCTAGTATATCACTCCAGGACAAAGCACATTGATGTCAGAGAGCACTTCATCAGAGAAAGAGTGTTACTTGGTGACATTACACTGTAGCATTGTGATAGCAAAGAAAATGTTGCAGACATCTTTACCAAACCACTTGGTAAAGAGCTATTCGAGAAACACCGACTAGCTCTTGGTTTGATGCAGAAGAAGGACATTCCCATTAAAGGGGTGTGATGGAATGTAATGCTCAGTCCTTCTTCGATTCCCCAGAATCATCATCTTGAGGGAAGGCCTACTTCATGATGTTGATCTTGAGGGAAGGTGTTGAGAGTTCACGCTCAACATCATGTGATCATGTGTGCATAGCACCATCACGTGATCATATGTGCATAGCACTAACCTTATAGAGTGCTATAAAGGAAAGGGTTAGATCCCCTAACCCTAACCCTAAAAGGGTTTATATATATTCTATTTTTTCAACTAATTCTAGTGTACACAGTCATTTGTGGTGTGCTCTCTAGCTGTGCCCTCTCTCCTCATCTCTACTCTTCTCCTCTCCCCTCTTCATATTTTGTCACTGTCACTACATGATGAATCATAGCCACAATTTGATGGCCTAGGGACATCATTTTCAGCTTGCAAAAGCACCTCAATAGCCTTGGCTTTCCCTTTATCTCTCCCCCTCACTGACATAGTAGTGTCAGTGGAATTGTGTAGCCTGCTAGACCAAGGATTCACTGTAGTAGAACCATTAGATGTAGGCCCAGATATGGATGTACTAATTTGTTGATTTTTATCATATGCATGACCTGCAGATACATCATTTGGAACAGCCAGTTTTGGCTTGCCATACCAAGATTCTAGCTCATCAAAAACAACATCCCGACTCACCATAGTCTTCTTGGTCGATGTGTTGTAGCATTTGTAACCCTTTCGGTTTTGTGCATAGCCAATAAACACACATCTTTCAGCTTTGGGATCCAACTTCTGTCTCTTTTCATCTAGTATATGCATATATGCCAAGCTACCAAACACTTTTAAATGACTAACATCACGCTTCTGTCGATACAATTTCTCATATGGTGTCAGCATATGAATGCTAGGAGTAGGAGTGTGATTCAACACATACACTGCAGTTGCAAGTGCTTCTGCCCAATAATAATCAGGTAAGTTCTTTTCATTCAACATGGCTCTACCACATGAACCAATAACCCCATTCTTATGTTCAGCCACCCCATTCTGCTGTGGTGTATATGGGCATGTAAGCTTCTGTCTAATCCCATGATAGGCCAAGAAGTCATCAAATTCATTTGACAGATATTCAGCTCCATTATTTAATCTCAAGCATGTGATATATGACCCAAACTCCTTTTCAACATGTTGCTTGAAATGCTTGAAGGCAGGCAGGACCTCATCCTTATGTTTCAAAAAATACAGCCATGTATACCAGCTGAAATCATCAATAAATGTAACATAATATGACGAGCCTCCCATTGAGGTAATGTGTGCAAGACCCCAAACATCACAGTGAATCAATTGCAAAGGTCTACTACTCTCCCACAGATGCTTAGTGAATAGCAACCTTGATTGTTTTCCAAACTGGCATGCAGGACAAACATGCTCCAAAGCAGTATACTTGAACTTTGGCAAGCCATCGACAATGCCTCTTTGCTGCATATTTTTTAGCTTCTAAATATTAATATGACCAATGCGTTTGTGCCAAATTTCCAAATCAGAGACAACACCCATGCCATGGGTGAACATGGCAGCCTTTAGTTTCGGCATGCCTGCATCTAAAGTAAACATTCTTCCTTGCCTTTTTCCTTTTGCAATCAACTTGTAGCCATTACCAAACTCCTCAATGAAGCATCCATCCTTATTAAACCAGACTTGCAAGTTCTTCTCAGCCATTTGTCCAATAGACAACAAGTTCTTGGTGATCGAAGGCACATGCAACACTTCACGCAGCTTCTTGGTCTGACCATCATGATTCACTAGAGGCACAACACCCTTGTGTGTAATGTCATGCTGTGTATCATCTCCTGTGCAAATATAACCATGCACATTAGGAGTCATCTCATCAAACCACTCTCCATGTGGTGTCATGTGATTAGATGCTCCTAAATCAATATACCATATATCATCCAAGCCACCATCAGTAGGCTTATGATCCTACACATGCATCATAGCAAATAGCTGATCTGAGGATGTCTCATGCGCATGACTAGAAGAGGCAAAATGACCATGCTGATTTGCCTTTCCTCTTTGATTTGCTTGCTTCTTGAAATAGTCTCTAGCAATATGGACAACCTTGCCACAGTAATGACATGTCTTATCACTATTAGGATTATGCACTATTTGTTGCGGTTGTTGCCAAGTACCTCTACCATGAGAAGCACCTCTCCCCCTACTTCTAAAGGCTCCACCTCCTCTCTGAGGTGACTATTGACTAGGGGTTTTAGGGACATGCCTGCCATCACCTCTACCACGGAATGAACCTCTGTGTCATCCACCACGGCCTCTCTGATCAGAGTAGAACACTGCATCACTATTCCTTGAGCTACTGCCATTGGTATTCAGCCCAAGCTTCACTTCCTCATGGATCAAAAGAGCAACCAGCTCATTGAAATCCTGCATATTCTGCCTCACAGAAATAGAAGTGCCAAATGACTTATATTCGGGACCAACTCCATTCAGACTGACTACAACCATGTCATCATCATCCACAGGAGCATCAATAGATGCCAATTGATTAGCTATAGTTTTGATATCAGTCACATATTCCTATATCATTCTCCCCCTTCTTGACATATTGTTGAACTTTTGCTTTAGCTGAATTTTCCTGGCACTTGTAGTTGTGCCATAATATCTTGTCATGATATCCCATGCATTCTTGGGAGACTTCAATTCAGAAATTGCATAACCATGGCATTTGAAATAGATATTGAAAACCAATGAAGTACCCTTCGTGCTCTTTCTAGCCAAGCTTTATGATTCTTAACTTGTTTTGCAGTAGCATTTCTTTCTGGCAAGTTGGGCTCTTTCTCATCACCTGTTTTTAAATCCCAATAGCCTTTTCCAGTCAAGAAATTTTCCATCCGAAACTTCCAAATGGCATAATTATTTTGATCCAAATTCTCTCCAACAATCTGTGCAATGTTGTCACTGCCACTAGCATTAGCCATGGTTTCCAATAGCAGATTTCTGCAACTTTTTGCTATTTTGCACAGTCAATAACTTCCGCACGTTACCTCAGATGCAAAAACTATCAACTAACAAATTGTAGCAAATCCACAGGTCTACAACTTTTTAGTTTAGTGCAAGTCCAAATTCTGTAAGGTTTCACTGTTATTTGCTGCTAGAAAAACAGGCACCTGCACACTTTTGATCGCAGTCCGAAAACTTCCAGTTACTAGTTCAATGGATCAACCGGACTCAAAATGCCACTTTGCTACTATCACTGGCAAGGCATAGCAGCTGTTAAGCTACTTCACATTAACATCCAACCACTTGGCATCCAAATACCATCACATATATCCATGAACATTGCAATATCATGCCTGCAACTACATCTGACAATTTGACAGTAAGTTGTAAACTGTCACTTTTTCTGATTTTCCCAAGCTCATAACTTTTGACAGTAAATCCAAATGAACTTGCTTCCAAAAGCAAAGTCAAAGCTTGTATACTTGCCTCCAACTTATCAGTTCAAACCAGCATCCAAATCCACACAATTTGAGAAATAAACAATCCAAAAAATGACAATTTGATCACTTTTAAACAAAAAAACAGCAGCAGCACTTTGTGTTGGAGGAACACGAGAGTCCTGGTAGCTCACAGAGAGACTAAGACTCCACAAAAATGATGTATGAGGATGTAGCAAACCTTTGGGGTGCAAGAAAAGGAAGAAAGCAAGTCGTATATCACTTTTGAAGTCTCTAAAAAATGTCCAGGAGCAAAAAAACGAGATCTACAAGCTGAAGGTTCTCCTCACTTGATAGGAGATATAGGAGAGTTTTTTTCAGCCACAAACAATCTCTAGAGAGCTGGGTGATAAGGTTTGGAGAGACATTTCACAAACAATCTCCAAAGAGCTGGGCGATGAGGTTTGCAGAGATGTTTTTGCTTCTTACTGCTGTATATACCTCTTGTTTGGCTCAAACCAAGTAGTAGTTGTCCAGAAAAAAAGATCAGCTCTGTTCTATCACACCCAAATAGTAAAAACGAGTTGTATTTTGTGAAAATACATCTCCCACGAGCAACCTATGGGTAATAGCGATCTCCTCTTAGCAAGAAGACATCAATTGGACAGCTCCCAAGCCAAACAGAAGCTAGAAATTGCTACTTCAGTCCAAAAAACGAGATCTCTTCTCATCGCTTCGAAGCGTCAAAGTAGGAGAAGCATCTCGCAAGCTTCCACAAGCAATGGGCAACCAGAAGGCAAGGAACGGTAGCTCTTATATCATATTAAGAAAAACAAGAAGAGAGATATAGAAAGCAACCAAGAGGAAGCAACAGTCTCCTCCACAATCAGCTCATATTCACCCACACAATACAATTGAATACTACTAAGGTCACATCCATACATAGTAGATAAGAACTAGAGTCAGTGCAACTCACCTTATTCACCTACTCACACAACAAGAACAATAACCGAGAGCTTGATTCTCAATAATATCGAGCGCAGTACTAAATTCTGGTATCGGTGAGACAACTTGTTTGGTTTTATGGAGCTGGCTGGGCGTGATATAGTTTTTGCCTGCTTGGGAATATCAGGCTATTTGGAGTCCATTTTTTATTAGGACCTTTAGGCTTATTAGAACTTTTTTTGTCCTTGACTCGTATTAGCGGACGGCTCTTAACTGTATGGTCAGATAGACCACACTGAAAGCACAAGTTGGGAAGGTTCTCATATAGATCCTTTTATTATCTTAGTACTCCTCCCCTCCGATTAAGAATTACTATTGTATCAGGAATCTTCTCCGCTACATCGAGTTGCACACAAACCTAAGGATTACCTATGGGATTAATGAACTGTTCCCTTTCTACACTAACTACCTCTCCTAGATTGCTACATATTGATGCAGCTTGGTTGCATAGTGAGAAAGTCAAATCTAGAAGCTCTACCCAAACCAAGAGAATAGTTGAGTGTGGGTTATCAGGACAAATGATGGAAGACCACTTGTCGAGCTATATAGGCTGGTTGCATAGAGACCATGCAGTACGACTCTCGCAGTATGTTCAACTTTCTTAAAGAGAAAAATGACGTAGCCTCTACGGAGGAAACGGACATTGGTTACTAGATTGCCTCTCTTGCTCTAGTTGGTTCTAAACCAATTTTCAAGGAAAGAAATTGGGGGACGAGGACCATGCAGATATCTGATAAGTGTGTGTGATTCAATCCATTCAATTGATTCATCAAGAAGATCTTCATCAACTTGAGAAAAAATAGTTTTACTTGGTTTAGAAGGCACCCACACTCCTAGAATGCTTGAGCTCTACTTTTGAATGCCTTGTGCAGCATCAGATGATCGATTTCCTACTTCTGTTCCATTAGAGGCAGGGACGTCAACTTTGCGAGGGATCTTATTGGATGGCTAGCCTTCCTCTTGGGTTTGACTTTGCAACAATGGTCTGGGTCCCATTCCACTCTTCTTGTGCGCGCGCGCTTGCCACTTAGCGTCTCCCTTTGGACAGACCATTGGCTCCCATAGAAACCTTTGGCTACCAAAATTGTCCTCCATTTCAACGCATGATGAGGATCTAAGTGGCCTATATATTGCACATTCATATGCAAGACAGGAGCATTTATCTCCATGAAGCAATGCTCCAACACAAACACATCTCCAGTCATTCAACACTTGCCAAGCCAAGGTCAAAGTCTATGTGTATTTTGAAACAACACACATTGTTTTCTTTGATTTTCTTGACGTATCAGGGCTTACAATGCTCAAAATTACTTTACCCAATAGAAAGGTCAAGGTTATGATTGTAAACTTGAGATACAACTCTGTCTGTTTACCAAAAATGCAGGAAATAAAGCTTCTGGCATGCAAAGAACAATTATTAAAGTATATTAAAACTTAGTGCTACTTAAGTTCTTGGAACCATCACTCATAGCATTCACATGTATGAATACAAAATAATGAATATATTATTCAAGCCACTAAAATTATGTAGGATATGCACAAGTATACTCCCAAAAATACTATACTACATGTAATATTCACTCTTTAAGGCCTCTCCATCTCAAGCATGGAGAGAACAACATGCAACATTCTTATTTCCCCTTTTTGCACTACTATGAGAAAAACAAACACAATTAGGGAAAAAGCACAGTCTAATCAGCTAATTAAACTAATCAAGCTACTAGAAAGAAAAACAATTTCATAACTAGAAAACAAAACAATTTCAACCACTGGGTTGGTTTAGGCCAGTCACATAACTAGTGTCTGACCTAAACCAGCTCGGTGATATATTGCCATTTCCAACCACTAGGTTGGTTTAGGACCATCACATTAACCTACAAGCTAGGTTATGCATGACTTGGACCAGCTAAAAAATTAAACAACTAAACTAATTTAAATACTACTAGAAAACACAACGATTTCAACCACTAAGCTAGTCATCAGTTAGAAAATAACAAAACTCAGTTTATGAGAATCACATTAACTCTAAATTATACATTGCTCATCCAACCATCCGGCTAGGTTTGGATGATTACAATCCAATCCAGCCCATGTATGTTCCGAACCAACCTAGAAATTAAACTAAACTAATTTAACTACTAAGAAACACAACAATTTAAACCACCATGTTGGTCATCAATTGTTTCGATTGCAAAATATATTTTATGTTTATATTTATTCAACCAAGATTGTTTAGGACAATCACATAATTACTGTTTGACTTGAACCATCTCTGTGATATAGTGCATGATGTTCCAACCACCAGGCTGGTTTAAGACAATCTCATTAAGTCCAAGCCATCCTAATTTAAAAATTAGCTGGTATATGACTTGAACCAACCTAAAATTGAATTTAATTGATTGAAATACTAGGAAACACATTAATTTTAACCATTAGGCTATTATTCAATCAGACAATAACAATATATTGTTGTTTATTTCTATTGTGGACCAACCACATTGGTTTGGGACAATCACATAACTGTTGTTTGATCTGCATCACCATGTTGATATATTGCATGATGTTCTAACCACCATGCTAGTTTAGGACAATCATAATTAGTCCAAGCTAGTTCGTGTGTGTGTGTATTGTTACTTAGAAAAGAAATCAAGACAAGAGGCTAGACACTAAGCATGGCAACGCTCAAGGGCCATAGAGGAAAGGAGAACATGAGGGCAAAACGTTATCATGGTAGGGGAGAAGGGATTAGAAGGGGAGGGAATGAAGAGGGAGACTATGGCACAAGGGGAAAGGGAGAGGGGGAAGAGAAGCATGTACATGATGGGAGGAGGAATGTAAAGATGGAGACATCAAGGGAAGAGGGCCATGCTTTATTTGAAGGGAAGAGAAGGGGGAAATCAAAGTACTACCTAGGTGGCTTTACAAGAATGAGCGTGTCGCATCAAGGAATAGCCTTCTCCTTTTATAGCCAAGATAGGGGGTCTCTCCTAATAAACGCATCCTCCCACATGCATGGTTTGTGTGGAAAAGTCTCCCATGTGGGCTAGGCAGTTATGCACTCTCAATTGTGTGCGACAACCCTTTGCCTCATTTTGTCACATAAATCAAGCCCCATATCTCAAGTCTATGATACTCCCTTGGTGTCTTCCCAATTTTATAATACATTCAAACCTCTAGGAGGACAAGTGGAGGGTTGGCACAAGGAATCTTGCTACCTCATCCTATTCTCCCCATTATTTAACTTGCATCCTTGGACTATCTATACCTCCCCCCACATGGGCCTATCTTACATGGAGGGAATAATCCAATATAATATCCACCTCCACCTATTTTATATTACTTCTCTCATGGACTTTAGGCCATATCTCACTAAATGTAGGCATGGGACTGCCTAAGTGGAGGGGTGGCACATGGAGGAACCATGCCATCTTACATGTTATAATATTACTACCATGGATTATGTACAACACACCTTATGGGTCCTCTTATGTGGAAGGGTGGCACATGGTCATGCCCTGCCACCTTAACCTTGGGCCCTATGCACACTATATTTTATTATACTATTGCCACACATACAAATACACACACATATTAATACCTTTTTCCTTAGACAAATTTATCCATAACAGTTCCCCCCCCCAGGCAGCAGGGAATGCACAGCATTTCCATGCCTGGGTCCATCACGCACAAAGAAGAGCTTAAGGTAACGCTTGTTGATCACCTTCTTGCCATATGGCTCATGCAGCTCTCGAACTTGTACAGACCCATTGCTACATTCCTTGATGACTTTGTATGGACCGGTCCACAATGGAAGGAACTTCTTATCCATTTGGTGGTCCAATCTGTTATCAAAGCATAGCACAACATCCCTCTCAGCAAAATGTCTTTCCCATCCCTTGCGAATCTTAGCATCCAAGCGGGCCTTTTGTCGATTCTTTTGAATCTCTGTTTGATGTAGGGCAAGGCATCGGGTTTCATCTAGCTTCTCAAGTTGCACCAACCGGGCCTCTACATGTTCATCTTCTATCATCCTCTGTTCTTGTGCCAATCTCAAAGCCGGAATCTTTATCTCTTGTGGTAAAACGGCCTTAGTACCGTACACCAACTCAAAAGGAGTGTGACCTGTAGACATTTTATGAGTGATGTTGTAAGCCCATACAGCTTCTATGACCTTCTGATCCCACTGGCTCCTGTTCCTTGTAGCCATTTTTCCCATGGTTTTACAAAGGAGGCCATTGGTCCGCTCCATTTGACCCATGGATGCTGGATAATAGATGCTAGAAGTGCGATGATCAATACCCATGCAATCCATGAGTAACTCCAGTGCTTCATTTAAGAATGGACTCCGACAAAATCTATTCCCCACTTTTGAATCGGATGGATGGACATCACTGGGTGATGTTGCCCAGGACGCAAATCCTTCCTACCAAAGAATTGGCATGGTTCACAAGTTTTGCAATGCATAGTGACATCCTTGAACAAGGTCGGCCAATATTACCCAGCATGTAAAATCTTCTTAGCTGTATAGTCACTGGCATAGTGGCCTCCACAAAATCCATCATGATAATGCTTCAATACCTTAGGTACTTCATCTGCATCAATGGCCCGTTTTAGTACCCCATCCATGCCTTGATGGTACCACATCCCATCAAAGAGGGTGTAGCACCTACTATCTCTGCGGATCTTCTTTCTCTCATAGATTGTACTTTCTGGAGGAAAGGAGAAAGCAGTTAGAAACCTGTAGATACCACCATACCATGGATCCCCAACTTCTATGGCCGCTACAAGGGTTACATCAAGGCACTCCTCTAAATCAATCAAAGCATTCTTCAAGTTGGAACAACCCCCTTTTACAAATTTGAAAGAAAAATCATATTACAATGCGGAACACCAAAGACAAGGCATGCTTGATAGCCTCTGAGTAGCTTCGTTCGGTGTCGAGCAATTGTCGAGAAGCAAATCGAATGCGATACATGAACCGATCCTCCCCTTGCTAGAGAAGAATACCTGCTAGAGTATGCTCACCAAACCTAGGATTGATATAGAAAGTCTTTGACCAATCTGGATTGCGTAGAATGGGTTCTGAAGCCAAAGCATTCTTGATTTGTGCAAACCCATGATCACAATCCTCATTCCAAGAGAAATTAAACCCTTCTTTCAATAGCATAGTCATGGGTCGTGTCAAAGCAGCATATTGATCAATGAAGCGGCAATAGTATCCTACTAGATTGACAAATGAGCATACCTGACGTTTGGTTGTTGGTGGGGAGAGCTTGAGGATAGCTTCTACCTTGTCAGGGTCAAGCTTGACGCCCTCAGATGAGACAATATGTCCCAGTAACCTCCCTTGAGTGGCTCCAATGGTGCATTTCTCAGGGTTGAAATTACCATTCGCCTCATTGACCCTTTGGAAGGCCAACCTAACCTTCATGACGTGCTCCTTACGTGATGAGAATATACAAAAATCATCTAAAAACACCTTCAAGAAATCCCCCAAATAAGGAGCAAACACCGTCTGCATAAATCTTTGAAAGGTAGCAGGAGCATTGGTGAGGCCAAATGGCATTAGTTTGAATGCAAATGTCCCCCAGGGTGTGGCAAATGTGGTTTTAAACACATCTTCTTCGACAATTTTGATTTGATAAAACCCAGAGTAGCCGTCACAGAAAGTATACATCTCATGACCACTTAACTTCTCAAGAATGAGGTCTTGAAAGGGAAGAGGATGATGGTCCCTCTTGGTGGCTGCATTGAGTTTCTTATAGTCGATGCAAACCTGCCACTGGTGACTACCACTGGTGAAACCCATTCAGTATTGTGAACCGGAACAATAAACCCAGCTTCTACAAGTTTCTACAACTCTAAGCGCAAAGCATCGGTCTGTAGGGTCCCTAATCTCTGATACTTTTGAGCCACAGGCATCAAATCAAGCTTCAGCTCTATCTTGTGCTTTATGGCAGTCACATGGCGAAGGTGGCGGTAGCTAGTTGCGAAGAGGTCAAGGAAATCTTTGAACATTTCTAGGAACATATCTTTCTCACTTGGAGTGAGGTCTGGGAAAGGCATAGATTCAAGCTGTTCAGGACTAGCTGTTACCTTTTCTGCAGGTGGTGGGGTCAAAGACACCCCCATTATGTAAACTTCCTCCTCTGAGAACTCCTCCCCCCCATCTGATCCTTCCATTGATTCAGACATCGAGGATGAGAGAGTATCACTGTCTTGCTCCTCTTCTTCTTTCGGTTTCGTGGCACCTGGTTGCACTGGGATCTTCTCCTTAGAAGCACCAAAAGACATGTGTCCTGTCTTCCAATAGCTGACTGCATCACTCTTTCTCAAACATGGTCTCTGGAGTATGGCTGGGTAACTCATGCCTGTATCTTCGATGTCCACTTCATAGAAATTGACGGTAGTGGTCAACCCATTGACAGTGATGGGCAAATCCTCAATGACTCGTAGGGTGGCGAGTCGTCGACCATCTGCTACCTTGATTCGAGTGGAGGAACGCCTTGTGCATTTCAAATTCAATTTCTTCATGATTCGGGGCACCATCATATTACATGCAGCTCCCCCATCGACACACGCACTTTTGACACGGCAATTATCTATGATGACATCTACTATATGTGGGTGCCGATCAATTTCTTCACAGATAGAAGAAACCTCTCGTACCTTTCCCTTTTTCTTGCTCCTCCTTATTGAGAGCCCTTGTTCCAGCTCACGTCTCACCTTAGGGCCTAATGCTATTAGTTGAGGGAGCGTGATGCTCAAAGACCGATGAGCAAGGTCCTGAACGACCGAATAGTCCTCTCGCCTTGAGCCAATGGGAAAATCCGAGGGCGACCACTTACTCCTGCAAGATCTTTTAGTTTTCTCTATTGGTGGGTCTGCCATCTCAGCATCTGAGGGCTCTGAGAAGCACACCTTCTTCTTGGGGCAGCCTGGTCCACTATTTGGAGAGGGGTCCAAGGTGGTACGACTTCTTTTCCCAAGGTCAAGGATCTCTACATCATTATCCTCAGTGCCTGATTCACTTTAGAAGATTCACCCTTTGAATATTGGGACATTCCGTGTGATAATGACCCTTCTAGTGGCACTCGTAGCACACAACATTGGCACGTTCTCTTGGAGGGCAATTGGATTGATTTATAATGCCCACCATCTCAAGCCGAAGATCATTCAGGGCCTTGGCTAGGTCATTGACTCCGGGTTCTTTAGCAGGAGGGGACGGGGGAGTAGGAAGGAGGGGGGCTCGTGGGCGAGGCTGGGGAAATCTTCTAGGTAGAGGTTGAGGATATACTCCTTATTGAGAGTAAGCATCTAAGGGAGGACCATACATTTGAGGTGGAGGCGGTGGATACATCCATGGTGAGGGGTGGGGGTGTGCCCCTGACTTAGACCCCCCAAATTATTGTTGCCAGAATTGAGGGGGGTGCGGAGGGACAATTGTCTTCTTTGAAGCGGGGTCAGACCAAACTTTATCAAACTTTTGAGCAATCTCATATGCTAGCACCATAGTTTCTAAATTCTCCCATTTAAGCTTGGGGCAGAATTCGTCACTTGCTCCTACTACAAGGTAGCTCAGCACATGCTGAGTCATTCCAACTCGAAATTCGGCATTGTCCTCCTGCGTGGCAATTAAACAGTTCAGGAGCACAGCCGCTCGATCCACATATCGACGCGTCATCTCACCTTCTGACTGCTTCAAGTTTGCCACCTGCAGGTACACATTCTTCGGCTCTTCTTTGCCAAAATACTCAATCATCGCTGCTATTAACCTTGGCCAACTTTGGCGAACGTCATCGGCCTGCTTCTCATACCACACTTGAGCCAAACCCTCTAGAAATGTGGGAAGAACCAACAGCCATCTATCTTCAATAAGAAAGTTGAGAGAAACACAATGGTGCTTGAAGGCCACAAGATACTCATTTGGATTTTCTTCAACCCGTCCACAGAACAAAGGAATGTCAGCCATGCTTGGAAAATGGAAAAGAGAGAGACAAAATGAGGCTTGAACTGAAAATCAGGTGAAGATATATCCACAAAGCACACATAGGTAGGGTAGGGTGTGACTGGTGTATTGTGAAATACTACATGGAAAGAATCTTCAGCATAGAATAGCGCATAGACAATCTTAAAAGGACCAACCCTCATGATATCACATCCATCTTTACAAGCGAGGGTTAGAGACACGGCGCTGCATGAGGTTGTTCATCAAGGCAAACCAGAATACCATGACAAATGTCAACCATTGGAGAGCTTGCACATCACCTTCAGCTTCTTCCAATTCTTGTAATCACCATGCTATTTCTTCAAGGGGTGTGCGGTCTGGCATCCTTCTTTTGAGCAATGTCATTGAGGACCTTTCTGATGATCTTCCGAAGTCGGTAAACTCGTATCAAATATGCCCAACACTTAGTTTCATGATGACCACAACCTTTGCATTCCTTACAAATGATCACCCTCCTTCGTGGCTTGCGGCTTTGTTAGGGCGGTGACACTCGCTTCATGTGTGATTGAAGTACAAGCTTCACGTGCCAAGAAATCAGCAACTATATTTTAAGCTCGAGGGATATGCTGAATTATACCTCTTCAAATTGTTGGCAAAGTTTTAATGCTTGTTGATGTCGTGGAACCAAGCCTTCGCTCCGCACCTTTCACCTTCCACTAACTTGTTCACACACGAGTTGAGAATCTCCTTGCACGTCAAGTTGCTTGATGCGATGTTCTTGTGCCTTTTGTAGCCCAAAAATGAGTGCCGAGTGCTCTGCTTGGTTGCAAGTACTTGCAGGTGCAGACTTGCTATAACAATATACCTCACCCCCTGGTGAAGTGAGCTTCATACTCACACCAACCACCTTGGTCGAAGGTTTGTATGCTCCGTCAAATTGAAGTAGCCAAGATGTCATCACACCAAGACCAAGATCTGAACATCCCAAGTTTCTCGGTAATCCAAGATAGGTAGAAGGAGAGGGTGGGGAGAATTCAACACTTGAGCAAGACGTTCATCACCAAATAAACTTGCAATCCTTTGTTGATAGTTTATCTTTAGACCAAAAAGAATTACAACTTGAAGCTCAAAATGAGGCACAAAGGGTTGATTAGGTACAAAGGGATTCCTTGGTCGAAACAGTACCAACCATAGCCAAGCCCTAGAAACCTTTGTAGCGAGATTAAGAAGAAGTCATTCAAGACGAGCTTATCCACTGGAATTAATAAGCAGAAGTGCCAAATCTTCCCCCAAGCTTGGGTAACATCCCACCTTCGAAGAATGTCACCCTTTTAATTACCTCCGATGCACCAAGTAGCTCAATCACTGCACAATGAGTAGAAGTGAAATCAAAGTCCTCCCAGTATATCATCAGTTCTTCACCTTGAATCAACCACGATGTATCATTCCACCCGTCATCTCCTTGAACAATGCACTGGACAATCAGTCGTTGAAGGTCGACATGAAGATCAAGAAAGAGATCTCGCCAATTGGTAGCCGTAATGAGCGGAGGACCAAGCCCAAATCCTTGAACTCATCGAGAAGTGACATAAATATCCACCCTCCTCGTGTGGCGTGCATCCAAGGAGTGAACTTGGAAAAGTTCCAAATCGGTGATCTAGTAGGAGATGTGAATAGAGCACATGAAATGAAATACTTTTGCTTTTTACAGCAAGAGGAAACTCCCCACGGTTAGAGAGTTACAGTTCCCGAGATTTCAATATATAAGCATTTCATCACTTCCTACTTGCTGGCCCATTGATAAGTTTTTCTTTTGTGAATGGGGAGGTCTTAGGTTCAAATCCCACTCTTTAATAAAAAGAGAGGAGAGGAGAGGAGAAGGAGAAGAGAAAGAGAAGAAGAGAAGAGAGGAGGGGCGCGGGATCTGTTACAATTTTGCAGAAGCCCAAAAAAATCATCGCGATCTGTCCGCAATGCACGTGGGTGTACACAATAAACGTGCGAATGCGCGCGCATGAACTCAAAGGGAGCACGGATGTTACAGTTTTGCAGATGTGACCGGTACGAGCAGAAGATTCGCCAGCCATAATACACGTAGGAACCGTGAGCAGAAAGCAAGCAGACTGGAAGCGCAGAAGCAGGGAGGTTTTGCAACTGTAGAGACAGGAAAGGCACACAGTTTAGAGGTGCAAAAGTAGAGAACTGTGCACGGAAGAGGCCACAGAGCCGTACCCACTCGTAGAAGTAACAGATTTTACACCACTAGCCGTGGAGATTTCGATCCCAGGAGCCACACCAGTTCAGTTACCTAGAAAAGAAATCAGGACAAGAGGCTAGACACTAAGCATGGCAACACTCAAGGGCCATAGAGGAAAGGAGAACGTGAGGGCGAAACATTATCATGGGAGGGGAGAAGGGATTAGAAGGGGAGGGAATGAAGAGGGAGACTATGGCACAAGGGGAAAGGGAGAGGGGGAAGAGAAGCATGTACATGATGGGAGGAGGAATGTAAAGATGGAGACATCAAGGGAAAAGGGCCATGCTTTATTTGAAAGGAAGGGAAGGGGGAAATCAAAGTACTAGCTAGGTGGCTTTACAAGAATGAGCGTGTCGCATCAAGGAATAGCCCCCTCCTTTTATAGCCAAGAGAGAGAGAGAGAGAGAGAGACATACCTTGCATGTCTTTGGAAACGTGGCTTAAAACAGGGTCGAAAGTGTGATTTGAGAGATCTCCATTCTCAAGGTGTGATCGATATGTGTCTACTACCTCTCTCTTGAAGAAAATGACTTTCAAAGGTGTCCAATACTTGCAGATATGATGGGAGGAAATGTTAGATCGAGGTGAGGTCGAGAAGGTCTCTGCATAGGATATGTAGAATGGCGCGAACCTCTAGGTGAGAATGTCTAAATAGTACCACCTACCCTATTTATATCTCACAACCTAAAATTAGCCAGCAGGCACACAAGGGCAATAACAGACACCCTATTTAAACCATGTATGCTAAACTTATCTTACACGCACACTGAGAATGCAATGTACACTTATAGTACGACTTCCTTGTGCACCATTGCCTCCATCTCCTACCATCTTGGTCTTCTTCTGTGAGGAACACTTGCCATCTCCGTCTCATTTAGTTTGGCCTTGTCGAAGGTATTGAAGGTGCCTTCTCTCTTTCTCTCTCTCTTTTCCGTCCTCCTCGTCTTTTCAATGTGTTTTTTAACACTATGATGTATTCTTATAGGTTCCAATGGCTCCAACCGAAGGAGTTAAAAACATATTTATTACAGCTATATGTCCAATTCAGAGACATTGTCGGACCCCCTATCGATGTGGAAACTCTTCCTGGAGCATTTGGGTCTTAGCATGGGAAGGTGACACAAAAAGCACTGTCCGGGACAATGTGCTTTAAGCATGTATTCTCAGCACAAAACAAGTGAAAACATATTGTTTAAATATTAACGTAATAACAATAATTCGAAAGGCAGTTACAAGATTATCCCAGGCCGTTAAGCAGTTGAGGGACGTGGGTAGTGGGAGGGGTAATCTGCATTTTCCGCCATCCCTCCCTAGCATCTCTCGATGTTCTAGAAAGATGCCTATGCTCTCTATCTTTCATGTGTATGCTCGACCAAGACGCTACTACACCTGTCCCTATAGCTACACTCCAGGAAAGCGGCTTTGTCTAGCTCTTTACTCACATTGGGTTGCCCAAACACACTCTTGGTAGTCAAATCAAGGAGCTTCCAAATGATATTCTTACCTTTGATATCAAGGGTCTCAGCCATCTTAGACTACTCAATAGCATCCCTAACTTTGGTCTCTCTATCACTAGGATCACCAAATGTTGACGATCTTTTCTCCTCACCCCTCGATTGACCAATAGTGAACCCAACGCTAAGCACAAGCTTGAAAGTAGATCATAGTCCCCTACTAGTAGATCATATAAAGCCCCCTACTCGAAGGACGAGGAGCTACTAATTTAGCTACAACAAAGAACCTATTCTCACCGTAAGGACAAGATTGTGTGGACCATGCTTTCAATTTCCTCAAGATGTGTATAAAATGTTTCTAGCTTGAGGCAAGTGTAATTTTGTACAATCGCTCAAAGGAGAGCTGAGCACTCACCTAAGTTACCAAGGGATAAGACCTCAAATCACACAAGCATGTGTGGGGAGTGAGGCCTTTCCCACACCCTCTTTGTTAGTCCCCTCCTACTTAAATCCCTAGGACATACGCAATATAACTAAGCTTATTCACCTCCTCCATTAAAACTTGTAAAATTACCTTTGAATCATTCACATCAAAGATTATTTCTCTACTCATCTAGAATATGAGCATTATCTAAGTACTCTTACGTGTTATAAAATTCACTCAAAACATTATTAATACTTCATCTAATATTATGTTCTACAAGATAGTACTATCTTCGACTCAATTAACTTTGGTTTTCTATCTACAATACAAATTTTTCTTATGATGCCAACAATACATGCAAAATGAATTGAATTCACTTGAATTCTCGTAGGAATCTTATTGTACTTGCTAATTTTCTTTTCAACTAGCTATTTGAATCTTTAAACTATACAATCCACTTAATTCTTATTTCAAACAAATACATTCATGACAATGGGTCTTTCAAAAGATTCTGCCTCATTACATGCTTGAACGTGCTGACAGCAAAAGGTAATAATCAAGCTCTAAAGGGATTCCTAATGAATATGCAACCACCCCCAACATCAAGGAGCCAAAATGGAAGACGACACGAGTCTAATTTATACAATACATACTCAATGACAAAGCAACAAGGATCCTTCTTCATTGATATCCACCAATAATAATGGAAGACTGACAGAAAGTCTCAAAAGTTGATACAATGACATACTCAATGACAAAGCGACGAGGATCCTTGTTCATTGATATCCACCATATTCTCTTCCCAACCTCGAGGAATATACCCTTGTAAGACTAGAATATATCCAATCGTACAAATTTAGAATTTTTTTGTACTAAAGTCCAAAAATCTACACAGATAATAAAAGAGAAAACAAAAGAAAAGAACAAAGAGGTAACAAAAACTTTTTCAGCAAGCGAAGCAACACTTCCGTCATCATCAGTGCCCAACCTCGAGGAATACCCTAACCCTTTTACTGATAAAGAAAATGGCCTACACAACGATAAACAGAAGCCCACTTGAATCTGAGCAGGCCACAAATCCTTTCCACAGTCAACAGCTCACACACAAACCAACAAGGGTACACTACCATGTCAACAGCAGCAGGCAGGTGGGCCCAGGAACAATGGCGAGTGTCAGCTTGCATAATAAGGTCTGCCAGAACTGACAGGCCAGTACAGTTTTCCTGAAGAAGGGGCAAGAGTCTGACATAGAGTCAGCGGCTGACTACATCAGTGCATTTCATCTATATGAAAAGAACACCTTGCCCTCATTCTCCACAACTCTCCTCCAGCCTGAGCAAACAGCAAGGGGAACAACAGCAGTAGCAAGAGCAGACAGGGCTAGGTGCAGTCTAAAGCAAAACAGATGGCAAACCTGAAGCAACTATCAAGCCAGTTTCTCGACGCAACTCCTTGCTCAGCATCCAGGATAAGAGGGAGAGCCAATTGCATTCCATTGGAAAGTGTGCACCTTTGTACTTAACGACCTGTTCGGGGCTCTTGCAATACAGAAAAAATACTCTCTAGGGGGTACTTGCAACCCAATCAATGTTTAATCATCTATCTCAATTTGAGTACACACATGATCAACAAGCTATAGAACAAAAGGTAGTATTCAAGCTTGTAATATTGGGTATCTAGGCTTCTCACCTTCCTTAATTTGCCCTTGGCAGAAGTTGTGACAACTTGTGTTGTCTTCTCCAAAGATCTCTCCAGTTCCAAAACCATTGCAAGGTGGCCTACCCTTAAAAATCCAAGTTCTTCGACCCTCTTTCACCGCATGGACCAGAGCTCCAAACAGGAAGAACAGTCTAGTGTGTGGATCAGGTCACAGAAATTCTCCACGCATAGGATAGCTTCATAGGACCCAATACAACCGTCATAGCTATCAGAGATACAATGGGCTTGAAACCGGCCTCTAATCACTCAGAGGGCAGTGGAACTAAACCTTTAATCACTTCAGCACTTATTTACAGCTCACAAAGCATATATCACAACCATTAACCATTGCATGATCACCATTTGGCATTTACCCATTTGTTCACAAACAAAACCACTGAAAAAGGGATGGAGGCTAGAATGCCCCTGCTCAACAAACATAGACAAGTGCACCCAATTGGCCCCAAACACCGTGGCGCCCCTTTCGGTATTTCTTTATATTTCACAGTGAAATGATTACAAGTTGCATCTAGGAGACCTTCCCTGCAACTGAGCACGCAACCCCAATTCACTTAGCCTTCGCAAGGCTTTCAAGCATAGAACACCATCACATAAGTGCACTTAACCCATAGGCTCAATCCAAAGGCATTCTCTTTTCCAAGTGCAATTCCATTGGTTGTCCAGATGCAATCACACTGCACCCCAGCTGCACTCTCTTTGAGTAGTTTCCAGATGACATTCACAAAGCTTTTCAAAGCTCCAAAATAAAATCAGCAAAGTACCCAACCAAAGAATGACTCATGCAGCACTACCTGGGTACCTGTGAACCAAGAAAGAGACGGCACACGAGGCCAACCAATAGCTTATGGCAAAAAGAAATTGCAAAATCATGACTCACCAACCCTGAAAACTCGAACCAAGTCCTCAATCGCCAAGAGGACATAGTAGCCAATGCCCAATTGCATTCTCAACCAAAGAGCAGTGCAAAGGCATGAAGAAAGAGCATTTACAAGAGCCGACCAACAAGAATTCCACTGAAAAATGCGAAAAGAAGGACTTCTGTTGCGAAGACTTGGACTCAAAAAAAGCGTGCTTCAGAGAGGAATGCATTGAGACGGTTTTGGAGGAGTTTCATCCCCAGAAAGTCCTCCAAAACTAAGAAAAACCAGTCAACCAACGTGTGGGACCACTCAAAATTCAACAGAAAGATGTAGCTTTGCAAGAGTAGAGGCCCAGGAGGCTATAGAAGCAAAAAGGTCCAGAAAAAGCCACTTTTGCAAATTCGACCAGCAAAAGAAGTGCTCAGCTTTGCCCGTTCTACCAAACACGCAGAGGGAAAAGCATATCACTGCGAAGGGGAGACAGAGGGGAAGCCATCGGGCCAAACGAAAGTCGAGGAATCCAAACAGGTGAGGAGATATGAAGAAAAACGGAATTCAGCTGAAGTAGGCTGAAAAACCAATCCAAAATCTCAACAAAGGGAGAAGATGAGAGAGAAAACCAGACATGTGAAGTTTAGAAGGCCCAGAAAGGTCCAGGAATGGCAAAGGAGCATGTAGAAGGCACTAGAGTCACCTGGAACTCTAGGGGGGGCCACTGAAGGTACATGGCCCTCTAGGGGGCCCATTAAAAATGCCACGTCATCATTTCCCAACAACCACTCTTTTAATTCCTTGGAATGCCTTTGGACCTAGGGATTAATTACACTTATGTGCTAGGCACCATGCCTCGTTTAATTACACATTATTAAGCCCACGCTTGGACTTTCAAAACCAAAGTTGTCACGGTCTTGTAGTACATTAAAGTACTTAGAATTTCACGCCCCCGTGACAGGGCTTGTGTGCTTTAGCCAACCCCCACAGTGCAATGCTTAATCCCCGGATCACTCATGCACAAAACTAGATCTGGAACATACATCCTGATAGTACGCAGCCAAGGAGAATACCAATAATATGTATACATGTCATGCTCCAAAATAGGACTGATCTCCACCTCAAAACCCCCTCTCCTCTGCTCCTCGCAGCACTCCTCTTGCTGTGTGCACTAACTGGAGGAACGTCTGTAGCTGTTGGGAGGACTGCTGGTGATGCTCTACAATGGCCCAAGGGGCCTTTCTATGGGACAGGTCTCTCCCCTCCTAGATCTGGCCGACTGGCACATGGAAGGAGCCTGACCTGACAGATACAGCTGGTCTTGTAGCTGGCCAACCCTATACCTGGCCACCCAGGCCAGTCCAATATAGGCCTGGCCCAATTACAATTGCTCCAGGCCATTCCAGGGCTGCTTTGTCCCTATATATGCCTCCCCATCCTGCCCATATGATGGCATTCCAGCCCCTTATGATTGGGTATTCCATGATTTCCATGCAGCAGCTAGATCTGCTGCCTAACATGGCAGGCAACCATGCACAGCAGAGTACTGCCAATAAGCAGCCCCATGTGGCTGACTGCCTCGCTCTCAGACATGCCCAAGTGACAGGCTATTTATCTGCCCATACAGCAGTTCACTCTAGGCCCAATTCTTCCACGTGTCACTCCCTTTCTCTCATTCAGCGGCTCACATGTGGGGATAAGTTATCCAGCACCTCAAACAGAGTCCACCAACATATCTAAGGTCTTGGCCAGCTGAGCAGCCTCTGCCAGGACTTCATCGCAATCTTGCTTGCCAGGACAACAAGCCAAGCACCTCGCTGAAGTGCCCACTAGCGGAAGTTCATCCACCTCTGCACGATCACTGTGCAACTCTGAAACCTTTGTCCTAGATATTACTGTGTACTGCAAAATTTAAGGATAACTCTCCTCATGAGTTATCCAAAACCCATTTTCAGATGGCTCTCCATGTCCTTTTTCTTGGGCTTTCCCTTGCCGAGCTTACCCTTTCTATTCGTCTTACCTTTGCCCGAGGCAACAAAGTCCTCATCACCAGCCCCATCTCCGTTGTACATTTCCTTGGGTTCTTCTTGTGGAAGCAACAAAGCCAAATTCTTGAACACATGCGGCTTGGTTTGCTTTGCAGTTATTACAGTAATAACCAAGCTTCTGAAGCTCTTGGAAAGAATGATGAGCACAAGCATGTTCGGTCACCATCTTGAGACTTTCATTGGGACCCTAGGAGGACGTTCACTCTCATGTAGTATTCGTGCACCCATTCTCCTTCATCCTCATGGTGAAGAAAGGATTCTATTCTCACCGAATTACGTAAGTATCCTTTACAATCGTCTATGCTTCCAACACTATCTGCCAACTGACTGCAAGATCACTCCATTGGAGGTTGCCACAATGATCATGGACAATACCTGGAATCTTTGACCTCCCACTCCTCTACCTTCACTAGGTCTGCAAATGTACCAATCTTCTCCATAGCATCCAATGTGGCTTGGTGCTTCAGATCCACACGATTGGCCACCTTCCAAATCTTCTTTGCCACCATGTGGCTCCTGTTCTTCACCTTGTTGGAAATGGATAGGTCACCTCCCCGTTTGTAAGCCCCAGGAGAGCATGGGGGGGGTGAGCCTGGGTTCTGAGAGATGGCCACATGGACAGCATCATGGCTGCCATGGGGGCAGGGATCAGAATGATTGAGGGGCTGCCACATGGACAGCAGCAAGGCTGTCATGTGGGCAGCATATCTAGAAAAATACCGGGAGCATGGATCAGCACTGTGTAGTAGGCGACTGGTAGAGGCATGTCCAGGAGCAGAGCAGTGGCTGGATGGAGCTCCAGAGAAAGGCGAGGAGGCTGCAACAGATGGTGCCAATGTACAAGCAGATGGCGAGGCATTCGAGGCATGGATCTGGCCTGGAAGAGGCGGATCTAAATGGCAGCGGCTGCAGCAGTTTGGGTCGGCCACATGGAGGAACTGGTTGGGCAGGTTGGAGCCAGCCGACCAGACCAGTTATAGGCCAGACCTAGGGGCTGGACCCCTGCCTTGAAGTGAGAGCCATAGGCCCGGTTTTGAGAGCCCCACTGCGGCATTTTTGTGGCGGACAGAGTCAGCCAGCAGGGGTTCGGTTCATCCCCCCAAACACTTTTTGATGTGACATCTAATCCTATCTACTCGCACCTCCCTCCTACGTGTTGCCTACACTCTCTCTCCCAATGTCTCTCTATCTCTCTTCCCTCACTCTTGTTCTCTCTCTTCCTCCCCCTCTACCCATTTCCCTCCTATCTCTCTCACTCCTCTTTCCTCTTCCCTCTGCCCTTCCCCATTTCCTGCCATCTCTGGCCCTTCACCAATTCAGCCCCTGCCTCCTTCATTGCATTGGTATCAAAGCATGGTTCTGGCACCTTTATTTCCCTGCTCCTTTTGTAGTGACCAGCACACAGCGATAGAATGACTCTTCAAGCGGTCAAGGAATGGTAAAGCGTGAGTCAAGCAAGACAAGGAACGTATAAAAACACAGAACAGCGCACAACGGACGGCAGCAACATGAAGGGACCAGTACACAGAGACAGAAGCTTCAATGATGGGTTGCTAGCATTGCAGACGGTCTAGACCGGACTAGAGGAACCGAACCAAAATCAGCCTTTCCATTCAGAAGGTCCCAAACCAGCACAAATCAGAAGCTCCCGAACCATTCAAAAGGTCCCGAACCAGAAATCCTGAACCAGGCATCCCGAATCAGCCGTCCCTTCCATGACAGGCAATTGGGATCAGAACCCCGTGACGGCCTCTGCCTTCCGTGATGCATCGGCATCGACGCATCTTCCCTTACAGAAATTGTCCGTGACGCATCACACCTCCCGTGTGCCCGTGACAGCCTTCGCCTAATGAATTCTCCCCAAACGGATTCCTAACGGCTTTCTTCTAGTCCCACATTCGTCAGCCCGACCCAACCAGTCCCGTCCGCCAACCCAACACCGCCTCTTGTTCCACCCACGACGCTGCCGTGATGCCATCATCCACCTTGTTTTCCCAACCTTAGACCTTAGTCTAAGGTCCTGACTAGAGTTAGTCCGGTCGATCAGATTAGGCTGGCTAGGTTTAGTTAGTTGGAGTGGGTTAGATTAGTTGGTCAGTTAGGTTAACCTAACTAGGATTCAATTAGTAGGTTAGGTTGGGTTAGACTAAGTCAATGCACTAACTGTCATAGAGGTATTAGGTTAGTGCTGTCCTAACAGTCTTAGGCAACATAGGGACCTCCCCCCCCTTTTTTTTTTGTAAAGGTCAAATTTCCAGCCTCTTTTAGGGGCCTTTCACAACCCCGTTTGGAGCCATTTCGACTCCATTTTGAAGCCTCTCCATCGATCTTTCTCCCGAGCTTCTCCATCAGCCTTTTTACTGGTTCCGCACACTATATCAGGTACTCATTATAGCAGAGTTTTGATGTCTCCTCTAAGTACACTCCATCTACTTGCCTGCATTCGAGCTTCTCTCTCTCGAACAGCCACCATGCCACCCAAGCATGCTCCTCGGGATACATTGCATGATAGTGATGAGGCTGCTCAGCATGAGCAATTGCCTTCCACAGCGGGTGCATCCACTGGTGGTACAGAGATCCCTACACTGTAGACCTGGTCATACGATTCGCTGATGAAATAGTTGCATGGCATGTGGAGTCCTGTAAAAGAACTCACATATGTGGCTAGTTACAAATGTTGATGGAATGTCAGAAGATAGTGCATGAGGTGGACCACGAGTAGAAACATTGAGCCTGTATGGCTATTCAGTCCTGTACCTGATCTTGAAACATTGAAATGCTTGGCACATCCACGGGAATTTCATACCTACCACAGTTTTTACACCGTTCACACTCAGCGTTGGGTAAGCCTTGGTGTGTTTTCCAAAAAAAAGTAACTTCTATTGACCAACTTGAACACAATACAAAAATCATCTATTATGCAGCTAAAAGCTAACTCGAGAGCTAGTGCCAAAACCAATGTGATGGGCTAGATGACCAAGAATTCTTACAATCCATGAGAACATAAAATATACCTGCAAGCCCAGCCTTGCAAAAACGCCGAACAGTCATCCTAGAACTCTCTGTACCCAGCTCCCAAATCAAACATACCTTATAAATTGTAAATAATGTCCTAGCCACAGGTTGACGAGAATGGCAGCAAGATGAACCCTATTGCCCACATCACAAGGCTGCATTGTGCTACCCTTATGTTCCATGCCTTGCTAGAGACAGTCTCCCAAACACTCCCCTCCAGAAAGAACTCAGGCAGTTGTCTAATGGATGGGAAGGCCCTATGGATCCTGGCTCATGGCTATCTCCCCACTCAGTGCCGACCAAGTAAGCAGAAGATACTATATCAATCAAGAGGGCATGCGATTAAGCTACAGTCCTCCACGTAAGCACTCGTTGGACACAACACAGCCTCGCTACGATCTTGAGCAAGCAATGCCAACTCATCTGCGCTGAGGGACAGCTCCATGAACAATGAGAAATCCTCTCATGCTCTCCAATAGAGCAGTCTTCCAACACTCAGAGCAGCTTGTTTTTGCTGTGTGTCGAGACTTACCAGCTCTACTAAGCAATGTGCAAATTGATGAAGTATCAGGCATCAACCTACAGTTTTTGACATATTTGCACATTTTTGCTTATTGTGTCCAGTTTCTACAACAAAAGAGACTTTTTAGGGCTTTAAAAACTAATAGATCATCTAGGAACAAAAAGCACATGGAAAGCTCAAGAAACATGCAAGTTATCCTCTCTTTGCTCCGAACAGGCTGCTGCTTTCGAGGATTTTCCACCAGGTGATAGGCATTTTCAGATTTGACTCCAATTCAAAAGTGTGTTGCTGGTTGAATGGCTAGCCCACCCATATCTCCCTTGCAAGTTTGGAGCAATTTGACCTGATCACTAACTACATCATCAGTCCACACTAACAGGGCACGTCAACAGTGTGCACTATCCAGCACATTTCTAGTAAGCACAGCACTTAACAGTTGCTTTGGCTGCAATTTGATGCCTAAAAGCTAGCATTCGAAGCTACTATGTAACATTTGTTGGCAAGTACACTTCACAGGGTAGCATTTGGCTATTTTCAGCACAGTGTATGTGCATTGTAGAGATATTGCTGAGTTTCAACATTTGAGACTTTTTCATGCATTTTGGGCACTTTGGTACTATGGCACACAACCCAATGCAAAGATATTTCTGAGATTTAGCATGACAATATTAAAGCCCGTTGTACCTTCAGTGAATCTCAAGAAAAGTATTGACTATTGGAGTCACCTTAGTAGTGCAATTCAACTTTTATGGTAGTCATCCTCCAACCTTCAACTCCATCATATACACAACATGCAGCTACACCATCCCCACCAACGTCATCAATGCCCAACACTTACCGAGTTTCTGTCAACAATAAGGGACAGACCCAGCCATGATTGGAGCCAATACTTGAGAAGAAGCACATATATGCTCACTTCTATGCATATAAGATCATGCCCACATTTCCCTAGGTATTTGTTTGTATAGAGGTCTGTCAGCATCTAAGGTGAGGGACAGCTCGACCATGTAGAACGCTAGCACTTAAGTATAAACATAACATTTCGTGAGGATTCACTTAAACATAACAATGTTCAGAATTCACATCATGATAATTCAATGGCTGAAGAGGCTGCAAGAAACCGGGGTGCTCGAAGGCTACAACTACAGCTCCGAAGGCACTCACTTACTCCCCTTAGAAGGGGGTTGAATGTTGTAAGAAAAGGATGAGAAATAAACGATGTTCCAAGGTCTTATATAGGCCTTTCCCCTCTCCAGGTAGGTCAAGTCAGACTGCTCAAAGTCGGATTGACCACGTTGGTCAATGTCAAGCCTTCAACACATGGACTTTTTTACTCCAAAAAATATATTTTTTGGTCCTAACATGTTTTTTACACCTTTTGACTGCTCTTGGTGTCCTAAAGCCCAACAGTTCGCTTAGAAGATTCTACTCTAAACCTCCTTAATCTTCATGAATATGGAGAGAACAATATGGATCATACACTTGTACCAGCATGCTATAATGGAATGTGTGAGTGTGTCGGGGCGGGCAGAGGGGGGGCTAGAGAGAGAGAGAGAGAGAGAGGTTACATGAGGACACAAGACCTCCAAGATAATTTGACAGGTATTTGAAACACCCCCCCCAAAAAAAACAAGGTGGCAAAACCACTATGGCCTTGCTTTAATGAAAGGAAGAGTAGTTGAGGTAGTACTAAAAAAAGACACCTTTAATGCCCATTATGGCCCTGCTTTAATGAAAGGAGAAGAAGTTGAGGTAGTCTGAAAGAAAGGCAACCTTTAATGCCCATTAACAACTTATAACAGGGTAACGGTTAGGGTAAACGAATTAACACAAATTAACACAGGTAACGGTTAGGGTAAACAAATTGACACAATACACTCTCAAGTTCAAAAAAAAGTCATGTTGACCAAAAATATAGGAAAAACATAGTCCCAGATTAGCCAAAAAAAACCTCACCTTTCCATAGACCCTTAGCAAAAACAAAAAAGGAAACAAAAACGCAACCCCGAAATACCTGCCACCAGATGAACCTTGGGGCAGTAGCAAGTTGGTACACAAAAAATTAAGAGAGCTACTCACATCCAAAAAGTGGCAGAGTGCATGAGTATGCAAGTGGTGTGGTGGTGGTGGTGGTGGTGGTGGTGGTGGTGGTGGTGGTGGTAAAAGGCAGAGAGAGAGAAGTTTTAGACCTGACAAAACCAGTGTCACTCCTTTCTTTGGGAGTTTGTTATAACTTATGAGACAATGTATTACACCATATATCAAGTTACAAGCTAGCTCGTTCTCTTTGTGTCAATTTAGTCCTAGGGAGCATGAACTAATCATGCATGTCAAAATTTACATTCTGTTCACCTTGTTTAGTGTCTCTTCGTGGAGGAGCTCAATCTTCACCACCTGCCTAAAGCTGTCATATCTTTTGACATTGCTGTTGCAGATTCCAGTACCCTATAATTGCCGATCTTTCCACCAATGTCATCCAATGTAGTCTCGTCATCATCATCAGCCTCCTCATCATCTTGCCCAGAGGCCACCACCTCATCCTGCTCATCGGAGCCATCTTCTGCTGTATACTGCCAAGCAGGGGCAGCGTTCCCCATGCTTATCGCATTAGACCTCTCCATAGTACTTGTCACACAATGTGCCTGCAGGTTTGCATTTCCTGCGGCATCTACATTGGACCCAGGCCAATCATCCCTTCTGCTCATCTCCATAGACTCACTTTTTAAACCAGAATCACCACGAATGACAGCTTGCTTTTCCACATTACCTGCAATTTTCAAGAAACTACCACCTAGAGCCTCCACGGTTTGCTCACAAATGCCAGGCTTTGCTATTCCTAAAGGAAGATTCTGTCTAAAAGGGCTATTTTCATTTACATGACTATATTCTAAATTATCTTTCTCACTGTTTACCCTGTGATTTTCACTACCTGCATCTTGACATTCTAATGTGTGTGTATGTGAGTTTTTCTCAGCCCCAGTTTCACTTCTATCCAAACCTACTGTTAGTAAGCCACACTTCTTGTCTTGATCCTGCGTGGACCTGTCAATGAATCCAGGAATGTGATCGACAGATGTGGCCTTGTCTTTTTCCAGTATCTCAAATTCCTCCTTAATGGTCTTTCCAAGGTCAATCTTTTTTACATTTGCCCTTGGAGTGGCGACCTTTCTGCCTTGCGTTCTCAATGGTGTAGGTTGGGATGTAGGTAAGCCAACAATGCCAACAGGTGCAGTAGGTGCAGCTTTCTTCCCTCTTCTCCTCCTTGCAGGCTGAGTGGCAGCTGCTGCTACTGAGGCCTCCACTAGAGCATCCTGTTGTACCTTGACTGTTTGCAAGTCGGTTTCTAACTTAAGAATCTTACCACGATGGCAGGAAATTTCTGCTTCTGCTCTGGCAACAGTGGCCCAAAGCTGCATGCTTGTAGCCCAAAGCTGTACATTTTCCATCGACTGCCAATAAGAAAACCAAACTGTGATTACAGATAGGAAAATTCATGTGGAAACAGAAACATATACAAAGAGAAAAAACTGAAGAAAGAATCAAGAAGGGAAGCTCAGATACCTGTGCTTCCCAAAAGCGTTGGTGCTTTTGAGAAAGGCCAGGAGGAGCCTTGATAAAACCTCTCTGATTTGTCCCAACAGGAGGGACAGGAGGAATAGGGTACGCATAGCCACTTCCATACCCAGGAAATGAATATGGATATGCAGCTTGTTGGTGGGCGTGATGTGCCCACCACGAGACTGGATCCCATAAGCCTGCAGGTGTTGATGAAACAAGGCTCAGGAGACAAGCAGAATCACTGCACTTGCAATCTTAAGGTAACGCTATAGGAAAAAATTAGCAGTTGTCTACACTCGTCTCTGTTTTTGTCCATTCAACCAGTCCACTGCTAACAGTTCTTCAATTCCTCATTACACATAATGCATCTCATTAAGAAAATTCCACAGAACCAATACCTGGATGAGGTGGGGGAGGAAAACCAAAACCACCAGGATAGCTGTATGGTGCTGCCCCACCACCCATGCCCTGTGTACCCCCATAATTTGAGGCTTTCCAATTAGAGTCTGCAGATCCAAGATGAAAGGGATAGTGCCCTGCTCCCATACTTTGCCCAGAAATTTCAGGATTGTGCCATCCTGACACAGGTTGCTGTCCAGGTGGCAGTGGTTGTTGAGTCCCCGCTTGAAGCCCTTGCTGTGATGTTGGATGTTGCTGCTGGGGCATTGAAGCGTGTACATTCTGCTGTGAGGGTACTGATTGTGGGTGAGTGTGTGACCAATTCACAGAAGGGAGGAAAGTTTGTGTGGGGCTGTCACCGTTTGGACCACCAGAGACTGCAAGTTTTTTGGCATTCCCTTGCTGCTCGGCTTCCCTTTGCCAGGGATGTACATCTCCAGGCTGAAATGCAATGAGAATTCAGGCACACGCTAATGAATTGTTTCCACGTATACAAATCGTAACACAGAATAAAACAGTCATCCAAAAAGTTTAGGAACGCCGCAATATAACAAAAACGAACAAGCATGACTAAGTTCTCACTAGCTCAGGCAACATGGAAAATCTTCCCAAGTAACGCCACCTCATATTCTAAAAATAGAAAGAACAGCAGTCAAAATGCGCCTATGCGTAGACTGTCAAAAATGTTAGTAATAAATACTTGCACCTTCGAAAGGGCTACTTCAAGCACACCATCGAAAGAACAGTACCATAGCATAGGAAAGTAGGAAGGGACTAACTTGGGCAGCGATGCTGTCACCTTCTCCCCCATTTGCTAGAAATTTGTCCCGTTTTTTCTTCCTTTCCATCGTTCACACAAGGCTGTCAACTGAGGCGAAGCCTTGAAGAGTACCCGATAGTCATCCGTATGTCACCCAGCCTCCAGATAAAGTACGACCACCAACGACCTGCATTTAGAAAACAGAAGTCCCACCTGAGAACCGGAAAAGTAAATTAAAAGTCCACGACAGGTGATCACACAATGGGAGGGGGCAATCTAGCCAGGATTATACTGCAATGCACACAGGCCAGAGATTTCCACCACTAGAGCAATCAGCACAAGCCCTAAAGAAGATCACAAACTGCGCTCGTCCAAAAATTACGAGCCAGGGCAGGGCGTCTCTGAACGAAGGGATGAATGAAGAGGATACCTTTGCTGCGGCTAAAGACAATAAAGGGGGGGAAGCATCAACTGATATGCAATTTGCAAATACAACTCCAGGTCGCACTGTTTTTGCAGAGAAATTAACCTCGGGAGGAGGTTTCTGTGTTCCTACCTAGAACAGTCCGCCACAGATTTCCCTCTCCGTCGCCATCTCTCGGCCAGAGACAAGGAAAAGGGATGATAGCAAGCGAGATACAAAATCAAAGAGCAAGGATCTGCAAGAGAAAAACAAAGAAGAGCTTACCTTTGAAGGGAAGTGGGCACGGAGGCAGAGTTGGGAAGATGGAACACAAACTTTCTGTTGAGTGCGAACTTTTGAACTTGGTATTATATGTTAGAATCAGGGTCCCCTCCCCCCAATGTCCACTTTGAACCCACCTGCCCCGCCCATGGGGGAGCAAATATGGTTGCCACGAGTGGTGGTTCACACCAACAACCGCGCGGTGGTCGTCAGGCTGCTAATTTAGGTCATCAGGCTGCTAATTTATATCACCAACGTGTGATTGGTGTCGCGGTTGGAGGAGATGGAATGGGCCGCTCATATAGCGAGACTAGAGGAGTTGGTCATGGAGTGGGCCACCGCACACAAATCTTCTGTGTCAATGTCCAGGCCTATTTGAGCCAACTGGGACAGCAGCCCTTCACACCATCTAATAGTAATGAGGCGTGCCGCAAACCACAAGGCACTAGCCCCAACAGTTGACAAATCCATCGGAGGCAACAATGCATTGCCTTTGTGTTCCCATTAGTCAGTGACTAATGTTATCACACATAGGTTTGCCTTTAAGGGCAACCTCTTGGTCATATATGGCACCTTCAAGGCCAAAGATGTGTCTCCGTGCCGACTTCACGGACCATTACAATTCTGAGACCATCACCCTTGTTGTGCCCCATGCTTTCGTAGAGCAGCAGAAGGAAAGTCTCCAAATCAATTCTTTTTTTATAGGATTTAGGGAGTCACTATTGCGCAAGAAACAACCAAATGAAGGTGGGGTCACCACTACTCCTTGCATGTAGATGCAACTACATTGGTAGTCAAAGTCGAGCCACTTGATGGAACCATCCACTTCCTTTCCCAAGCCATAATCTAGGTTTGTACCTTGGGCATCATCCACGCTCAAGTCAAAAAGAGGAACAATTTCAATTGTCATGAGCACAATAAGTTTCCTGGTCATTAAGGTGGGCGTAGAAGGGAGTGCTGCTGACCAAATCATTGCGACCGACGGCCCAAGTGATGAAGACCGTGTCGCAATAAGTCTTTTGGCACTTGCTTTGTGTAATTGAATGTTTTATTGAGCCACACATTGCTAATTCACCTCTCCTTGCCGTTGTTCATAAACGAGCGTAAGAACGTGCTCACGTGTCTGATACAAGAGTATAATGGCAATGGGACCAGCATGTACACCCTCAAAATCGTTTCCTTCATGACTGCAAAAATCACACTTGGATTTTTCGACTTTACTATTCTTGCAGAGATTCCAGACGGGGACAAAAGAGATGAGTTGCAACAAGTGTTCATAAGCCAAATCTCCAACCTTGGCTATGGACAAAGAGTGTGTGTTGTTATTTGTGAAATTTGAATTTCTTTCATGAACACTACTAATGAATTATCATGTCTTCACATAGGTTTTTGGTGTTTTATACTTTACCAACCTCAACTCGCAACTTGTTGAGTATCAATGCGTGTCATGCGATGGAGTGCAATTGAGCTCTGCGATCCAACACACCCATACTACTACCCTTTAAATGCCATTTAGTTGATCTTGCAAGTCCCTTTGTTGAAGGGTCGAATCCAGCTTGGTGATGGTTCTGACGTGTCTGTTCAGATTCGTAGAGCCCATGTGGACCCTTTGCTTTCCGAAGTGCTATCATCCACATGGGTGCATATGCGCAACGATTAGCTACGTGGAAAAATTCTTCAATCAAAGGATGCACTTGAAGACACATACACAGAAAGAGTTCTCGAATTAACATTGCGTTTAGTGACTTCACCTGTCTGCACACCTCTGCTGACTACAAACACAAACTACAAAAAACTCTTCACCATGGTATGCCGGCTAGGACCCTTGACACTCTTTATTACATTGTCAGCAGCAAAGAAACACTAGGAACCATTGTTGGAATGCCTATGCAAAGTGAAACACATGGATGCAGCGATTTCTTCAAGCTCACTCCCAAACAGCATACAAAACTTAATACATTTAGACCTGTTCACAATTGCTAGATACTATGTGCATCACTCTCAAGCCATAAAGCATGTAAACCCAAGATTCTAGGGAAGGCTTGACTGTCTCTTTGTGATAGAGTGCCAAAATAGAGGAAGCCAGCATGACCATGGTTTGCTTTGGGTAGAAAATTCTCCCCGATGTATGGCCGATCAACTGATAATGAATTTGAAAACTTTGTTGACAAGTTCATTACAACTGGCATTTCATTGTTTGTCTCAAGCAACAAAGACATTCAAACACAAAGCATACAAAAAACCTGCCAAAAGAAAAACAAAGATTGCCAATTTGGCTTTCTGTGCCCTCCCATGAGGACTAGGATTCTTCTTCTTATGGAGCAACCTCAGCTTACTAGTTCTTGCAAATCAAACTACGCGTGCATACGCACAAACCTTGACAAAGCAACAACTTAGCTGCAAGACGTTGGCAAATTTCTCGCTACCATGTCATTGACAAAGGAGGAGTACATTCTCGCTTTGCGATCAAGCATCTCCTCTCCAACCTTGTTCATTAAGGGGCATCCAAAAGACACCCACATAGACCACCGATGTTCAGCTCATGCTGAACCCGCATGGGGCTGTTGTGTATTGTACGTCTTACATCACAAAGATAGACAAACACACAAGCAAGGTCATCAAGCATGCCTTCACTCAATGCTTGGAGGATAATGCCCCTATGAATGAGCATGTTCACAAGGTGGCTAATGCAATCTTGAACACATAACACATTAGTGCTCAGCACAAGCAGTGTATTTGTCATTGTCTTTGCCTCTCACAACTAGCACAAGGAATTTCTCTAATAAACACAACCCCGCTAGAGGAAAGAATGATGCTTCTACAATGATGTGCCGAGCTTGGAAAAATGAACCCACTAAGCAATGATGTTCATTTTTTTTCTTTCCTAACATCATTGGCAAAGACAAAAATAAATCAACATCTACAAGTCATATGATAGGCTTCATTTGCTAATGAATATGCCATCTCTAGACAAATAATCAAAAAATGCAAAGCGCCCAACTATAATACGCTTCAACAACTACAACAATAGCAAATGATATGGAAAATCACTATAGGAAATTGTGCTTGCTGTATTTTTCCATTCATTTTTGAGCAACTTATTTACAACATGTCATGACATGATAAAATATCAAGAGGGAGAGGAGAAGAGTGGAGATGAGGAAAGAGGGCACAGCTAGAGAGCACATCACAAATGACTAACTGTACACTAGATTTAGTTGAAAATGTAGAATATATACAAACCCTTTTAGGCTTAGGGTTAGGGTTTCTAAACCTTTCCTTTATAGCACTCTATTGGGTTAGTGCTATGCACATGATGTTGAGATGGTTCCTCAACACCTTCCCTCAAGATCAACATCATGACGTAGGCCTTCCCTCAAGATGATGATTCTAGGGAATCGAAGAAGGATTGAGCATTACATTCCATCACACCCCTTTAATGGGAATGTCCTTCCTCTGCGCCAAACCAAGAGCTTATTACTGCTTCTCGGAAAGCTCTTTGCCAAGTGGTTTGGTAAAGATGTATGCAACATTTTCTTTTCTATCACAATGCTGCAGTGTGATGTCACCAAGTAACACTCTTTCTCTGATGAAGTGCTGTCTGACATCAATGTGCTTTGTCCAGGAGTGATATACTAGATTCTTGGCCAATGCTTGAGCAGATTGATTATCACAGTAATAGTCCTCTAAGCCATATAGCTTCACATGCACCTATAGTGAGTACCCTATATTCTGCTTCAATTTATTGAAGACAAATAAATAGTTGGTTGTTTATTTGACAACCATGATATAGCACCTTTACCAAGGAAAAATGCATATCCCTGCATGGATCTCCTGGTCTCATGATCTCCGTCGTAGTCACTATCACAGTATCTATGCAACTTTGGATGACTTCCTCTGTATTCTATTCCAAACTGTCTTGTACCTCTGATGTACCTTAAGACTCTTTTGGTTGTATTCCAATTCCAGTGAGACTATGTTGGATTTTCCACAAACTGTGCAAGTGAACTTACTACATAACAAATATTTGGCATTGCGATAGTCAGATATATAAGAGATCCGATGAGCTGTTGATAGTACCTATCATTGACGGTAGGCTTTTCTAAATCTTTAGTAAGTTTCAAACTCTGTTCCATGGGAGTGGCTGCAATCTTGCAATCTGCCATATGAAACTTCTTCAAGAGACAGTCAACATATTTTAGCTGACTCATGAAGGTGCTATTTGAGTCTCTCGAGAACTCAATTCCAAGACAATAGTGCATAAGTCCAAGATCTTTCATGTCAAACTCTATAGATAAGTCTTGTTTCAACTTTTTAATGAAGCTATCATTACTTCTGGTCACAATCAGATCATCTACATACAAAGTGCAATAGTAATGTCTTCCCCTTGAACTTTGTGGTAGAGAGTATGATCTGCATTGGATTTCATGTATCCCAAATTAGCAAAATACTTGTCAATTCTGTTGTACCAACTTCTAGGTGCTTGCTTTAAGCCATAGAGACTTTTCTTAAGATGGCAAACTTGATTCTCCTTTCGTGGTTCAACATAATCTGCTGGTTGTTGCATGTAGACTTCCTCGTCTAGGCACCATTGAGAAAAGCATTCTTGACATCGAGCTGGTACACATTCTATCTGCTGAGTGTTGCTAGTGATATCAAGAACTGTATGGAATCCATCTTTGCTATTGGATCATAAGTCTCATCATAGTCCTAACCATATTGCTTTGCAAATCCTTTTGCAACTAGTCTGGCTTTGTATCTTTCAATGCTTCCATCTAGATCATACTTTAGTTCGTAAACCCATTTGTTTGCTATGGTCTTCTTTCTTGGTAGAAGGTCGCATAATTCCCAAGTGTTGTTTTTGTACAAAGCTTCCATTTCTTCATTCATGTGGCAGTTTGCCATTCTGGCTTGTCAACTGTGTCTTCAAAGTACATTGGCTCTTTTGTAGCCATGATGGTAGTCATAAGAGCATAGTTGGTGGTTTCAACCTGAATTGCTTTGCCTTTCTAAGCATATGTCAATCTGGCTAGTGGTCTACTTTCCCTAGTAGACCGTCTGAGTTGTTATTGCTCTTCTTGAGGTGTATCTGGCAATTCTTTCTCTTCTTCATCAACCTTTTCTGTAGGTGACTGAGTAATTGGTGTGTCCATCTCCTGAGAATTCGAGGTTTTCCATTCTGATTCTTCATCAAAGATTACATCTCTGGAGATGATGACCTTGAACTTGATGGGATCATACAGTTTGTATGCTTGCTCTCTTAATTGTAGCCAACCATGATGCATTTATGTGACTTCGCATCCAATTTTCTACGATGATCGTCATGTATGTGGGCATATGCTATGCACCAAATATGTGAAGATGCCCAATGCGTGGCTTGTGCCCAGTGAATGCTTCATAAGGTGTCATACCCGGACTCGGTTCGGTCAGGAGCCGATTAAGTAAATAGTTTGCAATGGCAATTGCTTCTGCCCAATATTGATTTGGAAGATGCTTCTCACATAGCATTGCTCTAGCATTGTCTGCTAAAGTACCATTCTTCCTATCAACTCTTGCATTCTGCTAAGGAGTACCTGCACATGTGAATTGTCTTCGAATGCCATTACTTCTACAAAAGTTCATGAATGTTGAAGGCATGTATTCACCTCCTCTGTCTGATCTCATGTCTTTGATCTTTCTGCTTGTTGGTTGTCGACCATGGCTTTGAATTCTTGAAACCTAGAAAATACTTCAGATTTCTCTTTTAGAAAGTAGACCCAAAAATATCTGCTGTAGTCATCGATGAAAGTCAAGTAGTAAAGGGAACCATTGATGCTGTGGGTCTAGGCATAACCCCATACATTTGTGTGAATTAAATCAAGAATACCTCTAGCTCAAGAGGTGCTTCTGCCAAAATTTGTTTACCAAAGCAGTATGCTTCACAAACTTTTCCAAGAAACTGTAGTTTCACAATTCCAACTGCCATATTCTAATTTCAAAGCTCTATCAAGATTTTGAAATTGACATGTCCATGTCTCTTGTGCCATATTGCGAAAGTTGGCATTTATTGTGGTTGAGCTGACATGGCATGCAAATCTGGTATTGAAGCTAGCATTCTAAATAAGCGTCCTTCCTTGACTTCTTTTCATACTAGGTGATATCTTTTGGATTTGTCTTTGATACTGCATTCATCTCCATCAAAGATAACTTGATAGTTTTGTTGAGCTTCAAAACATAGAGTACATATTTTACCAATCTTTTTGTACTAGTGAAATTATTCATAGGGATAATGCCTTTCCCTTGAACCGGATTCAGTGTATTATCTACTATGTAGATGACATTCTTCTGTACTTCTAATGGTTTCTTCTCTGTGAACCATTCCTAATGCTTTGTCATATGAGATGATGCACTACTATCGATGTACCAAGGATCTTGTTTCGCTTGATCAACTTGGTAACTGCATTCCCCTTTTGAATTGCAATCAATGTAAAGATACATTGTTTGAGTCTTCTGCATATCCTCGCTTGTAAGAAACATGTTCTCAAGTTCATTGGCATAATGATTGTGACTTGAATGTCCACCACGATGATTTCTTCTTCCTCAAAAATTGCCTCGATTGCTGTTAAATTGACCACCTTGGTCGCACTGCTTCTTGCAGCAATCTCTTTCATAATTTCCAAACTTACGATAGTAATTGCACTGAATGTTTGACACGTTGGTGGATACATTCCCTCATCCTTGGAATCTTCCTCTCTTGGAATGATTTCCTCTTGGTTGTTGATGCTAATGTTGCTGAGGATGATGCCGATGATGCTGACTTTGCTGATGACTTTGTTATTGATGATGACCACTTCACGGAAATGATCTACCTCTACTTCTGCCTCTGCTTCTATATGAAGTTGTGAATTCTTGATCATTGGAATGACCTTTGCGTGCATGAATGGCTTGCATCCTAAGTTCTTCACCAAGTAAAACTGACTGTAGCTCTTCAAGTGTTGGAATTTGCCATTGAATGGCAATGCTTTGGACTAGATTCTCGCATCCCTCTCTTAGTCCATTCAAGATGACTTGAACCATTTAAGCGGGATTCATGGTCTCTCTTGTTACTGTGCATTGATTGTTGTAAGCCTTAATCCTGAGTACGTAAGCATGACCAATTTCATTGCTCTCGCGAAAACTCTAGTTTATCTGGTTTCTCAGTGTGAGAATCCAGGAAGTGTTCTTGGACTTGTAAAGAGCTGCGAACATATCCCATGATTCTTTTGATGTCTTGACTGTGTTGAGCTGTCCTAGCATGACATCTTGCACATTCTACTTGATCAAATGATATGCATATTTGTATTTCTTATCCCATTCTACCTATGCTCAGGAAATGGCACGGTCTACTATAGGTGCGGTCATTGGTGGTGCAACTATAGATTCCACTACAGGGTGCTACATCAACAGGGGGAGTGGAGCTATTTGGATTGTCCAATGGTCTAGGTATAGACCCATCAACATACTCCCATTTGTCTTGAAATACAAGATTGGTATCCATTCAGTATTTCCATGTGCCGTAATTGGAGTTATCTAGCTTAGCAGATGCCTCCAAATTGAGATTGCTAGTCATAGAGACAAGTGCAAGAAATGTGCTCAAACTGTCTGTGAATTCATTGTTTAAATCAAGTACAACACACTGACTGTATCAAGTGCAATCTAAACTATTGGTGAAGATAGAACTGTAATATATAATCCAATCTATTCGAAGGCTTGTGGAAAATGATGCCGAGAGTAGCCAAGAGGCTTTGCAAGGCTTGAACAATGTGCACAATGCCGAAAAATAGCCAAATAGGCTTTACAGTTATGGCATGTGTGTGAAAAATCAAATCATGTGCAATCTACCTTCTGATCAATCGATCAATGCCTCTGAAAACTCTGAAGTCTACTCATTGAACTGTGGAATCTCAGGTTTCAATGAATGTAATGATGTGAAACTGCATGTAAGCGAAAGGATTGACTCCGAATAGGAACTATTTAGGAATTTTTGGGCATGGCTTCAATTGGATTTTGTGGATTATCTGCTGTAAAGATGATCTAATCTACTCTGATCTAGATCTAGACCAACCGTCGAGCGATGTAAAAGTAACAAATAATTCCTGACTCCATAAGATTTTGATATCACTAGCCACACTCAGCAGATTAAATGTATACTAGCTATATGTCCAAAATGTTTTTCTCAATGGTTACCTAGATGAAGAAGTCTACATGCAGCAACCATCAAGGTATGTTGAACTAGGGAAAGAGCATCAAGTTTTTCATGTCGTGAAAAGTCTCTACAATGTAAAGCAAGCACCCAAAAGTTGGCATAGTAGAATTGACAAGTATTTTGCTAATCTAGGATACATGAAAGTCTAATGCATATCATACTCTCTACTACAAAGCTCAAGTGAAGACATTATTATTGAACTTTTGTATGTAGATGATTTGATTATGATAGGAAACAATGAGAACTACATCAAGAAGTTGAAACAAGACTTATTTGTAGAGTTTGGCATGAAAGATCTTGGACTTATGCATTATTGTCTTGGTATTGAGTTTTGGAGAGACTCATACAACACCTTCATGAGCCAGCATAAATATGTGGATAGCCTCTTCAAGAAGTTTCATATGGTAGATTACAAGATTGCAAGAGTGCAAGATTGCAACCACTCCCATGGAGTAGAGTTTGAAACTTACAAGAGATCCAAAAAAGCCTATTGTCAATGACAAGTACTATTGGTAGCTCATTAGATTTGTTGTATATCTGACTATCACAAGGCCATATATTTGTTATGGAATTAGCTCACTTGCATAGTTTATGGCACAAACAATCTCACTGGAATGCAGCCAAGAGAGTCTTTAGATACATAAGAGGTACAAGATATTTGGAATAGAATATACAGGAAGTCATCCAAGGTTGCATGGATATTGTGACAGTGGGCTATACAGGAGATCACGAGACCAAGAGATCCAGACATGGATATGTAAGAAAATAATACAACGTTTGTGCTCAACAGATAACAGGATCTCGTACGCAAGAGAGAAAACAAGATAGTATGGAGAATCAAAAAATTGATTACTGTAGAATTGATACAATAGATGGCACTACCTCCCAACCGTGCGCTCCTGTGAAAGAAGCTTCGATGGCGTGCCAAAAATAGTAGAAGACGGAGGCTGGATGCTAAGGAATCAGGGTTGCTATAGCCAATGATGAAATGGGCTTCACAGGCTTGCTCTTATATAGACACCAGTCGTAGTCGGTTAGGCTCAATTGGGTGGCCGACCCAGTCCGCCTAAAACGGTCAACTGGGGGTCGGCCACCGACAATATGATAGAACCGGTGCGCAAAACAGAGCAACTGACCTAAGGTCACCGTTCGGCCCACAGCCATCCGGGATCATCTGAGGCTCCAAATGGGCCCCACAACCCGAGAGTGGGCTGCCCCGGGAAATGCTCCGTCTACCCTTAGTGTGGTCAGTCAAGGGATGCCTTCCCGCACTTGCATGTAGCCTAGTTGGCGGTGTGCCAACTCTATCTGAAGCCGTCCAGCCATCAGGCCACACATGGCCCCCATCTGGTGTCCAAACCAGGACCTACCGGATAACCGAGCTACTCAAATGCCTTCTCCTCATATGGGGGGCTTACAAGTAGAGTTAGCTGGTTCCCGTGTAGTTACATGAGAGTGGAGCATTGATATCTAACACCCCCCCTCAATGTCCACCCACAAGTGAACTTACTTTTTCGGCCCAATGCCAAGTCGATGAAGATGCCTCTCCAGCAAGTCTCTTCCAAGAGCCTTCGTGAAGATGTCCGCAGCATTCTCTGTAGTCGGACAGTACACCAAGTCGACCTCTCCATCCATGATGAGCTCGCGTACAAAGTGATATTGAATCTCAATGTGTTTTGTGCAAGCGTGGAACACCGGGTTCTTTGCAATCGCCATGCAACTCTGATTGTCACATGATAACTGCGTAGGCTTGTTTTGCACTGCACCCATGTCCCACAAAATCCTCCTCAACCACACTGCCTCATAAGAAGCAAAGCATGCAGATTTGTACTCGGCCTCGGTAGAAGAAAGAGCAACTGTGGGTTGCTTCTTGCTGACCCATGACACAACTCCTGATCCAAGTGAGAAACAGTACCCTGTCACTGATCTCCTGCTGTCCACAGCTCTTGCCCAATCCGAGTCACAGAATCTGGTCAAGATGTGGCCCTTGGTATAGGTGATATTCCAGCTGTCTGTGGCAGAGGGGCGAGCTCCTTCCTCGCACCTATCCTCTGTCCAGGCTCCCCGTAGGATGCAGGTGTCTTCCAGCAATCAGTAGAAGTGTCCACCTCGTATCCACACAAGACACCAAGAGCAGCTTCATCCTCCTAGAGACCAAACATAACCTTGATGTCATGGAGAAAGAGGGATTGTTCTCCATCGACAAGAAGGGGACCAAGAAACCATATCACTGTTGCGGGGTCAATAGAGGTGGTGCCTGAGGTAGATGGAATTTGAGAAGTAGAATGGGGTTCAGGAGGTCTCTAGAGCACTTCCAAGGTCAACGCAACTTCCTACTCCTCAACTATGGGCTCTTCATTGTAGATGTTGGGCTCATCTACATAAACAAGAGGATTAGCAAGGGTAGGGGTAGGGTCAGGGTTTGAGGTCGAGATCTCCTCTTCAATTTGTCCCTCGTGGAGAAGGAAAATAAAGGTCATTTCCCTCCACATGCTAGGAGGTCATCAGTGTCCACCTCCCTAAACCCTTATAGTGTGAGCTGGGCTCGAAAGCGATCTAAACGCTTCACGAACCTAGGTTCTTGATTGAACAAGTACTTCAAATAATCAATTGGGACCCATCTTTTTGTAGACTCATCAAGTTGATATGCAAAACTTGTGATGTGGTCTTGCATATACTTGATGAGTTCTTCAAAATTGTCTTGGGCTCCCAAGTAGGTGCCTAAGACATCTATGCTCTTATCAAAAATTGAAATTAACTCCTCCTCTCTATCAACTAATGGAGTATGGGAGATGAAATCGTGCAAGGTAGACCTAGCAAAATCCATGGTAGTTTGGTATCTAAGATAACTATGGCTCTATGATAGTGAAACTTTGAAACTAAAGTAACTTTATAACCTATATATACCTAAATGTTCTAAACATAAATAATAAAATGAATTATATTTTTTTGGGGCAAAACTTGACATTGACATGAAACAAAACCATTCAAAACATCAAAATTAATTGCACCACTATGAATTGGAAAATGTCAAAATCCACAATTGTTCCACCCCACATTGTTTACCATCTTCAATATTGCAGGAGGGATAAAAGTGGCACTATGCATGCGCTTCTCTGCACGCTTGCCTACCTTTTCACCATTTAAGGTAAAATGAAAGGACTCAGACATGCCATCCTCCATGACCAATAGGTGTTCCCGCACATCCCTAAGAGTCCATTGTGACATGATGGTCACATTCTTGACATCTCCTAAATGAGAATCAATACATCAACTTACCCATGTATTGTCATCATTGTTAGAGTCAAGGGGGAGCCAATTGCCACTTGTTTTCTTCCAGTGCCTATATTGGAAAGCAAAATATAACATTTGGCCGGAGATGTGGTACTTTACAACCACATTGTCCTTACATACATGGAATTGTCCTTACATACATTTGGCGGGAGATGTGGTACTTTACAACCACATTGTCCTTACATACATGGAATTGAAAAAGATCACCCTTTTGTTCACCTGACCTGCTTCCCCAATTCACCCCAAGCAATTCCTCAAGGGCATTCTCATGTGGGCACTTGCATGATGACCACATGGTTTTTATTCTGTGCATCTAGATATTCTGAAAACAAGAAGCAAACATGTGCAGAGGCATAAACCAAGACAACTTTACCCATTAGACCCAGATGTAAACTTCATGGCCATGCCCACATCCTTTGCAATCTTTTCTTTGTATGATTGCAGTGTTCTTGTGTCCATCATGTTGCAATCCATGTCATCAAGTTGTGGTGTTGGAATGCATTGAAGATGGCCATAGCTTGATGCCATCCTTGGAGCAATGTACTTGGCATTATACCAATAGATATTTCTCTATTTCAAAGCAGAGGACTTCTCTCCAGCATGCATTTGCAAGGCACATTTTAACATATTTTCCTATTCCAAAACTCAATACAAGAATGATGTAGGACTAACAAAGTACCTGATTAGAAAGATCACAAATAAGGACGATCTCATTACTCCAATGATGTTGAGAACAAAAGCGCAAGCTGTAATAGATCAACGTTCAAAAGGAATTTCAACTTACCGCCTTGAAGCTCTCCAAATGTCAACTTAGATGAGCTCCTCAAAATAGATCGAAAGATTGGAAAATATGATACTAGCAGAGTTCAACAACATGTTTCAAAGTGATCAAGCAAAAAAAGCAAAGGAGCTACCGATTATGATAGAACGTGTGACTGCCGTTGTTGATTTCAATTTGCAAAACAAGCATACGGCAAAGATTATGATTTCTTCCCGACTCCACCGAAGACCGATGTAATGCCGCCACCTACAGGTACATTCTTCACCTACAAATCTTACGAAACATACTACCTTCAATTTCACGTACTCATGAAATAACTCATACTTCTTCAATGTCCTATTACGCATAGGAAATGGCGAGACAAAGACAAAGAAGCAGGCCCAGAGGGCCCTTATTACATATACTATATTCAATGCATACCTACAACAAAATGATATATTCGACAAACTAGTGACCTTCAAAAACGGCTTGCACAACACAAAAATAATCCTCCTTTGAAAATGAAACATGATGTCAACAGGTACAAGCCATTCCACAAGAATTTCAAAGCAGAAGTCTTAGTGACAATAGACAAAAAGAGCAAGGTAGATACACAAGAAGAAAAATTCATGAAAGATCTCAACACAACTGACTCGATGCCTGGCTACTACAAAAAGATGCTACTTCCGTCTAGAGTACTTGCATAGAAGTCCATTTTTGATACATGGATAGGACTTCTAGTTTTGAACTAATGTTAAGTCATAGCTTTGCAGGACTACTGAATTTTGACACAATTAACGCCTTTTTGCATGCTCAAATACTTGCATAGAAGTCCATTTTTGATACATGGATAGGACTTGTAGTTTTGAACTCCTTTTTGCATGCTCGAATCATTGTCTCTTTTTGGCACGAATGAAAAGCTTTATGACCTTTTTTGGAATATCAAAGCAAGAATGCTTCTTCTTTGTATTAGTGAAACTTTTACAAGTTTTGTTGCTATTATAATATTGCCCCAGTATTAATACTATTTAAACTCCACTATAGTGTTGATCATGTATTCCAACTGTTATTGTGCACTTCGAAATTTCAGCATTACTGGTTGTTAGGTTCTCAATCATCATACTATACATCTCCCTCAAACATCCATTCGTCCTGATTTACTTCCTCTACATAATAGCTGTCTGCTCGGGTCTAGTTTCTTTTTTCTCACCATGCATCATGCATGAACATAGAGGAACATATATCGGTGTGTTTCTAGCCATGCAAATGGTACCTGATGGGCATGAGCCTTAAAATCACCTTGTTTAAGACTCATCCAAAGTATCATTCCCACATCAAGTACCATTTGCATGGTTAGAATCACACCGATGCAAGTTTTTCTATGTGAAAGGCAATGACAAGAACATTGCAAATCCCATATAGTGCAACACCCTTTGTTGAATATTTTCCAATCCTCCTATTTAATATTTAGCAATATATATAATGCCTTGGATGACATTATTAGGTCCTAAATTGTCAATCTTTACTCATCTCTTGCATGACTATTTGCCTATCTTACCCCCTAGTTTGGTGGTAGACACTAGACAAAACCACTACTTTGGAATCATCTTTGTCCACAATCAGACAATTGCTTTGTAAGAGAGTGTAACTTACTCAAATTCTCAACAAGCTTGTCTCCTTTTGACACACACAACCCAAAAAACTCTTGCTTAAGCACCACTTTTTCATTCTTCAGCCTCGTCCCAAAGACAGTTTCGATAGTCGCCCAATACTTTTATGTAAACTTCGTAGATCAAGATGATGGTTGTATCCACTACCAATAGCTCTCCCAAGGGTGCCTAATGCACATTTCCCACAATTGGATTTTCTTAGTGCCTTGATTCTGACTAATGTTTCTTCTCGATACCTGACACAATTCCCCATTGCTCCATTAAATAGAAACAAACTCCAAGTTGTCATGCTGGAAAGTTGAAACCATTGAAACTCTCTCTAGCAATGACGAGCTTTCATGCATGGATTCTATAATTGTGCTTGCAACTACTGCTCTGATATTTAGCAAATTGGTTATATAGGTTGTAATGAACTCTTTCACAATGCAAAATAAAAATTGATTACATAGACACAGTTTGATGAAATACATGTGAATCGAATAAACCATAAACATTGTCATACGGTGCAACAAGAACTGAAACCCTATGATATCTTCTCACATTGAGTGACCTTATTGGAGCTCACAAGAAGGGAACTAACTACGTGTAATGAAGGATAGCAAGTATTCTTCACCTAAAGACACAAGCGACTACTGTAACATGACTAACACCCACAAACGAAATGGGAGAACTACAAACATAGTCGACTCTCATAGGAGCATCACAATATTCTAGAAAGTTGCCCATCCACCAGATCATGAGCCTCTCAAGCTCCTATTGCCTCTCAAAGATGCCGCCAATGTTGCTTGCAGTTTTGCTCATCACAAGGGCCATCGGTGCAAAGTGATAGGGCAACCTCATAAAACCAATAGCTACATCGATATGTTGTTGCTACATAACCATTGCATGAGCGACTTAGAGAATACTTTATGAAAGCTTATAGTAAATCAACCAGTTCACAATAATAAATTGTGCAAATAAACTAATAGTGTTATACACACACACACACACACGCACATAGCCTCGTGATGGTCAAATATATCAAAGATCCAATAAGGTGTCTATAGTACCTGAGTCATTCATGCTCCATTCATCAGTTGTTTTTTCTTCATCTTTTGTCATCTTCACATTTTGTTCCATTGGAGTCGTTGCAAACTTCCAACCCTGCATATGGAACTCTTTGAGTAGATTGTCAACATATTTGTGTTGAATCATGGATATGCAAAGACAATAGTGCATGCGTCCAAGATCTTTTTAAAACGAAAATTTTCTTTGGCTTTGTGATGGACTCTTCATTACTTCCTATCACTATAAGTCATCTACATACAAAAGTGCAATAGTTTTGTATTCCTCCTGAACCTTGTGGTACAACGGCTTATAAAGCTGACACAAGTGATTCGGCCGCCTCATACAAATAATAGCTAATTGCTACATCAATCCGTTGTTGTCACATAACAATTGCATGAGCGACGTAGTGGAATCCCTTTTTAAAGCTTATAGTAAATCAACCAATCCTGACAATAAAACATGCCTATATTGAGAGAGAGAGAGAGAGAGAGAGAGAGCCTTGTTATGGTCAAATATCAAAGATCCAATAAGGTGTCTAAAGTGCCTTCCATTCATGCTCCATTCACAGTTGTTTTTTCTTCATCTTTTGTCAGCTTCACAGTCTATTCCAGTGGAGTTGTCGCAATCTTCCAACCCTACGTATGGGGATTCTTTCAATAGATTATCAACTACAATAGTGGAGTTGTTGCCTAGACAATAGTGCAGGAGTCCACGATCTTCTACAAGTAAAATTTCTTTTGGATGTTACAAATTCTTCATTGCTACCTATCACTATAAGATCATCTGCATACAAAAGTGTAACGGTTATGTATTCCCCCTGAACCTTGTATTACAATGTATGATCTGCAATTGATTTTGTGTATCCTAGACTACAAAATTCTTTACCCAATATAACTAAATGTAGCTCTTTCAACATTGGTACTTACTCTTGAATGGCTATGTTTTGTGAAAGGTGCTCCTAACTTTCTCCATGAGTTCTCGAGTTTTGTCACTTGTTGCCCTCTGCAAGTTAAGTATTGATATAGATCTTCATGTCCAATCCATTGCTCACTAGAAGATTTGATTGGTTCTAGTTTTGAGTGTCAAGATCGACGACATATTATTTTAATTGTTTAGGGTTGGGAACATGTTTCCCCTAATGGTGCTTTTGATGTTTTTAGGTATCCAAACATTACATCTTGTACATTTTGTTTGATGAAGTGATATGCATGTTTATCCTTTGTCCCATACTTGTGCAAGAGCAAGATGAGGCCAAATACAATAAGGCCGACCTAGCAACCTAATAGGTTTTGCAATGTTTTTGTCAATCTTAAATGTTGGTTTCCAATAAGGAAGGCCTTGCAGCCGGATAGGTTTTGAAATGTTTTTGTCAATCTCAAATGTTGGTTTTTGTAGCACAAGCCCTTCGATATTGTGACTCTCATAGGCTCCACCGAATCGTCAATCTTTCCAACGCAATTGAGCGTAAGTAGGCTGTTGTACAACTAACCTTTGGGTCAAATTGCCACACTAACCTTTTGGTCATTGAACATGCCGCCTTGTCAATGGATGCTCACAAAAACTAGGTCGACTTAATGCGATTTGGAAATGCATAAGTACATGTTCAATCCTTGAACTCTTTTCGAAGGGACCTCTATCTTGTAGACCTCGTCAATCTCAATGAGTGAAGGAAGCCACGATCCGAACAAAAGGTCTTATGAACACAAGAATAACTCCACCAGCAGTCCCATCACATGTAGAAATCGAAAAATTCATGGATTGCCACCGTTATGTTAACTTTACACGCTTTGGAAAGCTTGCACAAGACCAAAAAGGGTTGACAGATCTATATGAATCTAATTGAACATGAGACCCAAAAGGGTGAAAAGATCTACTTGAATCTACTTGAAACTTTTTTCAACGTAGAAAAGAAATTACAGGCAGCTGTAGAGGAGCAGCCGCAAAAGATTGCATTTATGGAAGGAAAATTCAAGGCGGTGAGGAAGGACTCTGTTCTCCTACTCAAACTATTCCGAGTATTACTCGGTACTACGACCTTCAATTAAAAAGGACCTCGCAATTTGCAAATCAAATCTTTCCAATCTTGTCGGCCTTCACAATAGGATTCGCCTTGGCTATCGCATCTCTTCCAGCAGCCTTGTAATCGTACGAACAGTTGTGCTTGTCGGAGTACCTATGAAGGGAACAGAAGACATCTCCGCAACGGCATCTGAATCCTAAAAGACCCACTCGCTTTCGGCAAGCCAGACATCGGTTGACGGTTGGTCGATCGGCCTGCTCATTTTGATGAGATACACAAGCATCGGAAACTGCAGGTGAGAGATCTCCTTGGGGGAGGATCTGGGTCAAAGACGAGCAGGCGGCCAGCCCACTTAACGAAGGCTGTGCAATTCTCAGTTGGGAGGAGGTGGACGGCAGAGTCGGAGCGGCCGGCGGAGAGTCCCCTTGCAGCACGGTCACCAGAGATTTGTCGCCAAGAGCTGTGATCATGGCCTTCTCTCCTTGCAACATAGAGGGGTACGAGTTCCCCTGCTTGAGGACGGTCTCTCGGTAGCACTGAGAACAGAGGTTCATGGTGGCGGAGCTGCCGAAGAAGCCACAATTGTTGCTGCAGAGGACAGGGCCTTCAGGCTGCTGGCACTCAGTGCCATCTGCGTCTCGGTTCCAGCTTTCTTGGGCCATAGGGAGGAAGAAGACCAAAGGAGAAAGTAAAAAGAGCAAGAGGAGGAGGAGGAGGAGGGTGTAGAGGAAAAAAACCAGAGAGGAGAGATCTGAGAGCAGGAAGGAAGAAAGAGGTAAAAGATCTGTGGGGGTAAGGAGCCAAAGGAGAAGATCCTGAGAGAGAGAGAGAGGAGTGAAGGAGGAAGAAGAAAGGTGTGAGGGGCCTAAAGGGCTGAGAGGGGAAGAAGAAGCTTGAGGAAAGGCGGTGGGATTGAGGAAGACGATGAAGAAGGGGCGGTGGTAATACCGCGTGTGATTGTATGTATGTATGTATTTGTACCAAGTTGGCTATGGCGGCGGTCCTCAAGATCATATCATATCATTTTTATTACCCTGATTTACACAAAAAATCTCAGCCCAGCCACCCCCTTGACCTGGCCGCCCCCCCCTCCTACGTGTCCGCATCTCTTTCTTTACTTTTCTTCTTGCATTTCCAACCTTCTCTCTCTCTCCAACCTACTCTCTCTCTCTCTCTTCTTTTTGGGCTCCCCTTTACTTTTCTTTGCATTTTGGCCTCCCTTGCCCTATTCCACCCATCCATATCTAATACTATGGTCCTTCCTTAAACCACCAACGACCCCGGCAAAGACCGCCGCCCCCTCCTCACCTTTCTCTCTCTTTTTCCACACATTTAAACACATGGGCTTTGTCCTCCCACTTGGGTTAGTACTGGCCGTAATGATGATTCCTCTCCTCTCCCTTGTGCATCCACGTTTGCTTTCACTATTTCACCACAAAGTCTTAAGTTTCCTCTTCCCTCTTGCACATTGACATGACGCGGTGCTGAGTTCACCCCCTCTTGGAAACGTAGCACATCACTCTCCTACAAGTCATTCAAGCAACCACAACCATGCACAAATGCTACACCTTGCTCTTGGTAAATACAATGTGAGAGAACAGCCTTCGAAGTGTGTGTGTGTGTGTGTGCATCCCTAATATAGCCTCTTCATTAGCGCAAGGTCCCATGGACCCAAAAGTGGATCTAATTTTAAAACACCCTCTAAACTTCGCTATGAATAAGGTTTGAGCCAGGCAATACTCATCCCCATGGTGGCCCATTTGGAGTTGACTAAGCTTAGCAACACCATTACCTCTACAATGGACTTGTAGGGTCTCAACTTGCTTTAACACTTCGCTCTTAGGAAAAACAACACGTTGCCCTAAATTTGTTTTAAGCACTCCACTTTACTTCATGACAAGTAAAAGATTTTTAATCCTAGGCTCACATGGGTCTTCAAAAAAGTGAGGGTAAACAATTTAGCGTGTCCAACCCTTGCAACAATATCTTAAAGGTGACACTCTAACAAAGAAACAATATTAGCATTACAATTCACCTGCTTTGGTACCTTCATGAGAAGATGTGTGACATATGCATGACCTCATGCGTCACGTTTTATCATTAAAAAAGGCTGGGGCAAAAGGCATCCTACAAACAAAAATACTGATTGCAGCCACATGAGGACATCCATTGCAATTCCTCAAATCTACTTTTACAAACTAATCTATGGAATGATTGGAATCTTAGAAAGATGAGAAACAAAAGATATGTTTTGTGAAATCCAGAGACAAAGAAAAAGAAATTGTACCCTCAACATGCCACAGTTGCAAATTAATCTTTTACATTTGAATATAAAGGTCTTTAAAAATTGTAATTTTGCAAGGCCATGACCGTAAAAACTATTCTTGGAATATAACATTGTCCTTGTTAATAGAAATGGATGAGTAACATCAAAACTAATTTGAACAATCTTGATAAACTTTGTTGCATTTTGCAATTCATGTGGCATATGTTAGATGTCCATTTTTATGTGTACTATAGGATACATAAACAAAGGAAAGAGTGCCCATCTATCTATGCCAATGACGCATAGGTTAATGTGCATGTGCCTAGCATAAATTTTGCAAGGTATGATTACCCAAGAGGTACCAAAGTGTGCTATTTTTTAGGAACTTTTTGAAAAGTATCCTACCCAACATAAATAATTTTAGGTCGCTTCATACTTTGAATCATACAAACGATACCATCGCTTTAATTTTTGCATTCATGAAACAAGTTTCAAGGCTAGCATCTAATTGGCTATGGGGAAATTTTAAAAATGTGAGGTCCTTATTGTAATCTTCATGACTATGTGTGTGTGTGTGTGTGGAAGACAAGACAAAACCCCCTTTTGCATAGTGAAATGACGAAAAAGAGAGGACAAATCAAAAGAGAGAGAATTTTTTGAGAGTTAAGGAAGAGTTAGAGTAAGTAGGTAAAAAATCTACTAAATTTTATAAAAAGTACATAAGAGTTTTGGTAAGAAAGGACAAAATGTATTTGCATAAAAAATTGCAAAAAATTTGAGCTTGTAGAAGCCCTGTCACTTTTATTGAAGAGGAGAGTCTACATACCTGCCAACATCCAACAAGAAAATGTGATGAGAACCAGCTTAACTTTACAGGTGTCATAAACACTCCTCCCTTGTTATCAGGGTCATAATAAATTAGAAGCTTTTCCAAACACTTAAGCAACTTGGTGTGAAATTATAAGTGCAAATAGATGTGTTTGAAAAATTTTAAGGGGAGGGAGGGAAATTATAAAAGCGTAATAGAGTAGATATACTTAATAGAGTAAAGAGATTTTTAGGGAGACATGTAAAAAAGGTTTTAAGGAGAAATAAATTGTAAAAGGGATTTAGGGGGGGTAAAGAAATAGTTTGAAATCATTGTGGAGGGGATCTTAAAGGGAAAGGTATATGAAAAAAAGGGTGTTACTAAAATAGTTAGAAAGAGGAAAATGTAATAGAAAAAAATTAAAGTGACTGAAAAGAAATTAATAAAGCTACTCAAAAAGATAGTGATGAAAAAATAAAATTTCAAAGGGAAATTGAAGAGAGTAATTGGACCAAAGCGGGTGAGTTTAGGTCATTAAAGGTAAGAAGGGGGGAATTGAATATGGAGAGCGGTTTCCATAGAATAGAAAAGAAGGGATAAAGGGATAAAATAAACTTATAAGACATAAAATATTGAAAAGTTATTTAAAAAGTGTTTGGAAGAAATCAACTTGAGAGGGGGCAGAGAATATATACATGATAAATATATAGATAAATACATAGAGGGGGGGGAGGGGGGAGGGGGGGGGGTATAAATAGAGAAGGGGAAAATAATATACATAGAGAAGGGGAATATATTTAGATAGAGAGGGGGGAGGAGGGGGGAAATAGAGAAGGGGAAATATATAGATAAATACATGGAGAAGGGGAGGGAAATATACATACAGAGGGGGGAGGATGTATACAAGGAGAATGGAAGAGAGCATAAAATCCACAATATCGGGGTCCTCTCCCAACACACCAATAAATATATTGAAATCACTTGGGAGTAAAGGAGGGAACATACGCCAAGAAATATATTGGAATCACACCTAGGAGTAAAGGGACACAGAAATTGGGCATGGATCTTGGAAGGAATTGTCCCATGTTAGATATGCTCAATGCCCCACCCTCCTGGTAACCACTAGTGCTCCAAGGTGCTCAAGTTGTAAGGCCCCCATATGAGTGTAAGCTTGGGACACTAGATGGTGGATCCTGACTTGCATGTCAGATGAGGTCTATCAATGAGACCGTTGATGGTAGAAAGGTGATTATGCGGGAGCCCCTTGCTCTCATTGGGGTCTGGGGGCTAGCTGGCCCCTAGCTGGGGGGCCCCAGGGGGGCCAGCGCCCCCCCTGGTGGGGGTTCGAGGGCGAGAGCCCCTGAGGCGATGGTATAGGGAATATTCCTTGAATATTCCATGGACGACTAGTTGGTTCCACCGAGTAGGTTGAGTGGTCGGCTCCATCGACTATGTTGATCTAACTACCACCCTCATAGATATAAAGAGGCGACCTTCCCAGTCCATTGTATCCATCAGATTAGATCTTCTAGCTAGTAGCTCTTCACCTAGTGTCTATCTGGATCGCCATCTAAGCTCCACTGTGGGAGCGCACGGGTGGATGAAGCCATTTGTATACATCAGTATTGAAGGAAAATTTTGTTCGTCTCTAGTTTGCTGTGTTCTCTCTATTCTTTGTTCAGTTTTTGTTCCACTACGCCATGTAATTTAACATCCCATTGGCCTACTAGCTATCGCCATGGATGGAGGGTGCTTGAGGTGTCATTTTGGCAAGACAATACCCATATGTGTTAGGGTGTGTGACAGTCTGGCCACTATGTGATGCCCCATGATGTGACATTGACTAGGTTGATGATACATACGGACATCGCATGCACACAAAGTACAACTTGGAACATCAAGAAAGAACTCGATGAAGCTAACATTGTTGGTGCAGGAAGCTGTGAAATCAAATTCCAGTGCTGGAACTAGGAAAGTTCAAATGGATGTGACACGGAGACTTATAGAGGAAATGGTATCGAATGCAAAATGACCCTAGGAGGCTCATTATGGCGATGTTGACTTGTGCAAAATCTTATAGCAATTTGGTCCACTAGCAAAAAACATAAGAGGCAATTTGAATACGGTGATGCTTTTGCAAGGTGCTGAGGATTAATGTATTTCTTATTGTTGTTTTAATCAGCTTCTTGCAACACATTGTTGGCAAAGTGAAGAGAACTAGTTGACCTGGTAGTGGTGGACTAGATAGTATCTTGGAGCTCAAACGGAAATGCATGTATGAGTTCTTCCATTGGAATCAATTCCCTGGTCAAGGATTTGAGGAGCATAGATGTTTTGTTTTCAAAATGCATGTTGTTGCAAGAGCACTTCTACAACTACCAATGTTTGTAATAGGATGAAGCCTCTTTTACAAATAAAGTACTAGATTTTCATGTCGACTTTATGTCCGTTTTCTCTGCAATAGTTATATTCATTTGCTCATTATCATTCATCTATTTCCATACAACTTTGCCCATGATAGCACTGCCCCATAATAGTAACACATCTAACTCTTGCAACCAAGCATCAAGTAGTTATTTGCACTTCTTGCACACCAAGCACACCTGAGAGTGTAAGAGAAGGCATCTTCCACACCAAGCATCTTGTTTTCACACGAAGAACTAGGTACTAGTTGTCAATTGAGGGGTGAGGGAAAAGACCATCAACAATAATCTAGAGGGAAGGCCATAAGAGAACATTCAAGGCATCTCAAGTTAAGGCTAGTTGGAGGGGATTTAGAATTTACTATTGGGGAAATTTCAAAGGAGCGTTATGAGACACAATGACAATATGATCTATTTGGTTCTTTGTTAATAACCTAATTGCACACTATTGATCATAGTTTACATTGTTTTCAAGTAATCTAGCACAACCCCAATTTTACTTGTGAATCGGTCAAAAACCAAGCAACATAGTTGGCTAGCCAAAGAAGGTTTCAAAACCAAGCTCTCCCTGTATGATGCTACTAACAATTATCTATGCAACACTATCATCCAAAGTGCAAAGCAACATGCCTATGATGAGGGCCATGGTCCATCTATTGCCACCTTATAGTAGAAAGAAAGAGAGGGCAAGACACGCAGGCCTTCGGAGGAGGTACATGTTGGTTAGGGATGTGATAGTTGGAACCCCACTATACAATGAGAGAACACACTTGGAAAAATGATAGGGAGATTATATAGAAGTGAAGAAAACTAGTAAATGTAAGTGGACCTTTGGAGGGTAGCAGCCATAGGCCTAAACATGATCATGGAAACCAACCTAGGCAAAGTAAAAGCAGTTTTGGCTCACCAAGATGGGAAAAGGGTGGTGGAGAAAAACGTGACAGATGCATTTTGGGCAATTAGAAGAACCAATCAAGGGAGTCAGGTTAAGTATCTAGGGTGGATAATTGATAAAAGTAAGTACAATGCAATTATTTCCTAGAGTGGCCTCGCATTACTAGCACCACGTTTCTTTGCTAGAAGGAAACATCCATATGGTCACCCAATATGTCAATGGTGTGGTTCTGCAAAACCATATGCACACATGCATGGAATGTTCTCCAACATCAGTTCTGTACAAGATACCATCCTGAATGTGTGGCTTGTATGAGTAGGGACTTCCCTTACACAAGAAGAGTTTGAGTCTCTTATAGGAGCGGGCTTCAAGTTGCTGACATTAGGGTATAGAAGAAATGAACAAACGATTGCATGTGCAGGTGCAAATACCAACATTGTCTAGGAAGACATTGGTCTTTTTCCATCCCACGCATACTACAGGTCAAAAAGTGTGAAAGGAAACTTGGAAATTAATTCATCTTGCAAAGACCCTCAATGCACGTATCATGCAGGAAAGGGTTCTGAAGTTGGTTGAACATGAAGTTTTCTATAATAGAGAAAGCAAGGGTAGCAACTCAACTGGTGGCTCGCAATATCATGTGCAGGTCAAATACCACCATGGTCTAGGAAGACATTGACTTTTGCCACCCTGCACATACTACATGTCAAAAGTGTGAAAGGCAGCTTGGACAAAAATTCAGCTTGCAAAGACCCTCAATGCACGTGTCATGCAAGAAAAGGTTGTGAAGGTGGTTGAACATGAAGTTTTTATATAGAAAGCAAGGGTAGTAACGCAGCTGGTGTCTTGAAATATGAAGTGGCAATAAAAGAGACACCACGTTGCACATGTCTAGACTTCCAAGAAAGAGCAAGGGGTGGGAAATCATACTTAGGCATGGAAGCATAAATATTTTGTGTTTCTTTGAGTCGACCTTGATGTAGAAATGCATAGGTTCACCCATCAGCCTGTGCTGAAGAGCCAAGAGGTGAGGCTTGCCCTCATAAGGGAAGAAACACCTTTCTAGTAGCCCATGACATATATGTGACATATACGTAATCTGTGACCTCACCCAAAATTGTATGTGTAGGTGCACTTCATGTAGATGTGCACATTTTGAAGAACTTAGGGTTGAGACATGCCAGGATCTATTTGTTTTGATCTAGTGAAGTATTTAGTTTTGGTGTTGCCTTTAGCTCTACTGCATGGTGTATCACCTATTTCATCAAAGCAATGTTTCTATTACATGCAACTTAGTGAGTAAAATTGTACTCTATGCACATGGCATGCTCCTTTGTGATTAAAACGTTTGTAATGCATAAAACTTATTGATTAAAATGGTACTTTGACTTTGTGCACTGTTATGGATAAATTTGACCAAAGTAAAAGGCATTAATATGTGTGTGTGCTTGTATGTGTGGCAATAGTATAATAAAACATGGTGTGCATAAGGCCCAGGGTTGAGGTGGCAGGGCATGACCATGTGCCACCCTTCCACGTAAGAGGACCCATAAGGTGTGTTGTACATAATCCATGGTAGTAATAATATAAAATGATAAGGTGGCATGGGTCCTCCATGTACCACCCCTCCACCTAGGCAGCTGCATTTAGTGAGATATGGCCCAAGGACCATGGGAGAAGTAATATAAAATAGGTGGAGATGGATATTATATTGGATTATTCCCTCCATGTAGGATAGGCCCACGTGGGGGGGGGGGTCTAGAAAGTCCAAGAATGCAAGTTAAATAATGGGAAAGTAGGATGAGGTGGTAAGATTCCTTGTGCCAACCCTCCACTTGTCCTCCTAGATGCTTGAACGTATTATAAAATTGGGAAAAGACCAAGGGAGTATCTTAGACTTGGGATATGGGGGTTGATGTATGTGGAAAAATGAGGCAAAGGGTTGTCGCACACAATTGAGAGTGCGTAACCGTCTAGCCCACATGGGAGACCCTTCCACACACACCATGCATGTGGGAGGATGCATTTATTGGGAGAGACCCCCTCTCTTGGATATAAAAGGAGGGGGCTATTCCTGGATGGAACACGCTCATTCTTGTAAAGCCACCTAGCTAGTACTTTGATTCCCCCCCCCCCCCATCCTTCCTTTCAAATAAAGCATGACTCTCTTCCCTTGATGTCTCCACCTCTACATTCCACCTCCCATCATGTACATGCTCCTCTTCCCCCTCTCCCTTCCCCCTTGTGGCATAGTCCCTCTCTTCATTCCCACCCCTCTTAATCCTTTTTCCCCACCTATGTTAATGCTTCTTTCCTCATGTTCCCTTTTCCTCTATGGCCCTCAAGCGTGGCCATGCCTCGTGTCTAGCATCATGCCTCGAATTCTTTCTAGTTAATAGAATTGGTGTGGTTGTTGGGATCGAAATCTCCACGGCTAGTGGTGTAAAATTCGTTACTCCTACGGCTGGGTGTAGTTCTGTAGCACCTTTCGTGTGCGGTTCTTTGCTTCTGCGCCTCCAATCTGCGTATCTTCTACTCGTAGTTCTCCGTCTCTGCAACAACAAAACTTCTCAGTTTTTGTGCCTTTAACGTGCGGTCCCAGTGCATCTTCTGGGTTCCTGCGCCTTTAGCCTGTGGCACCTGCGCATCTTCTGGGTTCCTGCACCTTCAGCCTGCAGTTCCTGCACATCTTCTGGGTTCCTGCGTAGCGCCACGTGTCTTCTGGTCGACCGTTCCTACAAAATCGCTCTTGCGCATCTGCAACACCTGCATGCCCCCTGGTTGCAGCTAGTGCATCTGCACGTTGCGGACAGATCGTGAATCGCGACTGTTTTCTGAGTTCCTACGTCTTCTAGTGCACCTGTGCGTGTTGCGAGCAGACTTTTCCGGCTCCTGCAAAAGATCTCGCGCCCCTATCCTCTTCTTCTCCTTCTCTTCTCCTCTCCTCTCCTCTCTTTTTATTAAGGAGTGGGAATTGAATCCAAGACCTCCCCATTCACAAAAGGAAGACTTACCAATGGGCCAACAAATAGGAAGTGATGAAAGTGTAATGATATTGCTTATATGGTGAAATCTCATGAACTGTAACTCTCTAACCGTAGGGAGTTTCCTCTTGTTGTAAAAAGAAAAAGTATTTCATTTCATGTGCTCTATTCATATCTGATATTAGATCGTAGATTCTGAACTTTTTCAAGTTCACTCCTTGGATGCATGCCACACGAGGAGGGTGGATATTTATGTCACTTCTCGATGAGTTCAAGGATTTGGTGCTTGGTCCTCCGCTCATTACGGCTACCAATTGGCGAGATCTCTTTCTTGATCTTCATGTCGATCTTCAACAACTGATTGTTCAATGCATTGTTCAAGGAGACGATGGGTGGGATGATATATTGTGGATGATTCAAGGTGAAGAACTAGTGATACACTGGGAGGACTTTGATTTCAACTCTACTCATTGTGCAGTGATCGAGCTACTTGCTGCATCGGAGGTAATTAAAAGGGTGACATTCTTCGAAGGGTGGGATGCTCCCCAAGCTTGTGGGGAGATTTTGCACATCTGCTTATTAATTCCTGTGGATAAAGCTCATCTTGAATGATTTCTTCTCGATCTCATTACAAAGGTTTCTAGGGCTCGGCTATGGTTGGTGGTAATGTTTCAACCAAGGAATCCCTTTGTACCTAATCAACCTTCTGTGCCTCATTTTGAGCTTCAAGTTGTAATTCTTTTTGGTCTAAAGATAAACTATCAACAAAGGATTGCAAGTTTATTTGGTGCTGAACGTCTTGCTCAAGTATTGAATTCTCCCCACCCTCTCCTTCTACCTATCTTGGACTATCGAGAAACTTGGGATGTCCGGATTTTAGTCTTGGTGTGATGACATCTTGGCTCCTCCAATTTGATGGCGCATACAAACCTTCGACCAAGGGTGCTAGTGTGGGTCTGAAGCTCACTTCACCAGGGTGTGAGGTGTATTGTTATAGCATGTCTGCACCAACAAGTACTTGCAACCAAGCTGAGTACTCGGCACTTATTTTTGGGCTACAAAAGGCACAAGAACATCGCATCAAGCAACTTGAGGTGCGAGGAGATTCTCAACTCGTGTGTGAACAAGTTAGTGGAAGGTGGAAGGTGCGAAGCGAAGGCTTGGTTCCACGACATCAACAAGCGTTGGAACTTTGCCAACAATGTGAAGAGGTAAAAATTCAGCATATCCCTCGAGCTCAAAATCTAGTTGCTAATTTCTTGGCACGTGAAGCTTGTACTTCAATCACGCATGAAATGAGCGGAAGCACCGCCCCAACAAAGCCGCAAGCTACAAATGAGGGTGATCATTTGTAAGGAATGCAAAGGTTGTGGTCATCATGAAACTAAGTGTTAGGCATATTTGATACGAGTTTACCGACTTCGGAAGATCATCAGAAAGGTCCTTAAGGACATTGCTCAAAACAAGGATGCCAGACCGCACACCCCTTGAAGAAATAGCATGGCGACTACAAGAACTGGAAGAAGCTGAAGGTGATGTACAAGCTCTCCAACTATTGACATTTGTCATGGCATTCTTGTTTGCCTTGATGAACAACCTCATGCAGCGCCGTGTCTCTAACCCTCCTTGTAAAGATGGATGCAATATCATGAGGGTTGGTCCTTTTAAGATTGTCTATGAGCTATTCTATGCTGAAGATTCTTCTCGTATAATATTTCACAATACACCAGTCACACCCTAGCCTGCCTATGTGTGCTTTGTGGATGTATCTTCACCTGATTTTCAGTTCAAGCTACCTCTTTCCATTGTTTGCCAATAGATAAGCCTCATTTCGTCTTTCTCTTTTCCATTTTCCAAGCATGGCTGACATTCCCGTGTTCTATGGATGGGTTGAAGAAAATCCAAATGAGTATCTTGTGGCCTTCAAGCACTGTTGTGTTTCTCTCAACTTTCTTATTGAAGATAGATGGCTGTTGGTTCTTCCCACATTTCTAGAGGGTTTGGCTCAAGTGTGGTATGAGAAGTAGGCTGAAGATGTTCGCCAAAGCTAGGCAAGGTTGATAGCAACGATGATTGAGAATTTTGGCAAAGAAGAGGAGCCAGAGAATGTGTACCTACAGGTGGAAAATTTGAACCAGTCAGAAGGTGAGACGGCGCGTCGATATGTGGATCGAGCGGCCGTGCTCCTGGACCGTTTAATTGCCACGCAGGAGGACAATGCCGGATTTCGAGTTGGAATGACTCAACATGTGCTAGGCTATTGTAGCAGGAGCAAGTGACAAATTCTGCCTCAAGCTTAAATGGGAGAATCTATAAACTATGGTACTAGCACATGAGATTGCTCAAAAGTTTGATAAAGTTTAATCTGACCCCGCTTCAAAGAACACAATTGTCCCTTCGCAACCCCCTCAGTTCTTGCAACAACAACTTGGTGGGTCTAACTTAGGGGCATACCCCCACCCCTCATCAGGGATGTATCCACCACCTCCACCTCAAATGTATGGTCCTCCCTTAGATGCTTACCCTCAACAAGGAGTATATCCTCAATCTTCTCTTGGAAGATTTCCCCAGCCTCGCCCATGAGACCCTCTCCTTCCTACTCCCCCGACCCCCCCTCCTAAAGAACCCGGAGTCAATGACCTAGCCAAGGCCCTGAATGATCTTCGACTTGAGATGGTGGGCATCAGAAATCAAGCCAATCGCCCTCCAAGAGAATGTGCCAATGTTGTGTGCTATGAGTGCCACCAGAAGGGTCATTATCGCACGGAATGTCCCAATATTCCAAGGGTGAATCTTCTAAGTGAATCAAGCACCGAGGATTCTGATGTGGAGATCCTTGACCTTGGGAAAAGAAGTCATACCACCTCGGATCCCTCTCCAAACCGTGGCCCCCGGGCCGCCCCAGGAAGAAGGTGTCCTTCTAAGAGCCCTCAGATGCTGAGATGGCAGACCCACCAATAGATAAAACTAAAAGATCCCGCAGGAGTAAGTGGTCACCCTCGGATTTTCCCATTAGCTCGGGGGAAGAGGACTATTCAATCGTTCAGGACCTTGCTCATCAGTCTTTGAGCATCACGTGTAGGATCCCATAAGATAGAATAGATGCATCTTGCAAGAGGTGTGAGAGCACAATGAAAGAAAGATGATAGTTCTCTATTATGATTGTGAGAGAGAGGACTCTCTCTTATAGAAAGGGGGAGAAGGTAATACCTTCCCTACATACTATCAATCAGCCCCTACATTAGTGGGAATTAATCCCTACATCAGTGGGATTGCCTTTGTCTTACATCATCACTTAGGTCACACACACTAGACACATCATAGCACTTGATGTGCCTTTACAACACACACAAACACACATGTGACTCCCCTAGATGCATAGATGCACCATAGAGCAAGCCCTTGATCATACTTACCCCAACAAACCCCCCCCTCAAGGGGTTGCCTCTTGCAGTGTCAAGGATACATCTAGTCTCATAGTTTCTCAAGCCATCTCATGGTGGTTAAGGATTAATCTATGGCTAGGATCTCATGCTAGCAAGTGTTCCCAAGGGTGTGAGGTTCATAGAAATGGGATAGTCAAAACACATATCACATGGCCTACATTATATGGCGACCAGAGATGATTTACATAACATATTCTTTTTAGAGTATTACTGCAGGCAGAGAACCTCAAAATTTGACCAAGTGATGATAAACAAAAAAGACAAAGTGCCTAAAAAGCATAGTCTTCATCATGTGGAGACTCATCAAATGAAAGTAGATTGGCACTTTCTAACTTTGTAGTTTCTTCCTTTTTGGCTTTACAATACTTTTCATGGTGATTATTTTTGCCACAACGTTTGCATTGATTGATCTTGAAGCAATCTTTTGAGAGGTGATTAGTCTTCCCACAATGTTTGCAAGGTGAAAACTTGCCCTTCTGAATTTTTATGGCATAGGCTGTGTCATTACCTCTCTAATAGGCTGTGTCATTGCCTCTCCGGAGTTCCATGTGCCTTTCTTCTTCTTGAAGAATAGTAATAAGACCTTCAAGAGTAGGATTAGGAAGATTTTTCAGAGTGGTAACAACATGATCATAATCTTCAGGCATATTTTTGAGCAATACTACCATTGCATCATCTGTAGTGATTGGAGAGTTGATAGAAGCATTTTTCCCATGGATTTACAAAGGAGGCCATCGGTCTGCTCCGTTTGTCCCATGGATGCTGGATAATAGATTCTAGAAGTGTGATGATCAATACCCATGTGATCCATGAGCAACTCCACTGCTTCATTTAAGAATGGACTCCCATGGTGAGATATTATTTCCATGGGTGTCCCAAACCTTGTGCAGATACATTCAAATATGAAATTTGAAACTGCCTTACCATTTGCAGTGGGGAGGGCGATAGCTTCAGCCCACTTAGTGACATACTGAGTGGCTACCAGAAGATACTTCTTTTTGCAGGCAGTCATGGGCAGGGGCCCAACAAAATCTATTCCCCACTTCTGAAATAGATGGATGGACATCACTGGGTGATGTTGCCCAAGATTCAAATCCTTCCTACTAGAGAATTGGCATGGTTTACAAGTTTTGCAATACATAGTGACATCCTTGAACAAGGTCGGTGAGTAGTACCCAGCATGTAAAATCTTCTTAGCTGTATAGGCACCACCATAATGGCCTCCACAAAATCCATCATGATAATGCTTCAATACCTTAGATACTTCATCTGCATCAATGGCCCGTCTTAGTACCCCATCTAGGCCTTGACGGTGTAACACCCCATCAAAGACAGTGTAGCGCCTACTATCTCTGTGGATCTTCTTTCTCTCATAGCTAGTACTTTCTAGAGGAAAGGAGAAAGCGGTCAGAAATCTATAGATACCACCATACCATGGATCCCCAACTTCTATGGCCGCTACAAGGGTTACATTGAGGCACTCCTCTAAATCAATCAAAGCATTCTTCAAGTTGGAACAACCCCCTTTTACTCTTGTAAAATTGCTAACCATTTGGCCAACCGGCCCATGGGATTTGGTGATTGAAGAACCTGCTTTGCAAGACCATTGCTGCAGATTATGATGGACTTTTCAGCCACATAATGCTTAAATTTCTCAATGCAGAATGCCAAAGACAAAGCATGCTTGTTAGCCTCAGAGTAGCGTCGTCGTTCAGTTTTGAGCAATTTTCAAGAAGCAAATCAAATGGGATACATGAACCACCGATCCTCCCCTTGCTGGAGAAGAATACCTGCCAGAGTATGCTCGCCAAACCTAGGATTGATATAGAAAGTCTTTGACCAATCAAGATTGCATAGAATCGGTTCTAAAGCCAGAGCACTCTTGATTTGTACAAACCCATGATCACAATCCTCATCCCAAGAGAAATCAACTCCATCTTTTAATAGCATAGTCATGGGTCATGTCAAAGTAGCATATTGATCAATGAAGCGATGATAGTATCCTGCTAGATTGACAAATGAGCATACCTGACATTTGGTTGTTGGTGGGGAGAGCTTGAGGATAGCTTCTACCTTCTCGGGGGTTCAGGCTTGATGCCCTCATATGAGACAATATGTCCCAGTAACCTCCCTTGAGTGGCTCCAATGGTGCATTTATCAGAGTTGAGGCTACCATTCGCATCATTGACCCTTTAGAAGGCCAACCTAACCTTCATGACATGCTCCTTACATGCCGAGAATATACAGAAATCATCTAAAAACACCTCCAAGACAACCCCCAATTATGGAGCAAACACCATCTGCATAAATCTTTGAAAGGTAGCAGAAGCATTGGTGAGGCCAAATGGCATTAGTTTGAATGCAAACATCCCCCAGGGTGTGGCAAATGTGGTTTTAAGCACATCCTCCTCAGCAATTCTAATTTGATAAAACCCGGAGTAACCATCACTAAAAGTATACATCTCATGACCACTTACCTTCTCAAGAATAAGGTCTTGAAAGGGAAGAGGATGATGGTCCCTCTTGGTGGCTGCATTGAGTTTCTTATAGTCAATGCAGACCTGCCACTTGTTGTTTTTCTTTGGGGTGACTACCACTGGTGAAATTCATTCAGTATTGTGAACCGGAACAATAAACCCAACTTCTACAAGTTTCTGCAACTCTGAGCGAGGTGGCAGGGCATGACCATGTGCCACCCTTCCACGTAAGAGGACCCATAAGGTGTGTTGTACATAATCCATGGTAGTAATAATATAAAATGATAAGGTGGCATGGGTCCTCCATGTACCACCCCTCCACCTAGGTGGTCCCATGCCTGCATTTAGTGAGATATGGCCCAAGGACCATGGGAGAAGTAATATAAAATAGGTGGAGATTGATATTATATTGGATTATTCCCTCCATGTAGGATAGGACCATGTGGGGGGGGGTCTAGAAAGTCCAAGAATGCAAGTTGAATAATGGGAAAGTAGGATGAGGTGGCAAGATTCCTTGTGCCAACCCTCCACTTGTCCTCCTAGATGCTTGAACGTATTATAAAATTGGGAAGAGACCAAGGGAGTATCTTAGACTTGGGATATGGGGGTTGATGTATGTGGGAAAATGAGGAAAGGGCTGTCGCACACAATTGAGAGTGCGTAACCACCTAGCCCACATGGAAGACCCTTCCACACACACCATGCACGTGGGAGGATGCATTTATAAGGTATTTATTTTTGAGGTTGTGGTCAACCCAACATTTTTGGCAAAGTTTTTCAACTTTCATGCCAGATGCCACTCTAATTTGGGTCTCATAAGTTTCTCAAGTTCAATTAGCCTCTCCAAGATAGTTATTTGGAAATCCTCTCTTGAACTACCATGCTTAGGCTCGATACTAGGAATTCCATGGGCATCATCGCCTCTACCCCAAAGGCAAGGCTATAGGGGGTGCAATTAATTGCAACCTTGTATGTGGTGTGGTATGCCCATAATTGTAGCATCACAGTACCGCATAGATGCTATGGGATACACAAGAGAAATACATAGTGCATCATCTACAGAAAAAACAAAAGACAAGGAAGAGATAGATCACCATAACACTGTGTAATGCATATCTCTGATATCAAGAATGGAGCTAGAATGCTAATAATAGCATGCGTACAAGAATGGAGTCAGAATGCTAGTAATAGCATGCATACAAGACAACGGTTGGGAACCATTGGTAGTTGTGTCTAACCTACCCCCCACACACATCGTGATCACTATTGCTAACCCGCATGGTTATAACACAACAAAGGTGGGTCGAGTGTCTATAGTAGAGGAAGTCACTGTAGTTTCTGAGCCTTTGGTGGTCTCTTTGACACCATCGACTGGATTAACTTTGCGGATGCAACCAATGCATGTGCATCTACAATTTTGTGCACAACTCCTAGCATGGTTGGTGACACTGTGTTCTACAAGGATCGATCACTCCCACATGAATGCACTATAGACCAAAGTTTTTTAGTCACGGAGTGAGAACAAGGCACTGCAAAGCCAGAATGCGAGGATGCAATAGTTGGAGGAGCGGGTTGCCATTCTGGAAGCTTAGGTGCAGGTGGCAGAAGCTCACTCAAAGGCCACACAGTAGTTGCATGTGCAGAGTACACATTGCGATCACTCATGAAGAGCTGTTGCAGTGCCATACATTTGATGCACGGTTGAATATTTGTGAGCTTTCCCTGGCACGGTCAATGTCAACATGGAGCAGATGGATTCACTCCTTGTGGCTTTGCAAGGGATGTGCGAGCCGAGTGGGATCGACAGATCGCACGCTGGCGAGAGGCAGTGGTTTTGTCGATGTTTCGGGCTATTGTTCAGCTCCAATGATGACCATATGCGGATGGTTATGCAGGTACCGGTGCAGGGTCAGTACTGCAAAGTGGTCCTCTAGTGCAATTGGAGTCTGGTTTGATGGGTTCTACTGCTTCAACAGGTGGGAGCAGGAATGCGGGCAAGGGAAAGGGTGTGATGGAGGAACCAGCATCTGTTAAAGAAGATTGGCACACAAAGTATGAAGAGTTGGCTCAAGACATTATGGAAATTGTTGCTCACTCGGGTAAGAAAATACAGGTTTCAAAGAGGCAAAGGCGTTCCCTTTGTTTTTGATTGAAAAGTGTGTGCCCACTCGTACCTTCCTCCTCAGCCTCCTTGGTGGAAATAAGTGGATCAGTTTTTGCAGAAGTTTTATATAGGCATACTCGCTTGTTAGGTCTGCCTGATCCTCCTTCTTATGAGCCAATTCACATCAAGCACCTAGCTACACAAGAGGAGCGCTGGGAACAACAGCTATCGGCGAGGTGCATGGGTTGAAAAGGTGGTTCCTCTACAGCATTGGTCTGGGCCCCAGCCAGTGGATTGGTCCCAACTGCATCCATTACAATGGCTGATGGATATGAAATTAGAATGATGGGTACGAATGTGTTTGTGTCAGAGACGGCTGGAGATTGCTGCTATAGCAAGGTCAAGTGAAAATGAGCTTGCGAATCGTTTGAGATTGGAGTCATGTGGACAAAGTCATGCAAGACCGAGCAATGTTGGGGTTGCTGGTGCACACTTACAGTCTGATTCAGGTTTGGATGGTGAGTAAGAGTTCGAAGTGGTGGCTTTTGGGTGGCCTTGCAGTTCCAAAAGCACCCAAAACGCTTTGTGCTATTGCACAATTAAGAGGCAGCAAACCAATTCTTATTTGTTCATTTGGAGAGACATGTTTGGAAAGATATGTTCATTTTTCATGCGTTTTTAGTAATATAGTTGTGATCTTCTTAAGTTGCACCTGGTTCTCTGCTGAGGCTTTAACCAAAATGATTGTTGCACAAACACATTTTGATGTCTATCATAGAGGATGGGTATCTATTGTCGATTCGTACAATCCACCATGACATGAAGATGTGTATCAACTCTAACCTATAGAGAGCAACAAGTGAAAAAACTTGAGAACTCATGGAGAAATTATGAGAACCTTTCACAAAACATAGCTATTGAAAAGTTATGAGAACCTTTCACAAAACATAGCTATTCAAAAGTAAGTACCAATGTTGGAAGAGCTACATTTAGTTATATTGTGTAAAGAAAAAATCAATTGCAGATCATACATTGTAATACAAGGTTCAAGGGGAATACATAACCGTTACACTTGTGTATGTAGATGATCTTATAGTGATAGGTAGAAATGAAGAATTTGTTACATTCAAAGGAAATTTTACTTATAGAAGATCTTGGACTCCTGCACTATTGTCTAGGCAAAAACTCCACTATTGTAGTTGATAATCTATTGAAAGAGTCCCCATACACAGGGTTGGAAGATTGCAACAACTCCACTGGAATAAAATGTGAAGTTAACAAAAGATGAAGAAAAAACGATTGTGAATGGAAGGCACTTTAGACAGCTTATTGGATCTTTGATATACTTGACCATAACAAGGCTCTCTCTCTTTCTCTATCTCTCTCTCTCTCTCTCTCTCTCTCTCTATATATATATATATATATATATATATATATAAAATAAGGATTGGTTGATTTACTATAAGCTTTAATAAAGCATTCCACTATGTCGCTCATGCAATCATTATATGGCAACAACAGATTGATGTAGCAATTAGCTATTATTTGTATGAGGTGGCCGAATCACTTGTGTCAGTTTTATAAGGTGGCCACTATACCACAAGGTTCAGGGGTAATACAAAACCATTGCACTTTTGTATGTAGATGATCTTATAGTGATAGAAAGTAATGAAGAGTCCATCACAAAGCCAAATAAAATTTTAGTTTTAAAAAGATCTTGGATGCATGCACTATTGTCTTTGCATAAAATTTAAAAGGACATCCTGTTGAGATATTGAGCTCCACTCATGATATGCCAGGGTGACCGTTGTGATCCCTTATTGGATGGTGGTCAAGGGACCATAATAAAACCTAAGCTTGCTCCCATTGACAATGGGAGCAAGCTTAGGTTTTATTATGGTCCCTTATTGGATCTTTGATATACTTGACCATAACAAGGCTCTCTCTCTTTCTCTATCTCTCTCTCTCTCTCTCTCTCTCTCTCTCTATATATATATATATATATAAAATAAGGATTGGTTGATTTACTGTAAGCTTTAATAAAGCATTCCACTATGTCGCTCATGCAATCATTATATGGCAACAACAGATTGATGTAGCAATTAGCTATTATTTGTATGAGGTGGCCGAATCACTTGTGTCAGTTTTATAAGGTGGCCACTGTACCACAAGGTTCAGGGGTAATACAAAACCATTGCACTTTTGTATGTAGATGATCTTATAGTGATAGAAAGTAATGAAGAGTCCATCACAAAGCCAAATAAAATTTTAGTTTTAAAAAGATCTTGGATGCATGCACTATTGTCTTTGCATAAAATTTAAAAGGACATCCTGTTGAGATATTGAGCTCCACTCATGATATGCCAGGGTGACCGTTGTGCATTTATGTCACCGACTTGTTAGCTGCAGATGCGGTTGGTACACCGCCCATGAATAATAGCTGGATGATAGCTATCTTTATGTACTCTAGTTAGTGGCTCAGTTACTATGCCACCTTAGTTAGCTGAGTTTGGTTTAAGACCCACATATAGGGTTCATCTATTCCTTTTGTACTAAGAGAGAGTTCTTTTGGCTTTCACAACTAAGAAGAGGAAAACTATTTTCAGCCTCCACCTTTGTGTGTATTCCCCCATTGTGTATGTGAGAAAGGTGCAAGTGAGACTCCTTACTTCTCTCCCACTCTCTTCACATGGTATTAGAGCTCAGTTCATGGTAAGGAGCTCAAGGAAGCAAACCAAGTTTGCGGTGTCTTGGTAAGAGGATCAGTGTTGCTTTCCTTTTTCGAGTTTGGGAGCAAATCTCTGCAGGTAGCATAGCTGGAAAGTGCAAGAGTGCACTGTCTCAAAGTGGGACACACTTCACAGTGTGGCGAGAGGGTAGTATATGCTGCAGGATTGGGAAAAGCCCTTAGCGACATTATTTTTTTGATTTGAGGCCATTTTGGGGCCCATTTTGATGGCAAAAGTTTTCTGTAGCCACTCAAAAAAGTGCCCTGTTTTTTGCTGTGCGACCACTGTTTCGCAGGTTGGTGAAAAGTTGCCACAGAAATTGCATCGTATGCCTGCGTGTAGAGATATTGGGAGTGACAGAATCATTTTTATTGCCTGTTGATACAAAGTTGTCACTAGGAAGTGACTGTGTGCTCAAATACCACTTTCGTCAATTTTGCATATATGCCTTTGTGAGACAAAAGTTGTGTTTTTTGCAGTGACAGAATATTTTAGAAGTGTTCTGTAATGGCGTCTGATGCTCTTTCACAGATAGTCACTGAAAAGCTTGACAAGAAAAACTTCCAAGCATGGAAGTTTAGAATGATGAATTTCCTTAAGGGAAAAGGCTATTGGGAGTTCATTACTAGAGCTGAACAAGAACCAATTATTCCTAATGTTCCCAATCAACAAGAGTTGCAGGCATTTAAAGGATGGCATGAGAGAGCCAGAAAAGTTATGTAATGGCTGTCTATCAGTATTTCAGATTCTATGATTATGCATATTCAAGATGCAAGCACACTAAAGGAGGCATGGGATACTTTGACAAAAATGTACAGCACAAATATGCAAGCGAGGAAAATGTAGCTCAAGTAGGAGTTGGATAATGTGCAAAGAGAAAATATGAGCATCAATGACTACCACATGAAGGTGAAGAAGATTGCAGATGCACTTGCTTCCATTGAGTCGCAGTGGAAGATGATGATTTAGTTTCTATGACCTTGAATGGTCTAGAAAAGGATTATGCACAATTCCGGACATCCATTGCCGTCCGTGAAAAATTTCCTGATTTTGAGGAGTTGATTACTCTTCTAATTTCTGAAGAGTAGAGAAATGGTGGTGCATCTTCTTTGGGAGGAACTTCAAAAGAAACTATCTTCTACTCAAATGCTAGAAGAGGTAGAGGTAGAGGTAGAGTAGGCCGATCTGGAGGCCATGGCAGAAATCAGAATATGCAGCAAATTCAAGAAAACCAGTCCTATGGAGGAGAACATGGTAACTTTAGAGGTAGGGGGAGCAAAGAGGTCATGGTGGATGGCAGAGAGGCCAAAATGCAAACAGCAATGTTGAATGCTACTACTATGGTAAAATGGGTCATATGGCTAAAGACTGCTACAAAAAGCAGAATGACATCATGAATGGAAAATTGCAGCACGGCAATTATGCATCCTCTAGTAGACAAGGTGATGAAAAAAATGAGCATTTGTTTATGGTGCAGCACATGACCAATTCTATGATAAGTGCAGAAGAAAGCAATGATGTGTGCTATGTTGACTCAAGTGCGTCAAACCACATGACAGGTCATGTAGAATGGATGCAAGATGCAAGGAAAATGGAAAGACCAGGATTTGTGGAGACGAGTGATGATATTGCACATCCTATTGTGCAGATTGGTAAAATTCCTTTGTCTATGCAGGATGGGAAAAAGAAATACCTGTCTGATGTATTTCATGTCCCGAATATCACCAAGAACCTAGTTTTTGTTGGTCAAATGGTTGAGCAGGGTTTGCAGGTCAGATTTGATCCTCATGGATGCTTTGTTGAGGATATGAAAAATAAAGGTTGCTTGATAGCAAAAGGGAAGAAGAAGGGTAGGATGTTTATGTTGGATGCGGACATGCTTGAATCGAGTACAGCAATGTTTGCACATGGGACCGGTGTAGCAGATATTGATATCTGGCATAAACACATTGGTCATGTTGATGTACAGCAACTTAAATTAATGCAGGATTGCCTAAGTTCAAGTATACCAGCTGCTCATCTCATCAAAAATAACATCTCTGCTTACTGTAAACTTACAAGAAGGGTTATAGCATCTATACCCTTTTTGTTGCAAAGAATAACCAATAAAGATGCACTTCTCAGCTTTTGGATCCAACTTGGATCTCAACTCATTTGGCATATGAACATAGGCAATGCAACCAAAAACTTTCAAATAAGAAATATCTGGTTTCCTACCAGTATACGTCTCCTCTGGCATCATGCCATGTATTGCTGTAGTGGGAGTCCTGTTCATTATGTAGACTGCTGTAGCAACTGCTTCAGCCGAATAATAATCTGGGAGGTCTTTTTTGTTGAGCATAGCTTTAAAAGCTTTGAAATGCCCAAACACTTCACTTTTCTTTTTCATAAAATACACCCAAACTTTTCTGCTATAGTCATCAATAAAAGTGACAAAATAATGACACCCTCCAGTAGATGCAGCTTTAGTAGTCCACACATCAGAGTGGATTAATTCCAATGGCCTCTTACTCTCTTAAAGATATCTAGGAAATGGTTTCCTTGCCTATTTTCCAAATTGATAGGCTTCACATACCTTATGCATTTCTACAACCTTGAACTTAGGCAATCCTGCAACAATATTTTGGGCTTGCATTAATTTAAGTCACTGTACATTAACATGACCAATGCGTTTATGCCAGATATCAATATCTACAACTACACCAGTCCCATGTGCAAACATTGCTGCACTCAATTCAGGCATGTCCGCATCCAATGTAAACATCCTGCCCTTCTTCTTTCCTTTTGCTATCAAGCGACCTTTATTTTTCATATCCTCAAATAAGCATCCATGAGGATTAACTCTGACCTACAAGCCCTACTCAACCATTTGACCAACAGAAACCAGGTTCTTGGTGATATTCGGGACATCCCATCCTGCGTAGACAAAGGAATTTTACCAATCTGCACAATAGGATGTGCAGTATCATCACCAATCTCCACAAATCTTGCCATGTGGTTTGACGCACCTGAGTCAACATAGCACACATCATTGCTTTTTTCTACACTTGTCACAAAATTGGTCATGTGCTGCACCATAAACAACTGCTCATTTTTGTTATCACCCTGTCTACTAGAGGATGCATAATTGCCTTGCTGCAATTTTCCATTCATGATGTCATTCTGCTTTTTGTAGTAGTCTTTAGCCATATGACCCATTTTACCACAGTAATAGCATTCAACATTACTGTTTGCATTTTGGCCTCTCTTCCATCCACCATGACCTCTTTGGCTCCCCTTGCCTCTAAGGTTACCACGTCCTCCTCCATAGGACTCGTTTTCTTAAATTTGCTGCATATTCTGATTTTTGCCACGGCCTCCAGATCGGCCTGCTTTACCTCTTCCTCTACGTCTTCCAGCATTTAAGTAGAAGATAGCTTCTTTTGAAGTTCCTCCTGAAGAAGATGCACCACCATTTCTCTACTCATCCCCAAAATCAGGAAAATTCTCACGGATGGCAATGGATGTTCGGAATTATGCATAATCCTTTCCTAGACCATTCAAGGTCACAGAAACTAAATCATCATCTTCCACTGGTGACCCAATGGAAGCAAGTGCATCTGCAATCTTCTTCACCTTCATGTGGTAGTCATTGATGCTCATATTTTCTCTCTGCACATTATGCAACTCTTGCTTGAGCTGCATTTTCCTGGCTTGCATATTTAAGCTATACATTTTTTTCAAAGTATCCCACGCCTCCTTTGGCGTGCTTGCATCCTGGATATGCACAATCATAGAATCTGAAATACTGATAGACAGCCAGTACATAACTTTCCTGGCTCTCTCATGCCAGTCTTTAAATGCCTACAACTCCTGGTGATTGGGAACATTAGGAATAACTGGTTCTTGTTCAGCTCCAGTAATGAACTCCCAATTCCCTTAAGGAAATTCGTCATTCTAAACTTCTATGCTGGGAAGTTGTTATGGTCAAGCTTTTCAGTGACTATCTATGTAAGAGCATCAAACGCCATTATAGAACACTGCAAAAATATTCTGTCACTACAAAAAACACAACTTTTGCCTCACAAGGGCAAATCTGCAAAATTGACGAAAGTGGTATTTGACCACACAGTCACTTCCTAGTGACAATTTTGCATCAACAGGCAATAAGAATGATTCTGTCACTCCCAATATCTTTGCGCATAGGCATACGATGCAATTTCTATGGCAACTTTTCACCGACCTGTAGAACAGTGGTCGCACAGCAAAATGGGCCCCGAAATGGCCTCGAATCAAAAAAATAATGTCACCACACTACGAAGGGCGTCCCAATCTAAGACAGTGCACTCTTGCACTTTCCGGCTGTGCTACCTGTAGAGATTTGCTCCCAAACTCAAAAAAGGAAAGCAACACTGATCCTCTTACCAAGACACCACGAACTTGGTTTGCTTTCTTGAGCTCCTTACCACAAACCGAGCTCTGATACCATGTGAAGAGAGTGGGAGAGAAGTAAGGAGTCTCACTTGCACCTTTCTCACATACACAATGGGGGAATACACACAAAGGTGGAGGCTGAAAACAGTTTTTCTCTTCTTAGTTATGAAAGCCAAAATAACTCTCTCTAAGTACAAAAGGAATAGATGAACCCTATATGTGGGTCTCAAACCGAACTCAGCTAACCTAGGTGACATACTAACTGAGCCACTAACTAGAGTACATAAAGATAGCCGTCATCTAGCTATTATTCATGGGCGGTGTACCAACCGCATCTGCAGCTAACAAGTCGGTGACATAAATGCACAATGGTCACCCTGGCATATCACGAGTGAAGCTTGATATCTCAACACTCCAAAGTATCATACCCGATTGATACTTTGAGTTTTAACCCTCAGTTAACACGACAATTTGGGTCAAGTCATGGAGACTCAAGTTAGGCCATCTTAGATCAAGACCATGCAAGCAAGCAATGATGGGAGTTGGCCAACACCAATAGTGCATCTCCAAACTACTAGGGAGGGTGAAAGGACAAGAATATTAGCAAGCCAATATCGATTCATGGTTCAACAAGATTGAAGGGACGAGTGTTGTCTCTATGCCAACATGGACTTAGGTAGTACATAATGTGTGTGTAGAGTAGCGGCAAAGCTCCGCTTGTACTTGCATAAGGCTAGGAATAATCTCTCTTAGGAATCCTCAACATGCAAGTTCTACTTGTGATTCCTACATGCGAGTTCTACATGCAACTTGTACATGCAAGTCCTACATGCAATTCCTACATGCATGTTCTACTTGCAACTTCTACTTGCAACTCCTACATGCAAGTCCTACATGCAATTCCTACATACATGTTCTACTTGCAACTTCTACTTGCAACTCCTACATGCAAGTCCTACGTGCAAGTCCTACGTGCGATTCCTACATGCAAGTCCTACATGTGATTCCTAGATGCATGTTCTACATGCGAGTTCTACATGCAACATGCAACATGCAACATGCGAGTTCTACATGCAACATGCAACTTCTACATGCAACTTCTATATGCAAGTTCTACATGTAGAGAGAGAATGTCTTACAATTCCTACATGCAGAAAGAGAAGCTCTCCAACTTGTATAAATACCCCATAATGGAATGAATCCCACACTCATTGGGGCTTTGTGTTGAGTTCTACTTTGGTATTCCAAGCAATTGTCTCAAGTGTCCATGATTCCTTGCACTCCATGTCCAAAAGCATGTCCTAACCTTGAAATTCCTCCTCCCCTCTCCTCCTCCCTCCTCCTCCTCCCTTCTCCTCCTCCTCCTCCCTCCTCCTGCCTTCTCCTCCTCCCTTCTCCTCCTCCTCCCTCCTCCTCCTCCCTGCTCTCTCTTCTTTCCCCCATGCTCTTACACCTTCTTCCTCTCCCACTCCTATGCTCCCCCTAAACCCTGAGTTCCTCAACCCTTAACCTCCATGATCTACGAGGGAGATGAGTTCTCCACCATGTACTCTACCCCATACCTTGGATCCTCCTTCTAACCCTTGAACCTCTTCTAAACTATGGAACCTCCTTCTAAACTCTGGAACCTCCTTCTAAGCTCTGAAACCTCCTTCTAAACCCCGAACCTCCCTCTAACCCTTGAACTCCTCCTAAACCCTGCAACCTCCAATGAAGGCAAAAGCCTTCATTACCTCAACCATGATGATACACATTCCTTTTACACATGCACGCACTATGTTTGCTTACCACAGTTAAGCCTATGTCTCTCACCAGAATATGACTTAACACATATACTACAAATGACAACCCCGATATATCTGTAGGTGACAAAAAGCCTTGGAACCATGCATAATGAGAAAACCCTACTCTTTCTTCAGAAGCCATGGGAAAGAGCCTACATTTGGTGCCACTGTCGAGGAGACTAGCATCTCAAGTAACGAGTAAAGATACACAGGTATGTATAAAAAACAAACTACGTTGGACTTTCACGAACATAACACTCAAGGGCAAGTAGAGTAAAATTTTTTCCAACTCTAGCCAAACATATCAATGCCAAGCATCAACCTTGGGTTACTACCTTAAGAAATTTTCTTTATTTCTTAAAAAGAAGCCACTTGATAAACAATCAAGCTAGGTAGTGGACATGAATGCGTAGAGCTTGCGATTTCGATCATTTCACCTTTTTGCAAAAGAATAAACCGAGCTAACCATGAAAAGTTGTGACTTGGGAAGAGTTTAGGGTTTAACCTTAAACCTATACCCATTTCCTATAAAAACCCACTCCACCCACTCATTCTTCATCTTTCACATCTTGCCTCCATCCTCTTCCCCATTTTGAGCCCTATGCAAGACACTCCTCCTTCTCCATCGACCACCACCCTACTCCCATCCTTATATGGTGAGTTACTTCGAGCCCATCTCGCAGCACAAGCGATCACCCACTATCCATTCATCCTCAACAATCTTGTTACATCGAGAAAGACTTAGAGAGCGTTTAAGTGACCATCTCTTCCTCCCTTTGGATTTCTGTTAAGTTTTTTTCTTTTTTTCTTTTTCCCCCCTCCCCCTCCACCACCATCCCCTCCATTCCCCCCCCCCCCTTTTCCCCCACCCTCCTCCATCTCCACCCCCCCCCCCCCCCCCTCTCCACCACCCCCTCTCCACCCTCCACCCTCCCCCCCTCCTCCTCCATCTCCTCCCCCCCCTCCCCCCCTCTCCCCCCCCCTCCATTCTAACCCCCCTTTCCCCCCCCCTCCCTCTTCTCTCTCTCTCTCTCTCTCTCTCTCTCTCTCTCTCTCTCTCTACCCTCCCTCCCTCCCTCTTTTCTCTCTCTCTCCCCCCCTCCCTCCTCTCTCTCTCTCTCTCTCTCTCTCTTTCTCTCTCTCTCTCTCTACCCCCCTCTCCCTCTCTCTCTCTGTCTCTCTCTCTACCCCCCCTTGCCGGCCGCTCCACTCCTTACCCTCCTGAAGCCCCTACCTAATAACTAAAGGCTAAAGCCCTTAGTAAGGGCTTGTAACACCTTGCCTTAAGGCAAGGCAGCCCACTCGTGTTAGCGCCCACCCATAGCAGCACAACTAATGGTGTAGCTTACACTCCACCCCGCCCTTCCAATTTTGCCTCCGTGCTCGCCCCGCCTCACCAAGACTGCCCCGCCCCCTCTCGTGATGCCTCTCTCCCCATCCAATAGCACCTGTGGCACCTCCTACTTGCCTTGCGATCCTCTCCGCTGGCCTCCCCTCCATCATCCACCTTCCATACTCTACCCTTCAAACCTCTTGCATAAAGCTTCCCCCCCCCCTCTCAAACGTTTGAAAAACTCCCCCCTCCCCTCAGACACCACCCCCCCACCGCCGCGCGATGCCCCCCCCCTCCCCAAATTTTTTTAATTAATTGCTGCTGTGAATTCTATGCAGCATTACCATTTTGTGCATCTACATCATCAATCACATTTACTGGTTTATACCAGCTGCTCATCTCATCAAAAACAACATCTCTGCTCACTGTAAACTTACGAGTAGAAGGGTATAGCATCTATACCCTTTCTGCTGCAGAGAATAACCAATAAAGATGCACTTCTTAGCCTTTGGATCCAACTTGGACCTCAACTCATCTGGCACATGAACATAGGCAATGCAACCAAAAATTTTCAAATGAGAAATATCTGGTTTCGTACCAGTATACATCTCCTCTGGCGTCATGCCATGTATTACTGCAATGGGAGTCCTGTTCATTATGTAAACTGCTGTAGCAACTGCTTCAGCCCAATAATAATCAAGGAGGTCTTTTTTATTTAGCATGGCCCGAGAAACCTCTCCAATATGCCTGTTTTTCCTTTTTGCAAGTCCATTTTGCTGTGGGGTATGACTGCATGAATATTACTGCCTTATGCCATGCTCCTGCAGGAACCTTGCAAACTCATTTGAGAGGTACTCTTCCCCTCCATCTGACCTTAGGCATTTTATTTGCAGGCCTGTTTCTTTTTCAACCATAGCTTTAAAAGCTTTGAAATGCCCAAACACTTCACTTTTCTTTTTCATAAAATACACCCAAACTTTTCTGCTGTAGTCATCAATAAAAGTGACAAAGTAATGACAGCCTCCAATAGATGCAGCTTTAGTAGTCCACACATCAGAGTGGATTAATTCCAATGGCTTCTTACTCTCTTGAACATGTCTAGGAAATGCTTTCCTTGCCTGTTTTCCAAATTGACAGGCTTCACATACCTTATGCATTTCTGCAACCTTGAATTTAGGCAATCTTGCAATAATATTTTGGGCCTACATTGATTTAAGTCGCTGTACATTGACATGACCAATGCATTTATGCCAGATATCAATACCTGTAACTACACCGATCGCATGTGCAAAGCTACACTCAATTCAGGCATGTCCACATCCAATGTAAACATCCTGCCCTTCTTCTTTCCTTTTGCTATCAAGCGACTGTTATTTTTCATATCCTGAACAAAGCATCCATGAGGATTAAATCTGACCTACAAGCCCTGCTCAACCATTTGACCAACAGAAACCAGGTTCTTGGTGATGTTCGGGACATGAAATACATCAGACAAGTATTTCTTTTTCCCATCCTGCATAGACAAAGGAATTTTACCAATCTGCACAATAGGATGTGAAGTATCATCACCAGTCTCCACAAATCCTGGTCTTTCCATTTTCCTTGCATCCTGCATCCATTTTGCATGACCTGTCATGTGGTTTGATGCACCTGAGTCAACATACCACACATCATTTCTTCCTTCTCCACTTGTCATAGAATTGGTCATGTGCTGCACCATAAATAGATGCTCATTTCTGTCATCACCCTGTCTACTAGAAGATGCATAATTGCCTTGCTGCAATTTTCCATTCATAATGTCATTCTGCTTTTTGTAGCAGTCTTTAGCCATACGACCCATTTTACCACAGTAGTAGCATTCAACATTGCTATTTACATTTTGGCCTCTCTGCCATCCACCACGACCTCTTTGGCTCCCCCTACCTCTAGAGTTACCACATCCTCCTCCAAAGGACTGGTTTTCTTGAGTTTGCTGCATATTCTGATTTCTACCACGGCCTCCAGATTGGCCTCCTCTACCTCTACCTCTACCTGTTCTAGCATTTAAGTAGAAGACAGTTTCTTTTGAAGTTCCTCTTGAAGAAGATGCACCACCATTTCTCTGCTCTTCAAAAATTAAAAGAGCAAACAACTCCTCAAAATCAGGAAATTTTTCATGGACGGCAATGGATGTCCAGAACTGTGCATAATCCTTTCCTAGAACATTCAACGTCACAGAAACTAGATCATCATCTTCCACTGGCGACCCAATGGAAGCAAGTGTGTTCTCTCTTTCCTACTGCTTTCGTAGGAAGAGCTGGGTATTCTATGTTGCAGGGTTCCGAGGCTTTTTGTCACCTATAGATATATTGGAATTGTCGTTGTGGTATATGTGTAGTTTAGGACCTCGAGTCATGTTCCGGTGAGAGACGTAGGCTTAAGTGTGGTGAGTAAACAAAATGCAAGCATGTGTAAAAGGCACGTAAACCATTGTTGTTGGGGTAATGAAGGCTTTCGCCTTCATTGGGGGTTGTAGGGTTTAGGAGGAGTTTAAGGGTTCAGAAGGAGGTTCCAGGGTTTAGAAAGAGTTCAAGGGTTCAGAAGGAGGATCCAGGGTTTAGAAAGAGTTCAGGGTTAGAAAGAGTTCAAGGGTTTAGAAGGGGGTTCCAAGGTTTAGAAGGAGTCCAGGGTTAGAAGGAGGATTCAAGGTTCAGAGTAGAATACAAGGTGGAGAACTCGTCTCCCTCGTGAATCATGGAGTTTAAGGGTTTAGGAAAGCATAGGAGTGGGAGAGGAAGAAGGTGTAAGAGCATGGGTGAAGGAAGAGAGAGAGGAGGAAGGAGGAGGAGGGAAGAGGAGGAGGGAGAGGGAGGAGAGAGGAGGAGGAGGAGGAGGGAGGAGGAGGAGGAGGAGGAGGAGGGAGGAGGGAGGAGGAGAGGGAGAGGGTGGGTTGCAGGGTTGGAGAGAGGGGAGAAGGGTTGCAAGGTTAGGACATGCTTTTGGACGTGCAGTGCAAGGAAGCATGGACACTTGAGACAAATGCTTGGAATACCAATGTAGACTCAACACAATGCCCCAAGAGTGTGGGCTTCATTCCATTATGGGGTATTTATACAAGTTGGAGAGCTTCTCTCTCTGCATGTAACACAAAGTCGTATCACAAAGTTGTAACACAAAGTTGTATCACAAAGTTGTAACACAAAGTTGTATCACAAAGTTGTAACACAAAGTTGTGTCACAAAGTCGTAACACATTCTCTCTCTTCATGTAGAAGATGTAACACAAAGTTGTTACACAAAGTTGTTACACAAAGTCGTAACATAAACTTGTAACACAAACTTGCAACACAAAGTTGTTACACAAAGTCGTAACATAAAGTTGTGTCTAGAAGTTGTAACACAAAGTTGTAACACCTTCGCTTTCTTCATAAGTTCATGTTGGCACAGAGTCAACAAAGTGCATCTGCAATTTTCTTCACCTTCATGTGGTAGTCATTGATGCTCATATTTTCTCTTTGCACATTGTGCAACTCCTGCTTGAGCTACATTTTCCTGGCTTGCATATTTGTGCTGTACATTTTTGCCAAAGTATCCCATGCCTCCTTTGGCGTACTTGCATCCTGAATATGCACAATCATAGAATCTGAAATACTGATAAACAGCCAGTCCTGGGGGATTCACTCTTCATGAAAGGGGGACGTCACCTGCGTGCATGAACTTCAAGAAAACCCCCTATTTAAGATCCATGTAGGATGATAAAACACCCCTATTTAAGCTTATAAGATACCACCAAAATTCTATTATGTCCCCCCTTTCCTTAAATCTACGTTCTTTCTCAAGCATTTAGATCACACAATAAGCAAATTTAAATTACTTTCCCTATGACGATTTAAAACCATACACAAAACCAAACTTGTTTGGACTAGTCACCCAAGGTAGCCTATACTATGTCTCCCCCTCTTAAATATGGCATGGCCCCCCTAACTTAAATTCAATATTGGGAAAAAATAAAAGGCCCCCCACCCCTAATGTATAAGCTTATGCCTTATTAAAAAAAACCCCCCTATTGTACACTCACGTGATATCATAAGTTTCCTCTTGTGAATCCCCCGGGCAGCCAGTACATAACTTTTCTGGCTCTCTCATGCCACCTTTAAATGCCTGCATTTCCTCTTGATTGGGAACATTAGGAAGAACTGGTTCTTCTTCATTTCCTGTAATGAACTCCCAATAGCCTTTTCCCATAAGGAAATTCGTCATTCTAAACTTCCATGCTTGGAAGTTGTTCTTGTCAATCTTTTTAGTGACAATCTGTGAAAGAGAATCAGACGCCATTACAGAACACTGCAAAATATTCTGTCACTGCAAAAAACACAGCTTTTGCCTCACACGGGCAAATCTGCAAAACTGACGAAAGTGGTATTTGACCACACAGTCACTTCCTAGTGACGATTTTGCATGAATAGGCAATAAGGATGACTCTGTAACTCCCAATATCTGTGCGCACAGGCATACGATGCAATTTCTGTGGCAACTTTTCACGGACCTGCAGAGCAGTGGTCGTACAGCAAAAACATGGCCTTTTTCTCAGTGCTTCGGAGAACTTCCATCTCCAAAATGGGCCCCGAAATGGCCCCGCAACATAAATTGCCCTCTCCCCACACCGCGAAGGGCATCTCAACTTGAGACAATGCACCCTTGCACTTTCCGGCTGTGCTACCTGTAGAGATTTGCTCCCAAACTCGAAAAAGGAAAGCAACACTGGTCCTCTTACTAGGACACCGCGAACTTGGTTTGCTTTCTTGAGCTCCTTACCATGTGAAGATAGTGGGAGAGATGGAAGGAGTCTCACTTGTGGCTTTCTCACATACACAATGGGAGAATACACACAAAGGTGGAGGCTGAAAACAGTTTTCCTCTTCTTAGTTGTGAAAGCCAAAAGGACTCTGGTACAAAGAAATAGAAGAACCCTATATGTGGGTCTCAAACCAAACTCAGCTAACTAAGGTGGCATACTAACTGAGCCACAAACTAGAGTACATAAGGATAGCTGTCATCTAGATATTATTCATGGGCAGTGTACCAATCGCATCTGCAGCTAACAAGTCGATGACATAAATGCACAATGGTCACCCTGGCATATCACAAGTGGAGCTCGATATCTCAACATATAGATGGGCCAGTTGTCATTTATTGTGACAACATGAGCAGTATACACTTGGCAAATAACCCAGTCTATCATACTAGAACAAAGCACATTGAGGTGCATTATCACTATGTGCGGGAGAAGGTTTTACTAGGTCTTATTGATCTAGTTTATGTCAGCACAGAGGATCAGGTAGCTGACATATTCACGAAGGCATTGGACACAGAGAAGCTGCACAAGTTTAGAGACCTGCTTGGTGTGCAAGAATTTGGATTGAGCTCGAGGGGGAGTGTTGAGATATCGAGCTCCACTCGTGATATGCCAGGGTGACCGTTGTGCATTTATGTCACCAACTTGTTAGCTGCAGATGCCGTTGGTACACTGCCCATGAATAATAGCTAGATGATAGATATCCTTATGTACTCTAGTTTGTGGCTCAGTTAGTATGCCACCTTAGTTAGCTGAGTTTGGTTTGAGACCCACATATAGGGTTCTTCTATTTCTTTATACTAGAGTTCTTTTGGCTATCACAACTAAGAAGTGGAAAACTGTTTTCAGCCTGCACCTTTCTGTGTATTCCCCCATTGTGTATGTGAGAATGTCGCAAGTGAGACTCCTTCCTTCTCTCCCACTATCTTCACAGAAAGGTGATGTCCTTATGTAGGCACCTCTTACATGATCACTGACATCACTGATGACCTCTGAGCTCCACAATCATCTCCTCAATCTGCTCCTAGATTCTCTCAATCATCCTATGTGGCATCTACCACCACCTAACAGTGCTTATGGGCACCTAACTGTGCCTCTAGCACACACACATAAAAACGAAGGTGTGCCTGGGGCATACACCTTGAGATATCCCATCAACTAGGACCTACCGGATAACCGAGCTACTCAAATGCCTTCTCCTCATATGGGGGGCTTAGAAGTAGAGTTAGCTGGTTCCCATGTAGTTACACGAGAGTGGAGCATTGATATCTAACACCCCCCCTCAATGTCCACCCCCAAATGAACTTACTTTTTCAGCCCAATGCCAAGTCGATGAAGATGCCTCTCCAGCAAGTCTTTTCCAAGAGCCTTCGTGAAGATGTCCGTAGCATTCTCTGTAATCGGATAGTACACCAAGTTGACCTCTCCATCCATGATGAGCTTACGTACAAAGTGATATTGAATCTCAATGTGTTTTGTGTGAGCGTGGAACACAGGGTCCTTTGCAATCACCATGCAACTCTAATTGTCACATGATAAATGCATAGGATTGTTCTGCACTGCACCCATGTCCCTTAAAACCCTCCTCAACCACACTACCTCACAAGAAGCAAAGCATGCTGATTTGTACTCAGCCTCGGTAGAAGAAAGAGCAACTGTAGGTTTCTTCTTACTGAACCATGACAAAGCTCTAGATCCAAGTGAGAAACAGTAACCTGTCACTGATCTCCTGCTGTCCATGTCTCCTGCCCAATCCGAGTCACAGAATCCGGTCAAGATGTTGCCCTTGGTATAGGTGATGCCATAATCAAGTGTGCCTTTGATGTATTTCAGCACCTGCATCCCTGCCCTCCAATGGTTCTCCCGGGGCACGTGTTACACAAGTAAATCAAGCGGCCCACAAGCCTTCTGTACTTCGCTTCATCCACCAGTGGTGATGAATCCTCATTTGAAAGCTTCACGTCAACCTCCATAGGGGTGCCAACTGTCTTGCACTCAGCCATGCCAAATGCCTTCACTATCCAGCATACTTTAGCTGTGAGATGAGGATCTGTTTTGGCTCTTGACAAACATCAATCCCCAAATAGAAATGCATGAGTCCGAGGTTTATCATTTCAAACTCTCTTCCTAGCAAATGCTTTGTCTACGAGATCTTCTCTTCATGGTTCCCTATTATGACAAGGTCATCCACATAAAGGACCACAATCATACACCTGCCTCCTCTTAAGATATACAAATTTACATCAGATGGGCTCCTCTTGAACCTGTTTTGCAGAAAGTAGGCATCAATTCGCTGGTACCATGCTTGTGGGGCGTGTTGCCTTCTTCAGTTTACAAACTTTACCCTATGAACTGAGGATCACAAGACCTAGTGGTTGTTCCACGTATACCTTCTCCTTGAGATCTCCATTTAGAAAGGCGGATTTTACATCCATCTGAAACAGGGGCCAACTTCCCTGGGCTGCTAAAGCCAAAACACTGCGAATTGTGGTTAGTCGAGCTGTGGGAGCAAAAGTATCATGATAATCAAAACCATCTACCCATCCGAATCCTTTTGCCATGAGCTGAGCCTTGTACTTATCCAACGTGCCGTTGGACTTATACTTGGTCTTGTACACCCACTTGGCACCGATTACCTTGCGTTTTGGTGGTCGATCCACAAGGTCCCAAGTGTTCTTCATTATGGAGCCATACTCCGACTGCATAGCCTCCATCCACCTATCATCACCTTGTGCCTCTTCAAGACACTTGGGTTCATCAGCATGGATCACCTCTGTCATCAAAGCGTAGTTGACCAAGTGTTCCTGCGCCCTTCTTTGCTCCTCTAATCTCTTGGACCGGTGGTGTTCGGATGGTTCCTCCTCAATGTCCAAAAGCTGCTTTACCCACTTCAAGAATGGCCATTGCTGTTGTGGTTCCGCAGGCTCTTCTTCCTCTTCTTTATCTTGAATCCTCCCAAGCACCATTGGGGGAGTTGGGTCTGCTGTTGGTGGTTGTACTGGATGGATATCCTGGTCCTGGTTTTTTGGGAAGGAAGCATCCTCCTCCAATTGATGCGTCTGTTCTGAGAAGACCACATCATGACTTACTATTACCTTCTTGGTAACAGGGTTATAGAGACGGCAACCCTTTGCCTCTTCACTGTAGCCTAAGAAAATACACTTTTGGCTCTTCGTTTCCCATTTGATCTTGTTAGCATCAGGGACATGCACAAAACAGTCACATCCAAAAACTCTGAAATGTGCAACTGAAGGTTTCTTACCAAAAAAGGCCTAAAGTGGAGTCATCCCGTTCACAGCTTTCGTGTAGCTACAATTCAAAATGTAAACTGCCGTGTTACATGCTTCAACCCAGGAAGTCTTTGGCAAATCTTCCCCTTTCATCATACTCCTGCCCATTTCACAGATGGCACGCATATTGCGCTCTGCTACTCCATTTTGCTGTGATGTATGTGGCAAGGGTTTATGCCTCTTGATCCCGTGACTTTTGTAGTAACTTTTGAATTCACTTGATGTGAACTCACCACCTCTATCTGATCTCAACTTCTTCACCTTCCTCCCCGTTTCTTTCGCGACCATTACATGCCATCCTTTGAACTTACTAAAAGCCTCATCTAACACCTATTTCATTAATTTTGGACTCTTGCACTGTCCAAATTCATTTTGTGAGATAATTCTGGATAAAACATTTCAAAAAAAGAGGCTCTTATAAAACAAAACATTGAGTCAAAAATGAAGATTTAAAAAAATCAAATTAGAAAAAATGACGTGAGATGTTAAAAATAGAGTACATCACATTGTTAAAAGAGACAAAAAAGTAAGATTTTAAAAAATCAAATTAGAAAAAATGGCATGACATGTTATGAAAACTAGAGTACATTTCAAAAAATAGCACATCACATTTGTAAAGAAGTAGATCATATTACTCAAAGCCATATGGTGTCCAAAAACACCTTAATAGAGTCTCTCTTGACATCATCTTAACATCACATTTGTACAAGAAGTAGATCATATTACTCAAAGCCATATGGTGTCAAAAAACACCTTAATACAAAGCCATATGGTGTCAAAAAACACCTTAATACACCTTAATACAAAGCCATATGGTGTCAAAAAACACCTTAATACAGTCTCTCTTATCTAAGTCTAGAAGATCTCATCATTGGTCTCTCTTATCTTCTCAACAACCCAATCCTTCACTGCCTCCACAGCTGTATCCTCAACATAATTACATGTGAAGAAGAAGTTTAAGCAATCACAAATTGTTTCTTTATAATTTCTTTGAGAAACTCTTATTGTTCTCTCAGCATCCGCATCAAATCGCCCATGACGAGAGCTGCGATAACGCAGGTTACTTAAGAAGTCTAATAGATCTTGTCGTGCTTTTATCATACGTCTTAGAAGTCTTTCACTGTCTACTATCTTGAGAGTCTCCTCCCTCTCTGCGTGCCTTTGTGCAGCAAATTCCTCTCTCTCCATGTGTGTCAAAGGAGAACCTTGTCGAATTCTGGCCTCTCTCTGTGCTCCTTGGTCAGCAATCCATTCTTTGAGATTGTTAATTCCGAACTCCACGTCTTCGACAATGCCAAGGACATCATGGACTACAATGCAAGAAAGAAGAGAGTGTATGCGGAAGAACTAAAATAGAAGAATACTTGGTTATCAAGATGGATGAAAGAAGACTCTGAGAGCGTTTGCGGAAGGACTAGGATAGAAGAATACAAGAAGAATACAAGTTAATGAGAAGCACTAGGATGCAAGAAAGAAGAGAGTGTCTGCGGAAGAACTAGGATAGAAGAATACTTGGTTATCAGGATGGATGAAAGAAGACTCTGAGAGTGTTTGCGGAAGGACTAGGATAGAAGAATACAAGTTAATGAGAAGCACTAGGATGGATGAAAGAAGAGAGTGTTTGTGGAAGAACTAGGATAGAAGAATACTTGGTTATCAGGATGGATGAAAGAAGACTCTGAGAGTGTTTGCGGAAGGACTAGGATAGAAGAATACAAGTTACTCAGAAGGACTAGGATGTAAGAAATAAGAGAGTGTTTGTGGAAGGACTAGGATGGAAGAATACAAGTGCACTAAGGCACGATGTGTTCACTACGATAAGGATAAGGGTTGGAATAAAGTGAGTGGCACGATGTGTTCACTATGATAAGGGTTGGAATAAAGCGAGTGGAGATTGAATGCTCTACTTTAAGTGAGTGGAGATGATAAGGATAAGGGTTGGAATAAAGTGAGAGAAGCATTGCGAATGCTCTACTTTAAGTGAGTGGAGACTGTCCAACTGAATAAAATTCTCATCACACAAGGATTTATTTCCAAATAATCACATCATCACACATTCCTATCATAAAATTGTGTGCATGAAGAAATATATTACAAATATTACATCATCACATATTCATATCAAAATTCTCATCACACAAGGATTTATTTTGAAATAATCACATCATCACACATTCATATCATAAAATTGTGTGCATGAAATAAATATATTACAAATATTACATCATCACATATTCATATCAGAATTCTCATCACACAAGGATTTATTTCCAAATAATCACATCATCACACATTCATATCATAAAATTGTGTGCATAAAGAAATTATATAAATATCATGATTATGCCACTTAAGTAATAAGTCACAAATTGGTGTATAATCAACAAAAACTACAAACACAACATCATACATGCATCACAACTCTTGTGATGCTTCTAGTGGAGACTCTGGCAACTCTTCGGATGCTTCCAATGGAGGCTGTGGTGCTGTAGATGTACACTCGGTCTCTACTTCTTTTGTAGTATGTAGTGCTTTTGGAGTAGACTCAGTATCCTCTTCCTTAAATGCAAGCGGAGGCGGTGGCAACTCTTCTGATGCTTCCAGTGGAGGCTGTGGTGCTGTAGGTGTACATTGGGTCTCTACTTCTTCTGTAGTATGCAGTGCTTTCATAGTAGACTCAGTCTCCTCTTCCTTAAAGGGAAGCTCTGGTATTGCTTCAGTTGCACGTTGTATTCTAATGGCAGCAATTAGGTCTCGAATGATTTCAGCCCTAAACAATTGTATATCCTCCTCTGAATATTTGAGCTCCAAAGAGTCTTCCGATGAGATCTGTGGCTTAAGTGAGAAAATTTCTTTGAAAATCAACATGCAGTTGTAGGCAACTCTCCACCCACAACTATGCCCATCTTCCTGCTCTAATACTAAACGCTTTTGGAAGTCTACCGAGTCTTTGTACTGTCCTGTTTCTCTGATAGCAGATACCAACTTCTCAATCGACCTGCTCATCGTGACATATTAAAAAAACTTAGTGTATCTATCACATAAGGTACATAATATAGAAGTAACAACAGATTAATAGAATACTTACGTTTGCACTGAGCCATGAAAGCCTGCAATCGAGTTAACAAACCAACAATAGTTGTCTTCAAGGTTCCAAACCACCAGACTCCAATGTTCCCTACACGAATAATTAAGAACCATTATTATTTAACACAATGTTGCCAGTATAAGATGAAAATAAAGGTTGCCATGATACTTACATCTCATGATATGCCATAAATAGGACTCGCACGCCATGTAAATGTAAAGGCTGTAATAATTTACAAACATCGGCTATTGTCTTTCTGCTATCGCTAAGTATAGGAGAAAGGAGGGAATCCAACATATACGCACGATTTTGTACGACTCTACCAAATCGTGAGATAACTATACTGCACCAACAAATAAATGAATATTAGCTTATTAGATTTAATCAAAATAAATGAATATTAGCTTATTAGCTTATTAGATTAAATCAAAATATTGAATTATCAAGTAGAGAAAAAGTTTGTATCAAACCTGAGAATGGCCATCATAATGTTGTTATTGACCTCATTTGAAGCTCTAGAGAGAATTGAAATCTCTTCTCCCCCAAATTCAAGATACTGAGGTCTATGTTGAATCATAACCCTAACATTAAAAGAGCTTCCCAATTCTTTTAATGAAGCCATGTTTGTAGAATTGAGGTCATCTATCCTCTTTGACTCTTTGATGGCATTCATTTCGCAATCAATGATTGCTCGAATGGTACATGTTATAAATGCATAGAGATGCAAATCCGTATATGTTGATAGTGTGGTGTCATTTTGCATCTCAAAAATTTGACCAAGTACCAAAAAGCAATTGTAGCCCACCCTCCATCCACAATTATAGATGTGGCTATTATCTTGATGTGATACCTGACATGTTATATACTCTATTTGTTTAAGTCACATTGCCACATTACTATGTCGATAGCATCTACTAATTTTTGAGCTGATCTGCATATCAAAACATATAACAACAGTGAATATGTGCATTGCATATCAATCTACATGTCAAGAAGTGACAACAAGTGTAGTCTATACTTACTCTAACACATTGCCATGGACGGATGTCATTGAGTTTGCAAAGAAGCACTTCTTCGCAAGGATGTCCACGACTACCAGACTCCAATGTGAGCTGCATTATCAATAAAGAATAATTACTATGTTTGAGACAATTCTAGCAATGCAATAGAAAAAACAAGTAGGGTTTGATGCTTACTTCTCATAATATGCTGTAAAAATAACTCGTGCGTCATTCATAGGAATGTGCTTCAACCACTTGCAAACATTCTCTATGGTTTCTTCTTTGTTGCTAAGCACTTCCGAAATACGAGGATCGAGCATATATGAAACGCTTTGTATATTTTGCGGAAAATTTGCTATAACATTACTATATTAAAAAAAAAAGTATTAGCTTCTTGGGTTTAATCAAAATAAGCAAAGTATAAAGCCAAGGAAAAGGATGCATCAAACCTGAGGATGGTTGTAATGACTTTGACATTAACCTCATTCTTAGGATTCAAGAGGATTGAAATCTCTTCTTCACCAAATTCAAAAAAATGAGGTTGTTGTCGAATTAACAACATAGCAGTGAATGAACTTCCAATCTGCTCCAATAGATTCATATTTTTATGACTCATCTTATTGAGGGAGTAGTCTACATCGTATTCTTCTTCACTTGCTATGTCCTCCACATCCTCCTTCTGCCATAAAAATATAAAAAAGTTATGCGATGTACACATCCCAAATAAAGGCTTAAACAAGCAGATAAGGTTTCATACATGCTTTCATTAGTGTAAGTCTCTCCTCTGCTTGGAGCAAAAATTTAAAAAGGTTTCATACACGCTTTCATTAGAGTGAGTCTCTCCTTCTCTTGGATGAAAAATTTAAAAAGTTATGAGATTTACACATCCCAAATAAAAATAATGGTTTAAATAATCATAGAAGTATAAAGATAGCATGCTTTCATTAGACAAGTTATGAGATTTACACATCCCAAATAAAATTAATGGTTTAAATAATTATAAAAGTATAAAGATAGCATGCTTTCATTAAACTGATTCTCTTCTCCTTTTGGAAGAAAATATAAAAAAGTTATGAGATTTATACATCATCCCAATTAAAGGCTGGAACAAGTATACAAGTATAAAGATAAGGTTTTATACATGCTGCAATGTAGTCATATTTTCATGTTGTTTCCCAATGGTAGTAATTAGATGCTGAATACTCTCAGCCCGAAATGCTAGCAGATCAGCTTCTGTATATGATTCCATTTTGACTGGTAACTCCAAATAAAAAATCTCTCTAAGAAACAACATGCAGTTGTAGGCGACTCTCCACCCACAGCTGTGTCCATCTTTTTGCTCCATTGGCAGACGTCTTTTGAATTCTACTTGATCTTGTTGCTCCGTGGTTGTTCTGACAGCAGATACTAGCCGATATGCAGCACTGTCCAGCATGACATATGAAATATATTAATATGTCATGATCATAAGATACAAAATAAGAAAGTATCAAAAATATTAAGAGAATAATTACCTTGGGGAGTTGGCATGATAGCCTTCTATTGAATTCACAAACCATAAATGGTTGAGTTCAAGGTCCCAGAAGATCAGACTCCAATGTGAGCTACATGACCAGAATAAAAATGATTATTGTTTTACACAAACTTGCCAAAGAAATAGTAAAAATAAGGTTAGAGTTGATACTTACGCCTCATGATAAGGCATTAAGATGACTCGCACCCCATCTAAATTCAAAGGGCTTAACCAGGTACAAACATCTTCTATAGTCTTTTGAGGAGAGCTAAGAATAGAAGAAAGGAGAGCATCGAGCATGTAGACACGATGCTGCACTGTACTAGGAAGTTGAGAAATAACTACACTGCACCAAGAAATAAACAAACATTAGCTCATAGAATTGATTTGCATTCTGCACTAGGAAACTGATATATAACTGAATTGTGAATAAATAAACAAATGTTAGCTTATTGAAGTAGCAATAAATAAATAAACATTACCTGAGAATGGCCAAGATAACATTGTCATTAACCTCTTTTAAAGGATTGGAGAGGATTGAAACCTCCTCTCTACCAAAGCTTAAATACTGAGGTTCTCGTTTCAAAACGATCTTAACTTGAAATGAGCTCTCCATTTTATCTAATGCAGCTAAATTTGATTTTTCAATCAAATTTAGAGGTGGTTGCATTGTTGAAGTAGGAGGGAGTGCCTCCGTATTGACTTCATCCATTTCTTCTCCCTCTATTGCCTATAAACAAATATGAGAGATTAGATTCATTATCTTTAAATTTAAATCTTATTTAAAAAAGTGTATTTAGTTGAGAAATAGAGAGTTCATACCGCTAAGTATTGTCGTAGTGGCCTTTTTTCATAACCCTACGAGCCATAATTATCAAAGAGGGCATCATCATATTTGTCTTCATCCACCAACCTCTCTGTGAATGGGTCATGTAAGTCCATCTTTTCATCATCAACAACTGGGACATTATGATCTTCAAGGTAATCATCCATGTCATCGGTGTCCTTGTGGTCTATCTCTTTTTAAAAACCTATGGTTAGATCTGCTTGAAGCTGGAAATAGGCCATGAAATGCTTATTTTTAATAATATTGGTGGAGTTGCCTTTTCTTAGGAGATCCTCAAATAAATATCCCATCCTGCACAAGGTGACCTCCCAGCCTGCCGGCAGCAAATTCTCCATCATGGTAAGCAAGAGACTCCCACTTTTTGCAGGACTTCCATAGTTGTTTTTTTGATAATGTATGGACCTGGGAATATCTTGCTCTTCTAGCATCAATCTCAAATTATTTGAATTCCCTCTTATGTTCTTTTGTAAGGAGTGATCAGGGTTGGGACTCCGCATACACAGAAAGAATGATTCAAGAGTTTGAATCGCTATGCCACATTCTCTCTTGCCTCTCTTTGCTGCATAAACACCACTATAGATCTTCAAATTTGATGAATATGCTCGCTCTAGAGTAACCTGCATGGCTTCTTTGTCTTTTTTATCAACAAATATGACAATGTTACAAATCGCCACTTTGCTAATGGTGGTATATACTATTCTATCAATGAAGTTATGGATATCATCGCTAGAAACTTCATTAATAAAGAATAGTTGTGGCTTATCCCATGCTGACTCATTCTTAAAGAAGTCATCTTCTGAGACTCCCCTGAAGTTGACAAGCTTTCCAGACTCTGCCGTAACCTCTACATTGAATTGAAAGCTTTGGTGCATATCTGTCGGCATTCTTATCTCGCTGATTAATCTTTCCACATATGCAACCACCTGTTGTGCGATCTCTTTTCTCATATAAGAGTTTACTATTTCCGACCCATCTTCATCCTTTTTAATCCACCTGTTTGCCCATAGCTTTACCTTGGGTGTTGACAAAGAAGCTATATGCTTCACCACATTATAGTCAATGTTACAATGAGTAAGTGGAATTTGTTTCTCTGACAGCAAATACTTGATGGCACTATGCACTGCATCACGCCTCACCTGTACATTGATGCATTCTTCCATGCAGTGGTCTTTGTCTTTTTTTCCAAAAACCCATTCTTTCTTTAAAATTTTTTGTGCTGCCATGGCCCGCATACTTATCAGGTAAGTACTTTACAGGCCTCCACATCCTTGCCGTCAACTCCTTCTTATCCATTACCTTTGACTTGCCGGAGATAAACAAAGGAGCTTCATAGGTCAGCTGTCCACGCTCACAAGCAATGCACGTTTCAAGCATCTCATTGAACACTTCAACAGGACGAAATATGATAGAAGTATAGTCGGCATATCTGTCCCTCACCACCTTGAGGCTTGTCATACTTTCTTCCCGCTCTTGTGTTCCCCTAGGCACAACTGCACTCAAAGAAGTATAAAAGTTTGTGAGTGTGTCGGCGTCTGCTTTTGTGACCTTTCGCTTCAAATCAGGATTTGGAGAACCAAATGTTGTCCATATCACCCTTGCCTTCTGTAAGACCTCTGATGTTGAGGATATCTTACGCTTTCCATGGACATAATGATTAAGTCTTTCGGACTCAATCAAATACTTAATCTCATGCTTGAATATACAGATCGTTGCAGGATAATAATGGAATGAGCTTATCTTTACAAATTGTTCTGGAGTGAGTCTTTTACCCTCCTTTGCTTCCCTTGTGATCTGATTACAAGCATAAGCCCAATGTTGACCATCAATGGGCTAGAATCTGCAATGAAGGAGAAATTCCTTCTTGACTTCCTTTAGCATATTCTCTCCTTGTGCCTCTTCGCCTTGTTCATGTGGAATATTTTTTAGAGTGTTTTTAAAGAATTGACTGAAGATCTCCTCGAAATGTGTAGGCCCTGTAAATGTTATTTGATCCAGAAAACTATTTTTGGTTGGACAAAACATTATTGGGCGCAAGACCACATTACTTGCCACAGGTTTCTTACCATCTCTCAAAGCCTCGTATATTTGCATTGCATAGGATATATCAAGGCTTCGGCTATTAGTAAACAGAGCTGCAGCTTCCACATCTTTGGCATTCACAAACCACGTCCTTTGACCCCAGATATATCCCACATCATCATCTGTAACTGCTTCATTAAGACACAGATTAAGATTTTTAATTGATGTGAGTTCATCTTGATCATCTTCAGCCTCGGATTCTGAGTCTTCTTCATCTTTCTCTTTTTTTGACTGTTTTTCATCCACATTATCTTTCTCTACAATGGGACGATGTCTTTTCTTACTGCTTGGAACTGTGGCTCTTGCAGTACTAGCCTTTTGCATTTCACGTCGTGGTTTGCTAGCAAGAGCTTCTAGCATAACTGCAGTGGATCGACCTTGATCTTCTTCAATTTTTGCTAATTCCCGTGCACTCAAGGCTTGTTTTTCATCATCCTTAGTTACATCCACCATTTCTGGCTCTAGAAGTTTGCGCTCATGTTCTACAGATTTGTGACAGTGTGCCTGTTCTTCTTGTCCCTGCATTGAAGTCTGAGCTTTTTGATCTCCTTCATGTGATGATTCTTGCATATGGAGAGCATATTTTGCATCCTGAAAGTATTCAAACATTATCTTTGCATGCATCCTTTTTGCCACCACACTAGGAAATTGCTCCCAAGTATATGAAAGAGTCTCCAATGCCCTTTGCAGCTCTGGAAACTTTGATGGTTGAGGAGGAGGCATCACAAAGGTCTTTGCGTCTCTCCTTGACACAATAAAATGCATACCGCCAACTTCAGGATCTGAACTCTTTGTTAAAATATCCACAAAGGTGTCTTTTCGCTGAATTATTATGCCTACTACAAGGCTTGAAGTCATATCTTTTTTGAAGAAAGTAGCATCCCATGGATCTTCAACACCATTGAACTCCCTTTTTGACATAAGTAGAAAGAGTCTCTTTTCCTTTTGATGAAGAAACCAAGCTCTTCTACCCATGTGATATCGAGTCCACCTACCAAAGCCATTGGGGCTATATTCCTTTCCTTTGAAATTCAAAGTGACATCAGAAACCCATTCTCTGATCTCAGAGTCATCTAGCATAGCCATCACATTAGCTGATTGCTCCATAATCCTACAAGAAAAGATAATGAAGAATTTAGATACATACAAGTAAAGTACAATATACAACCCTTGATACAATAAATGTGGAAAATAGCCCAAAAGGCTTTACAAGGCTTCATATGGCAATAAATGTGGGAAATAGCCTAAAAGGCTTTACAAGGCTTAAATATTTGTACAAATGTAAAAAAACTAGCCAATAAAGCTTTACAAGTAATATAAAATGTCGTCTAGTGATAAAGCTTCAATCTTCGTGAAGATTCATGTAATCTGTCCATCCATTGATATCTGAGCACTGATACCCAACTGGTGCAATCTATCCACTAAAAACTGTTCCACTGATATCCACTTATGCAGCCCACATGATATCCACTTATGCATCCCACTGATACTCGTTAATTAGTGAATGGTCGAGATGGTCGGGTTTATTACAAGGCGCTTCATATGACAATAAATGTAAAAAATAGCATAAAAGGCTTTACAAGGATTTTTATGATAATAAATGAGCTTAAATATTTATACAAATGCAATAAAAATAACCAATAATCATCAAGCTCCAATATGTCCCATGACATGTAATCTGTCCACTGATATATGCAATCTGTCCACTGATATCTGCTCATGCAATCTGTCCACTGATATCTGCTCATGCAATCTGCCCACTGATAAACTTCTTGGTAAATGGTATAAGGTCTTATTTAATAGCATGTTATGAGTGTTAAACCGCATGTGAGCGAAGGGACTGACAACGATTAGGAACTAGTTAGAAAAATTTGAGCATGGCTTCGATTGGCAACTTGGAGAATTGTCTCTCCTCTAAGGCAATCTAATCTATGCTAAACTATGCTAAACCAACTGTCGAAGCGAAGAAAAGCAATAAATAATTTCTTTTTCTGTGTTCATTTTAATGTGCTGGGGTTTAAGAGGCTTAAATATGCAAAAGAAGGGGTTGTGATGTAGAGGCTAAACCTGCATGTGATATAAATAAAGAACAAGTATCTAAAGAAAAGTTAACATTTTTCAATTTAAAAGATGAATATATATAAAAACATTATCTCACCTTCAAAACAAACCATAAATTCACTCTTTTATAAATTTTTAAAAGTATAATATAAAAGATGTAAATATATAAAACTCTCTTTACTTTCTCTCTCTCTCTCTCTCTCTCTCTACTCCTAAATCTCTTTGTAGCCATAGTCAAGACACCTCATTCTCTCTCTTAATCTCTCTCTCTCTCTCTCTATAACTCTTAAGTATTTTTCATTCCTCTCTCTCTCTCCCTCTCTCTCCCTCTCTCTCTTTCTCTCTCCCTCTCTCTCTTTCTCTCTCTCTCCCTCTCTCTCCCTACTCTCTCCCTCCCTCAAGCAGCCACGGTCCCCAAGAGACCCGCTTCTCTCTCTTAATCTCTCTCCCCCTCTCTCCTCTCTCTTTCTTTCCCTCCCTACTCTTCTCTCTCATTTAAAAATATAATATAAAAGATGTAAATATATAAAACTCTCTTTACTTTCTCTCTCTCTCTCTCTCTCCTCCTAAATCTCCTTGTAGCCATAGTCAAGACACCTCATTCTCTCTCTTAATCTCTCTCTCTCTCTCTTTGACAACTCTTAAGTATTTTTCTCTCTATCCTCATCCCACTTATTCTCTCTCTCCCTCTCCCTCCCTCTAGCACAGAAGTTTCATTCCTCTCTCTCTCTCTCTCTCTCTCTCCCTCTCTCTCTTTTTCTCTCTCTCTCTCTCTCTCTCTCCCTAAGTCTCCCTCTTCTCTTCTCTCTCTCTCTCTCTTTTCCTCTCTCCTCTCGCCACGTTTCATTCCCATAAACATCTCTCTCTCTCTCTCCCTCTCTCTCTTTCTCTCTCTCCCTCTCTCTCTTTCTCTCTCCCTCTCTCTCCCTACTCTCTCCCTCCCTCAAGTAGCCACGGCCCCCAAGAGACCCGCTTCTCTCTCTTAATCTCTCTCCCCCTCTCTCCTCTCTCTTTACCCGCTTCTCTCTCTTAATCTCTCTCCGCCTCTCTCCTCTCTCTTTCTTTCCCTCCCTACTCTTCTCTCTCATTTAAGGAGCCCCTCTTCTCTGTGTGAATCTCTCTCTCTCTCTCTCCCTCTCTCCCTCTCCTCTCTCATTTAAGGAGCCCCTCTTCTCTCTCTTAATTTCTCTCTTTCCCTCCCTCCCTATTCTCCCATTTCTCAAATTTACAAACTCAAATATAAATAAAAAACTAATTAAAATAGAACTCAAAAACTCAAATAAGAAACTAATTTAAAAAGAATTGTAATGCCTTCTAAAAGACCACCCTCCTCAAAAACTTTAAGAATAAACTAATTGAAAAAGAATTATAAGTAAAGAAAAAGAATTACAATACGAATTTTAAGAAATAGAACTCAAAAACCTTAACAAGAAACTAATTGAAAAGAATTGTAAGTAAAGAAATAGAATTACAAGACGAATAAAAAAGAATGCAAGTACCTGGAAAAAGTGAAAAAAGTAAGGCTCGGCTTATCTTTTCTCTTCCGCTCTTGGTTGCTTCAATGAAATGAGGAGAGAGTTAAAACTAGTCCACTCCTATGCATAAATTTGAATTTTCAAAAAAGAGAGGGAAATTTGAATTCATTATAAATTTGAATTCAAATTTGTGTTCAACATTCTTCTTATACTTTCTTCTCATACGTTCCTTTTGAATTCAAATTTATGTTCAACATTCTTCTTGATACTTTCTTCAACATTCTTCTCGATTCTCGTAAGTCCTTTTCATTCTCGTAAGTCCTTTTCATTCTTCTCGTAAGTCAAATCTTATTTTTCGTTCTTGCTCGTGATAGTAAGTCAAATCCTCCTCTCCCATCTCTCTCCTTCTGCTCCCTCCTCTCCTCTCCCTCTCTCTCTCTCCTCTCTCTCCTTCCTCTCCTCTCCTTCCCTCCATCCATCCCTCGACCCAATCCTCTCCTCCAACCTCCTTCCCTCCCCTCCCTCCGCCGCCAAAACTCCTCCCTCGACCCTCCCTTCCCCTCGCCCCCCCTCCTTCCCCAAAGTCCCCCTCCCCCTCCCCCCTCCCCCTCCCCTCCCGCTACCCTTCCCCCTCTCCCGTCGCCTAACCTCTTCCTCCCCTACCCCTTTTTCCCCCTACCCCCTTTTAACCTTCCCCCCTTTTCCCCACCCCACTTGGCGACCCCCCCAACCCTTCCACCCTCTTCCCCACTCTCCCTTTGGCCCCCTCTCATCAACCCTCCCTCCCTCCTTGGCGACACCCCCCTCCTCTCACCCAGCCCCCCCTCCGCAACCCCTCCCTGGGGTTGGCGGCCGCGGCCGCTAGCCCCCCCCCCCTCCTCTCACCCATCCCCCCCCCTCTTCACCCTCCCTGGGCTGGCGGCCGCGGCCGCCAGCCCCCCCCCTCCTCTCACCCAGCCCCCCCCTCTTCACCCTCCCCCCCCCCTTCGCAACCCACCCATCCCCCCCCCTTCACCCTCCCTGGCTGGCGGCCGGGGCCGCCAGCCCCCCCCCTCCTCTCACCCATCCCCCCCCCCTCTCCTCTCACCCAGCCCCTTCGCAACCCACCCAGCCCCCTCTCCTCTCTCCCTGGGCTGGCGGCCGCGGTCGCCAGCCCCCCCCCCCCCCTCCTCTCACCCATCCCCCCCCCTCTTCACCCTCCCTGGGCTGGCGGCCGCGGCCGCCAGCCCCCCCCCTCCTCTCACCCAGCCCCCCCCTCTCCTCTCACCTAGCCCCCCCCTCTTCTCTCACCCACCAGCCCCCCCCCTCTCCTCTCACCCAGCCCCTTCGCAACCCACCCAGCCCCCTCTCCTCTCTCCCTGGGCTGGCGGCCGCGGTCGCTAGCCCCCCCCCCTCCTCTCACCCAGCCCCCCCCTCTTCACCCTCCCCCCCCCCTTCGCAACCCACCCATCCCCCCCCCTTCACCCTCCCTGGCTGGCGGCTGCGGCCGCCAGCCCCCCCCCTCCTCTCACCCAGCCCCCCCCTCGCCGCGCCCCCCCCCCCTCCCCCTCTCAGCCGCTCCCCCCTCCTCTCAGCCGCTCCCCCACCTCTTCACCCTCACCCCCCCTCCCCCCCCTCAGCCGCTCCCCCACCCTCCCGGGCTGGCGGCCGCGGTCGCTAGCCCCCCCTCTTCACCCTCCCCCCCCCTCCCCCCCTCAGCCGCGCCCCCCCCTCCCCCTCTCAGCCGCGCCCCCCCCCTCCCCCTCTCAGCCGCTCCCCCCTCCTCTCAGCCGCCCTCCCCACCCCCCTCTCAGCCGCACCCCCCTCTCAGCCGCGCCCCCCCCTCCCCCTCTCATCCGCTCCCCCCTCCTCTCAGCCGCCCTCCCCACCCCCCTCTCAGCCGCCAGCCCCCCTCCCACCCGCTTCCCTCCCACCCGCCACGCCAGCCTCCCCTCCCACCCACCTCCCTCTTCGCCCCTTCCTCCCCTCCCTTCCTCCTCCCTCCCCTCCCACCCTCTTCCTCCCCTCCCTTCCTCCTCCCTCGCCTCCCTCTCCTCCCCTGAACCTTTCTCTCTCTAGTTTCTCTCTCTTCAAATTTTAAAAAAGAAACTAGAAAAAAAAGTTTGCAAGTACCTGGAAACAGTTTGTAAGTTTGCTCTTTCTTGCTTTCTTGCTCTTCCTTCCTTGCTCTCTTGATCGTCCTTGCTTTCTTGCTTGAATGAAATGAGGGGAGGATGAATGAATGAAGGAAGACTATATATAAGAAAAATTAGGTTTTCCTCCTCCTCTCCTATTGGCTTTCCATTCCTCCCCTCTCTCCTATTGGCTTTTCATTTATCTCCTCTCCCATTGGCTCCCATTACTCCCCCTCTCCTATTGAACCCCCATCCCTCATCCATTAGCCCTCCTCCCATCCATCCATTTCTTCTTCCTCCCCATTGCCACCACTCCCATCCCACATTTCCACCACGTCCCATACTCCTCCCATTTTCCAAAATCCCATATTTCCCCATCTCACCCTCCTCTTTTTCATCCCCTATTAACTTCCTCACTCATTTCACTCCCTTATTAGCCTACTCCTCTATTACCTTCCCCTCTCCCATTCCATTCTTCCCTCCCCACTCTCACTTCCACTTCCCATTACTCACTTGCCATTTAAAAACTATTAATATATTATTATACTATTTTTTATACTTATTATCATACACCCTTATTACTTCCCTATCCTATTCCACTCCTCCCTCCTCATTCCCACTTCCACTTCCCATTACTCACTTGCTATACACATTTGCAAACTATTAATATATTATTACATGATTTTTTATACTATTTGTAAACTTACATATGGGCAAAATCACAGGTGTCAAAGCGATCCTATTGTGGTCATACAACAACTGTGCTTTTATTCAAGGGCATATTTATCCTCATCAACAAGCTTATTTACTCAAGGTATGAAGTGCATAATTTGTGCACTAGGTGTTTACTTTGTGCCAAAATTGTTTGCCACACACACACACACATATACATATACCGAGAATTTTCTAATATTATCGCATCTACATTTCTCCAATGGGCACAAAACTTTGTACACTCCTCAACCTAGGTCTTATTGACTTGCATACAAAGTGGTGCACCCATCTCATAAGTACTTGTTCGGATAACACACCTCCTATGTATTTTATGACGATTGTGCATAACACTAGCAACAAAATGGTGTATCATGTGAGACAGACTATGCAAAGCATATCCAATGGACACAAGAATTTACACGTTCCTCAACCTAGGCAGTATTGACTTGTGTGCAAAGTGGCATCCCCATCCGATAAGTACTTGTTTGAAAAATACACCTACGATCGTGTTTTTTGACGATTGTGCATGACACTAAGGCAACAATGGTGTTTTATGCTTGATCGACAATGCAAAGCATATCCGATGGGCACAATACTTTGCACACACCTTCAACTAGGTAGAATCGACTTACATGCAAAGTGGCATGCCCATCCCATAAGTGCTTGATCCTATAACATACCTAGAAACGTGTTTTTTGACGGATGTGCATGACACTAGAGTAAAAATAGTATTTAATGCTCGATCGACCATGCAAAGGATATCCGATGGGCACAAAACTTTTCGTATGCCTCAACCTAGGTGGTATTGAAATGTTCTCAATGAGGCACACCCATCCGATAAGTACTTGGTCAAATAACACACCTAATGGCATGTTTTTTTGCGAATGTGCATGTCATTAGGAAAAAAATGATGTATAATGCGTGATCGACCATGCAAATCATATCCGATGGTGACAATACTTTGCACGCACCTCAACGTAGTTAAAAAGGACTTGTGTGCAAAGTGGAGCCCCCATATGATAAATATTTATTTGAATAACACACCTATGGCCGTGTTTTTATATGGTTGTGCATGACACTAAGGCAAAAACAGTGTGTTATGCTTGATCGACAATGCAAAGAATATCCGATGGGCACGATACTTTGCACACACCTTCAACTAGGTGGAATTGACTTACATGCAAAGTGGCACGCCCATCGCATAAGTGCTTGATCAGATAACACACCTAGCAGTGTGTTTTTTTACGAATGTGCATGGCACTAAGGCAAAAATGGAATTTAATGCTCGATCGACCATGCAAAGCATATCCGATGGGCACGATACTTTGCACACACCTTCAACTAGGTGGAATTGACTTACATGCAAAGTGGCATTCCCATCGCATAAGTGCTTGATCGGATAATACACGGCACTAAGGCAAAAATGGTATTTAATGCTCGATCGACCATGCAAAGCATATCCGATGGGCATAATACTTTTCCTATACCTCAACCTAGTTGTTATTAAAATGTTGTCAAAGAGGCACATCCATCCGATAAGTACTTGGTCAGATAACATACCCAAGGGCGTGTTTTTTTGCAGATGTGCATACCACTAGGAAAAAAACGGTGTATAATGCGTGATCGACCATGCAAATCATATCCGATGGTGGCAATACTTTGCACGCACCTCAATGTAGTTAAAACGGACTTGCGTGCAAAGTGGAGCCCCCATCTGATAAGTACTTATTTAACACACCTATGGCCGTGTTTTTATATGGTTGTGCATGACACTAAGGCAAAAACGGTGTGTTATGCTTGATCAACCATGCAAATCATATCCGAACGTGACAATACTTTGCACACACCTCAACCTAGTTGAAACGGACTTGCGTGCAAACTAGAGCCCCCATCCGATAAGTACTAGTTTGAATAACACATCTAGGACTGCGTTTTTTTACGAATGTGCATGACACTAAGATAAAAATGGTGTTTTATGCTTGATCGACAATGCAAATCATATCCGATGGGCACAATACTTTGCACACACCTTCAACTAGGTAGAATTGACTTACATGCAAAGTGGCACGCCCATCCCATAAGTGCTTGATCAGATAACATACCTAGCAGCGTGTTTTGACGGATGTGCATGACACTAGAGTAAAAATAGAATTTAATGCTCGATCAACCATGCAAAGGATATCTGATGGGCACAAAACTTTTCGTACGCCTCAACCTAGGTGGTATTGAAATGTTCTCAATGAGGCATACCCATCCGATAAGTACTTGGTCAGATAACACCTAATGGCGTGTTTTTTTGCGAATGTGCATATCATTAGGGAAAAAATGATGTATAATGCATGATCGACCATGTAAATCATATCCAATGGTGACAATACTTTGCACGCACCTCAACGTAGTTAAAACGGACTTGCGTGCAAAGTGGAGGCCCCATCTAATAAGTATTTATTTGAATAACACACCTATGGCCGTGTTTTTATATGGTTGTGCATGACACTAAGGCAAAAACAATGTGTTATGCTTGATCGACAATGCAAAGCATATTGGATGGGCACGATACTTTGCACACACCGTAAACTAGGTGGAATTGACTTACATGCAAAGTGGCACGCCCATCGCATAAGTGCTTGATCAGATAACACACCTAGCGGCGTGTTTTTTTACGAATGTGCATGGCACTAAGGCAAAAATGGAATTTAATGCTCGATCGACCATGCAAAGCATATCCGATGGGCACGATACTTTGCACACACCTTCAACTAGGTGGAATTGACTTACATGCAAAGTGGCATTCCCATCGCATAAGTGCTTGATCGGATAACACACCTAGCAGCGTGTTTTTTTACGGATGTGCATGGCACTAAGGCAAAAATGGTATTTAATGCTCGATCGACCATGCAAAGCATATCCGATGGGCATAATACTTTTCCTATACCTCAACCTAGTTGTTATTAAAATGTTGTCAAAGAGGCACATCCATCCGATAAGTACTTGGTAAGATAACATACCCAAGGGCGTGTTTTTTTGCGGATGTGCATACCACTAGGGAAAAAATGGTGTATAATGCATGATCGACCATGCAAATCATATCCGATGGTGACAATACTTTGCACGCACCTCAATGTAGTTAAAACGGACTTGCGTGCAAAGTGGTGCCCCCATCTGATAAGTACTTATTTGAATAACACACCTATGGCCGTGTTTTGAAATGGTTGTGCATGACACTAAGGCAAAAACGGTGTGTTATGCTTGATCAACCATGCAAATCATATCCGAAGGTGACAATACTTCGCACACACCTCAACCTAGTTGAAAAGGACTTGCGTGAAAACTAGAGCCCCCATCCGATAAGTACTAGTTTGAATAACACATCTAGGACTGCGTTTTTTTACGAATGTGCATGACACTAAGACAAAAACGGTGTTTTATGCTTGATCGACAATGCAAAGCATATCCGATGGGCACAATACTTTGCACACAACTTCAACTAGGTAGAATTGACTTACATGCAAAGTGGCACGCCCATCCCATAAGTGCTCGATCGGATAACATACCTAGCAGCGTGTTTTGACGGATGTGCATGACACTAGAGTAAAAATAGAATTTAATGCTCGCTCGACCATGCAAAGGATATCTGATGGGCACAAAACTTTTCGTACGCCTCAACCTAGGTGGTATTGAAATGTTCTCAATGAGGCACACCCATCCGATAAGTACTTGGTCAGATAACACCTAATGGCGTGTTTTTTTGCGAATGTGCATATCATTAGGGAAAAAATGATGTATAATGCATGATCGACCATGTAAATCATATCCGATGGTGACAATACTTTGCACGCACCTCAACGTAGTTAAAACAGACTTGCGTGCAACGTGGAGGCCCCATCTGATAAGTATTTATTTGAATAATACACCTATGGCCGTGTTTTTATATGGTTGTGCATGACACTCAGGCAAAAACAGTGTGTTATGCTTGATCGACAATGCAAAGCATATCCGATGGGCACGATACTTTGCACACACCTTCAACTAGGTGGAATTGACTTACATCCAAAGTGGCACGCCCATCGCATAAGTGCTTGATCAGATAACACACCTAGCAACGTGTTTTTTTACGGATGTGCATGGCACTAAGGCAAAAATGGAATTTAATGCTCGATCGACCATGCAAAGCATATCCGATGGGCACGATACTTTGCACACACCTTCAACTAAGTGGAATTGACTTACATGCAAAGTGGCATTCCCATCGCATAAGTGCTTGATCGGATAACACACCTAGCAGCGTGTTTTTTTACGGATGTGCATGGCACTAAGGCAAAAATTGTATTTAATGCTCGATCGACCATGCAAAGCATATCCGATGGGCATAATACTTTACCTATACCTCAACTTAGGTCGTATTAAAATGTTGTTAAAGAGGCACACCCATCCGATAAGTACTTGGTCAGATAACATACCTAAGGGCGTGTTTTTTTGCGGATGTGCATACCACTAGGGAAAAAACGGTGTATAATGCGTGATCGACCATGCAAATCATATCCGATGGTGACAATACTTTGCACAAACCTCAAACTAGTTGAAATAGACTTGAGTGCAAACTGGAGCCCCCATCCGATAAGTACTAGTTTGAATAACATACCTAGGACCGTGTTTTTTCATGGTTGTGCATGACACCAAGGCAAAAACGGTGTTTTATGCTTGATCGACAATGCAAAGCATATCCGATGGGCACAATACTTTGCACACACCTTCAACTAGGTGGAATTAACTTACATGCAAAGTGGCACGCCCATCGCATAAGTGCTTGATCAGATAACACACCTAGCAGCGTGTTTTTTTTATGGATGTGCATGGCACTAAGGCAAAAATGGTATTTAATGCTCAATCAACCATGCAAAGCATATCTGATGGGCACAATACTTTGCACACACCTTTAACTAGGTGGAATTGACTTACATGCAAAGTGGCACGCCCATCCCATAAGTGCTTGATTGGATAACATACCTATCAGCGTGTTTTTTTACGGATGTGCATGACACTAGAGCAAAAATAGTATTTAATGGTCGATCGACCATGCAAAGCATATCCGATGGGCACAATACTTTGCACACACCTTCAACTAGGTGGAATTGACTTACATGAAAAGTGGCACGCCCATCGCATAAGTGCTTGATCAGATAACACACGTAGAAGTGTGTTTTTTTACCGATGTGCATGGCACTAAGGCAAAAATGGTATTTAATGCTCGATCGACCATGCAAAGCATATCCGATTGGCACGATACTTTGCACACACCTTCAACTAGGTGGAATTGACTTACATGCAAAGTGGCATTCCCATCGCATAAGTGTTTGATCGGATAACACACCTAGCAGCGTATTTTTTTACGGATGTGTATGGCACTAAGGCAAAAATGGTATTTAATGCTCGATCGACCATGCAAAGCATATCCAATGGGTATAATACTTTTCCTATACCTCAACTTAGGTCGTATTAAAATGTTGTCACAGAGGCACACCCATCCGATAAGTACTTGGTCAGATAACATACCTAAGGGCGTGTTTTTTTGCGGATGTGCATACCACTAGGGAAAAAACGGTGTATAATGCGTGATCAACCATGCAAATCATATCCGATGGTGATAATACTTTGCACACACCTCAAACTAGTGGAAAAGGACTTGCGTGCAAACTGGAGCCCCCATCCGATAAGTACTAGTTTGAATAATACACCTAGGACCGTGTTTTTTCATGGTTGTGCATGACACCAAGGCAAAAACGGTGTTTTATGCTTGATCGACAATGCAAAGCATAACCGATGGGCACAATACTTTGCACACACCTTCAACTAGGTAGAATCAACTTACATGCAAAGTGGCACGCCCATCCCATAAGTGCTTGATTGGATAACATACCTAGCAGCGTGTTTTTTGACGGATGTGCATGACACTAGAGTAAAAATAGTATTTAATACTCGATTGACCATGCAAAGGATATCTGATGGGCACAATACTTTGCACACACTTTCAACTAGGTGGAATTGACTTACATGCAAAGTGGAATTCCCATCGCATAAGTGCTTGATCGGATAACACACCTAGGAGCGTGTTTTTTTACGGATGTGCATGGCACTAAGGTAAAAATGGTATTTACTGCTCGATCCAGCATGCAAAGCATATCCGATGGGCATAATACTTTTCTCATACCTCAACCTAGGTGGTATTAAAATGTTGTCAAAGAGGCACACCCATCCGATAAGTACTTGGTCAGACAACATACCTAAGGGCGTGTTTTTTTGTGGATGTGCATACCACTAGGAAAAAAACGGTGTATAATGTGTGATCAACCATGCAAATCATATCTGATGGTGACAATACTTTGCACACACCTCAACCTAGTAGAAACAGACTTGTGTGCAAATTGGAGCCCTTATCCGATAAGTACTAGTTTGAATAATACACCTAGGACCGTGTTTTTTCATGGTTGTGCATGACACCAAGGCAAAAACGGTGTTTTATGCTTGATCGACAATGCAAAGCATATCCGATGGGCACAATACTTTGCACACACCTTCAACTAGGTGGAATCGACTTACATGCAAAGTGGCACGCCCATCCCATAAGTTCTTGATTGGATAACATACCTAGAAGCGTGTTTTTTGACGGATGTGCATGACACTAGAGCAAAAATAGTATTTAATGCTCAATCGACCATGCAAAGCATATCCGATGGGCACAAAACTTTTTGTACGCCTCAACCTAGGTGGTATTGAAATGTTCGCAATGAGGCACACCCATCCGATAAGTAATTGGTCAGATAACACACCTAGCAGCGTGTTTTTTTACGGATGTGCATGGCACTAAGGCAAAAATGGTATTTAATGCTTGATCCACCATGCAAAGCATATCCGATGGGCACGATACTTTGCACACACCTTCAACTAGGTGGAATAGACTTATATGCAAAGCGGCACACGCATCCCATAAGTGCTTGATTGGATTACATACCTAGCAACGTGTTTTTTGACGGATGTGCATGACACTAGAGCAAAAATAGTATTTAATGCTCGATCGACCATGCAAAGCATATCCGATGGGCACAAAACTTTTCGTACACCTTAACCTAAAATAATATTTTTATGTGAATATGACAGTGCCACAAAGTGAACTTTTGATTTGGGAAGAAACTTTTTAGAAAGTAAAATTTTGATTTGGAAAGGATATTTTCATAAAGTAAAGTTTTCATTTGGGAAGGATTTTTGGGCTTCGTCCAAAAACAACACAAAAAGTCCAAAATTAATGAAATAGGTGTTATCTTTAGTCTTCAGGAAGTATATCCATATCCTTCTACTGTAGTCATCGATCAGCGTCATGAAATAGTAGGAACCACCCAAAGCTTCTGTCTCCATCTTTTCGCAGAGGTCCATGTGAATGAGCTCTAGAGGAGCCTTTGCCCTACTGGCCTCTTTAGGAAAGGGCTGCCGATGCTGCTTGCCCATCATGCAAGCTTCACATACATCGAGCAGATCTGTAATTTTTGGTGGGTCTGCAATCATTCCACTTTTATGCATCTCCTTTAAAGAACTAAGGTTTAGATGACCAAACCTCTCATGCCATAGCTTAGTGTTCTTCACATCAGCTCGAGCACTGAAAGCTGAGAGTTCATAGATGTTGTTGCGCCGTGTACCTTTACCAATGACCTTCCCTTGAAGATCCAAAATCTGTGCACCATTTTTATCGAATTGAACTTTGAGGTCCCGATCCGTGATCGTAGAAATGGACAACAAGTTCCTCTTGATATCTAGCGCATAAAGAACATCGGACAACTGTTTTACAACTCCATCTGATTGAGAGCAATCGTTCGTTTTCCTTTTGCTGGATATTTTGCATCATTGCCGACTGCTACCAGGATGATGTCATTCCCTACTGGATGTAGAGAGGTATACCAATCCTTCCGACTGGTCATGTGGCATGATGCACCACTGTCAATGATCCAAGGTTCATCCGTAGGTACATGAACTGCCTCCATGCAAATCTCCTCAATTGCTACGAACAGCTCAACTGGTACTGCCTACGTGCTATTGCTGGACTCTTTCTTTACTCCATTTTTCTCATCTGCAATCTTCTTTCGGCACTCATTCTGCTTGTGCCCTGCCTTGTTGCAATAGAAGCACTTGATCTTCTTCTTTCTCTTTTTATCATCAGAATAAGATGGGTTCCCAGAGGCCTTACCCTTACCTTTCTTTGATCTAGCCGAGAAAGCCGAACAGTCCTCATCTTTTGACGCATCTCCTCCTCCAGAAGCATTGTGCTGAAATCCTCAAAGTTGAGGGGCGGATTTTTGTTTTTTGTATTCAATGATGTAACAAGACCGTCGTACTTTGGTGGGAGAATCTGTATGCACCTTCGTGCTAGATTTTTGTTGGTGATGGTGATGCCAATCGTAGTCATCTGATCGCATAGATTCTTCACCCTGGTGATGAAATTCTCTACCGCTTCAGACTCAAATAGTTTCTTGTTCGTGAGTTGAGTCTCCAGATTTTGAATCCGCATCTGATTCATGGTCTCGTACTGATTTTTCAAGACCGTCCATGCCTCCTCCACTGTGGTGACTATTGAGATATCGAGCTCCACTCGCGATATGCCAGGGTGACCGTTGTGTATTTATGTCACCGACTTGTTAGCTGGAGATGCGGTTGGTACACCGCCCACGAATAATAGCTGGATGACAGCTATCCTTATCTACTCTAGTTTGTGGCTCAGTTAGTATGCCACCTTAGTTAGTTGAGTTTGGTTTGAGACCCACATATAGGGTTCTTCTATTTGCTTTGTACTAGAGTTCTTTTGGCTTTCACAACTAAGAAGAGGAAAACTGTTTTCAGCCTCCACCTTTGTGTGTATTCCCCCATTGTGATTATGAGAAAGCCTCAAGTGAGACTCCTTCCCTCTCTCCCACTATCTTCACATGGTATCAGAGCCTTGTTCGTGGTAAGGAGCTCAAGAAAGCAAACCAAGTTCATAGTGTCCTGGTAAGAGGACAAGTGTTGCTTTCCTTTTTCGAGTTTGGGAGCAAATCTCTGCAGGTAGCACAGCCGGAAGTGCAAGAGTGCACTGTCTCAGATTGAGACGCCCTTCGCGGTGTGGCGAGAGGGAATTTCGGGGCCCGTTTTGGAGGCGGAAGTTCTCCACAGGCACTCAGAAAAAGGCCCTGTTTTTGCTGTGCGACCACTTCTCGGCTAGTCGGTGAAAAGTTGCCACAGAAATTGCATCGTATGCCTGTGTACAGAGATTTTGGGAGTTGCAGATTCATGCTTGTTGCCTGTTGATGCAAAATCGTCACTAGGAAGTGACTGTGTGGTAAAATACCACTTTTGTCAGTTTTGCAGATCTGCCCGTGTGAGGCAAAAGCTGTGTTTTTGCAGTGATAGAATATTTTGTAGTGTTTTGTAATGGCATCTGATTCCCTTTCACAGATTGTCACTGAAAAGCTTGACAAGAACAACTTCCAGGCATGGAAGTTTAGAATGACGAATTTCTTGATGGGAAAAGGCTACTGGGAGTTCATTACAGGAAACGAAGAAGAACCAGTTCTTCCTAATGTTCCCAATCAACAGGAAATGCAGGCATTTAAAGGATGGCATGAGAGAGCCAGAAAAGTTATGTACTGGCTGTCTATTAGTATTTCAGATTCAATGATTGTGCATATTCAGGATGCAAGTACGCCAAAGGTGGCATGGGATACTTTGGCTAAAATGTATAGCACAAATACGCAGGCCAGGAAAATGCAGCTCAAGCAGGAGCTACACAATGTGCAGAGAGAAAATATGAGCATCAATGACTACCACATGAAGGTGAAGAAAATTGCGGATGCACTTGCTTCCATTGGGTCGCCAGTTTATGATGACGATTTAGTTTCTGTGACCTTGAATGGTCTAGGAAAAGATTATGCATAGTTCCGGACATCCATTGCCGTCCGTGAAAAATTTCCTGATTTTGAGGAGTTGATTGCTCTTCTAATTTCTAAAGAGCAGAGAAATGGTGGTGCATCTTCTTCAGTAGGAACTTCAAAAGAAACTGTCTTCTACTCAAATGCTGGCAGAGGTAGAGGCAGAGGTAGAGGAGGCCGATCTGCAGGCCATGGTAGAAATCAGAATATGCAGCAAATGCAAGAAAACCAGTCCTATGCAGGAGGACGTGGTAACTCTAGAGGCAGGGGGAGCCAAAGAGGTCATGGTGGATGGCAGAGAGGCCAAAATGCAAACAGCAATGTTGAATGCTACTACTGTGGTAAAATGGGGCATATGGCTAAAGACTGCTACAAAAAGCAGAATGACATTATGAATGGAAAATTGCAGCAAGGCAATTATGCATCCTCTAGTAGACAGGGTGATGACAGAAATGAGCATTTGTTTATGGTGCAACATATGACAAATTCTGTGACAAGTGCAGAAGAAAGCAATGATGTGTGGTATGTTGACTCAGGTGCGTCAAACCACATGACAGGTCATGCTGAATGGATGCAGGATGCAAGGAAAATGGAAAAACCAGGATTTGTGGAGACTGGTGATGATACTGCACATCCTATTGTGCAGATTGGCAAAAATCCTTTGTCTATGCAGGATGGGAAAAAGAAATACTTGTCTGATGTATTTCATGTCCCGAACATCACCAAGAACCTGGTTTCTATTGGTCAGATGGTTGAGCAGGGCTTGCAGGTCAGATTTAATCCTCATGGATACTTTGTTGAGGATATGAAAAATAATGGTCGCTTGATAGCAAAAGGAAAGAAGAAGGGCAGGATGTTTACGTTGGATGTGGACATGCCTGAATTGAGAAAGTAATGTTTGCACATGGGACCGGTGTAGTTGCAGATATTGATATCTGGCACAAACGCATTGGTTATGTTAATATACAGCGACTTAAATCAATGCAGGCCCAAAATATTGTTGCAGGATTGCCTAAATTCAAGGTTGCAGAAATGCACAAGGTTTGTGAAGCCTGTCAATTTGGGAAACAGGCAAGGAAACCATTTCCTAAGCATGTTCAAGAGAGTAAAAAGCCATTGGAATTAATCCACTCTGATGTGTGGACTACTAAAGCTGCATCTATTGCAGGCTGTCACTATTTTGTCACATTTATTGATGACTTCAGCAGAAAACTTTGGGTGTATTTTATGAAAAAGAAAAGTGAAGTGTTTGGGCACTTCAAAGCTTTTAAAGCTATGGTTGAAAAAGAAACAGGCCTGCAAATAAAATGCCTAAGGTCAGATGGAGGGGGAGAGTACCTCTCAAATGAGTTTGCAAGGTTCTTGTATAAAGCAGCAATATTCATGCAGTCATACCCCACAGCAAAATGGAATTGCAGAAAGGAAAAACAGGCATATTGGAGAGGTATCTCAGGCTATGCTAAATGAAAAAGATCTACCAAATTATTATTGGGCTGAAGCAGTTGCTACAGTAGTTTATATAATGAACAGGACTCCCACTGCAGCAATACATGGCATGACGCCAGAGGAGATGTATACTGGTAGGAAACCAGATATTTCTCATTTGAAAATTTTTGGTTGCATTGCCTATGTCCATGTGCCAGATGAGTTGAGGTCCAAGTTGGATCCAAAAGCTGAGAAGTGTGTCTTTATTGGTTATTCTCTGCAGCAGAAAGGGTATAGATGCTATAACCCTTCTACACGTAAGTTCACAGTGAGCAGAGATGTTTTTTTTTATGAGATGAGTAGCTAGTATAAACCAGTAAATGTGATGATTGATGTAGATGCACAAAATGGTAATGTTGCACAGAATTCACAGCAGCAATCACAAAACATCAGTGGACCTGGAGTGTCCTCTAGCAGTGGTTCACATACTTTGCCATGGACAGGCAGATTGAGATCAGGAGAATCTCCTCAAAGCAATGTAGAGAGTGGTATGCAGGTATCACGAAAAGGAAAAGAGAAGGTAGATCAGCCCATGTTTGATGTGAATGCAGGTCACTCTTATGTGGATGGTGAATCCAGTGGCTCAGAGCAGAGCATTGATGATGAGTTGGGTATTCCTTCTGTTGTTACACCTGGAGTAAGGAAGACCAGGGATGTTTTGAGAGCACTTGGAAGTGAGCCTATTTTGCATAGGTCTACCAGGGTTAGGTATCCTGTGGATAGGCTGAAATATGATGGATTTATAGCCATTCACTATGCCTATATGGTCAAAGTGATACAGGAACCAGAACCCACTTCTTTTGAGCAAGCCATGGGAAATGAAAAATGGGAGAAAGCCATGGATGAAGAAATGGATGCCTTGGATGCTAATGCTACATGGGAATTGGTGCCTTTGCCTAAAGGCAAGAATGCAATTGGCTGTAAGTGGGTTTATAAGATCAAGCACAATGCAGATGGTTCTGTGAATAGATACAAGGCAAGATTAGTTGTCAAGGGGTATGCACAGACATATGGCATTGATTATGAAGAAACTTTCAGCCCGGTTGCAAGGATGGCAACCATAAGAGCAATCATTGCTATGGCTGCATCAAAGGGATGGTCTTTACATCAGATGGATGTAAAGAATGCCTTCTTGCATGATGGTGATTTGCAAGAAGAGGTCTTTATGGAGCAGCCAGCAGGTTATGTTCATGCTATTCATCCTGAGTTTGTTTGCAGGTTGAAGAAAGCCTTGTATGGCTTGAAGCAAGCACCTAGAGCATGGTCTGACAAGATAGGACAGTATCTTGTCACTATTGGCTTTAAGATTTCCAAGGCAGATTTCTCACTCTATGTGAGAAAAACAGAGAAAGGGATTATGCTGCTTGTCATTTATGTTGATGATTTGATCATCACAGGTGATAGTGATGAAGATATCCTCCATGTGAAAATGCTATTGAAGCAGAAGTTTGAGATGAAGGATTTGGGAGAGCTGCGTTATTTCTTGGGCATTGAGGTGATTAGATCACCAAGTGGGATACAGCTCTTGCAGAGGCAGTATGGATTGGACATGCTGTCCAAATATGGGATGACAGGCTGTAAGCCTATTTTAGTTCCTTTGGAGCAGAATGTGAAGCTGAGCGCAGATGCAGGTGAGCTTCTAAAAGACCCTACTATGTACAGACGCATAGTAGGAAGTTTGATTTACATGACTATTACCAGGCCAGATTTGAGCTATGCTGTTGGGTTGGTAAGTCAGTTTATGCAGGCTCCAAGGAAACCGCATTTGGATGTGGCTAGATGCATACTCAGGTATGTGAAGTCCACATTGCAGTATGGACAATTTTATGAGGCTGGGGTTCAGATACAGTTGCATGGATACACTGATGCTGATTGGGCTGGTAGTATTTCTGATAGACGATCTACCAGTGGATATGTGTTCTCTTTTGGGAGTGTTGCAGTCACTTGGAGCAGCAAGAAACAGCCTACAGTTGCCTTGTCGAGCACAGAGGCTGAGTACAGGGGTGCAGCAATGGCTGCATGTGAGGTAGCATGGTTGCATAAGCTACTCTATGATATGCATCAGATGGGCCAGTCTACTCTACAAATGGGCCAGTTGTCATTTATTGTGACAACATGAGCAGCATAAAGAACCCAGTCTTTCATGCTAGAACAAAGCACATTGAGGTGCATTATCACTATGTGCGGGAGAAGATTTTACTAGGTCTTATTGATCTAGTTTATGTCAGCACAAAGGATCAGGTAGCTGACATATTCACGAAAGCATTGGGCGCAGAGAAGCTGCACAAGTTCAGAGACCTGCTTGGTGTGCAAGAATTGGGATTGAGCTCAAGGAGGAGTGTTGAGATATCGAGCTCCACTCGTGATATGCCAGGGTGACCGTTGTGTATTTATGTCACCGACTTGTTAGCTGGAGATGCGGTTGGTACACCGCCCACGAATAATAGCTGGATGACAGCTATCCTTATCTACTCTAGTTTGTGGCTCAGTTAGTATGCCACCTTAGTTAGTTGAGTTTGGTTTGAGACCCACATATAGGGTTCTTCTATTTTCTTTGTACTAGAGTTCTTTTGGCTTTCACAACTAAGAAGAGGAAAACTGTTTTCAGCCTCCACCTTTGTGTGTATTCCCCCATTGTGATTGTGAGAAAGCCTCAAGTGAGACTCCTTCCCTCTCTCCCACTATCTTCACAGTGACATGTTGAATTAACGCCATGACAGAATCACTTACATTGCAGACAATAGAACACAGTGCATCTGCATTTCTTCTTGTCCATGCGAGAATCTCATGCACAGCTGGTACTATCCGTAGCCTAGTTGGCAGTGTGCCAACTCTATCTGAAGCTGTCTAGCCATCAGGCCACACATGGCCCCCATCTGGTGTCCAAACCAGGACCTACTGGATAACCGAGCTACTCAAATGCCTTCTCCTCATATGGGGGGCTTACAAGTAGAGTTAGCCGATTCCCACATAGTTACACAAGAGTGGAGCATTGATATCTAACAATATTTCCACTAACAAGTAGATTTTGGGATTTAATCTCTACCTGTTACAATCCCCTTCCTCAACATGACATCTTTGTGCATCTCTCCAACACCTCTAAAAGATTGTAAAAATGTATATGGTTGCATGGCTAGATCAAATTCAAATATATCATAGTCTATAGCTCACTCTTTGTCCCCATCCTACACAATGATGCTCACATGCATAGTGTTAGTAATTGATTGGTACAAATGTATGCAATTGAGAATTTAAATCAATTCATCACCATTTAGTATTCATCAATTTAAATCGTTGATGAGCCACCATTTAGTATTCAACAAAAGATCGCTCAAAATTTCTCCATAATCATAGATGTGTTGCATGACAAACGAATTCTCATGTACAATTTGTAACTTGCATGAAGAAGAAATGTTCTCATGAAAGTAACACTAAACTCCCACACATTGATTCCCAATTGAACTCAAGTAGGCATCTACACACAATTAAAAGCATGCCAAAAGCCTATTTGCACTAGGAAATAACCATAGGTTTCATACATTTATTATAAATTTAAGAAATGGAATGTTCTATAAATATAATAGTTGATATCCTGCTAAAAAGTCCAAGAAATATACCAATGAAAATATTGACATAACCATCTGCATTTCCATAAGAAACCCTGCTTTTTTTGATGACTATACTCGGTAAAGATCACAATGCTTTGGGCCCGAGGAAAAGACAAAGCCAAAACCAAACATGCCAAGGTTCCCTTTTGCATGTCACTTTCTCCCATAGCTCTTGTTGTCACTCTCCAGGCCTCAAATAGCCTCCCTCCCCTTAGACCTACCTTCTATCCTATCATCTTTCACTTTTTCTTGATGCTAGAAAGATAGATTAGGGGAGAATTGGGGTCTCCAAAGGGCCCCCAATTAGTGTTTCCTAATTTCAAGGGATTAGTGAGGTATTTGAGGTGTACCAATGGGAGTGCTCCTTTTTGTGAGGCAATACCATGTTGAGGTGGAGGGTGGGCAGACCTGCAAATAGTCCCTCTTGGCTACTCCTCTTACATCGAGGACCACTTAAACCATCCCCCCCCCCTCAACCCATGCTTGACCCTTCTTCTGTATGCACCTCCCCCAAACAAACCTACAAGTCATTCAAGAGGTGGTGGGCCCTTTTGGGCAAATTTTTCCCCCCTCTCAACTTGTTACAGGCCAGTCCCCTCCTCTTCTCTGGTCCAACTCCATTCTCCCTCCATTTTTCAAATGTGGGAATGCATTTGGCATCTTCTCTGCCCCCTCCTGCTCTAGCCCACTGTGTTTCTCCCTCTCCAGCACCTCCTATAGCAGCTGCTCATACTCTCTCCACTCCTAGCTACAACACCTCATATAGCAGTAGCTGCTCATCCCCCTCTGCATTTTCTTCCTCCATTCCTAGCTATAGTACCTCCTGTAGTGGCTGCCCATCCCCCTCTGCTCTTTCTCCCTCCATTCCTATCTACAACACCTCCTAGAGTAGCTGCTCATCCCCCTCTACTCTTTCTCCCTCCATTCCTAGCTACAGCACCTCTTGGAGCTTCTCTCAAGCTTCAGTTGCACCCTCTATACCTTCTCCCTCTCTCTCCCTCTATTAGAGCTGCTCTCTCCCTCCAAGCTGCACTTTCTAGTCCACTATTGATGTTCTGACCTCTATACAAGCATGGTGAGGAGACCATACATGTACTCTGTATCCCACAGGAGCAAAAATGCACTGGGTGAATGGGTACCTTGCACCTACAGCTTGAATGATTGGATAGTCATGAGAGGATCTACCAAGGGTCCACATAAGCTTCCTAAGAGAAAAAGAGGTGATCTTTTGCATGAATGGAAGGGCCGCATCATGAAGTTCAAGCTTGGGAAGAAAGGATTGCTTACAAAGGTGCAACACATCTACATGGGGAAGGACATGCACCTTCCTCCGTCAAGAAATCAATCGACAATACCATCACATTGTAAGTCTGCATTTTGTGTAAGATTTTGAAGTGTAATGAGTCAGCTTGAAATTGTATTTTGAAATAGAACTAGTGTAATGAGTCAGTTTGAAATTGTATTTTGAAATAGCACTTGTGCATAGAAGATGTATTTCCTTCAAACTTTGAGGAGTGGGAACTAGTCTTAGGTAAGTTTACTGCCATTCATGAGGATTTAGGAAGGCAAATGCATGCTGGAGAGAAGTCCTCTGCTTTGAAATAGAGAAATATCTATTGTTATAATGCCATTACTCCAAGGACGGCATCAGGCTATGGCCATCTTCAATGCATTGCAACACCACAACTTGAATACATGGATTGCAGCATGGTGGACACAAGAACAATGCAATCATACAAGGAAAAGATTGCAAAGGATGTGGGCATGGCCATGAAGTTTACATTTGGCTCTAAATGGGTAAGGTTGTCTTGGTTTATGCCTCTGCACATTTTTGCTTCTTGTTTTCATAATATCCAGATGCACAGAACAAAAACCATGTGGTCATGCAAGTGCCTACATGAGAATGCCCTTGAGGAATTGCTTGGGGTGAATTGGGGAAGCAGGTCAGGTGAACAAAAGGGTGATCTGTTTCAATGCCATGTATGTAAGGACAATGTGGTTGTCAAGTACCACATCTCCCACCAAATGTTATATTTTGCTTTCCAATGCTGGAAGAAAAAAAGTGACAATTGGCTCCCCCTTGACTCTAACGATGATCACTCAAAGCCTCGCCTAGAGCTGCTTCACTATCGTAGAGGCTTGCAGTGTCGAAGTGTCGGTAACCCACCTGCAAGATATCATACACGTCTTCAAATCACACCTCCTACATGCTCACAAGCAACCTACTGTTCCTCCATAGGATGAAATTCACATGCTCAGAACTCATCCGGCTATAATTCTCGGAGCATACCTCAATGGCGGTGGAGATGGCTCCTTTGTTTTCATCATGGGAGGTACCGCTAGCGGTCCCGAAGCCAAGGAGGGGAATGGAAGCTCCATTGTTGAGGAGAGCAAATTGGGCCATGAGCAAGGATGGTGCAGTGTGTGAGGGAAAGCTGTGCGAGTATGACTGTGTGAGTGTGTAGTTGTAGTGCTTTCACTAAAAAGTGAGCGTAGTTGTCGTTGATATTGCAAGCACTACGCATCAGAAACCAAAGGCACGTACACAAACCTTTACCTTTGCTTTTACACCTTGAACTTAAAGACACGGGCTCTTGGAATGCTGCAAATTTATTTGGCGAGAAGTAGTCCTTCTTCACAAGAAATGCTTGATTCTCTTTGTTGTTCTTCATGGAATAACACATTCCCCTTTCCAATTGTAGGTAAAGGAACCTAATAAGCAAGATATATTTGAAGCATTTTCCTTGTGCACCACATACTGAGAGAAGATGTGATCCCGAGCTTCATGTGAAGTTTCAAAGCCATCGATGTGGTGAATGTATGAGTCACTTAATCCCAAAGCAATGATAGCAAGAGCCTTCTTGTCTTTGATCAACCAATTAGCTTCTTCTTTTGTAGACCTCTTTTTCTTTCCATTCACAACATACCATATCTCCATAAACTTAGCTTTTGTTTACCAAGTATGGAAACTAGCTCCATCAAACTTCTCTATTTGCTTGGACTTAGTCATCTTTACAATTCAAGTACTCATCAAGAGAGAATCACATAGTCATCATTCTAAATGCAAAGTACAAGGACACTTATGAGCTCCATGACTAAGTTCTACTACTCAAGTACAAGCAAAACAGTGAAAGTTTGCAGTAAATAATGGAAGCCCCAAACTTATGGTGATTACTCAACACCCTTTGACCAAAATATGCAGATTTCTATCAACAGAGATCAGAGTAGATTGGAGGGTGCCATTCTCATAGCTCATAGCTCTATTCAAGGGGATTTTTTTTGCAAGAAGAAAGGCCTTATACTAGAGAAGGTCCTCCACCAAGGAAGAGCACAATGTTGCGCCAGGTTGCCATAGCCAAGCTTGAGAAAATCAACTAGTTTTTTGGCGTTTTCTCCTCCAATTCTTGACCAAATGGGCTCATATTTCATCAGCAGCTTGCCTGTAGTGTCTCCAGCTCGAGCTCAGAGGAATTTGTAAATGGGTAAGCACAGAGGCGGCATTACACGATATATCGGTGGATAGTGTTGGCGTTGCACGTACAGAAGAAAGCTCTCTAATTGCTTGCAGCTAGAAGGTCGCCCATACATGAGGAGCCTACAACTCAGAGGGTTTGAAGAATGGTCATGTATAATGGGAGAACTGAGCTCTCACAGATTTGGGGAAGAAAGAGGAAAATGGAGATGATGAAGAAGCTTTGAAAAAACTAGTAATTTATGCTAGAGAGAGCATCTAATGCTAGGCTAGGCTAGATATAGAACCTAAAGCTTTGATACCAAGTGTAGAATCCAATAGGATAGAATAGATGCATCTTGGAAGAGGAGTGAGAGCACAATGAAACCAAAATGTAGTTCTCTATTCTGGATTCTGAGAGAGAGGAGACTCTCTTATAGGAAGGGGGAGAAGGTAACACCTTCCCTACATAAGTGGCAATCAGCCCCTACATCAGTGGGAATCAGCCCCTACATCAGTGGGACTGGACTAAATCAAAGGAACCTCCCATGTGGGGGCCTTTGGCTTACATCATCACTTAGGTCACACACTAGACACATCATAGCACTTGATGTGCCTTTACAACACACACAAACACACATGTGACTCCCCTAGATGCAAACATGCTGTTGGCTCTTTCCTACTGCTTTTGTAGGAAGAGCTAGATATTCTATGTTTGTAGGGTTCCGAGGCTTTTTGTCACCTACAGATATATCGAGGTTGTCGGTTGTAGTATATGTGTAGCTTAGGACCTCAAGTCATGTTCCGGTGAGAGACTTAGGCTTAAGTGTGGTAAGCAAACAAAGTGCATGCATGTGTAAAAGAAATGTAAATCATCTTTGTTGAGGTAATGAAGGCTTTCACCTTCATTGGGGGTTGTAGGGTTTAGGAGGAGTTTAAGGGTTAGAAGGTGGTTCCAAGGTTTAGAAGGAGGTTCCAGGGTTCAGAAGGAGGTTCCACGGTTTAGAAGGAGGTTCCAAGGTTCAGAAAGAGTTCCAGGGTTTAGAAGGAGGTTCCAGGGTTTAGAAGGAGTCCAGGGTTAGAAGGAGGATCCAAGGTTCAGAAGGAGGTTCTAGGGTTTAGAAGGAGGTTCTAGGATTTAGAAGGAGGTTCCAAGGTCAGGGTAGAGTACATGGTGGAGAACTCGTCTCCCTCGTAGATCATGGAGTTGGAGAGCTTCTCTCTCTACATGTAACACAAAGTTGTATCACAAAGTTGTAACACAAAGTTGTAACACAAAGTTGTAACACAAAGTTGTATCACAAAGTTGTAACACAAAGTTGTAACACAAAGTTGTATCACCAATTTGAATCACAAAGTTGTAACACAAAGTTGTAACACCTTCTCTCTCTACATGTAGAAGTTGTAACACAAAGGTGTATCACAAAATGCACCATAGAGCAAGCCCTTGATCACACTTATCCCAACAACCCTCTCTAGCTTCTGCTCTTTTACCAATTGAGCTTCATCCATTTTTATAATAAATACTAGGCTCTTGCCATTTGTACAATGAAAGAGAAATTAAGTAAGGATATAGAAATCAGAAGAAATAAAGTTGAATGCGAAGAGGGAATTTCTCTTACCTTCTTGTCTAATCCCATAGAATTTGACCATGGCTCTCTGCAAATTCTCTACATCCATGTAAACATTATTGAAAGCTTTCATCTCAAACATTCGGATGCCAGATTTCTTTTTACTCTTCCAAGTCATTGTGCCACTTACACAATGGTATCCTCCAAGCTTTTCTCTAGCACATTGGTTTGTCTCTTGATGTGCAAGCCTTACAAACTACAGTGTTGGCAATGGCATTTAGATATCTTATACTTTTCCTCCATAGCAGACTTGAAATTTTTAAAAACAGAGTTGTAAGCTTCATGACTTACACCAGCAACATCACAAGCTCCAAGCACTTCTTCGCTTGGACGAGGCCCTTGAAATCCTTCATTACCTCTCTAGCAACTTGTTTACGTAGCCCTTTTTGTCTAGGGTCCTTCAACACTTCCATGACATCACTTGGCTTTATTAAACTTCTTAGAACATATGAAGGATCACTATCATCCATTTCCATTGTTCCCATCACATCCTCCATAAAATTCTTAAAGTACAATATAAATGAGTCTTAGTGGAAAGAATGCAACACCACAAATATTTTGGGGTAAGAAATTTCATTGAAAATTTGGGGAACTAACCTTGCAGCCCGTATTCTCCTCTTTCAGGCACCACTATTGGTTGACAATGCATCCATAGATTGGAATTGTCTTTTCCTCTCCTTCAGTCCCAAAGGTGTTCCCTTCAATTTTGTACTCGTTCTATCGACTTCTCTCGTTCCTTGTCCACAGCACGTTGAACTTGGCCATAGATAGACCTTTCCAAATCTTGTTTGCTTTCAGCAAGCTTCTGGATTGATTCTTCCAATTCATGTCGCTCCAAGTCACTCCAAGTCCAGTGCATGTGCTTTCTCACTGAGTTCTTTGTCTTGCAATTGGAGATCCTACATACTATTATGCATTGCCACAATAACACCATATTAGAGAATTTGGGAAAATCTTGATAATTTGGGAATTTTTGAGGGGTTGTAATTATGTAACATTCAATGTTTCTCATTGATTTTTCCCATAGATTTGGCAGTCCATCCAAATCTCACAAATGTGCATGGTTTGCATCAACATAAATAAAATGTCAAATATTGAGGTTTTGACCAATGCATGGTAGTATTTGAGGGGTTGCAATTACAATGCATTGAGTGCACTCCATTAACTTTCTCATTGGATTTGGCCGTGTATATGAAACTCATAGTTTGGAGTGTGAATGTTCTGCATTAGCCGAGAAAGAAACATCATATGTTTGAGTTCAACGAAGCATAATTTGTCTCTTCTCAAAAAAAGGTGGTGTTCAAAAACACCATTTTAGTTTAGTTGGAGAAAAAGTAAGAATGCAACACTAGTCCTTGATATTTTGTCAAGTGTGCAGAACTTGCAACCACAAAGCAATGGTCTGCAAAAAAAAAGATAAAGAAAAAAGATCAATGTCATACCTTCCAAATATTTGTCAGTATTCAATTAAATTATCGTTGTGCAAGGAAAAAAAAGTCATGCTTTTCAAGTACCTTCACTCCATTGTGGAGTCAGCATCAGAGTTGGAATCTGTACTATGAGACAAACTAGATAACGCTCTCTTGCGTGCAATGGTTGGTATCTTCACCTTGATGGGGAGGTTGCTGCTCTTTGAGGAAACCTTCTTTGAGAGGTTATCTTTTGGAACCCATGACCATACGATAGCATCAACAGATTCCCAATGTGGAGGATCACCTTTATTGCACATCCAAATCTTGTTCCAACAATCTACATACACCTCCTCAAGTTGTGCATTGCGCCTTTTGCATATAGGTGCCCAATATTGTATGAAAACCTTCTTGAAATTTTTAGATTTATTATTCTTTTGGTACATCAGTTTGAGCAATGCCTAGCCAAATTGGGTAAATTTTTTCTGCTGGTCGAACCTAAAGAAAGTGTTCTTTTTGTACATCAACCATTGGATCAAATGATTGTTTTGGCTTTTTCCTTTGAGGTCCACAGTAGTGATCATTCAACTCTTCAATTCCTTGAAACTCATCGTTTTCATTATCAACTACTCGCACACAATCAATATGTTGCATCTTTGGCCAAAATCTCTCTTACATGTCCTCTACACTATTGTTTGGTTTATGAAGCTCATCAATCATATTCTTCTAGTACTTCACTACCAGCTTGTAAAACTTTGTGAAAGATGCTTCTGGACCTTGCAGGTGCACCCATTTTTCCCAAAAGTGTACATACTCCTTGATACCAACTATCACATGTGAGTGATCCTTCACATACTCGAACATGGGTACACAAGGTGGCTCTCCACTTGGTAGCATTGGATGACCATCTAGATGTCTCTTCCACAACTCAATGCCACCTTCACTTGGTTGCCAATCTAATGATCATGGATGCACTTTATATTGCATGATAGGAACTTCATTTCGCATAAAGAACCGAAATTGGAGAGGCTTTGAGTGTCCCACTAAAGCATCTTGCCCATCGCATAGGCATCCATCAACATAGCTCTTGAAATCAGGGACTTCCATTACCAAAAATGGCGTTGGAGAAGACTCCTCACATTGTCTAAAAGTATCCATGAGATGTGCAAATGTCAATGTTTGGCTAGTTCTTAACCTCTCTGAAAACCTGCTGAACATTGCATCAATATCCTCATGTGTATGCCCAACCATCAAGAATCCCAATTGAATTGACTTGAAAATCCCTCGAGCAACAAGTAATGATAGGTATGCAAACAAGTACCTATTCTTGTTTTCAGAACCACAATTATCCAACTGCAACAATAGGTGTTCGGGTAGTTTTTCTTGATGGGAACTTCCAAGTCCAAGGTCTTTGAATGTTCCACCCACTGCTCCAAGATGAAGTTGTTGCTTGTCATTAGAAAGATAGTGAGAATCCAATGCTTCTCTTGAGGTTAGTACGTTTAGCAGAGCGTTATCAGACCTTGGCATCCCATCATGTACTAAATCTCCAAGTGCATGGTTATCAAATCTTTCAAGATTTCTCAAACACAAAGCCAATGAACCGATTGTGAAGTTAGGATCCGATGGCCACAAGGATAAAGAAAAGTGACCATAACATCCTTGACCATGTCCATGTGTTATCATGCCAGTCAAAGCCACTGGGAGCTGAAAGGATTTGTCTGTGTCCTTTGAACGATTGCGTAATCTAGGGATGGCTGTCTTCTTTTGGTCCATCTTATCATGGATAATGCACAAGTATATCTGAGGATACATTTCAGAAAATCTACACCAAGTGTAGTACACATTTCTACAACTTTTTTGTTGTAACATGTGCTTTCTTCTATCTTCCATCAACTTATTACATTCATTTTGGCATTTTGTCGCTACAAGCTGAGCCTTGATTGCACTACATAAACCACACTTAGAGAATTCACTTGTTTTTGACAAAGTTACATGCTTGAATTCAGAGTTCCATATACAGTTGAATGTGGAAGTTGACATCTCCTTACAACCCAAACTATGCTTTAACCGCATGTTAACCTCATAGAGAATATCAACCTTCTTGTATACATCCGATATCACCAGCTGTGTTTCCCTTGATCCGTCCTGAAGTGTTCTACTTTTGTGTGGCATATGCTCAGAATTGTTATCCACAAAATCTTGGATTATGGCTCTACCCAGTTCTGTGTGGTCCCAACCTCTCTGCACGATTCCTTTATTACCATGCATGCATCTTCGTATACCAATTTCAAATTGCTCCCTGTATCGATAAAATGTTGTTTTTGAAATACCATGCATTTCATACCATGCTCTACAACAAAGTTGAATACCATTCAATGAAAAGACATATTTGAACTGCCCATTGTCATCTTTTCGACAAGCAACCCCAAGAGTGTCATATACATAATTGGTGCGAACCTCCAAACTTTGGCCCCAATACTCTATGCATAATTTGGATATCATTTGACGATCGGCAAATTGACAACAATTTTGTTTACAACAATCAATCATAGATACTTTTGTGACTGCATCCCTTGTGAGTCTAGATGATGCTAATGGCATGCCATGTTTTTTAGCTTTCCTCTTTATCTCCTCTTTATCATGCAGTAACGCCTCTTTTTTGTGGATTTTTCTTTTGGGTCCTCATCTTCCATGTGCTTTTGCCTAGAACCACTTGGAAAATTCATGGTGTCATCGATTCTTAATGAAGTTCCATCTAAAAAGGTTATTTGTGCAATGGGCCATTTTATTAAGTGGATGGTATCGATGCCTGATACATCACTATGATACTTTTCAATTCCCACACCCAGATTACCTTCACCAAGCATCTCAAAATTTATAGGTTCAAATGGCTAGACATACAAAACAACACCCTCAGCAATGCTCTTGGTTTTCTGCTCATCCCATATTAAAACTTTCTTGTCCTTCCATGATTCTCGAATGGAAAACTCATCATATTCACATAGAGGTTCAACATCAATGGTATCTGATGTTATATCATTCATTGGTACAATAGCTCCATTGACATTGTCCACACAACTCATTGATCGTGCTTTCCAACGAACAACACTACCCAAAGCCTCATAGACTAAGAATGCATCCATTGTAGGAAATGGAAGAAGTGCACTTTCATCCATACAAATATCGATCGCCACTGATACATTGTTTTCTCCCAAGGGCACACCTTGGCACATGTCATCATGTGATGTAGAGAATATTGTCCCAATGGCAACAATCTTTCCACTGACAAGCAAGTTGACTTTAACCCCCACTTTCAATGTGGCATCTGCATACATAACGTTTGTTATAGTTCAATATTGATATCTAATGGTGTGACTTAGGATGAAAATGCTTTACAAGATTTCACTACACGACCAAATCTTCCTAAACCTTGGTGCTTTGAATTTTAGCCAGCAAAATCTGGCTACATGGCCAAATCTTCACAGACCATGGTGCTTTGAAAGGGAGATAGCAAGATTTGTCTACACAACCAAATCTCTCGAGATGCTGGTGCTTTCAAGAAACCATAAAGATTTATCCACACAACCAAATCTACTTAGACCTTGGTGGTTTAAAAGAAGCCAAATCTCCACATACCTTGGTGCTTTGAAAGAAGCCCACAAGATTTGGCCACATGGTCAAATCTCCCCATACCTTGGTGCTTTGAAAGGAGCCAACAAGAGTTGGCCACATGGCCAAATCTCCTAAGACACTAGTGCTTTGAAAGAAGTAATAAGATTTGGCCACATGGCCAAATCTACTCAGACCTTGGTGCTTTCAAAGAAGCTAGCAAGATTTGGATGCACGGCCAAATCCTTCGAGACTTGGTGACTTCTTTCAAAGCACTGAGAAAATTTGGTTGTGGCATTCTTTCAAACTTGGTGAGATTTGGTCATGTGGCCAAATCTTGTAGGCTTCTTTCAAAGCACTAGGGTATGGGGAGTTCTACCGTGCAACCAAAGCTTGCATGCTTCTTTCAAATCACCAGGTTCTGGGAGATTTGGCTATGTGGCCAAATCTTTCAAAGCACCAGGGTTTGGGAAAATTCTACCGTGCTGCCAAATGTTGCTAGCTTCTTTCAAATCAGTAGGAGGTGGCCAAATCTTCGAACATTCAAACGTTAAATTTAAAAATTGAAAATTCAAATTTAAAATTTAAAATTTAAAGTTCAAAATTCAAAATTCAAATTTGAAATTTGAAAATTCAAATTTCAAGTTTCAAGTTTCAAATTTTGAAATTAGTATCTAGAGATCCTACTTTCAAAAACATCATACATGCTTTTCATGATTCACGCTATTACACTTTAAAATCATACTTTTACTTTAAAAGCAAACCTAAAAATCTAAAACTATTAAAAAACCAAAACTTTAAAAGGCAAAGCTAAAAAAACCTTTTAAACCAAGCATAAAAAGTAAAACTAGAAGAAGGAATTGAATTCATCTTCATGGGGGATCAAGTGCTAGGCTCACCTTGTTCTCTCCCTTCCTAGATCTCAAATGTGTAACTAGGGTGGTTTGAGAGCCTTAGGACAATGTCTTAGATGGGGTAGTTCTTGGAAAACACTCCTCCACCCTTAGTTAGCTAATTGCAAGCAAAAAAGTTCAAAACTATGTCAAAATGAGAGGTCTCGGGAGGTTCCCCATCCCAGATTTGTCCTAACAATGTGCACTTAACTATGTAACTTCCATTACCAATTAAACATTCCATAGGTTCCACACTCAATAGTTGGATTAGAAAGAGGTCTTTTTTTTTGTTTTTTTTTTTGCTCTAGATGCTTTTTTGGGGGATTCCTCCTTCCCCCCACCCCTTCCTTTTTCCTCTCATCCTCTTTTCCCTCTCATCCTCTTCCTTGTCCATCGTCGCAGAGCCACCGCCTCCTCCTCGTGCCTCCCATCGTCGTCGTCGCCTTCTCCACGACTACTGCGCCCCTCCCTTCGACTGCTGCATCCCTCCCTCCCATCATCCATCCTCGCCTTCTCCATGACTACTGCGCCCCTCCCTCCCTTCGACTGCTATGCCCCTCCCTCCCATCGTCCATCGTCGCCTTCTCCATGACTGTTGTGCCCCTCCCTCCCTTCGACTACTGCTGCAGAATCTCCCTCAGACTGCTGCGCCCCTCCTTGTAGCGCCCGTTGCTTCAAGTGCTCTCTTTCTGTCATTGCTGCTCTCTGCAGCCAATACCTCTCTCCCAGGGCTCAGAAGATAAGGGGTTCCGAGTTTCAACCCTGAGTCTATCTTCACCATGATTTGTCACTAGGAGGGAAAGCCTGTTACCTAACAGTAGATTAAATTCTGGGTCTCGTGTGGAAATTGTCTGTTCTTTAGTCTGAAAGCTACTTCTCAGCTCCTTCCATTGGAGAAGCTATTGCAAGACGATAACCATAATCTCCACCATCGCTGGTATCTCTACTTCCATGAGCGGATCTCTACTTCCATCACTAGTATCTCTACTTCCATGAGCAGATCTTGGCCACCCTACTAGGGGATGAAACTTTTTCTCTGAGTTTCTAGAACTACGACCATCCAAATGGAAGCACAATCCCCTGGCTTTTCACGGAAGTACAATCCCGTGCCTGCTTGAAATCCAAAGAGCACAAGCTCACGAACAACAATGGCTACTCAATCATCCAAGTAAGAAAATGAAAGAAATAGAAAGTGTACCTGATTCTTGCATGTTCTCCATCTTTTCCATTTCGAAACACCACGATTTGAAAGCAAGAGTTGTAAAAGTACAAATCTCGAAGTGTGATTTGAAAGTAGGGTCTTTAGTATATGATTTGACTTTCAGATCTTGAAATTTGAAATTTGAATTTTGTATCTAAGATTCAAAATTTCAATTTTGAATTTTCAGATTTGAAATTTGAATTTTAAGATTTGAATTTTGAATTTTAAATGGGGAGATTTGGCCGCATGGCCAAATCTTCCTAGCTTCTTTCAAAACATACAAGATTTGGCCACATGGCGAAATCTCCCTAGACCTTAGTGATTTGAAAGAAGCTAGGAAGATTTGGCACCATAGCTAAATCTCCCTAAACCTTGCTGCTTTAAAATGATTTGGCCACATGGCCAAATCTCCCTAGACCTTGGTGGCCAAATCTCCCTAGACCTTGGTGATTTGAAAGAAGCTAGGAAGATTTGGCACCACAGCTAGATCTCCCTAAACCTTGCTGCTTTAAAAAGATTTGGCCACATGGCCAAATCTCCCTAGACCTTGGTGATTTGAAAGAAGCTAGAAAGATTTGGCACCACAACTAAATCTCCCTAAACCTTACTACTTTAAAAAGATTTGGCCACACGGCCAAATCTCCCTAGACACTCGTGATTAGAAACAAGTTAGCAAGATTTGGCCGCACAGCCAAAACTCTCCAAACCTTGTTGCTTTGAAAAGATTTGGCCGCATGGCCAAATCTCCCTAGACCCTCCTAATTAGAAAGAATTTAGCAAGATTTGGCCACACAACCAAATCTCCCCAAACCTTAGTGCTTTGAAAAGATTTGGCTGCATGGCCAAATCTCCCCAAACCCTGCTGCTTTGAAAAGATTTGGCTGCATGGCCAAATCTCCATACACCCTCATGATTAGAAAGAAGCTAGCAAGATTTGGCCACACGGTCAAATCTCCTTAGACCCGGTGATTTAAAAGAAGCTAGAAAGATTTGACTGATTTGAAAGAAGCTAGCAAGATTTGGCCACATGTCCAAATCTCCTTAGACCCGGGTGATTTAAAAGAAGCTAGAAAGATTTGACCGATTTGAACGAAGCTAGCAAGATTTGGCTGCACGGCCAAATCTCTCTAGACCTAGTGCTTTGAAAGAAGCCCACAAGATCTAGCCACAAGGCTAATCTCCCCAAACTTTGGTGCTTTGAAAGAAGCCCATAAGATTTTGCCACATCCAAACCTCCCCTTCCGATGCTTTAAAAGAATCCCATAAGATTTGGCCGCACGGCCAAATCTCCCTAGACCCTCGTGCTTTCTCAAATCTACCACTATGTTTACTGTGAATTCTCGATTCTATTTCAGATATGTTTATTGATAATGTGTTTTGTCTAACATTAAAGATTATAAAGATGATAGTTTGTATATTGCTTGGAATTTTTACAGGAAAGACACAAATGTGAAGAAGGTTGAGAAAGTTGTAAGTGGGTTTGGAGAAAAAAGCATACCATGGTACTTTGACATATACAGTATTGAGGGAGCACAGTTGACACGAGTTCACTTATTTGTTTTGTTACCTAACAAAAGTGAATACACTTGTGTTGGATCGATACATCAAATCACAGAAGACGTGGTTGGAAAAGAGAGAGATATTGGATTGTTAATCATTATAAATCAAAATAAGAAATTTCTCTTGGATCCTAGCGATTATGAAGCATCTCGTATAAAGTCTGATGTAGATGTCCAGTTGCAAGATGTCAAAAAGCTCCTCCAAGCTATGTATATAGAGGGTTGAACAAAGAGCATGTGGAGAAGCTTGCTGCAGACTTCGGTTATAACTCTAGGCCTCGTACTGCTATAGCGGATTTAATGCCTTTCAATCCTGAAACAAATCAGCCCCTAGAAAGGGTAGATAGAAAGGATTTAACCAAGTGCCACTATTGGATACTATCTGGACAACATTCAATATATGCTGCTAAAATATTCACATCTAATGATGATAATAGCACGGCCCAAAGAAAGAACTACTACCGCACCCATCAGGCGAGGATTGTAGTGAATTGTCCTGCACGCTTTTGTGTGGAGATATCAAAGATGGCAAATCTGGAGTCTCAAAATATCTTGAGACAATCTCCATACATTGATATACTTAAGCAGGTGAGGTGACAATGGATTCTCTTTAACAAACCCAAGAAAGCACAACAAGGGCTTGCAAAAGGACATCCAGATCGTGAGAATTGGGATGTAAGTACATATTTTAATTATGAATCATTTTTTACAAGAATGTTTTCTTAATTATTGCATTCTAATGGATTCATACATCTTGTAGGCTTTCATTAACATTGGCAAGGTAACATTGGGCAATAGCTTTGCCATGAAGGATGTACATATGATAATTACAAGCGATGCCATTTATGATTGTTGGATCTCCATCCTTGAGGATTACATTGCAGGAAAATATTCACAAGATGGAAAATGCCATAGGCAACCCACAGTCTCAATGTTTAGATGCTTGCATGGATTGAGTGATGATCAAATTGGTCAAATTCAAAATGACATTAAGGAAGGTAGAGTAGTCATAACTAAAACAAAGACTGATGCCATGATTCTTGATATTGAAGGATGAGCTATGCAGATCAAGAGAGATGCTACACTACAAGAAGAACTTTATATGTTTATATTGGTAGAACGGCCTTCTTTAATGTTAAAAAATTGGGATGAGTGCATATTACATTTTAAAATTACTCTAGAATTGTATCATCAGATTCGTGGTTGCTCCGATTCATGGTTAAAACTGAAGCTTCAACAGGGCAAGGAAATTCCACCATTGCCTGATGCTACAAAGGGGTATCTGAGGTGGATTATGGGACAACGTGAAGGTTCAAGTCATGGACCGAATTCCACCTGGCCTTGGAGGTTCTACACAGTCGGTTCAAACATGAAGGGAATGGAATTTATACATAATGTGTACCAAGAGCCAATGGCAATAGGGGTTGCCTTTTTGGATATAATGTATGGACCAAGCAGAAGTAGAAATTGGAACGAGGATCGCTTTGAGTGTTTGTTGAAAAGCTTGATGACAATCACTTCTCCCCCAGTGCAATTCCTTCTTGTGGTGTTCTTGACCCTGGATCATGTATCATGTTTGAAGAATGCATTAAATAAGACATGCGGACAATATAAAATACACTTTGGTTGCCTTAATTTTGAAACTTCAGATATATTTGTCACTGGATCTATGGATGGCTTAATTGCCTGTGTACTGGTAAGCAAGGAAAAGCATTTCAACGATATTGAGCGCTATACCAATGCACAATGTAAGCCATCAATATATGTTGCAGATGAAAAATATGAAAAATCAAGTGGTGCAGAAGAATCAGATGACGAGGATGATGATGACAAGGATGATGATGATGAATTTGACATTGAATTGTCCTTGAAAACAAAACATTCAAGTATCATGAAAGACATGATCATGGGTTTCTGTCTAGAAGATGAGTATGTATTGGACTTGTTCTCTGAGGGGCTTGCTGCAATAGAGTCTCTTTCTTGTAAGAGGCATGTTGTTTCAGTTGTTGAGACTTATGAGGACTTGGCAAAGGTGGAAAGTATTTGTTACACGTATGCTTACAATAATCATGAAATTCGACAATGGGCTGGCTTGCAAGAACCAATATTGGCAATAGAGGGGGTACCAAAAGAAGATGATACAACTGAAGGTGGAGGGGATAAAGAAATTGATACCATACCAGGACAAAAAGAGCTTCAACCCTTCAATGAAGAGCAGTGTGAGCATTTACAAAAACACGCTTCAAAGTTTTGGGAAACAGAAGAGGAAGCAACAGATCCTTGAAATTGTCCTTTTATATGGTGTTCATGTTTTCCATATGTTATCTTGCTATATTCTCCATATGATGTATTAATTTCGTTCCAAGGATCTTTTAATATTACTTGGAAATTTCTTCTATCTCATTGCCATAATTCAAACATGAACATATGTATTTTCGTGATGAATGAATTAGCGTAAATTGTTGTTTCTATCCTTATTCACTTCATATGAATGCTCAAATATGTTTTGGCCGCTTGGCCAAATCTTTTCTTAGTGGGAACACTTGGGCAATGCTAGATAATGTTGGACTCCACTCTATCTATTATGCAAAGGTTTTTGGCATTGTAAGGATATGTAGTTTTGGGGATTAAAATAACTTGCAAGGGTATAGAGACAACTTTAGGGGGTATACTATGCATATGAACATGAATGCTTTCTTTTTTTTAGTAATCCAATTTTTTTTTGAAAAAGAAAAACATGACTGCTTTCACTCAAACAAGTTTCATTGAGAGCACACAACCTAAAGTTTGACAATTTGGTTTTCCAACTCAATCTTCAGTTTGTTTCTACTTATGAATTTCATTTCCTTGTTTATCAACAGATCTTGGCCATCTCAATTTCACATCGCGAGAAGCATTGCTTGTATATGTGACACCTGATCCAATGATTCGTTATGTGCCTAATTTGAACATTAGCATGCAAGTTCCAAGCTCAACATGGTTGATTGAAAATGTTGAGGATGCAATGTCTGGAGTTAATGTTCCATTGACAAATGTGGATGCAAGCTTAGAAGGTAAAGGAGAAGATGCAATGTCATTGTATGAAGCCAAGGTGCAGGAAGAAATCTTAGAAGGTAAAGGAGAAGACATAATGTCACCCTCAGAAATAATGTCAAAAGAGGTGATAACAAAAATAAGACTAGCAGTGATAATAGATTTGAAAGGGTTATTGCTCGAGCGTTGTTTTTCGAAGTCAAACAAACATATGAGCTTGCACAATGGGAAGCATTGGCTTGTTCTCCGTCTTGGGTGTTTAGAGTTTCTACAATGGTTGCTTGATCACTGCCATGTTGGCATTTGGTCCACTGGAGGAGAAAAGGGCATGGTGCAACACATGCTGGACACTTTGGAGCATCATGTTAACAGAAAGTTACATTTCTTCATGGTTTGGGGTGCGATGGCATGCCACAAGCATACAAAGAGTAGAATCATTCGACCAGATAGGATGAATGTGGAAGTGGAGTTTAAACCATTAATGAGAGTGTGGTGTTGTTTCAAAGAGGAATGCAAACTAGCAAGAACAGTGTTCATTGACGTTTCACCTTACACGGGTTGTGCTAATCTAGTAGAAAATTGCATTTTCCCTACAAAATTTGATATAGATTGTGGCAATTCTATTTTGCTTCATGAGTTATTGCCGTACCTATAGATGCTAGATGATGCAGTAGATGTGCGCAATGCCATCTCTTCTAACAGATTTGGTCAAGCTCCGATTGTCGAAGGGCATGATATGTCCTATTATTTTCAACCAGTGATCCTTGAATTCAAAGAAAAAAACAAAGAAGTTCTCGAAAGGATGAATGTCGAATCTCATATGTCTACTCGTAGTTCAAAAAAAGACACAGAGAAAGGTTTTTCTTCACTTATAACCAAAACTAGAGTGAGAGGGACTTGTCCTACTACAAGAAGTATGGTGCATGCTCAACATGTTACATTGAATGAAGAGGAAGAATGCATGCTAGGAAAAATTGCCAAAATAGGGCCGTTGAAAGATAGTGAGGCAAAACGCTTTGCTATGGTTCTTGGATGCAAGGAAAGGGGAATCACTGCTGATGTTGCAAGGGCATTCTTAGCCAACTTGATTCAATTTTATTGCATAGACAACCCTTAGTGAATCTGGGTGATCTTGTTAATTAGAGTTACAGACACAAATGCTCAGCTAAAACATTTGTACCTACATTTTGATTTATATTTGGACACTATTTGGTTAGATTCGATTTGTAAAACATTATGTTTCAATTTGTTTTGTGAAAGAATTAGTAGACATTGAGTTAGTACCTTGTGCAAAAAATGCTTTGTGCTTTGTGATGTGAGTTTGTATTCCTCCACTAAAAGAATGATTCTTTGATTTTAAACATATGATAGGTGTTGTAGATTGTCCTAAAAAGTTGAAGAGCTATCTTATTACAAATTTTGATCTTGCATCCAATGGTTTATGGAAACATGAATTGCCCATACCCATTGAGCACGTGTTTGAAATGAATGGCATCCATTATGAAGTAAAGAAATCAACAATACCTGGGGTAGGATATGGCCTTTTTGTACATACGAGCATTAAGAAGAAACAAGATTTGATGGTATATAATGGCCCAAAGTATGATTATGATACTTGGAGATCTCTCCTCAAGTTTTTCCCAAGGATGAAGACTTATGGAATGTTTGAAGATCCATTCATTGAGCCATTGACAGATGTGAAATGTATTGTGGGAGATGTATTGTATGGAAACATTGCTGGATATATAAATAGCTCAATGTATTATAAAGAAAGAACAAATGTTATATTTGTATACATCCCTAAGCTACCACCTTGGGCTCAAAAGTCACAAGGAGATTTGAGTGCCCATGGCTACATTACTGTGCAAACCATAAAGGATATCTCCTTCGGAGATGAGCTACTTTGTGAGTATGAATACTAGTATGGAATTGTTAATGATTGTGCTGAACGATGTGATGCAAAATTTAGTTGCAAATTTGGCTATGTGTCAATGGTTTTGATTATATTTAGCACAAGAAAGCAATTTAAAAAAAGGTTTTTATCAAGACCATGTCTTTGAGTTTCATGAGCTCTATTGTGATGGAGAGTTTCACGAGCTCTATTGTGATGGAACGGTGTTTTTGAACACCACATTTATATGATGGATGTCAAAGCTCTACCATAATCCTATTGCATATGTCAATAGTGCAATTTATCAACATAGAAACATATGCATTTGGCGTTAATTTGATACATCTAATATACCAAATAAAAATTGACAGTTGTTGCAAGTTTAATTTTATTTTTGAACACCACATTTATATGATGGATGTCAAAGCTCTATAACAATCCTATTGCATATATCAATACTGCAATTTAATTTACTCCAATGAATCTTCCTAACGCAACATCTATAAATTGGCTTTTGTTTGTGGTTTTGATGTACATGAAACAACAAACATCTTTCTTTCACTAGCAAATCAACAAATGTTTTGGCCATGGGACCATGTTCACATCTATTAAGGCCTTTTGCCATAGCAACATACGGAAGCTTATTGCTTGGGTTCTAGGAATTGGGAAAGTATTATGCATGGTCTAGTCTCTCCCAACATAACTGAAACTTGGGTTCTCAATGGAGCTAATGTTTCAATAAAAAATATCAAATTTTACTTTTGAAGTGACTATATTTTATTTCGTGGGAATTGGGATTTTCCCAAATTCTCTAATATAGTGTTCAATAGTAATATTTCCCAAATGTGCAAGTTCTTCTGCTTGGGCTCTCTACACCTCGCTTTCTTGCATAGCCAATGTCTGAGAATGGTTCAATCGATTGCAATAACCGAGCAATCCAGCATGTCCCTTGCCAACAAACCGAACAACATCATGCATTGTATGAAAAGGAGGACTCTTTTGGGTGGCAGGGTCTAAAGGATACAAGTTTCCATCCATCCAAAGGTCAAGATGCTTCTTCCCTTGTGGAGCACACTTTGAGGAGTTCCACTATATCCCAAAGAACGTGTGCTTGCATATTCTGCCTCCAGTTGTAGGTTCACATGGTACTTGTTGGATATGTCCTCGAATGGTGCCATGAGTACTTAAAGAGAGGTATCAGTGATGCAGGCTAAAATGTAGGGGAGAGCTGGCAAAGATGGAGCAGTGAGAGGGAGAGAGTAGCAAGGAAGAGAGAGGAGGAGAAGCAGATGAGGGCAAGAGGAAGAGGAGGAGGAGAGTAGGGCAACTGGTGTAGAAGGGAGGGAAGGAGCTGCTGTAGAAGGGAGGAGGAGGGGAGAGATGCTACAAGAGGGAGGAGGAGGGGAGAGATTCTGCAGGAGGGAGGAGCAGAGGAGAGGGATCCTGGGCAGCTAGAGAAGGAGGGGAGAGGAAGGAGGGAGGAGGAGCCAGGAGGAGGAGTAAGTGTGGACGAGGAAGGAGGGAGGAGGGAGGAGCAGGAGGGAGGGGGGAGGAGGAACAACAGTGGAGGAGGAGGGAGGGGGAGGGCAGGATGAGCAGGCATGGGGGAGGGAGGGAGGGGGAGGGCAGAAGGAGCAGGCGTGGAGGAGGGAGGGAGGGAGTGGGAGGAGGAGGAAGGGGGAGGAGGGAGTGAGGAGGGGGAGGGGAGGAGAGGGGAGGGGGAGGAGGGAGGGAGGGAGGGGGAGGAGGGAGTGAGGAGGGGGAGTGAGGGAGGGGGAGGGAGGAGGGGGAGGGAGGGAGGGAGGAGAGAGGAGGGAGGGAATTCAAAATTTGAATTTTTGAATTTTGAATTTTTTGGTTCCCACCTAGGAGTAAGAGTTGTGTAAGAGGTGGGGTCACTTGTGGGCTGAACCCACCTAGGTGAGGGGGGGTTAGGACATTTTGGGACCTACCTTGGCCCTTTCATTAGGACTAATCCATTTCTTAATCCGTTCCTTATGAGGCCCTTTTGAGACCCCAATTCTCCCCTAATGTAGCCTCACCTACTTGAGGTTGTGAAGTAGAGCGCCTAAAGCAAGAGGCTCTCATTATACCTCTACTTTAAATCTCCTTCCAGGTAAGTTCCATATTCTTTTTTCTCTTATTTCTAAGTTTTTTTTCCTACTTGTAAAACTTCCAAAACTTTTTACGTTGGGAACTGTGGGGTAACTTTTCCACTAGCAAAGTATTTCCAAGCAATGGTTCATTTTGTTGTGCATACTCCTTTGATTCCATCGAGGGACCATTCAAGAGGAGGTGGCTTAGATTTTGGGAGAGTTGTCTTGGTAAGATACAACTCTACAATCCTAGTTTGTACTCGTTCAAAGTCATTGAGGTGGTCAGCAACCTTGGCTTTGCAACAGCGATGTCCTTCTTTGGTTTTCTTGCGGGATCTTCTGCTATTATTCAACTTTGGAGTTTCGACTTTGGGAAGTTTGATAGTGATTAGGGCATGGATAATGGCTAAATCATTATCAAAGACATTGTCTTCTAGCTGAGCACCTAATGACACAAATCCTTTCCACAATGATGATGGAAATGATGTTGTTTTATTGGAGAAATCAATGTATCACTATAAGGAACCTATATCTAGAGATGGCCAAAGGACTGTGAAGTTAGAGAGAGCATGCGTGACAAACTCTAACTAATCATAGTCTATGCCTCTCAAGCCGCATTACGTATAGTTGATTCATTAGATTAGAAACATGATCAAGACTCGTTTGGGATAAACATCAGGTTGAGACCATGAACTAGCCTCTAATGCACTAGATCTATGATAGCCACACATGTACAAATAAATAAAGAAGACCCTATATGAGCATGCTTTGTGAAAAAAAATAAACCTAAAGAGATAGAATTGTTAAATTACATATAACTAAATAATGGAGACCCACATAGAAGAAATCCATGCTCTAGAAGTGGTGGAACTTTCAAAAAAGTGAAATCTGCAAAAAACATACAGCAAAAATGACTCAAGTCAACAATCATGTGAGAGTCAGGTATATGAAAGAAAATGAGACCGCATTGTGTAGAGCTCCTTCTACTAAACACATGGAGTTTTATTATAAGTGGGTGCTTGAACACATAGAAGGGGTCATAACCCACTATAAATCACAAATCCAAGATGCAACAAAGTTGGTTTACATAGCCCACAATTTCTAAATAGATGGAATTGCCAACAAGCCAAAAAGATAGTTTTGAGAGGACTCCAATGTCAAGTGGAAACAGTAGAGACATGTAGCATACATCTGTCAAGAGAAGATAGGACCATCTCATGTTGGGAATAGTGGTAGGGGTTTTATTTGATGCATACTTTGGAAGAATCAAGTTACTACTCACTTTTTTGGCAATTATTGCATGTGCTTTGAGGTTTGGTTTACGTGTTATGCTAGTCTCTCATGAATAACTCTAGTCGGTTGTACAACCTTTTATGGTTGGTTGGGAGCCAATTTGAAAGGATAAAGAGTATGCATATGTACTTATATGCAACACCAATAATCTCTTTGATAATCTTGTATCAGAGAGAGTAGAGCTTGATTGGTTTGTAGCAGATGGGGTGCTCTTACTTCTTAAACTAGTTTCGTTTAAGTGTAATATTGTTTACTTAAGAACCTCCTCTCCCATGCTACATGTAGCCTATAGCATAGCTTATAGCAGCATAGCCTATACAATGGGTAGCAATGTATAGGATGAGGAAGACAAGGGTGAGGATGAGGGATCTTCTAAAAGGATGAGAATGGCCATGGAGGAGGCCAAAATGAGGGCTCCCCTTGGACTAGATCCCATCATGACATAGTAGATCTGTAAAGTTATTTTGTTCAGTTTTTAAGACGAGAGTATCATTTTGTACTCTGATTCAAGGGGCTTTTGTAATGCATCTCACCTAATCCTTTATATGTCCTTTATCATAGAAGTATGACTTTATGACAATGGTGTTTACATCTCCCTCCATATTCTCATCCTTTTTTATAGCATGAAATATTGCACTTGAGAGCATGTTGAGTTATAGTGGGGAAAATGGGGGCTGAAAGTTCTCCCATTCTATCCCATAATTGTATTAAAAAGACCAAGCATGGATGAGACTAGTGACAATATTCACCAAAAGTTTTGTCACACATTTTTCCTAGTATCAAAACTGAAAGATATGATTTTCCATTATTCACTAAATAAATATACAAGAGTTATGTACAATATATGGGTGGAAGAGGACCATCCTCTCCCTAATTTTTTTGGATCTTTTTCTTGTAAGCCTTCCCAAATAGGGTTGCTCTAAGGCAAAATGACCTTGGAGTGGTGTATGAGTTTATATATTCAAGGGACTAAGAGAATATAGCATGTTAATACCTTCCCAAACAGTCGATGTGTTGCGTGATATGTTTTCCAATGGCATGCATGTATGAATGCTACAGCTTCTGGACTTTACGATGAATTGTTTTGTGATCATATAGGCATAAACAACCCTTTCATGGAGAAATATTATAGCATACTCCACGTGGTTAACTTTGTTAGAGCTTTGTTAGATATGCTCAATGTCCCACCCTGTTGGTAACCACCAGTGGTCCAAGGTGATCAAGTTGTAAGGCCCCCATATGAGGAGAAGCCATGTGTGAGCCCGGGACACTGGATGGATCCTGACTTGCATGTCAGATGAGGTCTATCAATGAGACTGTTGATGGTAGAAAGGTGATTGTGTGGGAGACTCTTATTCTTGCTGGGGCTTAGTGGGGATTCGGGGGCGGGAGCCCCTGAGGCGACGGTATAGGGAATATTCCATGGAGGACTGGTCGGTTCCACCGACTAGGTTGATTGGTCGACTCTACCGACTACGTTGATCCGACTACCGCCCTCATAGCTATAACGAGGCGACCTCCCCAGTCCATTGTATCAGATCAGTTCAGATCAGATCAAACCTTCCAACAAGTAGCTCTTCACCTAGTATCTGTCTAGATCGCCATCTAAGCTCCACTTTGGGAGCGCACGGGTAGACGGAGTCATCATCTGTACTACATCAGTATTGAAGGAAAAGTTTGTTCCTTTCTAGTTTGTTGTGTACTCTCTATTCTTTGTTCAGTTTCTATTCCGCTGCGTCGTGTAATTTAACAAACTTAGGGATGGTAATTTATATCTACTAAGCTCTACGTAGAAGATGTAAGATAGGAAAATATGCTCAAATGGATGGCATTCAATGTATACTTTACGTTCCGTCCAGAGTCTTGGCTTGGTAATGGCAAGTCAATCTGTGAGGAGACTCTTGAAAGCATTGGTGGGGAATAAAAGCGTTGGCAAGGAATCAAGAGGCTAAGCAAGGATGAGTATACGATGTAATATCAAGACATGGGATGGCAGAACATCGAGCTTCAAGCTATGGTGCATTGGTATATTCAAGCTGAGTCGCCAGTCATCCATGACATCGCCATAGTCTCACCATATGTCATCGCCACTTACGTCTCGGAGAAACGCTTCCGTGACATCGGTTCGTTCTAGAAGCCGTCCAGATGCGTCAAAGCACGAGCCTTCAAAGTCACAAAGTGCTCCACGGCTTTGACGTATCTTTCAGTTTAAGAGCGCCGCCGTGGACCCCTATCCAATACGCTAAAAGAGATTTGAGCAAGCACACAGGGAACGAAGGTCTGGGTGCGCGGATTGTTCATCGAAGCGTCTATCAACAAGAGCAGCCAAGAAAACCGGGTCCCTCACTTCAGCAGAGGCGTTGTGGTGCACGGTAGTGGCGTACTGATTGCAGACGGTGAATGCAGCTGTGTTCAGTTAAACTGAAAAATGTAGATATACTACCATTCCAAACTCGTTTTCAGAAACCCAAACCGACTTATCATTATTGCAGGCCGCCACTGCAGCAGTGTTCCTTTAAATTGAAAGATATAGCCTCCTACAAAGTGAATAGAGTTTTCCGACATGTATACATATTTCCTAATTACCTTTCCAAACCGCATTTACAACATATTAAACCGGCTTGTGCCTTTTAAGAGTAAAATTTCTTCCCAATGCTCCTCTTAAGCGTAAGATCAACTTCCAATGCTCGAATTCAAGGATACTATATACATGGAGAGATTCTTAAAGTAACAAAATATTCATTGATGCATACAAATATGCAATATATATACAAATGCATACTAAGGAAAAGTCCCTAATGAAGTAAATAGATGTTTATGAGCTTGACCTCCATTACCTTCGTGAAGTCCATGTCATCAAAGCCCTCAATTCCAATCTTGTGACTTCCATCATGTTCGTCCATTAGTCTTTATTTGTGTCCAGTAACTAAATCCATGTTTGCACAGGGCTACGCTGCAACCTTGGGCAAATGCAATGCATGTAATGATTAAAAGATTTGGTCGATAATCTTCCATCCACATTTAATTATTTATAATTGTAGAAGTTACTTTCGCCAATATCATTCAAGCTCATTCACTACAGGTTGCCATTTGAAAATTATGAAATTTTGAATTGATTTGCATCAATCAAAGAAGCAACGTTATTGCTCCCAAATTTGCATCAATCAAAGAAGCAATGTTATTGCTCCCAATCATTAGCATCGTATTCAAAATTTTTGGACCTTTTCTCTTGTTTTGGACTTTTTTCCCGAACCAATCACCTCCACTTGATATTGACCTAGTTGACTAAAAAAAGGGTGTTTTTACAACACTATATATATATATCTATCTCTGTAAATTATGATATGTAGAAGCAAAGGTGCAGATATAGTGAGTGGGAAAGAGAATGTGAGGGGCCACATGTGACACACCACTTAATATGTGGCCACATAGGGCTTGATCCTTACAGGCCCACCTATTGATTTTTATTACTTTTTGTTAATTCTTTAATTATTAATTACTTTATTACTAACTAGTTTTTTAATCAATTAATCATTAATTTATTAATTTAAACTTAATTATTAATAGATAGAATTCAAGAGTTGTTCATATCAACATAGAGGTGGCGTAAAGACACAACATTTTGGAAAATGATGTACAAGATCACTAAGAGGCGACCACCACATAGTGACATATTTGCTCTGATGCTTCGGAATCTCTTTCTCAGTCATCAGACTCTGTTACTGCATCTTTAATCGGATCAAGTCTACCCAAACAATGTTTGATATGTGTGAGACTGTTGTTAAGGATCGTGATACTTTTTTCCTCATACCCATGCTTCTTTTTAAGATTTCGAGTCCTTGATTTCCAACAATGGATGATGCTACTCACCTCCACTTCAGCTAAGCCCTCTTTATTTGGAATCCATTCCCATTTCTTTTCCAAACAACCCTCATAGAGTTGTTTCATTGTATACCTCTTTGGGAAAATTTTTAATGGTTTGGGTTCATACCATAATGCTGTGGATGTGCTAGGGATTCCCATTTCATCCCTTGCTATCCAAGCAACCTTTGCGACCCAAATTAGTAGTCCCCCTTGGTCATCCAACTTTGATTCTGGATCTGCTACGCAAACGGCAACAAAAAGTCCCTCTTGGATTTCATTAGATGGTACAAAAATCTGGCAACGGTTTATCACCCTTCCTACCACAAATTTACGAGGCAAAAGGCATTGCTCATCTTCTTCCATATCTTCAGCTATAGTAGACTCTCTAGCAAATGCAAAATCTTCTCTTAACTCAATTTGTTAATGGCCAAAATAGGTCTGAGTATTCGATGCTCGGTAAATTTTATTGCTCTTTTAGATAGTTGAGAAGAGATTCATTTGCCGTGATTATGTTCATATTTTTCTCAGACTACTCTGGGTATTTTTGCATCATACTCCTAACGTGAGAAATGAATGCTTGCAAGCCTTTGATTTTATCCTTGTCAAGTACTTTGTTTTTCGTGAAAACTAATGTAGTCTCCTCCAAGGGGACTATTCATTCTAGTAAAGCATATGGTGCACTTCATAATTGATATGTGTCCACTGAGTAGTACTTCCACTGCATCAGTGGAGTGTTGTCATGCATGCTAAACCAAAAGTAGTGTGGATTTGTGTGTCCACATAGTGCATCGTCTCCTCATTTTAAATGTGGCTCTATGAATGCTCTCCACTCTACCATCCTCTCCAAGATAGCCACTTCTTATTCTTCCTTCCGAGAACCTCTAATTTTTTTCCCAACTCAACGTTTCATGTCATCCATTGTCAAAACATCCCTGGACTTCAACTCTCCAGAGATAACACTAAAGATTTAATCTATTTCTTTGTGTGTATGGTTGACAAGAAGAAAACCAACTTCCACTTGTTAAAAATATTTTCTAATCAACTAGCATAGAGCACAAAGCAAAAAAGTATTCATTATTATTTTGTCTCCAACAATTATCAGCTTGTATACGCAAGATGCGAGGTAAATGTCCACGTGATCCTTGACCTTTTGTATTGCTTTCATGATGGGCATTCCTACTTGGTTACTATCATGTTCATGCAAGCAATCAATCCATATATCACAAAAGAGTCAGAATCCGTGTACTAATACTCCACACAAGTGTGTTTTAAGTCCACATTTATCCTCCAATGGAGGCGGGGTCTGTCTGAATGTAGGCAAAGTTGTTGTTTTTTGATCCATTCCATCAATGGTGATGCACATAGACTTCTTGATATTTGAAATAGCTTCCTCCCTCCAAGAAGCATACACCATTCTAGCATCTTACACATGACGTAAATGGATTTCTCTCCATAATATATAGTTTCCTTGACGTTTCTCGCATTTAGTATGCTCAATGACATTTTTCAATTCATCACATGTCTTGCATTTTGACATTCTTTGATTTGATTGAGTCTTCACATTGCAAAATTCCCCACTTTATAAAAGGTAGCTCTATAAATTGCTCCCTTTTCTCTACCTTATAATGTTCTGTTAACAGACTCTAGCACACCCTTCTTTGTCATTCCTAGAGGAAGATGATGTTGGCACATAATACTTCCATCTGGCATTGTTTGTGGAAGATGAGGTTGCGGCAATGCATTGTCTTCAAGGATTTTCTTTAAAGTTGCAGTGTTTGCATTCAAGGTGCTTCTTTGTCCTTTTTAACTTGCACACATTTCCATGAACTCTATGCCTTATCTTTGATCTTTGCCCATATGCGCCAATACGTACGGTAACCATGTGATAATCCACTTAACAACTGGTATCCTTGGTTACATATGACTAGTCCATTAACCATCAGCATCAATCGAGGTTTGCATAGTGTTGTCTTTAAGACACCCTTAGGTTGTCAAAGGAAGTAAGAAAACTCTTGAAGAAAATGATTATGTCTATTTGGCTCTGTCTTGCTCCAAATACTTACATGTATAGCGTCACAGTCTTCCTTTGTAACTCTTCTAAGGCAAAGTTTTTTGCAGTAGACTTTCATTATAGTTTCTTATATATTTTGTTGGGATACCATTACATGCCTCTTCAGTTCTGGAATTGGTGCCATGATTCATCGCCTCTTAACACTTACATACTTTCTTTTTTATCCTAGCAGCTTTCTTTTTCTATTGGAGATAACATTGTTGTCCATTTCAGAATGCATTTCTCCTACATATTCGTTCGTGAAGTCAAATGTTGAATGGCCTTGAGAACTATTTGTCGATCTATAATACCTTGGAAATGGCAATCTTTAAACATTAAGTTAATTGAAGCCAATAGTTTGAATCCAAGAGTATGTCGTTGAATCGGTTCCATTTTAGTACGAACATCATGACAAATGTCTGAATCAATCCATATCCCACAAATTGCTTGTCCCACAAACATCATCAATATCCTCTATTCTAGTAACCCTCTGGTAATCATCATGACTAGCATCATTGCTTTCCGTTAGTGCATTACTTTTACATTAGGTGCCATTTAAATGGCGTCTTCTATTATTTTGGTAGTACATTAGACTTGTGTCGTCCATCACATTGAAAGATACCTTTTTAAACACATGGGATTTCACGAGGCTACCCCCCAAGGGCCAAGTGATAGTATTTTGCACCTGTAACTGTGATTCACCATAATCCATTGCACTTTGAATAATTCCTTCACTGTCAACTTAATAATCTTGATCATGCAAAGTATATTGTGAGCATAGCCCATAAATGTGCCATAACTCCTAGTACTTCTCCTGACCAAGACAAATAATCAACCTTTTCTCCCTCAAGAAAGGTTTCAAATGTAATATGATCATGATTATGAAGAAGAGACTTTGGGATGATCTCATCCTGATCCCAAAGCATTCATTGTGCATCTATGTCAATAATTTGACATTCTAGTAAATCACAGAGTGTTTCAAAATCTCCTTGTTGCGGATACTTTAAATCCACTTCGAGGCAAATCACCTTAGTGATTATTATCACACACCTCTTCTCACCATGATATTGAAAGTGACACAAGCTCATGGGATCAAGACTATGTAATTGCCCAAAGGCAACCACTTCATTTTTTCTATACAATACCACATCTAAACCCTCTTCAAGATTGAAATCCTGCATTGGAAACAAAGATCATTTAATTTAGTAATGAAAATAAAGAATATAATTTAATTTCTTCTAAAATAATTAAAGTGTTTAAGATCTTAACCCTAACCCTAAACTCTAAAGACTAAATAATATATTTAGTTAATATATATTTATTTAAAAAGTATTTAAATTAGGATTTGAATATAATATTTATTATAGTTATTTAAAATATATTAATATATTAAGATCCAAATATATATTATAATTTTTAAAAAACTTTCATATAAATTCAAATGTAAATATATTTATTTAGTATTAAATAGGGATATTTATTTTTCAATATGTTAAGATTTCTATATATTAGCGTAAATTAAGATTTTAAACGTCCATTTGGAAATCTGACACTCTGCAATTGTACATGTTGCCCACAATCTCACATGCGACGACACACACACACACACACACACATGGAGAGAGAGAGAGGGGGGGGAGGAAAGACAACGAGAGGGGATTATATAACCTATTATGTACTATTAGATATTATATATATATATATATATATATATACATATTTAAAACTAATACATATATACATATTAGATATAAAAATTATCTGTGTGTGTGTGTGGGGGGGTGGGTGTGCATATGTGTGTGTGTGCATGTCCGTCTGCATGCGTGTATGTGCGTACGTCTCTGTGTGTGTGTGTGTGTGCACGTGCACGCGTCCGTGTGTGTGTGTGTGCGTGTGTGTGTGTGTGAGAGAGAGAGAGAGAGAGAGAGAGAGAGAGAGAGAGAGAGGCCCACCCCCAATCGAGAGGGTAAGACCACATAGTGGGGAGTAAGCCCACCATGTGGAACTTACTCCCACCTATTGATAATAAGTGAATAAAAGTGGATCTGTATGATAAGTGTCCAAAAATAATGCCAATAGTAAATGTGTAAACCACTTCTACAAAATAGATATAAAAGTTAGTAAAAAATAAGGTGGATCACAACATGAGTGGGGATTATCCATGCTAAATAATTATCCAATGGATGTGAATTAATTGTATGGCATTAGCCCGACCAGTTGGAAAGTTAAAGTGTGTTTTTAGATTAAAAAGTCCCATCAATAATTGAGTCATACAATTAATTCCATCATTTGGATAAAAAGTTTAAAAAGAGAAATATATAAGGAAAAAATGTTTGAGACATCTAAGTTGAAAAATGCAACTAGAGTTTTGAATTTTTGTTATCAAAGTTAGAATTTTTAATAATATTGAGTTTTACAGACATAATATTGAAAAAAGATGTAGAATCCTTAAGCAGTGTAGGTTCTGAGGTCGGGGTTCACTTACTTGCCACTGTCCAAACAAACTAGGTGTCAGAACATCATAGTTACACTTGGGTAGATAGGTAATGCCTGTTTTCCCTGGCTTGTTATCTCTTTACCTAGGAATATAGACAACCATATGGATTCTTAGATATAAAAAATTTAGCCACAAGTGAAGTTTAAGTCACAATTGCAGTAAGAAGTGAATGAGTGCATGGGTTAAGAAGGGATTAGAGGAGGTATGGGACGATTAAAGTGGGCTTGGTATGTGGGGTGGTTAAAAAGAAAATGTAAAGGAAATATTTCACGGGGGTACATAAAAGAATAATTCATAGTTAGGGAAGTATTCATGTGTGTGTGTGTGTGTGTGTGTTCGTGTGTAAAGAAATAAGTGTCTGTGTGTGTGAGATACATTTACTAATCAATTTTTAAATTAAAAAAAAAAATTTGTGTGTGTGTGTGTGTGTGTGTGTGTGTGTGAGAGAGAGAGAGAGAGAGAGAGAGAATCTCTAACTTGTCATAGACAGGTCCTGATACTTGTCTCTCTTCCCATGAATTATGCACGGGTGTATTTCTAATCTATGTATGTATCTTTGATGGACATGATGCTTTGCACAAGCCTAACTTTAGTAAGATTAAGGCTTGTGCAAAGTATCAGACATCTATGCAAAGTATCAGACACCTGGAATATCATTTATATAGTTGGACATACATATTTCCTTGTTCACTTACTTGAAACCATACATCATGCATAAGTATTAAAAGCATAAAACATGCTTCTTGTGTTTTCGATGGGTATGATTCTTTGCATGGGCCTTAATGTAAGTCCTTGGAAAGGATCATACCCTTGGAACATCATTTGCATCATTGGACACACACATTTCTTTATTTTCTTACTGAAACCCTTAACCCTAATTTAATGGTATTAAATTAAGAAAAAATAAAAATGTACAAGTATTTTTTTTAAACCCTATCTTTTTTAAATTAAATTGACAAAAAGTCAAACTATGAAGAATTCTTTTAGAAAACCCTATTTTGAGCTATCAAATTGAAAAAAAAAATCCACATGTAAACTTATATTTTTTTGGAAAAAATGCAAAAGAGGTCAAAATCTGTAAAGGTTTTTTGAAAAAACCTCATTTTTTATAATAATTTTGGGAAATTTTAAAAAATATAGAAAACCCCCATTTTGAGATATGAAATTGAAAATATCCTTCAAAAGTGAATTTATGTTTTTTGGATTCTGGAAAAATTTATTAGAAAATCAAAGTAAAAACCCTCATTTTTTGCTATTAATTTTAATTTTTTTCTCAAATTTAGAAATATTTAGATGAAGGTGTGGCTTAAGCCACACCTTCAAAGGAAGCCTTGTCTAAAACAACATATGGCATATGCCACATGTTATATTGTTTTCAATTTAATTAAACGAATTAATTAATTAATTAATTGATGGAATAAATCTAATTAGAGTAATGAACGTGATTAAATAGGTAAATTGATCTACTTAATGAATCTAATTATCAATTCCTTAGATTAACGTAATTAATTAATTACTCTAATTAGTCTAGTTAATTAATCAAATTAAATTATCTAAATCAAACTAATCTAATTAATTAATTGATTAGTCAACCTAACCAAATCAAACAAATTAAGCTAAATCAAACTAATCCACCTAATTAAATTAAATGTAAGTAATTACATTTCAATTAATAAATTAATTGAATAAATTAAACTAAGGAAATTAATTAAGTAATCTAAGTAATGAAATTAAATAATTAATCAATTAACTAGATTAGTTTAATTGATGCAATTAAATAGTTAACCTAAGCATAGTATACTTAATCCAATTAACTAATTAATCCAGCCTAATTAAATTAAATCTACATAATTTCATTTTAATTAAATACATTAATTTAATAAATTAAACCAATTAAGTAAAAGATAAGGTGTAAAAGTTAACCAATTACACAAATTATTTTATAATTAATCTAAATATATTCATTAGATTACTCTAATTAATTTCAATTTATGGAATGTAATTAATCGTTTTGCTCAATTTTGTATTCTTTCTCTAAATGAGCTACATGTTCAAAAAAAAGAGGAGATGTGGTGTACGCCATATGTGAATTAATCATTTTGCCCAATTCTGTATTCTTTCTCTAAATGAGCTACATGTTCCAAAAGAAGAGGAGATGTGGCGTACGCCATATGTTTCACATTACGTTCATTTTTATTTTGGACTTTTTAAGGAATCTTGTTAGAAGCTCGAAGCCTTCCCACTAGCTCGTACTTGTGCAATGACTGACACTCTCTCTTAATATATTCCTAGCCCTTTCAAAAAAACTCTTCCCGCCTGTCTTTATCTCTCTTTTACACAATTTTTAAAATTTGAATTTTTTCCTTTTAAAATGGGCTTCCATTTTAAAATGGGCTCAACATAAATAAGCAGCCAATGCTTCCTTTTCAATCTGCCAATAAGCTAAAGTAGTGTGGAGAGGTTCAATGGGTAGTTCTAGTCGAGAAATCTCTCTGACCAATTGGCAGTCCGAGTTCCTGATGCAATGACACACTTTCTTCCAAGAACAAATCCATTGCTCATAGCCACCAGCGCCCCATCTTGTCTAGAGAGACAACTTTTTCTATTGTGGTTTGGTCTCGAAGGTGTGCCCCAGGTGCTTTGAAGGAAGAAGCTAAAACATAGCGACTACCTTGGAAGCGTCAATCATGTCGCCTGCACGGGGACTACGGCAATCCATTGGTCTAGCAACTCGATGCCGTGGTGGTAGCATTGTACTGCAGTGACTACGATAGTTATCATGCGCCCCCCTACTTCCTTTTTGCAACCCTCCATGCTCAGATCCACTGCTCGACTTTAACTGTAGCTGGTGTAGTCAGCAGGTCCTCCTCCTCCCCCTCTACCATCCCTCCCCTCCACTTGTAATGGCATACTGACTTCATTGTACTACAATCACCATCCCTCCACCATTGCTCCGCTTCACTTGCACATGCTCCCATCACCAGTGACGTTGCGTAGAGAACATGTCTCTTGCAATAGTAAACGCTCGACTATGGCCGTGCTTTAAAGAAAGGAAGATAGTGAAAATCCTTGCGACGTGTGAAAAGAGCCAAGAGCCCCTAAGTGCATGTGAGTGCTTAGGTGTATGCCCTCCACGTGGCCCTATCACGTTAGGTGGGTAGACAAGAAGAGAGCATGAATCGATGCTTGCCTTGTGGTGACGAAATGACTGCATGTAATGATGAGCGAGACTCCATCTCCTCCCCCGATGGGAGCGGGAGTGCGACGTGCTGGATGCCCTCCCAGAAGCAGAATCATACCTCCAGTGGTAGCTAAAAAGCTTCAGTCGGGGGTTTCTCCCTACTGCAAAAGGACAAGGCCAAAACGCTACTCTGTAGGCTGAGGTGGCATGTAGGGCCAAAGAGGTGGCCAAAAAACTGTGGTTTGAGACAGGAGATAAGCATTCAGTCCCGTGCGAGTTGGAGATGGTGGATGTCAAGCTAGAGCTGGAGAAGCTCGCATGGGAAGGAGTCTATCTTTTTTTCACAGGGCAAGTTCCATCACTGGAGAAACTTGAGCAGTTCCTGGCCTATGAGTGCGATCTCCTTGCCAACGCCTATGCTCCGACGTTTCAAGGTAGAGGGTTTCTCTTGGTACACTATTTCTTTGAGATTCTTTGGAATGATGTTTTGGGTCACTCCTACATGTTTTTGGGTCATTCCATGGAGTGCCAACTTCACTATCGATGAGTTCCTCTTCAGGGACTGCCCAGTTTAGGTGGACTTTCTGAATCTCCTGCTGGGATGGCAAACAATGTGGGTAAGCTTGCTTCGACGTTGGGATGAGTTCTGTGCCCCAAACTTCGGAGCGCAAGAGTGCCTAGATCCTATGGGATCGCTCTAAGAATCTCCCTAATTTTATTGACATCCATTTCCTAGACGAGCTCATGGTGGCACTGTAGCTTAGGTTTGGGGCCTTCCCAGATGCATGCTTCATATGTAAGAAGCTAGGCCATTTTGCAAGGTCCTACTCGGATCATGCTGCAAACATAGCCCTGTCACAAGGTGATGGAACACAGCCACCAGGATAAGGGTCCCCGTGTAAAGATAGTGGGAGAGAAGGAAGGAATCTCACTTGCGGCTTTCTCACATACACAATGGGGGAATACACACAAAGGTGGAGGCTGAAAACAGTTTTCCTCTTCTTAGTTGTGAAAGCCAAAAGAACTCTAGTACAAAGAAATAGAAGAACCCTATATGTGGGTCTCAAACCAAACTCAGCTAACTAAGGTGGCATACTAACTAAGCCACAAACTAGAGTACATAAGGATAGCTGTCATCCATCTATTATTCATGGGCGGTGTACCAACCGCATCTGCAGCTAACAAGTCAGTGACATAAATGCACAACGGTCACCCTGGCATATCTTGAGTGGAGCTCGATATCTCAACACTCCCCCTCGAGCTCAATCCCAATTCCTACACACCAAGCAGGTCTCTGAACTTGCGCAGCTTCTCTGCACCCAATGCCTTCATGAATATGTCAACTACCTATATGTGGGTCTCAAACCAAACTCAGCTAACTAAGGTGTCATACTAACTAAGCCACGAACTATAGTACATAAGGATAGCTATCATCCATCTATTATTCATGGGCGGTGTACCAACTGCATCTGCAGCTAACAAGTTGGTGACATAAATGCACAATGGTCACCCCGGCATATCACGAGTGGAGCTCGATATCTCAACACTCCCCCTCGAGCTCAATCCCAATTCCTGCACACCAAGCAGGTCTCTGAATTTGTGCATCTTCTCTGTGCCCAATGCCTTCGTGAATATGTCAACTACCTGATCCTCTCTGCTGACATAAACTAGATCAATAAGACCTAGTAAAACCTTCTCCCACACATAGTGATAATGCACCTCAATGTGCTTTGTTCTAGCATGATAGACTGGGTTATTTGCCAAGTGTATATTGCTCATGTTGTCACAATAAATGACAACTGGCCCATCTGTAGACTGATGCATATCATAAAGTAGCTTATGCAACCAAGCTACCTCACATGCAGCCATTGCTGCACCCCTGTACTCAGCCTTTGTGCTCGACAAGGCAACTGTAGGCTGTTTCTTGCTGCTCCAAGTGACTGCAGCACTCCCAAAAGAGAACACATATCCACTGGTAGATCGCATATCAGAAATACTACCATCCCAATCAGCATTAGTGTATCCATGCAACTGTATCTGAACCCCAGTCTTATAAAATAGTCCATACTGCAATGTGGACTTCACATACCTGAGTATGCATCTAGCCGCATCCAAATGCGGTTTCCTTGGAGCTTGCATAAATTGACTTACCAATCCAACAGCATAGCTCAAATCTGGCCTGGTAATAGTCATATAAATCAAACTTCCTACTATGCGTCTGTACATAGTAGGGTCTTCCAGAAGCTCACCTGCATCTGCGCTCAGCTTCACATTCTACTCCAAAGGAATTAAAATAGGCTTATAGCCTGTCATCCCATATTTGGACAGCATGTCCAATCCATACTGCCTCTACAAGAGTCGTATCCCACTTGGTGATCTAATCACCTCAATGCCCAAGAAATAACACAGCTCTCCCAAATCCTTCATCTCAAACTTCTGCTTCAATAGCATTTTCATATGAAGGATATCTTCATCACTATCACCTGTGATGATCAAATCGTCAACATAAATGACAAGCAGCATAATACCTTTCTCTGTTCTTCTCACATAAAGTGAGAAATCTGCCTTAGAAATTTGAAAGCCAATAGTGACAAGATACTATCCTATCTTGTCAGACCATGCTCTAGGTGCTTGCTGCAAGCCATACAAGGCTTTCTTCAACCTGCAAACAAAATCAAGATGAACAGTGCTCATGAACATAACCTGGTGGCCACTCCATAAAGACCTCTTCTTGCAAATCACCATGCAAGAATGCATTCTTTACATCCATCTAATGTAAAGACCATCCCTTTGATGCAGCCATAGCAATGACTGCTCTTATGGTTGCCATCCTTGCAACCGGACTAAATGTTTCTTCATAATCAATGCCATATGTCTGTGCATACCCCTTGACAACTAATCTTTCCTTGTATCTGTTCACAGAACCATCTGCATTGTGCTTCACCTTATAAACCCACTTACAGCCAATTGCATTCTTGTCTTTAGGCAAAGGCACCAATTCGCATGTAGCATTTGCTTCCAAGGCATCCATTTCTTCATCCATGGCTTTCTCCCATTTTTCTTTTCCCATGGCTTGCTCAAAAGAAGTGGGTTCTAGTTCCTGTATCACTTTGACCATATAGGCATAGTGAATGGTTGTAAATCCATCATATTTCAGCCTATCCACAGGATACCTAGCTCTGGTAGACCTGTGCAAAATAGGCTCACTTCCAGGTGCTCTCAAAACATCCCTGGTCTTCCTTAATCTAGGTCTAACAACAGAAGGAATACCCAACTCATCATCAATGCTCTGTTCTGAGCCATTGGATTCACCATCCACATAAGAGTGACCTGCATTCACATCAAACATGGGCTGATCTACCTTCTCTTTTCCTTTTCATGATACCTGCATACCACTATCTGCATCGCTTTGAGGAAATTCTCCTGATCTCACTCTGCCTGTCCATGGTGAAGTATGTGAGCCATTGCTAGAGGACACTGTAGGTCCACTAATATTTTATGATTGCTGCTGTGCTTCTGTTGTTACTAGGATATTAACTTAACTACCACTAGCATGGTGGTTGGTCGCCAGCACAGTGGTGGTTGGTTGCACACTAGGATATTAACTGCCACTAGTGTGGTGGTTTGCTTCTATTATTATTATTACAAGATGAACGGCATACAATTCATTTGTTTAGGAATTGTGGATTAGTTATGGGATTTCATATTTCTCAATGTGAGTGCAGTTATTAAGATATATATATATATATATACATACATACATACATACATACATACATACATACATACAAATATAAATACATATAATAATATATATAGATGCAATATCAAAATATTTCCAAAGTGATTGAAGGATTTTTTCTCAGCTATGTGACTAGATAGTGTCCTTTGACAGCCCAAGGACCATAACGTGAGATGATTGATTTTGATTAGACTGAGTTGCTCACACATTATCTTTGCACATCTTTGCTAGAGTTCCAACACGTTGACATAGAATACTACCCACCTCACTCAAATGATGAGAGGTGGACATGTCAGGCGTATGAACGAAGAATGAGAACGTCGGGCTCAATGAACTCTCTCTTTATTTAAGTGCCAAATGATTAGAGGTGGGACATGTTAGGTCATATGAAAGAAGAATGAGAAGGCCGGGCTCAATGAACTCTCTTACACACTAGGATATTAACTGCCACCAGTGTAGTGGTTTGCTTCTATTATTACAATATGAATATTAATGTCATACAATTCATTCGTTTAGGATTTAGGATTCATTTACAATTCATTTGTTTTGGAGCTCTCATAGATTCTTGTGACATCACCCCATGTATTTGTGATTCTTTCTGTAACTTCCATGTATGGAAGTCATTGCTCGCACATTATCTTTGCATATCTTTGCTAGAGTTCCAACACACTGACATACAAGACTACCCACCTTAGCCGAATGATGAGTGGTGGACATGTCACGTCGTATAAAAGAAGAACGAGAAGGATGGGCTCAACGAACTCTCTCCCTAAAACTAAGAGCCCATTCTAAAACCTAGCCCCACAACTCTGTCGACCGATCCACCTACAACAAATCTATGGCATACCCAAAAACCTTTGCAATTCTCCTGCTTTATTTGAGAATACTTTTAGATAACCTCTACGCAGAAATAGACCCAGAGACAAGGGAGAAAAATAGCTATAAGAAGGACATGCTTTGCAACTAGCTGTTTGGAGGCAGCAGATACGATGAATACTCATTTCCTATTCCTTAAGGTACTTGTCAAGCTCATGATGTAGGTTTCTTTTGGTAGGACATGGTGGAGGCTCGAGGATATATAGAGCACCGAGAGTAGGACAAAGAGGATCCCCAACAAAAAGAGGAGTTACTATGGGCGTATAAGATGGAAGGGAGTAGCAAGTAGTTGGTGGCTTGAATGTGTAATGAGGTCTATGATAGTGCATCAGACTGGCCTAAAGAGTTGGGAGATGGTTGCTACAAAGAGGTTGATAAGAGAGTTGGGAATTAGGAATTTCCCTGAGCCGCAAAATGTTATCGTATTTTTGTTTTAGTAAAAAACTTATAGGTATTTCTTGGACTTGTGGACTTTCTCAGCTTGCCATCATCCATGATAGATATGGTGCTCATAATACCTTATTTTGTGTCAACCTCCTTATGTGTTAATACCTAAATGTCTCTGGAAAGATAGTTGGTTTATTCTTAGTGTCAGTAATATGTGAACATAGTATTTTGTGAGCATATACGAATTATCTTAGGTCTGCTCCAGTAAACTGTTAACTGATCTTATTTTAGTTGGCCAAACTAAACTTGGATGGATCTTGATTTAATACACGACTACTTAATACACGAGGTGCATGAAGCGATGAAATAGGATTACTCTAATGTCTTAAGTAGCCCGATGGCTGAAATCTGGCATTTAAATATAACTAGCCTAAAGGGGATTGTTTTTGTATAGCTCTTTGCAATGAATTTTAGGATATCATGGTGACGGCAGTGTAGGATAAGTGGTTGCCAGTGCTGTGGTAGCAATGCATAAGTTATGGGTCATGCGAGATACCTATATACAAAAAACTCCCTGAACCTCACACCAATCTTTTAGGCTTGATGGAGACTTGCAAACATGCGGATCGAAACTTCTTTGAAATAAGTTTTTCAAATCGTATTGTTCGTATTCTCTTCTGTGAGCCCCTTGACATTTGAAAATGTTTGCATGTAGAGCATATTGATTCAAAGAACAAAATCACATGCGCATAATCATAGATTCTTAAGAACATTTCCAAGAATAAATATAGTCTCTTAGATGATTGATGATGAATACTTATCCATGTCCATTAAAGATACTACTATAAAAATAAAAGAAAGTATAAACACTTTTTATATTTCCAAGATAGATAGTACTTGTTACAACCCAAGTTTTTTTGTGGAAAATAATAATGAACCTTGAAGGAGTGACAGCTTGGCTACTAAATACTTATTGAGGTTTCTATCAAATGTATCTTGACCATGTATCACTTACAGTGTTCACGAAAAACTGAGGTTTAGTCTCAAGTGAATGGAAGAATTTTGATTTTTGGTTGATTTTGACGTGAAGAAAATAAAATTGGAGTCACAAAAACCTGCTTTTTTTACAAATATCTTCTACTCCTTTAAGGAGAAGTTTTGGAAAAGGAGGGCAAGGAGAACCCCCATGTGGTTCCAAAGGAGAGGAGGGAGCTTTGCAGGAGGGTGGGGAAAACAGGAAGTTCAAGGAAGGTAGGGGGAGGTTCGGGGAAGTTAAGGGGAGGTCGAGGACGACGTTCAGAGGGAGGACTGTGCATTGATGACACATAGCATGACACAGCACAACTGCACATAGCCGTCGCCACAGACATAGATAGTCTTGATGATGTGGCATGCACGTAGGAAACATCAGAGTAGCTCCTGATGGCGTGGGGGTCACCATGTGGCATTGGTTGACGGTTGGTAGTCAAGAGTTCGCAAGAGACCACATGACAACGGATGGGCTTTATGACTATGTAGTAGTCTATGTGGCTGTGATAGGCTAGATGGGCGTGGGTCCCACGATGCAAGTGGCAAAGTGTGGCACGGCCACGTACGTAGATCAAAGAGACACACGGAGAGAGAAGACACAGGGAGAGGAGGGAAGGGGGGAGAAGAGGGAAGGGGGGGAGAGAGAGAGAGAGAGAGAGAGAGAGAGAGAGAGAGAAAGAGAGAGAGAGAGAGAGAGAGAGAGAGAGAGAGAGAAAGAAGAAAGAGAGAGAGAGAGAGAGAGAGAGAGAGAGAGAGAGAGAGAGAGAGAGAGGGTGAGAGAGGGAGGGAGAGAGAGAGAGAGAGAGAGAGAGAGAGAGAGAGAGAGAGAGAGAGCTGCCTTGCCAAGGCCTCTCTTAGCAGTGCACCTAGGTAGCTAAGAACCTCCAGTAGCAGCTCACTTGATAGAAATATGCTATGTGAGTACAAGTTTGATCTACTAATCTGCTGCTCTATAGGGTTGATCTACTAATCTGCTGCTCAACAGGACAAGCAAAATTTTGGAGTAATGATGGCTTTTCGAATTGTAAAGTTTGCTTAGAACAAATAGTTTCGTTAGTATATCATATACGCATCATTTCCCTAAGTGTCATTTTCCTATACATCATCTTGGAATGATCTTAACTAAAGCAAATTTGTAACAATAGTTTTTCTGATTGACAACCTACATGAGGCTTGACCCATTGTGAAGCTTGCCATATATTCTTCTCTTCAACACATAGTGAGGGGACGATTGTTGCTGTTTGAGAGAGTTCAACAGATTCCCCGTGCCGTAGCATGTAGTCAGGGGACAATTGTTGCTATCTGAGAGAGCTCAACACTTTGTGAGGTACCAGTTGGTGATGATGAAGCACAAGCCCTAGCTAGCGGTGTCGCATGGGGTTTTGGTGGCGTGAATCGTGGGGATAAACAACTCCAATGTTTTTTACATTAGCTTTGAGTTTGATTTATTTGTGGGAAGAACTACTATGGTGGACATGTACGGGAGCATTGAGTGTCTTCAATGAATTGCGGCCTCATCATAATGTGCTTACATGGAGTACAATGATCTTGGGGTATGCTGAACATGAAGAAAGCGAGGAAGCTTTTGGCTTTTATGGGCAAATGCAAGAGCAAGGCCTCTCGCCAAGTAGCTTTATCTTTGTTCACGTCTTGAAAGCATGTGGCAATGCATCAAGTTTGGATATAAAAAAGGAGGTCCATTCTCAAATTAGCAGGATCGATTTTGAGATGCCATGTTGAGACCCAATGGAGCGGGTCTATTACCTGTCGTAGATGGGTCATGCTACTCATAGTTATAAAGTGTGTGAAAACCTCTGAATTTATGAAATTATATCTCCAATTTTTGGAGCTTGGAGGTTTGTTGAATTTTATGAAAAAATATGTTCTATGAAGAGTGTCCCTTATCCATAGAGGGAGTGCTCAAGTGCACTCGTGTGAGTGATAGGATAGAACTTCAAACAAGTGAGGCATGGTGCCGAGGGCATTGAGGAGATAGGAGAGTCGAGACTGATGTGTTGACTCTAGTTGACCGAGGAAGCCCAATAAAACGTGGAGGAGGAGGAGCTGAGGACTCACGAGTCACGAGCAAGCAAAGCTTCTTATTTTAAGAGCCCACAGCCGCAGCCATGGCTTGCCTCCGTTTCGCCACCTTCCTTCCAGTAATACTAGCAATAATGTAGAAGAAGCTTGTGCTCAAGCCACATTGGTCCTTCTGATTGACAACATCTTTGAGATTGTGCGCCCAAGTAGTTTCTCCTTTGTTTCACCGGACACCAACATGGCTAATGTCGCCCTCTTTGAAGCTAGTTGATCTAAGCTGTGTAGGTATTCCATCAATCATCCAATGTTGACAACGACCCTTGAATGATCTTCCAATGACCCTTGAACGATCTTCTAATGACCAACAAAGTTGATCGAATCTTTCAGGCTTGATGGAGACTTGCGAATGTGTGGATCGAGACTTCTTTGAAATAAGTGCTTCAAATCGTACGGTTCGTATTCTCTTCTGTGGGGCCCTTGACATTTCAAAATGTTTGCATGTAGAGCATAATGATTCGAAGAACAAAATCACATGCACATAATCATAGATTCTTAAGAACATTTCCAAGAATAAATATAGTCTCTTAGACGATTGAAGATATATACTTATCCATGTCCAATAAAGATAATACTATAAAAGCAAAAGCAAGACTTATAAACACTTTTTACATTTCAAGATAGATAGGACTTGTTACAACCCAAGTTTTTATGTGGAAAAGAATAATGAACCCTCTAGTAGTGACAGCGTGGCTACTAATACTTATTGAAAGTTTCTATCAAATGTATCGTGACCATGTAAACTCTATGCATAGAGGGAGACTAGAGTGCTCAAGAGCACTGGTGCACACTTATTGTGAGTGGTAGGATAAAAACTTCTCCCGTGGGAATGCGTCTTGGGTTGACAAGACAGAGCTTGACGTAATGTGAGGCATATGTTGACTCAAGTTGACCGAGGGAGTCTAATAAAACGTGGAGGAGGAGAAGCTATCTTAAGTATTCTAAGATCCTGCAGCCACAGCCATGGCTTCCGTCACCTTCGTAATGCAGAAGAAGCTTGTGCTGCTGGTTCTTCTTGTTCTCCTTCGTTGTTGCTCCCATCATCATCTCCTCGTTTTCGCCCAAAAGCTTCCCCCCGACGCCCTCACCCTCCTCTCCCTCAAAGCCTCCCTCTCAGACCCCTCCGACCACCTCCATGACTGGTCCCCTTCCTCCCTGTAACGGGTGGCCCGTTGACAAGGGACTGAGCCTCAGTCCATCCCTCCTTCATCAACAACCTTTTTGACCCGACTTCGGCAACACCTCTTGGGTCAAGGGAATGGTAACCCTTGACATCCTTCCACCTAACCAAGGGGAGCAGCCCATGGTGAGGATGGACCCAACCTTGGCCTTGAGGAGGTTCAATTCAAACGGGACTTTGAATTGATTGGCCCTCAAGGTAGCTGTTGGGAAAAGAAGGTACCAAGAAGCCTTAATGGCAGCTGAACGTTGGAGCAAGTGAGGAAAGACTCCCTCCAAAAATACAAACACACACACACGCGGGATTCAAGCAGAAGGCTGGAGAGCTCAAAGCAGAAGGCTGGAGAGCTCAAAGCAGAAGGCTGGAGAGCTCAAAGCAGAAGGCAGAGATTCAGAGAAAGAACAGCAGACTGAGGGGAAGCTCAGTTGTCGTCAGAGTGGAGACAGTGAGCTGCGAGCTCCTGCTGTATCTGAGAGACTGAGAGAGAACTCAGAGAGCTCAGACCAGGATGGTGAGCAGGCCAGAACTGGGAGAGATTCTGCAGAGCTGAGAGCTCTTGTAATCCTGAGAGAGAGTGTGAGTTTGGCTTCTTATCAATGTAATCAGCCCTGTGGCGTTTTATCCACAGGGCCTCCTTCCTTTTGAATACCATAATATACGAGAGTGTTTGGTGTGATGGAAAAGGAGGTCTTGTGATTGCATTGTTCGTCCCCCCTCCCCTTCGACGAGTTGTGGTCTGCAGGTGAAGCTAGCAGCTGCCCTTCGAGCCAGGATTCACCCTTGGTCTGTAGAAGGAGCCCACGAAAGGGCAGGTCGATCAGAGGTCGGTGGAGATCACGAGAAGCGTCGCCATGCTCGCTTGAAGGAGGTCGTCGTCGATGCAGAGAGCGGTGTGAGAAGTGCAGGGAACCATTTGGTCCCAGAACTCGTGGAGGCCTGGGAACCGTTCCGGACATCTCCCTCCCAAAGCAGCAGCGACAACGGAGCTCGGGATCGAGCGCGGCGGCCGACTGAGACTCTCTCGACCGAGAACGTAAAGTGACGGAACTGCAGTTCCGTCACGTCGAGGAGTCGAAGACCTCGTCTAGCCGCTCCTTAGCGCCATTCCCGGACCCCTTTGGTATAAGGGAGCGTCCCTTCGATACGATCACGGAGCCAAAGTAGTGATAACAGCGGAGCTCCCGTCTGCGCATACGAAACGGACGGAGTTTTGAGGCAGTGACGGAATCCGGTGGACGGGGCTTGACGGAACCCGACGGAGGGTGACGAAACATCCGAGAAGGGATACCCCGGTCGATTGCGGGCTTCATAGCCAGTATCCTCTCGTCGGTAGAAGCTCCAGGAGCCAGGGAAGAAGTGCGACGAGCGCCATCGCCGATTCGACGTGTGCATGCTGAAGACGACGGGGTCGCCATAGCCAGAAGCCGGAAAGCTTGTATATAAGGATGTGCTACGCCTTATATGTCAAGCAAGGCCACGGCCCGGGTGGCTAGCCGGGTCGTGAAGGGTTCTGACTTATAGCCAGGGGGTACAGGGTTCGAATCCGGCGGTGGGGAGGCAGGTCGCGAGCCGACGAGGGGGCCGACCCCCTTTTGCCACTCGAACGAGAAAAGCTTAAGGCTAACGTGGCGCCACCGGTTACACTAACCGAGTGGTCGGCGGAGTGGTTAGCGTGGCGGTTCCTCGACGGACCGGTCGTGAGTTCGAATCTCGGCGCCGCTGTGAGCGTGAACCTTTTGGGCGGTCTGCGCGCAGGTGGACAGGACTTAAGTAACGAGGTGCGACCTGTTACACCAACTGAGCGTTGGGCGCCGTGGTTGGCGGAACGGTTCTTCGAAGTGAAGGTTGCGGGTTCGAATCCGCAAGGCGACTGTGTGAAGAAGACGGCCTTTTTGGCGCGTGGAGGAGCACGCACTAACTATAACCAAGGGAGGGGATACTATAGGCAATACCGACGATCCGCCTCCTTGGTTAGCTCAAGTTAGACCTCTGCGCGTGGTTACTTCGAGGTCTTGTGTTCGATTCCTGCGGGCGGCTGGCCTATCTTTTTGGCGGTTTGGCCAACTTTGGCGGCGTGGCTAAAACTGTTTGGCGGTTCTACTAAACTTAGCTAGGGCTAAGTTTAGCTAGTCACAACTAGCTGCTGAAGAGCTTTTTGAGATCAGGTTTCACAGGTGTCTTCCCACTCTCGTGCTGAGTTTCTGGAGCGAAGCTCGGTGATAGTTTTGCTGCACGGCAGTTCGGCCACAGATTTGGGAAAAGGAGTACCTTCAGGACGGAAGCTCTCGGGGAGAGTCCAGGTTCTTATTTTGAGCATCTGAAGGGCTCCAGCATCTTTGTGAAGGTGAAGGACACTCAGTCCAGCAGGGGTTCCAGTCGGTAAAGTCAGTGGTAGCTCCGAGAGATCAAGTGTGGTACTTCAGGGATCCCGGTAGGGGACCAAACCGGGGAGCAAAGGAAAAGAGAAAAAAATGGAAAGTTTGGAGAGAACTTTGCCCCCGCGTGACAGTGGTATCAGAGCTGAAGGACTGAGCGGAGTCAGTTCCACCTGAAGGTATCAGCTTGATAGGAGCGGACAGATTTTTTCTCACAGACAGTTCAGCTCATCTGAAGGTTATGCTTCATGGATGATTCCAATGAAATAGCAGGGGCTGAGCCCAGCAAAACCAGGAGCAGGTCAAGTTCCGTGAACACGAAGCAAGGTTTGAGGCCATAGAGCATGCTCTAACAGAGCTGCAGACCAGCCAGGGGCTGCTACAGCAGCAACTCTCGGAAGCCAAGATAGAGCTTGCCCATGTGATGAGCAAGCTGATCAAGGATGAAGGAGCTGCACCACTTGGGAAGCATCGGATCAAGCTCAAGGAGCCCGAACCGTACACGGGCGCACGGGAAGTCAAGGTATTGGAGAATTTTCTGTATGATATGCAGCAATACCTTTCCCTTGCCAAGATCACCGAACCCCAAGAGCAAGTGCTCCACGCCTCAACCTATTTGGTGGATGATGCCAAGCTTTGGTGGAGGAACTACAAAGAGGATGAGAGGATCCACCGCAACACCTACACGGTTTCTACGTGGGAGGAGCTCTCACAACGGCTGAGACTACAGTTTCTACCCTCCGACATCGAATGGAAGGCTCGGGATGCCTTGAACAGTCTCAAGCACACCGGAACATTGAGAGACTTCATCAAAGCTCACTCCTCTCTCATGTTGCAGATCAAGGAAATGAGTGAGGCCGATCGGTTGTATTACTTCATCAAAAGGCTGAAGCCTTGGGCGCATGATGAGCTCATGAGGGAGCATGTGAAGACAGTGGCGGAAGCGTACGAGGTAGCGGACCGCCTCACCGATTGGCAAGAGAAGCAACACGGTGGAGAGAGACAAGGCCAAGCCAAGCCAAGTGAACAAGGGGTTGCCCCTTCTGAGAAGAGGAAGTTCAAGAAGTTTGGCCCCAAGAAGAAGTACCGACCTATGGGAGAGAGCCCAGCGGAGCAGGTCAAAACGGAGGTTGCTGCAGCTCAGAAAGGGAAAAGTACAGCGGGTACTGTTCAGCCCAAGAGCAGCGTGGGGTCAGCCAAAGCGTCATCAAGCCATTCAGCCCCGAAAGGGAGTGGCTGTTATATCTGTACGGGAGCCCATTTTGCCAGGGACTGCCCCATGAGACAGTCACTTCAGACCATCCAGGAAGTTGAGGATGGACAGCCCACTCAAACTATGACACCCCTTCAGCTTCTAGGAGCTATGAGTGAAGAGAAGGCAGCATCCGGTCTGCTGTTCATTACTGTGGCAGTAAATGGACACTCTGTGAGAGCTATGGTGGACAGTGGAGCCAGCCACAACTTCATCACTCCCAAGAAAGCCAAGGAGATCGGGCTGAGAGCTGAGTTCTGTAAAGGCAAAGTCATGAAGACTGTGAACACCCCAGGGCAAGCGGTGGTCAAGGTGGCTAGAGGAGTGAGCATCCAAGTAGGGAGCTACTCTCACAGGTCTGAGTTTTCCATAGTGGAGATGGACGACTTCGACATGGTGCTCGGACAAACATGGTTGAGGGCCAACAGGGTCCTCATCAACAACCATGATGAGCAGCTGATCTTCTGCAAGGATGAGGGTTGGGAGGTGGTAAAAGCCTCAAAGCAAGCTGGAGGTACCTTGCCCCAACTCCTCTCAGCCATGCCATTGCAGGAAACAGTGAGGAAAGGCAGTACAGCCCACCTAGGGGTCGTGGAAGAGCATCCAAAGGAGCTTCTTCCTCAGTGGGAGGATGACCAGGAAGTGCAGGTATGCTCAGAATTAGACCCTCCAACCGAGGCATCTAACAGGTTGGAACAGCAAGAAAATGCGGGTAAGGATGCCTATGGAAAGGCTTGCCTCCGTGGTGGGCAAGCTGAAGCTGATGAAGATGACAGTGAGCTGCGAGCTCCTGCTGCATCAGCACTACCTTCTGCAGGGGGAGCAGCTCCAGCAGGAGGGGCCATCCACAAGGAGTGGAACAAAAGGCCGAGATCTGCCTGGGAGCAGCTGGGTAAAGATCAGGAAGAGACTTGCCACCGTGGTGAGCAAGCCGTAACTGATGAAGGTGACAGTGAGCTGCGAGCTCCTGCTGCATCAGTACCATCTTCTGCAGGGGGAGCAGCTCCAGTAGGAGAAGCCATCCACAAGGAGTGGAAGAAAAGGCTGAGATCGGCCCGGGAGCAGCTGGGTACAGATCGGAAAGAAGATCCAGATCAGGAACAGCGGGATAGAGGTCCAGCTGAGGTGATGGATCAAGGAGATGGTGAAGTCCTCGAGAGCATCATGGCACACCGAGATAGACCAAACCAGTTCGGGGCTAACAGGGTGTACCTATGTCACTGGAGGGAGCAGCCTTCAAGTGGAGACTCGTGGAGGACGGAACCTTCCCTAAGGCGGTTCGTGGACATCGTGCGCGGCTACAATGAGTCACACCCCTTTCCAAAGAAGCGAGGGAGCCAGGAGTAAGAGGGGGGGAATGTAACGGGTGGCCCGTTGACAAGGGACTGAGCCTCAGTCCATCCCTCCTTCATCAACAACCTTTTTGACCCGACTTCGGCAACACCTCTTGGGTCAAGGGAATGGTAACCCTTGACATCCTTCCACCTAACCAAGGGGAGCAGCCCATGGTGAGGATGGACCCAACCTTGGCCTTGAGGAGGTTCAATTCAAACGGGACTTTGAATTGATTGGCCCTCAAGGTAGCTGTTGGGAAAAGAAGGTACCAAGAAGCCTTAATGGCAGCTGAACGTTGGAGCAAGTGAGGAAAGACTCCCTCCAAAAATACAAACACACACACACGCGGGATTCAAGCAGAAGGCTGGAGAGCTCAAAGCAGAAGGCTGGAGAGCTCAAAGCAGAAGGCTGGAGAGCTCAAAGCAGAAGGCAGAGATTCAGAGAAAGAACAGCAGACTGAGGGGAAGCTCAGTTGTCGTCAGAGTGGAGACAGTGAGCTGCGAGCTCCTGCTGTATCTGAGAGACTGAGAGAGAACTCAGAGAGCTCAGACCAGGATGGTGAGCAGGCCAGAACTGGGAGAGATTCTGCAGAGCTGAGAGCTCTTGTAATCCTGAGAGAGAGTGTGAGTTTGGCTTCTTATCAATGTAATCAGCCCTGTGGCGTTTTATCCACAGGGCCTCCTTCCTTTTGAATACCATAATATACGAGAGTGTTTGGTGTGATGGAAAAGGAGGTCTTGTGATTGCATTGTTCGTCCCCCCTCCCCTTCGACGAGTTGTGGTCTGCAGGTGAAGCTAGCAGCTGCCCTTCGAGCCAGGATTCACCCTTGGTCTGTAGAAGGAGCCCACGAAAGGGCAGGTCGATCAGAGGTCGGTGGAGATCACGAGAAGCGTCGCCATGCTCGCTTGAAGGAGGTCGTCGTCGATGCAGAGAGCGGTGTGAGAAGTGTAGGGAACCATTTGGTCCCAGAACTCGTGGAGGCCTGGGAACCGTTCCGGGCATCTCCCTCCCAAAGCAGCAGCGACAACAGAGCTCGGGATCGAGCGCGGCGGCCGACTGAGACTCTCTCGACCGAGAACGTAAAGTGACGGAACTGCAGTTCCGTCACGTCGAGGAGTCGAAGACCTCGTCTAGCCGCTCCTTAGCGCCATTCCCGGACCCCTTTGGTATAAGGGAGCGTCCCTTCGATACGATCACGGAGCCAAAGTAGTGATAACAGCGGAGCTCCCGTCTGCGCATACGAAACGGACGGAGTTTTGAGGCAGTGACGGAATCCGGTGGACGGGGCTTGACGGAACCCGACGGAGGGTGACGAAACATCCGAGAAGGGATACCCCGGTCGATTGCGGGCTTCATAGCCAGTATCCTCTCGTCGGTAGAAGCTCCAGGAGCCAGGGAAGAAGTGCGACGAGCGCCATCGCCGATTCGACGTGTGCATGCTGAAGACGACGGGGTCGCCATAGCCAGAAGCCGGAAAGCTTGTATATAAGGATGTGCTACGCCTTATATGTCAAGCAAGGCCACGGCCCGGGTGGCTAGCCGGGTCGTGAAGGGTTCTGACTTATAGCCAGGGGGTACAGGGTTCGAATCCGGCGGTGGGGAGGCAGGTCGCGAGCCGACGAGGGGGCCGACCCCCTTTTGCCACTCGAACGAGAAAAGCTTAAGGCTAACGTGGCGCCACCGGTTACACTAACCGAGTGGTCGGCGGAGTGGTTAGCGTGGCGGTTCCTCGACGGACCGGTCGTGAGTTCGAATCTCGGCACCGCTGTGAGCGTGAACCTTTTGGGCGGTCTGCGCGCAGGTGGACAGGACTTAAGTAACGAGGTGCGACCTGTTACACCAACTGAGCGTTGGGCGCCGTGGTTGGCGGAACGGTTCTTCGAAGTGAAGGTTGCGGGTTCGAATCCGCAAGGCGACTGTGTGAAGAAGACGGCCTTTTTGGCGCGTGGAGGAGCACGCACTAACTATAACCAAGGGAGGGGATACTATAGGCAATACCGACGATCCGCCTCCTTGGTTAGCTCAAGTTAGACCGCTGCGCGTGGTTACTTCGAGGTCTTGTGTTCGATTCCTGCGGGCGGCTGGCCTATCTTTTTGGCGGTTTGGCCAACTTTGGCGGCGTGGCTAAAATTGTTTGGCGGTTCTACTAAACTTAGCTGGGGCTAAGTTTAGCTAGTCACAACTAGCTGCTGAAGAGCTTTTTGAGATCAGGTTTCACAGGTGTCTTCCCACTCTCGTGCTGAGTTTCTGGAGCGAAGCTCGGTGATAGTTTTGCTGCACGGCAGTTCGGCCACAGATTTGGGAAAAGGAGTACCTTCAGGACGGAAGCTCTCGGGGAGAGTCCAGGTTCTTATTTTGAGCATCTGAAGGGCTCCAGCATCTTTGTGAAGGTGAAGGACACTCAGTCCAGCAGGGGTTCCAGTCGGTAAAGTCAGTGGTAGCTCCGAGAGATCAAGTGTGGTACTTCAGGGATCCCTGTAGGGGACCAAACCGGGGAGCAAAGGAAAAGAGAAAAAAATGGAAAGTTTGGAGAGAACTTTGCCCCCGCGTGACACTCCCCCCTCCCCCCTTGCTCCTGGACCGCCGTCTCCTGCTCCCCTAACTCCTCCATCACCTCCCTCGACTTCTCCAACTTTGGCCTCCATGGCCCCATCCCTACCCTCATGTGCCGCATCCCCTCCCTCCTCTCCGTCAACTTCTACTTCAATGACTTCGGTGGCTCCTTCCCTGATGCCCTCCTCGATTGCACTCAGCTCACCCACCTCAATTTGTCTTCCAACTGGGTCGTCGGTAGCCTCCCCGAACACATCGACCGCTTGCAATTCCTCCAGGTTCTCGACCTCTCCAACAACAATATCTCGGGTCCGATTCCCGAGAGCTTTGGAAGGCTTCCCCGCCTTGTCAAACTGGCTCTCCACGGGAACTTCCTCAACGGGACGAGTGTGCCGCCCTTCCTCGGCCAACTACGACAGCTCCAGTATCTCAGCCTCGCCTGGAATCTCCTCAGTCCTGGGCCAATTCCTTGGGAGCTCGGCAACTTGACTCAGCTCACTTACCTTTGGCTCACTCGCTGCGAGCTCACTGGCCCCATTCCTCCTAGCCTCGTCAATCTCGCTAAGCTTCAAACCTTGGACCTCGCCATCAACAATTTGACCGGGACGATTCCTGAAGGTCTTGCCAACTTTCAGTCCTTAGTCCAGCTTGAGCTCTACCAAAATCACTTGTCAGGACCCATTCCCTACAACATCGGACTGCTTTCCGCGCTTGCTAGAGTAGACATGTCCGACAATTCTCTAAACGGACCGCTGCCTTCCAGCTTTTCGCAACTGAAGAGCCTCAACAATTTGCATCTGGCTAATAATTTCCTCTCGGGTAACCTGCCGCCTGGATTTGGCGACCTTCCCCTTGTAGAGTTGCAAATTTCCAACAATTCCTTTACTGGGAAGTTTCCACAGGCCTTTGGAAGCTCGTCCAATCTGACCTTGTTTGACGTCTCCTACAACAATTTCGATGGACTGCTACCCCCTCATCTATGTGACAAGCAGGTTCTACAGTATCTTGATACCATTCACAACAACTTCGAAGGAAGCATTCCTGAGGCTTACGGGCCCTGTTCCACTCTACTTCGCCTCCGTTTGAACTCTAACCATTTGTCTGGGACTGTTCCTATAGACGTGTGGGGTTTGCCTGCTCTGAATATTCTTGATCTTCAGGATAACCAACTAGAAGGTAGCATCCAATCGACCATTGGCATGGCTCGCAGTCTTTCCTCACTCTATGTGAACAATAACAACTTTTCTGGTAGCTTGCCTGCTGAAATCGGGAATGTCCTGACTCTCTCCACATTATCAGCGTTTAGCAATAAGCTGTCCGGACCTATCCCCTCGTCTATAGGAAATTTAGTTCAACTCTTGGAGCTGGACTTGCAAAACAATCAAATATCGGGAGGAATCCCAGATGATCTCGGCAACTGCAGGGGCCTTACCACCGTCAATCTCTCCAATAACAAGCTGACCGGACCTATCCCTCCCACTCTAGGTTCAATGTCAAGGCTTAGCTCTCTTACCTTGTCAAATAACGAGCTGAGCGGGACGATTCCTCAGTCCTTAGGAAATCTGAAGCTTACGGCTTTCAATCTCTCCGATAACCATCTCCAAGGGCCTGTCCCCGATAATCTGATGATTGATCCACAGTTCTCTTCTAGTTTCCTGGGGAATCCGGGACTTTGTGGTGATAGTACTTTGCTAGGAATCAAGCCATGTGCGGAGAGAAAAAGATCACAGTTACTGGATGGGCTTCTGGTGGGAGCTTTCGTTGTTGCGTTTGGAATATTTGCCTTAGGCCTGTTCTGCTTTTATAGACGCTACCGGCGGTATTCTGCCAGAACTATCTTCGACTCCTCGTGGGTTTCTTTCCATAAACTAGGCTTCCACGCCTTGGAAATAGGGCATGGCACTTTGGAACAGGATAACCTCATTGGGTCTGGAGGCTTTGGAAGAGTGTACAAAATGACACTGAGCAATGGGGAGATCGTGGCTGTGAAACAGCTCCAAATCGATTCCCATGATGATAACGCCCGAAATGATGGTGGATTCAAAGCGGAAGTGGAGACCCTCGGAAAGGTAAGGCACAAAAACATTGTGAAGCTTCTTTGCTGCTGCTCCAACAATGACTCAAAACTGCTTGTGTACGAGTACATGGAGAATGGGAGCTTGAGAGATGCCCTGCACGGCAAAAAAGCAAGCATGCTTGACCATGAGACGCGGTACAGTATCGCTGTTGGTGCCGCGCAGGGTTTGGCTTACCTTCATCACGATTGCAATCCTCCAATAGTCCATCGAGACGTGAAGGCTGCAAATATCCTCTTAGACTCTGCCAACGAGGCCCATGTGGCAGACTTTGGGGTTGCGAGGATTCTCGAGAACTTGCACAAGCCATTCACAACGGAGATAATGGGGACGGCTGGCTACATTGCTCCAGGTGAGACTTTTTTTTTTCCCTGCCTCTAAGAAAATTTCTATTTTTTAAAAGATTTTATTAGTGAATTGTTGATTGGTCCACATGCCTCTTATTGTTTTTTGGCTTGCCTTTAGGTAGCCTTAGTGAAGGTTCAACTTCCAGAAACCAAAAATAATTTCTAGCATTTTCCATAAGTGTTTTTTTGCAAATTCTTTGATTTGTTGGTGTGTTGACTTTAGATTATGTCTTTCAAATTTGGTTGTGCTTTTTTTGGAAGTGCATTCATTCCCTCTCTCTCCTCTTCCATTTCTCTCTCTCTTTATCACTTTGGGCAAGCCTCTCTCTCTCTCTCTCTCTCCTCCTTTTTCTCTCTCTTTGCAGGCCACATGAATGAAATTCATCTTGTTATGATTGATTGTTCCATTGTAACACATGTGACAATTATTCTTTTATCCTAAGGACATAAGATTGACGGTGAGTTGGTAATTCTGCTCAGAGCATTGCCATTCCATCAGGAGGGTAACTGAAAAGAGTGACGTATATTGTTTCGGCATCGTCCTAATGGAGCTTGTGACGGGAAGGAAGCCGTTGGATCCACAAGTTGGAGATGATGCGACAGAGCTTGTGAAGTGGGTGAGCAAGAGGATGCTATTGAGTGAAGCGCTCGAAGATGGGTTTGATGAGCTATTAGACCCCAGCTTATCAAGGTTTCCTTCATCGGCGCTAGAGAACATGAAACAACTACTTAGAGTTGCGTTGTTGTGCACGCAACCTCTCCCACAGCAACGTCCAACCATGAGGGAAGTGGTGAACAAGCTCACCCAACATGACATTCATGGCAAGACTAAAGAAAGTTGCAAGGATTATATTCAAGAAGCCCCTCTTCTATGAATATGCCTACTTGCTTGTTTTTATTTTTTACCTATCAACTTCTACGCATCCATTGTACATTAATTAGTAGATTCTAGTAGCCTTTTATAATAAAATGTTTCAATTGTACATAACTACTATGTAAAATTCACAAACCAACTCTCTTCTACTCCAACTCAATATATACGAGTAGCCTGACTCGTCAACGACGAGTTAGAGACCCACTTTGTTGGGTCTCAAGGTGCTAAAATGTCATTAATTCCAATAAATAGAATTTCAAATAAAGGCACCGTGTGGCTTGGTTATGGTAAAGGTTAAGCATAGATGGCAACTCTCCAAATTAAAAGGATGGGATTTCCACATATGTATGCAATTTGTGTTTCAATTAATGGGAATTTTTTATAACATGAATTTTCAATCTAGGCATCAAGGAGAAGGTGAAGACATACACGCACATGCATGCGTGCACGCACACATGCACATCCACGTGCACACACACACACACACACACACACACACACTCAAGGGGTGCACTATCAAGAAATTCTAGGTATCATGCGCATTCAAGGAATCTTTAAAAAACCCCTCAACTTTTTTTTTTCCCTAATAAAATCAGCCCTCTTTACTTATAAATTAACATATTTTTTTCTAAAGTTGATTTAAAAATCCCATCTTGTTATTGTAAACCTATTAGAATTTTCCCAAAAGTGGAATTAAAATACCCCTCCTTTTGAATGCATGTGGTACACTAAACTTTGGGAGATGAACCCCCCCAAGCACACACACAGAGTGACAGAGAGTGTGAAAGAGAGACATCTATTTGTTATGCCTGTGTAGTCATCGAAGATTGCAAAAGCTTTGGACTATCGCTATGCCAAAAGCTTTGGAATGCAGATATACCAAAATCTTTGTAATGTAGATATACCATAAGATAGCATTCGAAATCTAAGCGAGGACCGGATGCCATCGGAGTTCACTCTTTCCCTAGTGGTTGTAACCCTCATGTAATGCACTCCATTGTATGATATCTCTTATAGGAGATGCATCAAACAATTGTTGGGATTCAACCATGCTCCCACATTTAGCATACATGTCAATGAGACTCCTTGCCATGATAGCGTTGGTCTCAAAGGAGACCTTGCTAATTTGAGAATGGACCTCCTTTTCGACATCTAGAGCTGTTGTGTTGCAAATGGCAAAAAAGTACAGCTATTTGCTTAGACCTTTCTCTTGCATTTGCACATAAAGGCTAAAATCTTCCCTGCTTTCTTCTTGTTCTTAACATCCGTGTACTCATGTAACGACATTGCGATGAGGCAATACATTATACATGTCCACTAAAGTGGCTCCCACAGATTAAGCTGACTCCAAGCCATTGGTAAAAACTTTGGAGTCAAGTGCTCTACTTTTTTCCAAATATCTTATTTTTTCAAACTTTGTGTCAACAAACTTCACCTCTTCCAATGCTACAATGCTATCGAAAGATTCAATGTACCTATGAATTTTTGTGCATTTGGTTGGATACATTCTTGGGGCATCTGGGCATACAAATCCAAAGATGATACACCCTTTGATCATGGCAAACCAAGAAAACACATTAGGATAGCGAATTGGTCAAAAACCTATGTCCCCACATTATGTGTATGTATGTATGTACATATATATATAATATGTATTATAGATTATAATATAAAATATACAATATGTAATATAATATGTTATCTATCATATTATATTCTCTCTCTCTCTCTTTCTCTCTGCCCCCCTCTCTCTCTCCATGTCTCTCTCTTTCTTAGGGGGTTTACCTAAATTTACCACGTGCATTCAAAGCTCGAGGGATATGTTGAATTATACCTCTTCAAATTGTTGGCAAAGTTCCAATGCTTGTTGATGTCGTGGAACCAAGCCTTCGCTCCGCACCTTCCACCTTTCACTAACTTGTTCACACACGAGTTGAGAATCTCCTTGCATGTCAAGTTGCTTGATGCGATGTTCTTGTGCCTTTTGTAGCCCAAAAATGAGTGCCGAGTGCTCTGCTTGATTGCAAGTACTTGCACGTGCAGACTTGCTATAACAATAAAACCTCACCCCCTGGTGAAGTGAGCTTCATACCCACACCAACCACCTTGGTCGAAGGTTTGTATGCTCTGTCAAATTGAAGTAGCCAAGATGTCATCACACCAAGACCAAGATCTAAACATCCCAAGTTTCTCGGTAATCCAAGATAGGTAGAAGGAGAGGGTGGGGAGAATTCAACACTTGAGCAAGACGTTCATCACCAATAGGCGAAAAGCATTGTATAATGCGTAATCGACCGCGCAGAGCATATCTGATGGTGATAATACTTTGCACGACCAAAAAGAATTACAACTTGAAGCTCAAAATGAGGCACAAAGGGTTGATTAGGTACAAAGGGATTCCTTGGTTGAAACAGTACCAACCATAGGCAAGCCCTAGAAACCTTTGTAGCGAGATCAAGAAGAAGTCATTCAAGACGAGCTTATCCGAGTATATCATCAGTTCTTCACCTTGAATCAACCACGATGTATCATTCCACCCGTCATCTCCTTGAACAATGCACTGGACAATCAGTCGTTGAAGGTCGACATGAAGATCAAGAAAGAGATCTCACCAATTGGTAGCCGTAATGAGCGGAGGACCAAGCACCAAATCCTTGAACTCATCGAGAAGTGACATAAATATCCACCCTCCTCGTGTGGCGTGCATCCAAGGAGTGAACTTGGAAAAGTTCCAAATTGGCGATCTAGTAGGAGATGTGAATAGAGCACATGAAATGAAATACTTTTGCTTTTTACAGCAAGAGGAAACTCCCCACGGTTAGAGAGTTACAGTTCCCGAGATTTCAATATATAAGCAAACATCATTACATTTTCATCACTTCCTACTTGCTGGCCCATTGATAAGTCTTTCTTTTGTGAATGGGGAGGTCTTGGGTTCAAAGCCCACTCTTTAATAAAAAGAGAGGAGAGGAGAGGAGAAGGAGAAGAGAAAGAGAAGAAGAGAAGAGAGGGGGGGCGCGAGATCTGTTACAATTTTGCAGAAGCCCAGAAAAACTATCCGTGACCAAAAGACGCAGAAGCCCAAAAAAATCATCGCGATCTGTCCGCGATGCATGTGGGTGTACACAATAAACGTGCGAATGCGCACGCATGAACTTAGAGGGAGCACGGATGTTACAGTTTTGCAGATGTGACCGATACGAGCAGAAGATTCGCCAGCCATAATACACGTAGGAACCGTGAGCAGAAAGCAGGCAGACTGGAAGCACAGATGCAGGGAGGTTTTGCAACCGTAGAAAGAGGAAAGGCACACAGTTTGGAGGTGCAAAAGTAGAGAACTGCACACGGAAGAGGCCACAGAGCCGCACCCACTCGTAGGAGTAACAGATTTTACACCACTAGCCGTGGAGATTTCAATCCCAGGAGCCACACCAGTTCTGTTACCTAGAAAAGAAATCAGGACAAGAGGCTAGACACTAAGCATGGCAACGCTCAAGGGCCATAGAGGAAAGGAGAACGTGAGGGCGAAACATTATCATGGGAGGGGAGAAGGGATTAGAAGGGGAGGGAATGAAGAGGGAGACTATGGCACAAGGGGAAAGGGAGAGGGGGAAGAGAAGCATGTACATGATGGGAGGAGGAATGTAAAGATGGAGACATCAAGGGAAGAGGGCCATGCTTTATTTGAAAGGAAGGAAAGGGGGAAATCAAAGTACTAGCTAGGTGGCTTTACAAGAATGAGCGTGTCGCATCAAGGAATAGCCCCCTCCTTTTATAGCCAAGAGAGAGAGAGAGAGAGAGACATACCTTGCATGTCTTCGGAAACGTGGCTTAAAACGGGGTCGGAAGTGTGATTTGAGAGATCTCCATTCTCAAGGTGTGATCGATATATGTCTACTACCTCTCTCTTGAAGAAAATGACTTTCAAAGTTGTCCAATACTTGCAGATATGATGGGAGGAAATGTTAGATCGAGGTGAGGTCGAGAAGGTCTCTGCATAGGATATGTAGAATGGCACGAACCTCTAGGTGAGAATGTCTAAATAGTACCACCTACCCTATTTATATCTCACAACCTAAAATTAGCCGCAAGCACACAAGGGCAATAACAGACACCTTATTTAAACCATGTATGCTAAACTTATCTTACACGCACACTGAGAATGCAATGTACACTTATAGTACGGCTTCCTTGTGCACCATTGCCTCCATCTCCTACCATCTTGGTCTTCTATTGTGAGGAACACTTGCCATCTCCGTCTCGTTTAGTTTGGCCTTGTCGAAGGTATTGAAGGTGCCTTCTCTCTTTCTCTCTCTCTTTTCCGTCCCCCTCGTCTTTTCAATGTGTTTTTTAACACTATGATGTATTCTTATAGGTTCCAATGGCTCCAACCGAAGGAGTTAAAAACATATTTATTACAGCTATATGTCCAATTCAGAGACATTGTCGGACCCCCTATCGATGTGGAAACTCTTCCTGGAGCATTTGGGTCTTAGCATGGGAAGGTGACACAAAAAGCACTGTCCGGGACAATGTGCTTTAAGCATGTATTCTCAGCACAAAACAAGTGAAAACATATTGTTTAAATATTAACGTAATAACAATAATTTGAAAGGCAGTTACAAGATTATCCCAGGCCGTTAAGCAGTTGAGGGACGTGGGTAGTGGGAGGGGTAATCTGCATTTTCCGCCATCCCTCCCTAGCATCTCTCGATGTTCTCGAAGATGCCTATGCTCTCTATCTTTCATGTGTATGCTCAACCAAGACGCTACTACACCTGTCCCTATAGCTACACTCCAGGAAAGCGGTTTTGTCTAGCTCTTTACTCACATTGGGTTGCCCAAACACACTCTTGGTAGTCAAATCAACCAAATGATATTCTTACCTTTGATATCAAGGGTCTCAGCCATCTTAGACTACTCAATAGCATCCCTAACTTTGGTCTCTCTATCACTAGGATCACCAAATGTTGACGATCTTTTCTCCTCACCCCATCGATTGACCAATAGTGAACCCAACGCTGAGCACAAGCTTGAAAGTAGATCATAGTCCCCTACTAGTAGATCATATAAAGCCCCCTACTCGAAGGATGAGGAGCTACTAATTTAGCTACAACAAAGAACCTATTCTCACCATAAGGACAAGATTGTGTGGACCATGCTTTCAATTTCCTCAAGATGTGTATAAAATGTTTCTAGCTTGAGGCAAGTGTAATTTTGTACAATCGCTCAAAGGAGAGCTGAGCACTCACCTAAGTTACCAAGGGATAAGACCTCAAATCACACAAGCATGTGTGGGGAGTGAGGCCTTTCCCACACCCTCTTTGTTAGTCCCCTCCTACTTAAATCCCTAGGACATACGCAATATAACTAAGCTTATTCACGTCCTCCATTAAAACTTGTAAAATTACCTTTGAATCATTCACATCAAAGATTATTTCTCTACTCATCTAGAATATGAGCATTATCTAAGTACTCTTACGTGTTATAAAATTCACTCAAAACATTATTAATACTTCATCTAATATTATGTTCTACAAGATAGTACTATCTTCGACTCAATTAACTTTGGTTTTCTATCTACAATACAAATTTTTCTTATGATGCCAACAATACATGCAAAATGAATTGAATTCACTTGAATTCTCGTAGGAATCTTATTGTACTTGCTAATTTTCTTTTCAACTAGCTATTTGAATCTTTAAACTATACAATCCATTTAATTCTTATTTCAAACAAATACATTCATGACAATGGGTCTTTCAAAAGATTCCGCCTCATTACATGCTTGAATGTGCTGACAGCAAAAGGTAATAATCAAGCTCTAAAGGGATTCCTAATGAATATGCAACCACCCCCAACATCAAGGAGCCAAAATGGAAGACGACACAAGTCTAATTTATACAATACATACTCAATGACAAAGCAACAAGGATCCTTCTTCATTGATATCCACCAATAATAATGGAAGACTGACAGAAAGTCTCAAAAGTTGATACAATGACATACTCAATGACAAAGCGACGAGGATCCTTGTTCATTGATATCCACCATATTCTCTTCCCAACCTCGAGGAATATACCCTTGTAAGACTAGAATATATCCAATCGTACAAATTTAGAATTTTTTTGTACTAAAGTCCAAAAATCTACAAAGATAATAAAAGAGAAAACAAAAGAAAAGAACAAAGAGGTAACAAAAACTTTTTCGAAAGACAAAAAGAAGACATACTTAGCAAGCGAAGAAACACTTCCGTCATCATCAATGCCCAACCTCGAGGAATACCCTAACCCTTTTACTGATAAAGAAAATGGCCTACACAACGATAAACAGAAGCCCACTTGAATCTGAGCAGGCCACAAATCCTTTCCACAGTCAACAGCTCACACACAAACCAACAGGGGTACACTACCATGTCAACAGCACCAGGCAGATGGGCCCAGGAACAATGGCGAGTGTCAGCTTGCATAATAAGGTCTGCCAGAACTGACAGGCCAGTACAGTTTTCCTGAAGAAGGGGCAAGAGTCTGACATAGAGTCAGCCTACATCAGTGCGTTTCATCTATATGAAAAGAACACCTTGCCCTCATTCTCCACAACTCTCCTCCAGCCTGAGCAAACAGTAAGGGGAACAACAGCAGTAGCAAGAGCAGATAGGGCTAGGTGCAGTCTAAAGCAAAACAGATGGCAAACCTGAAGCAACTATCAAGCCAGTTTCTCGACGCAACTCCTTGCTCAGCATCCAGGATAAGAGGGAGAGCCAATTGCATTCCATTGGAAAGTATGCACCTTTGTACTTAACGACCTGTTCGGGGCTCTTGCAATACAGAAAAAATACTCTCTAGGGGGTACTTGCAACCCAATCAGTGTTTAATCATCTATCTCAATTTGAGTACACACATGATCAACAAACTATAGAACAAAAGGTAGTATTCAAGCTTGTAATATTGGGTATCTAGGCTTCTCACCTTCCTTAATTTGCCCTTGGCAGAAGTTGTGACAACTTGTGTTGTCTTCTCCAAAGATCTCTCCAGTTCCAAAACCATTGCAAGGTGGCCTACCCTTAAAAATCCAAGTTCTTCGACCCTCTTTCACCGCATGGACCAGAGCTCCAAACAGGAAGAACAGTCTAGTGTGTGGATCAGGTCACAAAAATTCTCCATGCATAGGATAGCTTCATAGGACCCAATACAACCGTCATAGCTATCAGAGATACAATGGGCTTGAAACCGGCCTCTAATCACTCAGAGGGCAGTGGAACTAAACCTTTAATCACTTCAGCACTTATTTACAGCTCACAAAGCATATATCACAACCATTAACCATTGCATGATCACCATTTGGCATTTACCCATTTGTTCACAAACAAAACCACTGAAAAAGGGATGGAGGCTAGAATGCCCCTGCTCAACAAACATAGACAAGTGCACCCAATTGGCCCCAAACACCGTGGCGCCCCTTTCGGTATTTCTTTATATTTCACAGTTAAATGATTACAAGTTGCATCTAGGAGACCTTCCCTGCAACTGAGCACGCAACCCCAATTCACTTAGCCTTCGCAAGGCTTTCAAGCATAGAACACCATCACATAAGTGCACTTAACCTATAGGCTCAATCCAAAGGCATTCTCTTTTTTGAGTGCAATTCCATTGGTTGTCCAGATGCAATCACACTGCACTCCAGCTGCACTCTCTTTGAGTAGTTTCCAGATGACATTCACAAAGCTTTTCAAAGCTCCAAAATAAAATCAGCAAAGTACCCAACCAAAGAATGACTCATGTAGCACTACCTGGGTACCTGTGAACCAAGAAAGAGACGGCACACGAGGCCAACCAATAGCTTATGGCAAAAAGAAATTGCAACAGCAAAATCATAACTCACCAAGCCCTGAAAACTCAAACCAAGTCCTCAATCGCGAAGAGGACATAGTAGCCAATGCCCAATTGCATTCTCAACCAAAGAGCAGTGCAAAGGCATGAAGAAAGAGCATTTACAAGAGCCGACCAGCAAGAATTCCACTGAAAAATGCGAAAAGAAGCACTTCTGTTGCGAAGACTTGGGCTCAAAAAAAGCATGCTTCAGAGAGGAATGCATTGAGACGGTTTTGGAGGAGTTCATCCCCGGAAAGTCCTCCAAAACTAAGAAAAACCAGTCAACCAACGTGTGGGACCACTCGAAATTCAACAGAAAGATGTAGCTTTGCAAGAGTAGAGGCCCAGGAGGCTATAGAAGCAAAAAGGTCATTTCAAACAAGATGTTAGTGGAAGGAGGAGATTACAAAAGCAACTTCTTGAAGGGAGGAGATTGAGGAGACAAGGAAAGGAGGAGATTGAGGAGACAAGGAGAGAGAGAAGGAAGAGAAATACAGAAAAAAGAGGTGAGTTTTCTTTCTTTCTTGAAATCTCGTTTTTTGTTTCAATCCTTTCAAAACAAGCATGAAAACTAGTTTACAGGTTTAGCAATACAAGAAGAAACACTCACAAAACTAAAGCTAACAAACAAACAACCTACATTGTTGAAACAAACTCACCTCTTGAAGAACTTTCTTTTAAGAACCCAAAGAGGGAAAAGGATAGAGAGGGAGTACAAGAGGTAGGAGAAGGGTGAGGAGTGAAAAATAGAGTGGAAGGTTGCTTGGAATAGATGGGAGGTCGTTGAAAATAGGTGGGAGGAGATTTTGGGTTGCTTACTTGAGAGACTAGGGAATGGAATGAGCAAAACGCCGTGCGTTTCGGCATTTCGGGTTTTAACCCACAGCGTCGCTATATAACAATGCTAATCCGTCGCTATATAGCGATGGAACAGAGGAAAGCGTTGCTATATAGCGACGCTTACTATCATTTTTTTGATATGGCATCAAGAGAAGCTCAAACATGCTTCTTTATAATTGTCAATATGTCCTCCTCATGCTTATGTTGTGATTTTATAAGTGTAGATGGAAGGGACGAGTGGAAGCTCGTCCGATGATGCGCCAATGCCCGGGAGCACGAAGTGGCTTATGGAAAGGTTATACTGTCATTGCACTCATTGCAAGCGAGAAGTACGACATCAATGTCGTATTATCATGTGCCACTTGCAGATGTATGGGGAGGAACTGGAACCAATACCCCCCATTGGTGTTGCACATGTTGATGGCTCATCGGTAAGTCAAAGCTATTTAAGTTCACAATCTTATTGTATACCAGGAAATGGAAGATCTTATATTTACACGAAATCTTAAAATAGGATGAGGAGGGTGACGAGGGTACACATATACCTTCTCACTTTCAGCAAGACTATAGTCTCTCGGATAATGACGAGGGTATGGTCGACATGATGGATTCCATTTTTAGGGGCACTACATCCCACGTACACGTGATGTCAGAGTTTGAGGTCAAAATGCGAGAGTTGCAATCAACACAATTGTATGAGGGAGCTAGGATGTCTAAACTACGTGCTTGTCTCTCAATCTTGAATCTACAAGTACAGTATGGGTGGTCGAATACAAGTGTCTCGGCCTTAATGAGGTTAGCCCTTGCATTAATTTGACTCATTATTTGTATATTGTTTGTTTTGAGAATCATCATTTGGATACTGTCTTTGTCATAGGTTGCTCCAGAAGATGTTGCCTGCACCAAATACCATGCCCGCATCAAGAGATGAAGTGAAAAAGATGCTAACAACGGTGGGTATGGATTATGATACCATCCATGCTTGCCGTAATGATTGTATTCTCTTTCATCGTGAGCATGGAGATTTGGCTAGTTGTCCAAAGTGTGGGGAACAACGATATAGAGATGACTTGCAGGGTGAGCGGTTACCGGTAAAGGTCTTGAGACACTTTTCCATCATTGCAAGAATACAACACATGTTTCGATGCAAATCCATAGCGGAGTTGATGACATGGCATGCATCTCATCGGTCCACTGATGACACATTGAGGATTCCCGTAGATTGTGCAGCTTGGAAGCACATAGATAATCAGTGGCCGGACTTTGCGAGGGAGCCACGCAACTTACATCTTGGGCTAGCCATGGATGGCGTGAATCCTTTCGGGTTATGCTCGACATCTTGGTCGACATGGCCCATAGTCGTGGTGAATTACAATATCCCACCATGGCTAACAATAAAAAAGGGACACCTCATGCTTGCACTACTTGTGCCAGGAAAGTACAAGGCAAAAAACATGGATGTATACATGGCACCTTTGATAGAGGAGTTACAGATATTATGGAGAGGAGTGCAGGTCTTTGATATTTCCAGAGCTCCCAGACATACCAATGATATTTTGGTCAGGGGTATCTTGATGTGGACCATGCATGACTACCCAGGATATGGAGAGTGCGCAGGTACGTGGTTGTGTCTTTACATGTACAATGAGGGAAAATTGTGTGCATGAAATAATTATATAAATATCATCAGTAAATGCCACTTAAGTAATAAGTCACAAATTGGTGTATAATCAACAAAAACTACAAACACAACATCATACATGCATCACAACTCTTCTGATTCTCCTAGTGGAGACTGTGGCAACTCTTCTGATGCTTCCAATGGAGGCTGTGGTGCTCTAGATGTACACTTAGTCTCTACTTCTTTTGTAGTATGTAGTGCTTTCGGAGTAGACTCAGTATCCTCTTCCTTAGCAAAGAGAGGCAAGAGAAAATGTGGCATAGCGATTCAATCTCTTGAATCATTCTTTTTGTGTATGCAGAGTCCCAACCCTGATCAATCCTTACAAAAGAACATAACAGGGAATTCAAATAATTTGAGATTGATGCTAAAAGAGCAAGATATTCCCAGGTCCATACATTATTAAAAAAACAACTATGGAAGTCCTGCAAAAAGTGGGAGTCTCTTGCTTACCATGATGGAGAATTTGCTACCGGCAGGTTGGGAGGTCACCTTGTGCAGGATGGGATATTTATTTGAGGATCTCCTCAGAAAAGGAAACTCCACAAATATTATTGAAAATAAGCATTTCATGGCTTATTTTCAGCTTCAAGTAGATCTAACCACAAGCTATGAAAAAGAGATAGACCACAAGGACACCGATGACATGGATGATTACCTTGAAGATCATAATGCCCCACTTAATGATGATGAAAAGATGGACTTACATGACCCGTTCACAGAGAGATTGGTGGATGAAGACAAACATGATGATGCCTTGTTTGACAATTATGGCTCGCAGGGTTATGAAAAAAGGCCACTATGACAAAACTTAGCGGTATGAACTCTCTATTTCTCAACTAAATACAATTTTTAAAATAAGATTTAAATTTAAAGATAATGAATCTAATCTCTCATATTTGTTTACAGGCAATAGAGGGAGAAGAAATGGATGAAGTCAATATGGAGGCACTCCCTTCTACTTCAACAATGCAACCACCTCTAAATTTGATTGAAGAATCAAATTTAGCTGCATTGGATAAAATGGAGAGCTCATTTGAAGTTAGGATCATTTTGAAATGAGAACCTCAGTATTTGAGCTTTGGTAGAGAGGAGGTTTCAATCCTCTCCAATCCTTTAAAAGAGGTTAATGACAATGTTATCTTGGCCATTCTCAGGTAACGTTTGTTTATTTGTTGCTACTTCAATGAGCTAACATTTGTTTATTTATTCACAGTGTAGTTATATATCAGTTTCCTAGTGCAGAATGCAAATCAATTCTATGAGCTAATGTTTGTTTATTTCTTGGTGCAGTGTAGTTATTTCTCAGCTTCCTAGTGCAGTGCAGCATCATGTCTACATGCTTGATGCTCTCCTTTCTTCTATTCTTAGCTCTCCTCAAGAGACTATAGAAGATGTTTGTACCTGGTTAAGTCCTTTGAATTTAGATGGGGTGCGAGTATTCTTAATGCCTTATCATGAGGCGTAAGTATCAACTCTAACCTTATTTTTACTATTTCTTTGGCAAGTTTGTGTAAAACAATAATCTTTTTTATTCTGGTCATGTAGCTCACATTGGAGTCTGATCTTTTGGGACCTTGAACTCAACCGTTTATGGTTTGTGAATTCAATGGAAGGCTATCATGCCAACTCCCCAAGGTAATTATTCTCTTAATATTTTTGATACTTTCTTATTTTGTATCTTATGATCATGACATATTAATATATTTAATATGTCATGATGGACAGTGCTGCATATCGGCTAGTATCTGCTGTCAGAACAACCACAGAGCAACAAGATTAAGTAGAATTCAAAAGACGTCTGCCAGTGGAGCAAAAAGATGGACACAGCTGTGGGTGGAGAGTTGCCTACAACTGCATGTTGTTTCTTAGAGAGATTTTTGATTTGGAGTTACCAGTCAAAATGGAATCATATACAGAAACCGATCTGCTAGCATTTCGGGCTAAGGGTATTTAGTGTCTAATTACTACCATTGGAAAACAACCTGAAAATATGACTACATTGCAGCATGTATAAAACCTTATCTTTATACTTGTATGCTTGTTCAAGCCTTTAATTGGGATGTGTAAATCTCATAACTTTTTTATATTTTCCTCCAAGAGGAGAAGAGACCGAGTCTAATGAAAGCATGCTATCTTTATACTTCTATGATTATTTAAACTATTATTTTTATTTGGGATGTGTAAATCTCATAACTTTTTAAATTTTTCCTCCAAGAGGAGGAGAGACTCACTCTAATGAAAGCATGTATAAAACCTTTTTAAATTTTTGCTCCAAGCGGAGGAGAGACTCACTCTAATGAAAGCATGTATGAAACCTTATCTGCTTGTTTAAGCCTTTATTTGGGATGTGTACATCGCATAACTTTTTTATATTTTTATAGCAGAAGGAGGATGTGGAGGACATAGCAAGTGAAAAAGAATACGATGTAGACTACTCTCTCAATAAGATGAGTCATGAAAATATGAATCTATTGGAGCAGATTGGAAGTTCATTCACCGCTATGTTGTTAATTCGACAACAACCTCATTTTTTTGAATTTGGTGAAGAAGAGATTTCAATCCTCTTGAATCCTAAGAAAGAGGTTAATGTCAAAGTCATTACAACCATCCTCAGGGTTGATGCAGCCTTTTCCTTGGCTTTATACTTTGCTTATTTTGATTAAACCCAAGAAGCTAATACTTTTTTTTTAATATAGTAATGTTATAGCAAATTGTCCGCAAAATATACAAAGCGTTTCATATATGCTCGATCCTCGTATTTCGGAAGTGCTTAGCAACAAAGAAGAAACCATAGAGGATGTTTTCAAGTGGTTGAAGCACGTTCCTATGAATGACGCACGAGTTATTTTTACAGCATATTATGAGAAGTAACATCAAACCCTACTTGTTTTTTCTATTGCATTGCTAGAATTATCTGAAACATAGTAATTATTCTTTATTGATAATGCAGCTCACATTGGAGGCTGGTAGTCGTAGACATCCTTGCGAAGAAGTGCTTCTTTGCCAACTCAATGACATCCGTCCATGGCAATGTGTTAGAGTAAGTATAGACTACACTTGTTGTCACTTCTTGACATGTAGATTGATATGCAATGCACATATTCACTGTTGTTATATGTTTTGATGTGCAGATCAGCTCGAAAGTTAGTAGGTGCTATCGACATAGTAATGCGGCAATGTGACTTGGCACAACAAATAGAGTATATAACATGTCAGGTATCACATCGCGAGAATAGCCACATCTATAATTGTGGATGGAGGGTGGGCTACAATTGCTTTTTGGTACTTGGTCAAATTTTTGAGATACAAAATGACACCACAATATCAACATATATGAATTTGCATCTCTATGCATTTATAACATGTATGATTTGAGCAATCATTGATTGCGAAATGAATGCCGTCAAAGACTCAAAGAGGATAGAAGACCTCAACTCTACAAACATGGCTTCATTGGAAGAATTGGGAAGCTCTTTTAATGTTAGGGTTATGATTCAACATAGACCTCAGTATCTTGAATTTGGGAGAGAGGAGATTTCAATCCTCTCTAGAGCTTCAAATGAGGTCAATAACAACATTATGATGGCCATTCTCAGGTTTGATACAAACTTTTTCTCTGCTTGATAATTCAATATTTTGATTAAATCTAATAAGCTAATATTCATTTATTTGTTGGTGCAGTATAGTTATCTCATGATTTGGTAGAGCCGTACAAAACTGTGTGTATATGTTGGATTCCCTTCTTTCTCCTATACTTAGAAATAGCAGAAAGACAATAGCCGATGTTTGTAAATGGTTACAGCCTTTACATTTACATGGCGTGTGAGTCCTATTTATGGCATATCATGAGATGTAAGCATCATGGCAACCTTTATTTTCATCTTATACTGGCAACATTGTGTTAAATAATAATGGTTCTTAATTATTCGTGTAAGGAACATTGGAGTCTGGTGGTTTGGGATCTTGAAGACAACTATTGTTGGTTTGTTAACTCGATTGCAGGCTTTCATGGCTCAGTGCAAACGTAAGTATTCTATTAATCTATTGTTACTTCTATATTATGTACCTTATGTAATAGACACACTAAGTTTTTTTAATATGTCATGATGAGCAGGTCGATTGAGAAGTTGGTATCTGCTATTAGAGAAATAGGACAGTATAAAGACTCGGTAGACTTCCAAAAGCATTTGGTAGTAGAGCAGGAAGATGGGCATAGTTGTGGGTGGAGAGTTGCCTACAACTGCATGTTGATTTTCAAAGAAATTTTCTCAGTTAAGCCACAGATCTCATCGGAAGACTCTTTGGAGCTCAAATATTCGGAGGAGGATATACAATTGTTTAGGGTTGAAATCATTCGAGACCTAATTGCTGCCATTAGAATACAACGTGCAACTGAAGCAATATCAGAGCTTGCATTTAAGGAAGAGGAGACTGAGTCTACTATGAAAGCACTGCACACTACAGAAGAAGTAGAGACCCAGTGTACACCTACAACACCACAGCCTCCACTGGAAGCATAAGAAGAGTTGCCACAGCCTCCGCTTGCATTTAAGGAAGAGGATACTGAGTCTACTCCGAAAGCACTACATACTACAAAAGAAGTAGAGACTAAGTGTACATCTAGAGCACCACAGCCTCCATTGGAAGCATCAGAAGAGTTGCCACAGTCTCCACTAGGAGCATCAGAAGAGTTGTGATGCATGTATGATGTTGTGTTTGTAGTTTTTGTTGATTATACACCAATTTGTGACTTGTTACTTAAGTGGCATTACTTAAGTGGCATTTACTGATGATATTTATATAATTATTTCATGAACACAATTTTATGATATGAATGTGTGATGATGTGATTATTTGGAAATAAATCCTTGTGTGATGAGAATTTTGATATGAATATGTGATGATGTAATATTTATAATATATTTCTTCATGCACACAATTTTATGATATGAATGTGTGATGATGTGATTATTTGGAAATAAATCCTTGTGTGATGAGAATTTTGATATGAATATGTGATGATGTAATATTTGTAATATATTTCTTCATGCACACAATTTTATGATATGAATGTGTGATGATGTGATTATTTGGAAATAAATCCTTGTGTGATGAGAATTTTGATATGAATATGTGATGATGTAATATTTGTAATATATTTCTGCATGCACACAATTTTATGATATGAATGTGTGATGATGTGATTATTTGGAAATAAATCCTTGTGTGATGAGAATTTTGATATGAATATGTGATGATGTAATATTTGTAATATATTTCTTCATGCACACAATTTTGATATGAATGTGTGATGATGTGATTATTTGGAAATAAATCCTTGTGTGATGAGAATTTTGATATGAATATGTGATGATGTAATATTTGTAATATATTTCACTCACAAGTATCAATTCCCAATGCTCCACTCACTTAAAGTACAGCATTCCCATTGCTCTCCAAAATTTTATTCAGTTGGACAGTCTCCACTCACTTAAAGTAGAGCATTCTCAATGCTTCTCTCAATTTATTCCAACCCTTATCATATCATTCTCTCTGTCTCTCTCACTTGTAATATATTTCAATCGCAAGTATCAATTCCCAATGCTCCACTCACTTAAAGTACAGCATCAGTTGGACAATCTCCACTCACTTAAAGTAGAGCATTACCAATGCTTCTCTCACTTTATTCCAACCCTTATCCTTATCATAGTGAACACATCGTGCCTCTCGCTTTATTCCAACCCTTATCCTTATCATTGTGAACACATCGTGCCTTAGTGCACTTGTATTCTTCCATCCTAGTCCTTCCACAAACACTCTCTTATTTCTTACATCCTAGTCCTTCTGAGTAACTTGTATTCTTCTATCCTAGTCCTTCCACAAACACTCTCTTCTTTCATCCATCCTGATAACTTGTATTCTTCTATCCTAGTTCGTTCACAAACACTCTCTTCTTTCATCCATCCTAATGCTTCTCATTAACTTGTATTCTTCCATCCTAGTCCTTCTACAAACACACTCTTCTTTCTTGCATCATAGTCCATCTCCCTTTCTTTATCATCTCCCCACCCATGGATGTCCTTGGCATTGTGGAAGACATGGAGTTCAGAATTAACAATCTCAAAGAATGGATTGCTGACCAAGGAGCATAGAGAGAGGCTAAAATTCGACAAGATTCTCCTTTGACACACATGGAGAGAGAGGAATTTGATGCACAAAGGCACGCAGAGAGGGAGGAGACTCTCAAGATAGCAGAGAATGAAAGACTTTTAAGACATATGATAAAAGCGCGAGAAGATCTCTTAGACTTCTTAAGTAACCTGCGTTATCACAGCTCTCGTCATGGGCGATTTGATGCGGATGCTGAGAGAACAATAAGAGCCTCTCAGAGAAATTATAAAGAAACAATTTGTGATTGCTTAAATTTCTTCTTTGCATGTAATTATGTTGAGGATACAGCTGTGGAGACAGTGAAAGATTGGGTTGTTGAGAAGATAAGAGAGACCAATGATGAGATCTTCTAGACTTTGGGTGATTAAGAAGATAAGAGAGACTGTATTAAGGTGTTTTTTGACACCATATGGCTTTGAGTTATATGATCTACTTCTTGTACAAATGTGATGTGCTCTTTTTGAAATGTACTCTAGTTTTAATAACATGTCACGCCATTTTTTCTAATTTGATTTTTTAAAATCTTACTTTTTGTCTCTTTTAACAATGTGATGTCCTCTATTTTTAATGTACTCTAGTTTTAATAACATCTCGCATCATTTTTTTTAATTTGATTTTTTAAAATCTTCCTTTTTGACTCAATGTTTTGTTTTATAAGAGCCTCTTTTTTTAAATTGTTTTATCCAAAATTATCTCACAAAATGAATTTGGACAGTGCACGAGTCCAAAATTAATGAAATAGGTGTTAGAAGGGTTATAGCATCTATACCCTTTCTGTTGCAGAGAATAACCAATAAAGACACACTTCTCAGCTTTTGGATCCAACTTGGACCTCAACTCATCTGGCACATGAACATAAGCAATGCAACCAAAAATTTTCAAATGAGAAATGTCTGGTTTCCTAACAGTGTACATCTCCTCTAGCGTCATGCCATGTATTGCTGTAGTGGGAGTCCTGTTCATTATGTAAACTACTGTAGCAGCTGCTTCAGCCCAATAATAATCTGGTAGATATTTCTCATTTATAGCATGCCGGAGATACTTCTCCAATATGCCTATTTTTCCTTTCTGCAAGTCCATTTTGCTATGGGGTATGACTGCATGAATATTACTGCTTTATGCCATGCTCCTGCAGGAACCTTGCAAACTTAGTGGAGAGGTACTCTCCCCCTCCATCTGACCTTAGGCATTTTATTTGCAGGCCTGTTTCCTTTTCAACCATAGCTTTAAAAGATTTTAAGTGCTTAAACACTTCACTTTTCTTTTTCATAAAATACACCCAAACTTTTCTGCTGAAATCATCAATAAAAGTGACAAAATAGTAACAGCCTCCAATAGATGCAGCTTTAGTGGTCCACACATCAGAGTGGATTAATTCCAATGGCTTTTTACTCTCTTGAACATGCCTAGGAAATGGTTTCCTTGCCTGTTTTCCAAATTGACAGGCTTCACAAAGCTTATGCATTTCTGCAACCTTGAATTTAGGCAATCTTGCAACAATATTTTGGGCTTGCATTGATTTAAGTCACTGTATATTAACATGACCAATGCATTTATGCCAGATATTAATATCTGCAACTACACCGGACCCATGTGCAAACATTGCTACACTCAATTCAGGCATGTCCACATCCAACGTAAACATCCTGCCTTTCTTCTTTCCTTTTGCTATCAAGCGACCATTATTTTTCATATCCTCAACAAAGCATCCATGAGGATTAAATCTGACGTGCAAGCCTTGCTCAACCATTTGAGCAACAAAAACCAGGTTCTTGGTGATGTTCGGGACATGAAATACATCAAACAGGTATTTCTTTTTCCCATCCTGCATAGACAAAGGAATTTTACCAATCTGCACAATAGGATGTGCAGTATCATCACAGTCTCCACAAATCTTGGTTTTTCCATTTTCCTTGCATCCTGCATCCACTCTGCATGACCTGTCATGTGGTTTGACGCACCTGAGTCAACATACCACACATCATATCGTTCTTCTGCACTTTTCACAAAATTGGTCATGTGCTGCACCATAAATAGATGCTCATTTCTGTCATCACCCTGTCTACTGGAAGATGCATAATTGCCTTGTTGCAATTTTACATTCATAATGTCATTCTGCTTTTTGTAGTAGTCCTTAGCCATATGACCCATTTTACCTTAGTAGTAGCATTCAACATTGTTGTTTGCATTTTGGTCTCTCTGCCATCCACCACGGCCTCTTTGGCTCCCCCTGCCTCTAGAGTTACCACGTCCTCCTCCATAGGACTGGTTTTCTTGAGTTTGCTACATATTCTAATTTCTACCATGGCCTGCAGATCAGCCTCCTCTACCTCTGCCTCTACCTCTTCTAGCATTTGAGTAGAAGACAGTTTCTTTTAAAGTTCCTCCTAAAGAAGATGCACCCCCATTTCTCTGCTCTTCAGAAATTAGAAGAGCAAACAACTCTTCAAAATCAAGAAATTTTTTACGGACAGTAATGGATGTTCGGAAGTGTGCATAATCCTTTCCTAGACCATTCAAGGTCACACAAACTAGATCATCATCTTCCATTGGCGACCCAATGGAAGCAAGTGCATCTGCAATTTTCTTCACCTTCATGTGGTAGTCATTGATGCTCAAATTTTCTCTCTGCACATTGTGCAACTCCTGTTTGAGCTGCATTTTCCTGGCTTGCGTATTTGTGCTGTACATTTTTGCCAAAGTATCCCATGCCTCCTTTAGCATACTTGCATCCTGAATATGCACAATCATAGAATCCGAAATACTGATAGATAGCCAGTACATAACTTTTCTGGCTCTCTCATGCCATCCTTTAAATGCCTGCATTTCCTGTTGATTGGGAGCATTACGAAGAACTGGTTCTTCTTCATTTCCTATAATGAACTCCCAATAGCCTTTTCCCATAAGGAAATTCATCATTCTAAACTTCCATGCCTGGAAGTTGTTCTTGTCAAGCTTTTCAGTGACAATCTGTGAAAGAGAATCAGACGCCATTACAGAACATTGCAAAATATTCTATCACTGCAAAAGAAAAACACAGCTTTTGCCTCACACAAGCAGATCTGCAAAACTAACGAAAGTGGTATTTGACCATACATTCACTTCCTAGTGACGATTTTGCATCAATAGGCAACAAGCATGATTCTGAAACTCCCAATATCTCTGCACACGGGCATACGATGCAATTTCTACGGCAACTTTTCACCGACTAGCAGAGCAGTGGTTGCACAACAAAAACAGGGCCTTTTTCTAAGTGCCTGCAAAGAACTTTCGCCTTCAAAACAGGCCCCGAAATGGCCATGAATCAGAAAAATAAAGTCACACCACGAAGGGCGTCTCAATCTGAGATAGTGCACTCTTGCACTTCTGGCTATGCTACCTGCAGAGATTTGTTCCCAAACTCGAAAAAGGAAAGCAACACTGGTCCTCTTACCAGGACACCGTGAACTTGGTTTGCTTTCTTGAGCTCCTTACCACGAACAAGGCTCTGATACCATGTGAAGATAGTGGGAGAGAGGGAAGGAGTCTCACTTGCGGCTTTCTCACATACACAATGGGGGAATACACACACAGGTGGAGGCTGAAAACAGTTTTCCTCTTCTTAGTTATGAAAGCCAAAAGAACTCTCGTACAAAGAAACAGAAGAACCCTATATGTGGGTCTCAAAACCAAACTCAACTAACTAAGGTGGCATACTAACTGAGCCACAAACTAGAGTAGATAAGGATAGCTGTCATCCAGCTATTATTTGTGGGTGGTGTACCAACCGCATCTGCAGCTAACAAGTTGGTGACATAAATGCACAACGGTCACCCTGGCATATCACGAGTGGAGCTCGATATCTCAACATTAAGTGCTATTACCAGTCCATCAAACCTTGGTGGACATTCAGAGACACCGCTGAGCTAGCTCTTTGCTAGTCTTTTGTATCCCAGCACCAGCCATTTGATCACCAGACTTTTGATTCGGGTATGAATGCCTCCATTGCCTCTCCTTCATTAAAGTTGTCAGCTATGAACTGATTCTCTAGGTGCTAGATCCTTGATGGGAGGCACCACTATCCAACACCCATGAATTAGTGGGGTTGATGCTTCTTGAACTGAGGAACACTCTTCCTCCATGGCCAGAAATAGATCCAACTTTGCTTTCACTGTGTTAGCTGTCTCTTTCCCCTTGTCTCTCTTCTTCAGGGTACCATTCTTTTTATCTGCTTTCTTGACCCAGCAATCTACAAACAATCACATGGCCCTTCTTGTTGCAATATAAGCATTCTCCCTTAAACTTCTTCTTGCCGCCCTTCTTCTTTTTGTCACCACTAGTAGAGGACTCACCTTTGGTGGAGGAACCATCTTTGCCTTTCGTAGTGCAAAGAACACAGAATCCCCATTGCCGCCTCCATCTCGAGCTTTCAGCCTCAATTCTCGTCCATAAGTAAAGCACAGAACTCCTCAAATGACAATGGTTGGGTCTCACCTGAGTGTTAAGTACTGCTACTAGTCCATCAGACCTAGGTGGACATATTTGCAGACACCGTCGAGCTGGCTCTTTGCTAGTCTTTTGTATCCGAGCACCAGCCATCTGATCATGCAGATTTTTTATTCAGGTATGAATGCCTCTGTTGTCTCTCCTTCATTAAAGTTGTCAGCTGTGAGCTGATTCTCCAGGTGCTGGATCCTTGTCTGATTCCACATCTCATACTAACCCTTCAATATGTTCTAGAGGCAACAGTTGCCTTAGATGTATGTTGAATCAAGGTCAAAACACTATCAGTAGTACTTGTAAACAGGGCACACAAAGCATATTTGTTCTTGCATTTCCAACCTCGTAGAAGGTCAACATTAGGAGGTATGGTACTTGTCGGATTTCCTGGGTTAGGGGTTCCTTGTGGTTCTAGGTCCAGTCCCTAGTATTGTCTCCAGAAGCTCATATGAATCCAAAATAGCATTAATTTTAAACTTCCACAGAGTGTAGTTTGTACCATCTAGCTTTCCTGGATTGTTGGTGCAGCAACAGCTGGTTGAACTTGAGCCATTTCTTGTTGAGTCGCTTCTTATTGCCATCACTCCGTATGCTGTTGAAGCTCTCGCCTCTCTTCTATTCTTTGATCCTTAGAGCCGCCTGGGCTCTAATACCATGTTAAATTACACACGGCGCAGTAGAACAAAAACTGAACAAAGAATAGAGAGTACACATCATGCTAGAGATGATTAAAATTTTCGTTCAATACTGATGTAGTATAGATGATGGCTCCGTCCACCTGTGTGCTCCCACAGTGGAGCTTAGATGGCACTCTAGACAGATACTAGGTGAAGAGCTACTAGTTAGAAGATCTAATCTAATCTGAACTGATCTGATATAATGGACTGGGAAGGTCACCTCTTTATAGCTATGAGGGCAGTAGTTGGATCAACTTAGTCGTTGGAGTCGACTAGTCGACCTAGTCGATGCCGACTAGTCAACCTAGTCTATGGAACCAACTAGTCGTTCATGGAATATTCAAGAAATATTCCCTATACCATCGCCTCGGGGGATCTCACCCATGAACTATTAAATTACACGGCACAACGGAACATAAATTGAACAAAGAATAGAGAGTACACAGCAAACTCGAGAGGAACAAACTTTTCCTTCAATACTGATGTAGTACAGATGATGGCTCCATCCACCTGTGTGCTCCCACAACAGAGCTTAGATGGTGATCTAGACAGATACTAGGTGAAGAGCTACTAGCTGGAAGATCTGAACTGATCTAAACTGATCTGATACAATCGACTTGGGAGGTCGCCTCTTTATAGCTATGAGGGCAATAGTTGGATCAACGTAGTCAGTGGAGTCAACCAGTCGACCTAGTTAGTGGAGCTGACCAGTCAACCTAGTCAGTGGAACCGACTAGTCATCCATGGAATATTCATGGAATATTTCCTATACTATCGCCTACAGGGCTCCCGCCCCCAGGCCCTAGCAAGAATAAGGGGCTCCCACACAATCACCTTTCTACCATCAACAATCTCATTGATAGACCTCATCTAACATGCAAGTCAAGATCCATCCAGTGTCCCAAGCTCACACATGGCTTCTCCTCATATGGGGACCTTACAACTTGAGCACCTTGGACCACTGGTAGTTACCAGGAGGGTGGGACATTAAGCATATCTAATACCCCCCCTCAATGTCCACCTGTAGGTGAACTATTTTCTTGGCCCAATGCTGAGTCTCTGAAGATGACCCTAAGGCTGATCCTTTCTGACTGCTTTGGTGAAGATATCTCCTCCACCATTTTGCTCTGTTGGACAGTAGACCACGTCCTTGATCAAATCATGCACATAGTGATACTGAATCTCTATATGTTTTGTGTGTGTATGAAACACTAGATTTTTAGCAATGGCCATGCAACTTTGATTGTTGCACCTCAGCACAATTGCCTCATCCTCTTACACTCCCATGTGCCATAAGATCCTCCTCATCCACACTGCTTCACATGCAGTAAAACATGCTTCCTTGTACTCAGCCTCAATAGAAGACAATTCCACTATTGGTTGTTTCTTACTGATCCAAGAGAAGATACCTAAGTGTAAAGAGAAACAATATCCAGAAACTAATTTCCTGGAATCAACATCTCCAGCCCAATCTGAGAGACAATGACCAACCAAGGAAGTGCCCGTACCATAGGTGATGCCATAATCAAGGGTGCCCTTCGCATACCTAAGCACCCACATCCCTGCATTCCAATGATTCTCCCGGGGCTTATTGGAGAACCTGCTCAAAATGCCAACAGCAAAACTGATGTCCAGTCTGGTGTTGCACAGATAGATGAGACTGCCGGCCAACTTCTTGTACCTCCCGATGTCTGCTGGTGGTGAGGCATCCTCCATAGACAACCTCGCATTTACCTCCATAGGTGTAGCTATCTCCTTGCACTCGACCACACTAAATACCTTTAAGATCTCCCTTGCATATTTTTGCTGAGAGATGAAGATCTTGCCTGGCTCTTGCCAAATTTCAATCCCCAAATAGTATTTCATCAAGCCTAAGTCTGTCATCTCAAACTCCATGCTCAATGCCTTTCTAGTCTGTTGGATCATGTCTTCATAATCACCTACAATAAGGAGATCATCCACATATAGAATAATAATAGCAACTTTTCCACCTTTCCTGTACACATACAAGTTAGCATTTGAGGCACATCTTTTGAAGTTTAATTTATGAAAGAATTTGTCTATCCGTTGGTACCATGCTCTTGGGGCGTGTTTCAGCCCGTACAGAGCCTTCTTCAGCTTACATACCTTGTTCTCAGAATGGGGGGCCTCAAACCCTAGTGGCTGAGCCACATACACCTCCTCCTTGAGGTCACCATTCAAGAATGTTGATTTAACATCCATTTGATAAACTAGCCAATTTTTATGAGCAGCCACCGATAGTACTGTGCGAATAGTGGTCATTCTAGCAGTCGGAGTGAAAGACTCCTGAAAATCAAACCCTTCAACCTGCGAAAATCCTTGTGTAGCCAATCTAGCTTTGTACTTTCCCAAAGTCCCATCGGCCTTGCACTTTACCTTCCAAACCCACTTGATGCCAATAACCTTTCTATTAGGTGGTCGATCTACCAGCTCCCAAGTTTCATTCTTCATGATGCTGTCATATTCTACTTGCATAGCATTTTTCCAATCTCGGTCTGCAATTGCTTCCTCCAAACTCGCAGGCTCCTTTACTTCTGCAATAATCTCAGCCATCAAGGCCATATTGACTATGTGAGCAGAAGCCCTCCTTTGCTCCTCGATTCTCTGATACCACCTTGGTCCATCTGCATGCTACTCAACAGACATAGGCATCTAGTTGTCATGGTCATAGAGCTACCTTACCCATTGCGGCAATGTCTTTTTCGGTGGTGTAACAATAGATTGGTGACTTATACCTTCATCATCTAATATTTGCTCCTCCTTTATAGCCATTGGGACAGGTCCATAGTGAATTACCCCTTTGCTTCATGATAAAGTGGAAGAGCTCTTCTCTCCCTCCACTACATGTGGCTACTCCCTGAACACCACATCGCGGCTCGCTATGATCTTCTTTGCCTCTTGGTCATACAACTTATAGGCTTTCTCTCATCACTATAGCCTAAGAAGATACATTTGGTGCTTTTTGGTTGTAGCTTGTTTCTCTCTCTTTGTCTAGTACATGTGCATAGCATTCACACCCAAATGTTCTGAAGTGGGAGACAGATGGCTTCTTACCACTGTAAGCCTCATGTGGTGTTTTACCTTTGAGTGCCTTTGTATGGTTGCGATTAAGGATGTAAACCACAGTATTGACAGCCTCAGCCCAAAAGTGGTTTGGCAGTCCAACACCTTTCAACATACACCCCATCTCCACCGTGGTCCGCATTCGGCATTCAACAATCGAATTTTGCTGAGGCGTATGTGGTGTCGTCGTTTGTCACTTGATCACTTTGCTCTTGCAAAAATCTCCAAACTCTATAGAAACAACTCACCACCACCATCCAATCTGATTTTCTTCACTTTTCTCCCTATTTCATTTTCAACAAGCTGTAGCCATTCTTTAAATTTACCAAAAACTTGATCCTTTTCACGAAGAAAGTACACCCACATCTTCCTACAGTCATCGACAGTCAATACAAAATAGGAAGATCCCCCCAAGGCCTGTGTAAGCATCTTACCGCACAAGTCAACATGCACCAACTCTCACTTTTCTCCCTGTTTCATTTTCAACAAGCTGTAGCCATTCTTTCAATTTACCAAAAACTTGAGCCTTTTTGCGAAGAAAGTACACCCAAATCTTCCTACTATAGTCGTTGACAATCAATAAAAAATAGGAAGATCCTCGCAAGGCCTATGTAGGCATCTTACCGCATAAGTCAACATGCACCAACTCTAGAGGAGCATTTGCTTTATTCTTGCTTTCTTGTGGGAATTCCTTTCTCTGTTGCTTGCCCATCATGCAAGCTTCACACGATTCTTTGATTTCTATGACTGCAGGTAAGTGAGCAACCGTACCTTGCTTCTACATCCACTTTAGCATTGCAAATCTGATGTGGCCGAATCTTTCATGCCAAATTCTACTTGTGCCCACCTCAGCGGTGGCTGTAAGAGCACTTAGCTCATACAAGTTGTTCCTTCTTACTCCTGTGCCAACAAGATTGCCTGCACTATCTAGAATTTTTGCTCCTGTCTTGTTGAACCTCACCTCATGGTCAAGGTCTGTAATGGAAGCAAGTAATAGCAAAATTCTCTTGATTTGTGGAACATATAGCACATAAGATAGTTTCTTAACATCTCTATTTAGTTTCTTAACATCTCCATTTATAGAAACAAATGAAACCGTACCTGTACCCTCAACAGGTCATTTTGTGTTATTACCAACTATCACGGTGATGGGTTCCTGAAGAGGCTACATGGAACAATATAGACCCTTCTTGCAGGTCATGTGATGGGGGGCACCACAATCCAACACCCATGAATCAATGGTTGAAGCTTCTTCAACTAGTGAACACTCTTCCTCAATGGCCAAAAATAGATCCAACTTTGCTTTCACTGTGTTAGTTGTCTCTTTCCCCTTATCTATCTTCTTTAGGACACCATTCTTTTCATCTGCTTTCTTGACCCGGCAATTTACAATCATATGGCCCTTCTTTTTGCAGTAGAAGCATTCTCCCTGAAACTTATTCTTGCTGCCCTTCTTCTTTTTGACACCACTAGTAGAGGACTCACCTTTGGTGGAGGAACCACCTTTGCCTTTCGCAGTGGCAGAGAAGGCAGCATCCCCATTGCTACCTCCATCTCGAGCTTTAAGTCTCAATTCCTCCTCCATAAGTAAAGCACAAAACTCCTCAAATGACAATGGTCGGGGTCTCACTTGAGTGTTAAGCATTGTTACCAGTCCATCAAACCTTGGTGGACATATCTGGAGACACCACCGAGCTAGCTCTTCGCTAGTCTTTTGTATCCAAGCACCAGCCATCTAGTCACATAGACTTTTGATTCGGGTTATGAACACCTCCGTTGTCTCTCCTTCATTAAACTTCTTAGCTGCGAGCTGATTCTCCCAAGTTCTAGATCCTTGTCTGATTTCGCGTCTCATACTGACTCTTCAATTTGTTCCAGGCCACAGTTGCCTTGGATGTATGTTGAATCAAGGTCAAAATACTATCAGAACCAGGGCACACAGAGCATCTACATTCTTGCATTTTCAAGCTCGTAGAAGGTCAGCATTAGGAGGTATCGTACTCCCTGGATTTGGTGGGTCGAGGGTTCCTTGTGGTTCTGGGTCACTCCCCAGTACTATCTTCAACAGCTCATATGAATTCAGAATAGCAGTAATTTTAAACTTCCACAGAGTGTAGTTCGTACCATCTAGCTTGCCTTTAGTGAAGGCTGGTGGGTGAATCCTCAACGCCTGGATTGTTGGTGCAGGAGTAGCTGCTGAACTTGAGCCGCTTCCTGTGGAGCCACTTCCTATTGCCATCCCTATGTATCCTGTTGAAGGCCTCACCTCTCTTCTATTCTTCGATCCTTAGAGCCACCTAGGCTCTGATACCATGTTAAATTACATGGCACATTGGAACAGAAACTGAACAAAGAATAGAGAGTACACAACAAACTGGAGAGGAACAAACTTTTCATTCAATATTGATGTAGTATAGATGATGGCTCCATCCACCCGTGTGCTCCCACAGTGGAGCTTAGATGGCGATCTAGATAGATACTAGGTGAAGAGCTAGTAGCTAGAAGATCTAATCTGATGTGAACTGATCTGATACAATGGAGTGGGGAGGTCACCTCTTTATAGCTATGAGGGAGGTAGTTGGATCAATGTAGTCGGTGGAGTCGACCAGTCGACCTAGTTAGTGGAGTCGACTAGTCGACCTAGTCAGTGGAGCCGACCAGTCAACCTAGTCGGTGGAACCGACAAGTCATCCATGGAATATTTAGGGAATATTCCCTATACCATCGCCTCGAGGGCTTCCGACCCCGACCCCCACCAGGGGGGCTGTTGGTGCCCAGGCCCCAGCAAGAATAAGGGGCTCCCACACAATCACCTTTCTACCATTAATAGTCTTATTGATAGACCTCATCTGACATGCAAGTCAAGATCCATCCAGTGTCTCAGGCTCACATATGGCTTCTCCTCATATGGGGGCCTTACAACTTGAGAACCTTGGACCACTGGTGGTTACCAGGAGGGTGGGGCATTGAGCATATCTAACACAAACCCCCACTAGGGGGGCCACTGGCCCCCCTGGGACCTCGCAGCTGGCCCCGCTGGGACCCCACAGCTAGCCTCGAGGCCCTAACAAGAATAAGGGGTGCCCACACTACCTTTATACCATCAACAGTCTCATTGATAGACCTCATCTGACATGCAACCCATCCAATGTCTCGGGCTCACACATGGCTTCTCCTCATACGGGGGCCTTACAACTTGAGCACCTTGAACCATTGGTGGTTACTAAGAGGGTGGGGCATTGAGCATATCTAACAGTATCAACGCACATACCGACAACCATACCGACTAAAATTGCATCATCTCCATTGACACTTTTTCGGCTCACCAACCATGCACGCGATTTTTGTGCCCGTGCCAGTGAAGCATCAATAGACAGTGTCGAAAAGAGGCCCATGTCTTGTAGTGAGAGAGAGAGAGAGAGAGAGAGAGAGAGAGAGAGAGAGAGAGAGAGAGAGAGAGAGAATAAATCTCCTATGGTTTATCTATAGGATATTTATTTATATTTGAATATTTCGTGTTTTGTATCTCTCTCTCTCTCTCTCTCTCTCTATATATATATATATATATAAGTATGTATGTATGTATAGATATGTGTGTGTGTGTGTGTGTGTGTACATGTCTTACCTTTATAAAGGAGAAAGTGCACCAGACAGTGGGGTTAGCTAAGAGACTTATGTGGGGTAGAAGCACTCACACTATGACCAGGTGGCAGAGTGGAGAGAGAGAGAGAGAGAGAAAAAGAGAATGCAAAAGGGAGTACCCATGGCTGACAATACTGCTAACACATGGAGAGAGAGAGAGAGAGAGAGAGAGAGAGAGAGAGCACTAGAAGAGGTGAAAAGTGTTGATAAGATATTTGCCAAAAGGTACAACCCTCGACTCCAAAGTTTGGATTTTGCACTTTATTTATGGGAGCCACTTTGGTAGAGAGAGAGAGAGAGAGAGAGAGAGAGCACTGGAAGAGGTGAAAAGTGTTGACAAGATATTTGGAAAAAGGTACAACCCTCGACTCCAAAGTTTAGAGTTTGCACTTTATTTCAAAGATCCACTTTGGTAGAGAGAGAGTGAGAGAGAGAGAGAGAGAGAGAGAGAGAGAGAGAGAGAGAGAGAGAGAGAGATTATATTATATATAGGATATTCATTTATACTTTAATATTTCATGTTTTGTGTGTGTGTGTCTATACATATACGTGTGTTACATTTATAAAGGAGGAAGTGCACAAAGGGTTGCGGAGGTGAGGAGGAGATTTGGAGGGAGAGCAGGATTGCGACACATGGTGGCAACATGAAGTGAGTAGTTGAAAGACTTGTGAGGGGTAGAAATGCTCAGACTATGACCATGTGGCACACTCAAAAGAGAGAGATAAAGTGAGAGAGAGAGAGAGAGAGAGAGAGAGAGAGAGAGAGAGAGAGAGAGAGAGGCAGGGGGGAGCTCGGGGGTGCACTACTAAGAAACACTATGTATCATGTGCATTGAAGCACTATATAAAAACCCCTCAACCTCCCCTCAATTAAAATCTCCTCCTCGAATAAAACCATGCCTCTTTACTTATAAACTAATGGATTTTTTCCAAAGTTATAAAAAACCCTTCTTGTTCTTTTAATCCTATTATATTTCTCCCCAAAAATGAATTAAAATATCCCAAAATATAGTTGCTGATTTCTTGGCACGTGAAGCTTGTACTTCAATCATGCATGAAGCGAGTGTCACCGCCCTAACAAAGCCACAAGCCACAAAGGAGGGTGATCATTTGTAAGGAATGCAAAGGTTGTGGTAATCATGAAACTAAGTGTTGGGCATATTTGATACGAGTTTACCGACTTTGGAAGATCATGAGAAAGGTCCTCAAGGACATTGCTCAAAAGAAGGATGCCGGACCTGGCACGCACTTCTACCATCTATTATCCAGCATCCATGGGTCAAATGGAGCGGACCAATGGCCTCCTTTGTAAAACCATGGGAAAAATGGCTACAAGGAATAGGAGCCAGTGGGATCAGAAGGTCATAGAAGCTGTATGGGCTTACAACATCACTCATAAAATGTCTACAGGTCACACTCCTTTTGGGTTGGTGTACGGTACTGAGGCCGTTTTACCACTAGAGATAAAGATTCTAGCTTTGAGATTGGCACAAGAACAGAGGATGATAGAAGATGAACATGTAGAGGCCCGGTTGGTGCAACTTGAAAAGCTAGATGGAACCCGATGCCTTGCCCTACATCAAACATAGATTCAAAAGAATCGACAAAAGGCCCGCTTGGATGCTAAGATTCGCAAGGGATGGGAAAGACATTTTGTTGAGAGGGATGTTGTGCTATGCTTTGATAACAGATTGGACCACCAAATGGATAAGAAGTTCCTTCCATTGTGGACCGGTCCATACAAAGTCATCAAGGAATGTAGCAATGGGTCTGTACAAGTTCGAGAGCTGCATGAGCCATATGGCAAGAAGGTGATCAAGAAGCGTTACCTTAAGCTCTTCTTTGTGCGTGATGGACCCAGGCATGGAAATGCTGTGCATTCCTTGCCTGGGGGGGGGAACTGTTATGGATAAATTTGTCTAAGAAAAAAGGCATTAATATGTGTGTGTATTTGTATGTGTGGCAATAGTATAATAAAATATGGTGTGCATAGGGCCCAAGGTTAAGGTGGCAAGGCATGACCATGTGCCACCCTTCCACATAAGAGGACCCATAAGGTGTGTTGTACATAATCCATGGTAGTAATATTATAACATGTAAGATGGCATGGTTCCTCCATGTGCCACCCCTCCACCTAGGCAGTCCCATGCTTGCATTTAGTTGTTGAGATATCGAGCTCCACTCGCGATATGCCAGGGTGACCGTTGTGTATTTATGTCACCGACTTGTTAGCTGGAGATGCGGTTGGTACACCGCCCACGAATAATAGCTGGATGACAGCTATCCTTATCTACTCTAGTTTGTGGCTCAGTTAGTATGCCACCTTAGTTAGTTGAGTTTGGTTTGAGACCCACATATAGGGTTCTTCTATTTTCTTTGTACTAGAGTTCTTTTGGCTTTCACAACTAAGAAGAGGAAAACTGTTTTCAGCCTCCACCTTTGTGTGTATTCCCCCATTGTGATTGTGAGAAAGCCTCAAGTGAGACTCCTTCCCTCTCTCCCACTATCTTCACATGGTATCAGAGCCTTGTTCGTGGTAAGGAGCTCAAGAAAGCAAACCAAGTTCGCAGTGTCCTGGTAAGAGGACCAGTGTTGCTTTCCTATTTCGAGTTTGGGAGCAAATCTCTGCAGGTAGCACAGCCAGAAGTGCAAGAGTGCATTGTCTCAGATTGAGACGCCCTTCGCGGTGTGGCGAGAGTGCAGTATATGCTAGAGGTCATTTCGGGGCCCGTTTTGGAGGCGGTCATTTCGAGGTCATTTCGGGGCCCGTTTTGGAGGCGGAAGTTCTCCGCAGGCACTCAGAAAAAGGCCCTGTTTTTGCTGTGCGACCACTGTTCTGCAGGTCGGTGAAAAGTTGCTGCAGAAATTGCATCGTATGGGCCCTGTGCGCAGAGACATTGGGAGTTGCAAATTCATGCTTGTTGCCTGTTGATGCAAAATCGTCACTAGGAAGTGACTGTGTGGTGAAATACCACTTTCGTCAGTTTTGTAGATCTGCCCGTGTGAGGCAAAAGCTGTGTTTTTTGCAGTGACACAATATTTTGCAGTGTTCTGTAATGGCATCTGATTCTCTTTCACAGATTGTCACTGAAAAGCTTGACAAGAACAACTTCCAGGCATGGAAGTTTAGAATGACAAATTTCTTGATGGGAAAAGGCTATTGGGAGTTCATTACAGGAATGAAGAAGAACCTGTTCTTCCTAATGTTCCCAATCAACAGGAAATGCAGGCATTCAAAGGATGGCATGAGAGAGCCAGGAAAGTTATGTACTGGCTGTCTATCAGTATTTCGGACTCCATGATCGTGCATATTCAGGACGCAAGTACGCCAAAGGTGGCATGGGATACTTTGGCTAAAATGTACAGCACAAATACGCAGGCCAGGAAAATGCAGCTCAAGCAGGAGCTACACAATGTGCAGAGAGAAAATATGAGCATCAATGACTACCACATGAAGGTGAAGAAAATTGCGGATGCACTTGCTTCCATTGGGTCGCCAGTGGATGATGACGATTTAGTTTCTGTGACCTTGAATGGTCTAGGAAAAGATTATGCACAGTTCCGGACATCCATTGCTGTCCGTGAAAAATTTCCTGATTTTGAGGAGTTGATTGCTCTTCTAATTTCTGAAGAGCAGAGAAATGGTGGTGCATCTTCTTCAGCAGGAACTTCAAAAGAAACTGTCTTCTACTCAAATGCTGGCAGAGGTAGAGGCAGAGGTAGAGGAGGCCGATCTGCAGGCCATGGTAGAAATCAAAATATGCAGCAAATGCAAGAAAACCAGTCCTATGCAGGAGGACATGGTAACTCTAGAGGCAGGGGGAGCCAAAGAGGTCGTGGTGGATGGCAAAGAGGCCAAAATGCAAATAGCAATGTTGAATGCTACCACTGTGGTAAAATGGGGCATATGGCTAAAGACTGCTACAAAAAGCAGAATGACATTATGAATGGAAAATTGCAGCAAGGCAATTATGCATCCTCTAGTAGACAGGGTGATGACAGAAATGAGCATTTGTTTATGGTGCAGCATATGACAAATTCTGTGACAAGTGCAGAAGAAAGCAATGATGTGTGGTATGTTGACTCAGGTGCATCAAACCACATGACAGGTCATGCTGAATGGATGCAGGATGCAAGGAAAATGGAAAAACCAGGATTTGTGGAGACTGGTGATGATACTGCACATCCTATTGTGCAGATTGGCAAAATTCCTTTGTCTATGCAGGATGGGAAAAAGAAATACTTGTCTGATGTATTTCATGTCCCGAACATCACCAAGAACCTGGTTTCTGTTGGTCAGATGGTTGAGCAGGGCTTGCAGGTCAGATTTAATCCTCATGGATGCTTTGTTGAGGATATGAAAGATAATGGTCGCTTGATAGCAAAAGGAAAGAAGAAGGGCAGGATGTTTACATTGGATGCGGACATGCCTGAATTGAGTGCAGCAATGTTTGCACATGGGACCGGTGTAGTTGCAGATATTGATATCTGGCACAAACGCATTGGTCATGTTAATATACAGCGACTTAAATCAATGCAAGCCCAAAATATTGTTGCAGGATTGCCTAAATTCAAGGTTGCAGAAATGCACAAGGTTTGTGAAGCCTATCAATTTGGGAAACAGGCAAGGAAACCATTTCCTAAGCATGTTCAAGAGAGTAAAAAGCCATTGGAATTAATCCTTTCTGATGTGTGGACTACTAAAGCTGCATCTATTGGAGGCTGTCACTATTTTGTCACATTATTGATGACTTCAGCAGAAAACTTTGGGTGTATTTTATGAAAAAGAAAAGTGAAGTGTTTGGGCACTTCAAAGCTTTTAAAGCTATGGTTGAAAAAGAAATAGGCCTGCAAATAAAATGCCTAAGGTCAGATGGAGGGGGAGAGTACCTCTCAAATGAGTTTGCAAGGTTCTTGCAGGAGCATGGTATAAAGCAGCAATATTCATGCAGTCATACCCCACAGCAAAATGGAATTGCAGAAAGGAAAAACAGGCATATTGGAGAGGTATCTCGGGCTATGCTAAATGAAAAAGATCTACCAGATTATTATTGGGCTGAAGCAGTTCCTACAGCAGTTTATATAATGAACAGGACTCCCACTGCAGTAATACATGGCATGACGCCAGAGGAGATGTATACTGGTAGGAAACCAGATATTTCTCATTTGAAAATTTTTGGTTGCATTGCCTATGTCCATGTGCCAGATGAGTTGAGGTCCAAGTTGGATCAAAAAGCTGAGAAGTGTGTCTTTATTGGTTATTCTCTGCAGCAGAAAGGGTATAGATGCTATAACCCTTCTACACGTAAGTTCACAGTGAGCAGAGATGTTGTTTTTGATGAAATGAGTAGCTGGTATAAACCAGTAAATGTGATGATTGATGTAGATGCACAAAATGGTAATGCTGCACAGAATTCACAGCAGCAATCACAAAACATCAGTGGACCTGGAGTGTCCTCTAGCAGTGCTTCACATACTTCACCATGGACAGGCAGATTGAGATCAGGAGAATCTCCTCAAAGCAATGCAGAGAGTGGTATGCAGGTATCACGAAAAGGAAAAGAGAAGGTAGATCAGCCCATGTTTGATGTGAATGCAGGTCACTCTTATGTGGATGGTGAATCCAGTGGCTCAGAGCAGAGCATTGATGATGAGTTGGGTATTCCTTCTGTTGTTACACCTGGAGTAAGGAAGACCACGGATGTTTTGAGAGCACCTGGAAGTGAGCCTATTTTGTGCAGGTCTACCAGGGTTAGGTATCCTGTGGATAGGCTGAAATATGATGGATTTACAGCCATTCACTATGCCTATATGGTCAAAGTGATATAGGAACCAGAACCCACTTCTTTTGAGCAAGCCATGGGAAATGAAAAATGGGAGAAAGCCATGGATGAAGAAATGGATGCCTTGGATGCTAATGCTACATGGGAATTGGTGCCTTTGCCTAAAGGCAAGAATGCAATTGGCTGTAAGTGGGTTTATAAGATCAAGCACAATGCAGATGGTTATGTGAATAGATACAAGGCAAGATTAGTTGTCAAGGGGTATGCACAGACATATGGCATTGATTATGAAGAAACTTTCAGCCCGGTTGCAAGGATGGCAACCGTAAGAGCAGTCATTGCTATGGCTGCATCAAAGGGATGGTCTTTATATCAGATGGATGTAAAGAATGCCTTCTTGCATGGTGATTTGCAAGAAGAGGTCTTTATGGAGCAGCCAGCAAGTTATGTTCATGCTATTCATCCTGAGTTTGTTTGTAGGTTAAAGAAAGCCTTGTATGGCTTGAAGCAAGCACCTAGAGCATGGTCTGACAAGATAGGACAGTATCTTGTCACTATTGGCTTTCAGATTTCCAAGGCAGATTTCTCACTCTATGTGAGAAAAACAGAGAAAGGGATTATGTTGCTTGTCATTTATGTTGATGATTTGATCATCACAGGTGATAGTGATGAAGATATCCTTCATGTGAAAATGCTATTGAAGCAGAAGTTTGAGATGAAGGATTTGGGAGAGCTGCGTTATTTCTTGGGCATTGAGGTGATTAGATCACCAAGTGGGATACAACTCTTGCAGAGGCAGTATGGATTGGACATGTTGTCCAAATATGGGATGACAGGCTGTAAGCCTATTTCAGTTCCTTTGGAGCAGAATGTGAAGCTGAGCGCAGATGCAGGTGAGCTTCTAGAAGACCCTACTATGTACAGACGCATAGTAGGAAGTTTGATTTACATGACTATTACCAGGCCAGATTTGAGCTATGCTGTTGGGTTGGTAAGTTAGTTTATGCAGGCTCCAAGGAAACCGCATTTGGATGCGGCTAGACGCATACTCAGGTATGTGAAGTCCACATTGCAGTATGGACTATTTTATGAGGCTGGGGTTCAGATACAGTTGCATGGATACACTGATGCTGATTGGGCTGGTAGTATTTCTGATAGACGATCTACCAGTGGATATGTGTTCTCTTTTGGGAGTGCTGCAGTCACTTGGAGCAGCAAGAAACAGCCTACAGTTGCCTTGTCGAGCACAGAGGCTAAGTACAGGGATGCAGCAATGGCTGCATGTGAGGTAGCATGGTTGCATAAGCTACTCTATGATATGCATCAGTCTACAGATGGGCCAGTTGTCATTTATTGTGACAACATGAGCAGCATACACTTGGCAAAGGACCCAGTCTTTCATGCTAGAACAAAGCACATTGAGGTGCATTATCACTATGTGCGGGAGAAGGTTTTACTAGGTCTTATTGATCTAGTTTATGTCAGCACAGAGGATCAGGTAGCTGACATATTCACGAAAGCATTGGGCGCAGAGAAGCTGCACAAGTTCAGAGACCTACTTGGTGTGCAGGAATTGGGATTGAGCTCGAGGGGGAGTGTTGAGATATCGAGCTCCACTCGCGATATGCCAGCGTGACCGTTGTGTATTTATGTCACACCGACTTGTTAGCTGGAGATGCGGTTGGTACACCGCCCACGAATAATAGCTGGATGACAGCTATCCTTATCTACTCTAGTTTGTGGCTCAGTTAGTATGCCACCTTAGTTAGTTGAGTTTGGTTTGAGACCCACATATAGGGTTCTTCTATTTTCTTTGTACTAGAGTTCTTTTGGCTTTCACAACTAAGATGAGGAAAACTGTTTTCAGCCTCCACCTTTGTGTGTATTCTCCCATTGTGATTGTGAGAAAGCCTCAAGTGAGACTCCTTCCCTCTCTCCCACTATCTTCACATTAGTGAGATATGGCCTAAAGTCCATGAGAGAAGTAATATAAAATAGGTGGAGGTGGATATTATATTGGATTATTTCCTCCATGTAGGATAGGCCCATGTGGGGGGGGGTATAGATAGTCCAAGGATGCAAGTTAAATAATGGGGAGAATAGGATGAGGTAGCAAGATTCCTTGTGCCAACCCTCCACTTGTCCTCCTAGAGGTTTGAACGTATTATAAAATTGGGAAGAGACCAAGGGAGTATCATAGACTTGAGATATGGGGCTTGATTTATGTGAAAAAATGAGGCAAAGGGTTGTCGCACACAATTGAGAGTGCATAACTGCCTAGCCCACATGGGAGACTTTTCCACACACACCATGCATGTGGGAGGATGCGTTTATTGGGAGAGACCCCCTATCTTGGCTATAAAAGGAGGGGGCTATTCCTTGATGCGACACGCTCATTCTTGTAACATTAGAAAAAAAGGGAGCTCATTTTGGGGCCTTTTAGAAGACAGAGAAAATAGGCTCTCAACCAATCAGGAGTGGGCCAACGTAACGTTGAAAATTCAACAAAAGAAGATGAAAATAAGAAAAAGAAATAGTACTATATGTTGGTAGAAGCATGTCACATTAATGAGGTGATCTAATTTGAATCTTTTAAAAATTTATTTTCTGTGCAGAATTTGGTGATTCTGATACCGCAGACGCATCCGGAACGGCCAAAATCCCAAAAACGGCACTGGAAACGCTGGAATCGGGGACATCCGAAGGCCCGAAAACGGCCAAAAAAGGCCGAAAAGTGAGATTTGCAGCAAAACCCGATTTGGCACCTTTTGAGATTCACAGAAAAGTGTTGCTCTTATATGAACATTGAATGTAAAGCATGTGAAAGAATATATTTATTCCTTTTCACACTAACATTTCTCACGCAAGTATCCATATTTTCTTGCTTTTGTAGAGAGAGAAAAGAGAAAATAGTGAATTTCTTACAGGGCCCCAAAATGAGCTCCCTTTTTTCCTAATGAGCCACCTAGGTAGTACTTTGATTTCCCCCTTCTCTTCCTTTCAAATAAAGCATGGCCCTCTTCCCTTGATGTCTCCATCTTTACATTCCTCCTCCCATCATGTACATGCTTCTCTTCCCCCTCTCCCTTTCCCCTTGTGCCATAGTCTCCCTTTTCATTCCCTCCCCTTCTAATCCCTTCTCCCCTACCATGATAACGTTTCGCCCTCATGTTCTCCTTTCCTCTATGGCCCTTGAGCGTTGCCATGCTTAGTGTCTAGCCTCTTGTCTTGATTTCTTTTCTAGGTAACAATACACACACATGAACTAGCTTGGACTAATTATGATTGTCCTAAACTAGCATGGTGGTTAGAACATCATGCAATATATCAACATGTTGATGCAGATCAAACAACAGTTATGTGATTGTCCCAAACCAATGTGGTTGGTCCACAATAGAAATAAACAACAATATATTGTTATTGTCTGATTGAATAATAGCCTAATGGTTAAAATTAATGTGTTTCCTAGTATTTCAATCAAATAAATTCAATTTTAGGTTGGTTCAAGTCATATACCAGCTAATTTTTAAATTAGGATGGCTTGGACTTAATGAAATTCAGCCCGGTGGTTGGAACATCATGCACTATATCACAGAGATGGTTCAAGTCAAACAGTAATTATGTGATTGTCCTAAACAATCTTGGTTGAATAAATATAAACATAAAATATATTTCGCAATCGAAACAATTGATGACCAACATGGTGGTTTAAATTGTTGTGTTTCTTAGTAGTTAAATTAGTTTAGTTTAATTTCTAGGTTGGTTCGGGACATACATGGGCTGGATTGGATTGTAATCATCCAAACCTAGCCGGATGGTTGGATGAGCAATGTATAATTTAGAGTTAATGTGATTCTCCTAAACTGAGTTTTGTTATTTTCTAACTGATGACTAGCTTAGTGGTTGAAATCGTTGTGTTTTCTAGGAGTATTTAAATTAGTTTAGTTGTTTAATTTTTTAGTTGGTCCAAGTCATGCATAACCTGGCTTGTAGGTTAATGTGATGGTCCTAAACCAACCTAGTGGTTGGAAATGGCAATATATCACCGAGCTGGTTTAGGTCAGACACTAGTTATGTGACTGGCCTAAACCAACCCAGTGGTTGAAATTGTTTTGTTTTCTAGTTATGAAATTGTTTTTGTTTCTAGTAGCTTGATTAGTTTAATTAGCTGATTAGACTGTGCTTTTTCCCTAATTGTGTTTGTTTTTCTCATAGTAGTGCAAAAAGGGGAAATAAGACAATGTTGAATGTTGCATGTTGTTCTCTGCATGCTTGAGATGGAGAGGCCTTAAAGAGTGAATATTACATGTAGTATAGTATTTTTGGGAGTATACTTGTGCATATCCTACATAATTTTAGTGGCTTGAATAATATATTCATTATTTTGTATTCATACATGTGAATGCTATGAGTGATGGTTCCAAGAACTTAAGTAGCACTAAGTTTTAATATACTTTAATAATTGTTCTTTGCATGCCAGAAGCTTTATTTCCTGCATTTTTGGTAAACAGACAGAGTTGTATCTCAAGTTTACAATCATAACCTTGACCTTTCTATTGGGTAAGGTAATTTTGAGCATTGTAAGCCCTGATACATCAAGAAAATCAAAGAAAACAATGTGTGTTGTTTCAAAATACACATAGACTTTGACCTTGGCTTGGCAAGTGTTGAATGACTGGAGATGTGTTTGTGTTGGAGCATGGCTTCATGGAGATAAATGCTCCTGTCTTGCATATGAATGTGCAATATATAGGCCACTTAGATCCTCATCATGTGTTGAAATGGAGGACAATTTTGGTAGCCAAAGGTTTCTATGGGAGCCAGTGGTCTGTCCAAAGGGAGACGCTAAGTGGCAAGCGCGCGCACAAGAAGAGTGGAATGGGACCTAGACCATTGTTGCAAAGTCAACCCAAGAGGAAGGCTAGCCATCCAATAAGATCCCTCGCAAAGTTGACGTCCCTGCCTCCAATGGAATAGAAGTAGGAAATCAATCATCTGATGCTGCACAAGGCGTTCAAAAGTAGAGCTCAAGCATTCTAGGAGTATGGGTGCCTTCTGAACCAAGTAAAACTATTTTTGCTCAAGTTGATGAAGATCTTCTTGATGAATCAATTGAATGGATTGAATCACACACACTTATCAGATATCTGCATGGTCCTCGTCCCCCAATTTCTTTCCTTGAAAATTGGTTTAGAACCAACTAGAGCAAGAACGGCAATCTAGTAACCAATGTTTGTTTCCTCCGTAGAGGCTACTTCATTTTTCTCTTCAAGAAAGTTGAACATACTGTGAGAGTCTTACTGCATGGTCTCTATGCAACCAGCCTATATATCTCAACAAGTGGTCTTCCATCATTTGTCCTGATAACCCACACTCAACTATTCTCTTGGTTTGGGTAGAGCTTCTAGATTTGACTTTCTCACTATGCAACCAAGCTGCATCAATATGTAGCAATCTAGGAGAGGTAGTTAGTGTAGAAAGGGAACAATTCATTAATCCCATAGGTAATCCTTAGGTTTGTGTGCAACTCGATGTAGCGAAGGAGATTCCTGATACAATAGTAATTCTTAATCGGAGGGGAGGAGTACTAAGATAATAAAAGGATCTATATGAGAACCTTTCCAACTCGTGCTTTCTGTGTGGTCTATCTGACCATACAGTTAAGAGCCGTCCGCTAAAACGAGTCAAGGACAAAAACAATTCTAATAAGCCTAAAGGTCCTAATAAAAAATGGACTCCCAAACAGCCTGATATTCCCAAGCAGGCAAAAACTATATCACGCCCAGCCAGCTCCATAAAACCAAACAAGTTGTCTCACCGATACCAGAAGTTAGTACTGCGCTCGATATTATTGAGAATCAAGCTCTCGGTTATTGTTCTTGTTGTGTGAGTAGGTGAATAAGGTGAGTTACACTGACTCTAGTTCTTATCTACTATGTATGGATGTGACCTTAGCAGTGTTCAATTGTATTGTGTGGGTGAATATGAGCTGACTGTGGAGGAGACTGTTGCTTCCTCTTGGTTGCTTTCTATATCTCTCTTCTTGTTTTTCTTAATATGATATAAGAGCTACCGTTCCTTGCCTTCTAGTTGCCCATTGCTTGTGGAAGCTTGCGAGATGCTTCTCCTACTTTGAAGCTTCGAAGCGATGAGAAGAGATCTCGTTTTTTGGACTGAAGTAGCAATTTCCAGCTTCTGTTTGGCTTGGGAGCTGTCCAATTGATGTCTTCTTGCTAAGAGGAGATCGCTATTACCCATAGGTTGCTCGTGAGAGATGTATTTTAACAAAATACAACTCGTTTTTACTATTTGGGTGTGATAGAACAGAGCTGATCTTTTTTTCTAGACAACTACTACTTGGTTTGAGCCAAACAAGAGGTATATACAGCAGTAAGAAGAAAAAACATCTCTCCAAACCTCATCGCCCAGCTCTTTGGAGATTGTTTGTGAAATGTCTCTCCAAACCTTATCACCCAGCTCTCTAGAGATTGTTTGTGGCTGAAAAAAACTCTCCTATATCTCCTATCAAGTGAGGAGAACCTTCAGCTTGTAGATCTCGTTTTTTGCTCTTGGACAGCTTTTGGAGACTTCAAAAGTGATATACGACTTGCTTTCTTCCTTTTGTAGCACCCCAAACGTTTGCTACATCCTCATACATCATTTTTGTGGAGTCTTGGTCTCTCTGTGAGCTACCACGACTCTCGTGTTCCTCCAACACAAAGTGCTACTGCTGTTTTTTTGTTTTAAAGTGATCAAATTGTCATTTTTTGGATTGTTTATTTCTCAAACTGTGTGGATTTGGATGCTAGTTTGAACTGACAAGTTGGAGGCAAGTATACAAGCTTTGACTTTGCTTTTGGAAGCAAGTTCATTTGGATTTACTGTCAAAAGTTATGAGCTTGGGAAAATCAGAAAAAGTGACAGTTTACAACTTACTGTCAAATTGTCAGATGCAGTTGCAGGCATGATATTGCAATGTTCATGGATATATGTGATGGTATTTGGATGCCAAGTGGTTGGATGTTAATGTGAAGTAGCTTAACAGCTGCTATGCCTTGCCAGTCATCGTAGCAAAGTGGCATTTTGAGTCCGGTTGATCCATTGAACTAGTAACTGGAAGTTTTCGGACTGCGGTCAAAAGTGTGCAGGTGCCTGTTTTTTTAGCAGCAAATAACAGTGAAACCTTATAGAATTTGGACCTGCACTAAACTGAAAAGTTGTAGACCTGTGGATTGGCTACAATTTATTAGTTGATAGTTTTTGCATCTGAGGTAACGTGCGGAAGTTATTGACTGTGCAAAACAGCAAAAAGTTGCAGAAATCTGCTGTTGGAAACCATGGCTAATGCTAGTGGCAGTGACAACATTGCACAGATTGTTGGAGAGAATTTGGATCAAAATAATTATGCCATTTGGAAGTTTCAGGTGGAAATTTTTTTGACTGGAAAAGGCTATTGGGATTTAAAAACAGGTGATGAGAAAGAGCCCAACTTGCCAGAAAGAAATGCTACTGCAAAACAAGTTAAGAATCATAAAGCTTAGCTAGAAAGAGCACGGAGGGTACTTCATTGGTTTTCAATATCTATTTCAAATGCCATGGTTATGCAAATTCTGAACTGAAGTCTCCCAAGAATGCATGGGATATCATGACAAGATATTATGGCACAACTACAAGTGCCAGGAAAATTCAGCTAAAGCAAAAGTTCAACAATATGTCAAGAAGGGGGAGAACGATACAGGAATATGTGATTGATATCAAAACTATAGCTAATCAATTGGCCTCTATTGATGCTCCTGTGGATGATGATGACATGGTTGTAGTCAGTCTGAATGGAGTTGGTCCCGAATATAAGTCATTTGGCACTTCTATTTCTGTGAGGCAGAATATGCCGGATTTCAATGAGCTCGTTGCTCTTTTGATCCATGAGGAAGTGAAGCTTGGGCTGAATACCAATGGCAGTAGCTCAAGGAATAGTTATGCAGTGTTTTACTCTGATCAGAGAGGCCATGGTGGATGACACAGAGGTTCATTCCGTGGTAGAGGTGATGGCAGGCATGTCCCTAAAACCCCTAGTCAATAGTCACCTCAGAGAGGAGGTGGAGCCTTTAGAAGTAGGGGGAGAGGTGCTTCTCATGGTAGAGGTACTTGGCAACAACCGCAACAAACAGTGCATAATCCTAATAGTGATAAGACATGTCATTACTGTGGCAAGGTTGTCCATATTGCCAAAGACTATTTCAAGAAGCAAGCAAATCAAAGAGGAAAGGCAAATCAGCATGGTCATTTTGCCTCTTCTAGTCATGCGCATGAGACATCCTCAGATCAGCTATTTGCTATGATGCATGTGCAGGATCATAAGCCTACTGATGGTGGCTTGGATGATATATGGTATATTGATTTAGGAGCATCTAATCACATGACACCACATGGTGGTTTGATGAGATGACTCCTAATGTGCATGGTTATATTTGCACAGGAGATGATACACAGCATGACATTACACACAAGGGTGTTGTGCCTCTAGTGAATCATGATGGTCAAACCAAGAAGCTTCGTGAAGTGTTGCATGTGCCTTCGATCACCAAGAACTTGTTGTCTATTGGACAAATGGCTGAGAAGAACTTGCAAGTCTAGTTTAATAAGGATGGATGCTTCATTGAGGAGTTTGGTAATGGCTACAAGTTGATTGCAAAAGGGAAAAGGCAAGGAAGAATGTTTACTTTAGATGCAGGCATGCCGGAACTAAAGGCTGCCATGTTCACCCATGGCATGGGTGTTGTCTCTAATTTGGAAATTTGGCACAAATGCATTGGTCATATTAATATTTAGAAGCTGAAAAATATGCAGCAAAGAGGCATTGTCGATGGCTTGCCAAAGTTCAAGTATACTGCTTTGGAGCATGTTTGTCCTGCATGCCAGTTTGGAAAACAATTAAGGTTGCTATTCACTAAGCATCTATGGGAGAGTAGTAGACCTTTGCAATTGATTCACTGTGATGTTTGGGGTCTTGCACACATTACCTCAATGGGAGGCTCGTCATATTATGTTACATTTATTGATGATTTCAGCTGGTATACATGGCTGTATTTTTTGAAACATAAGGATGAGGTCCTGCCTGCCTTCAAGCATTTCAAGCAATATGTTGAAAAGGAGTTTGGGTCATATATCACATGCTTGAGATTAGATAATGGAGCTGAATATCTATCAAATGAATTTGATGACTTCTTGGCCTATCATGGGATTAGACGGAAGCTTACATGCCCATATACACCACAGCAGAATGGAGTGGCTGAACATAAGAATGGGGTTATTGGTTCATGTGGTAGAGCCATGTTGAATGAAAAGAACTTACCTGGTTATTATTGGGCAGATGCACTTGCAACTGCAGTGTATGTGTTGAATTACACTCCTACTCCTAGCATTCATATGCTGACACCATATGAGAAATTGTATCGGCAGAAGCCTGATGTTAGTCATTTAAAAGTGTTTCTCAAGTGTTTGGTAGCTTGGCATATGTGCATATACTAGATGAAAAGAGACGGAAGTTGGATCCCAAAGCTGAAAGATGTGTGTTTATTGGCTATGCACAAAACCGAAAGGGTTACAAATGCTACAACACATCGACCAAGAAGACTATGGTGAGCCGGGATGTTGTTTTTGATGAGCTAGAATCTTGGTATGGCAAGCCAAAACTGGCTGTTCCAAACGATGTATCTGCAGGTCATGCATATGATAAAAATCAACAAATTAGTACATCCATATCTGGGCCTACATCTATTGGTTCTACTACAGTGAATCCTTGGTCTAGCAGGCTACACAATTCCACTGACACTACTATGTCAATGACGGGGAGAGATAAAGGGAAAGCCAAGGCTATTGAGGTGCTTGTGCAAGCTGAAAATGATGTCCCTAGGCCATCAAATTGTGGCTATGATTCATCATGTAGTGACAGTTTGGATAGTGAGCTGGGTATGCCATCTGTGTCTACACCTGGAGTCAAGGGAAGCAGGTACATACCTCCTCATGAATGAGGAGAGTCAGGCACTCCAGTGAGAAGGTCACAGAGAGTCAGGTATCCTGTTGACAGGTTAACTTATAGTGGCTATGCTACTCGGCATTATGCATATATGACAAAAGTTATGAAACATACTGAGCCAACTATCTTTGGTGAGGCTGTGTAACATGGTCATTGGCAGAATGCCATGGATGAGGAGATGGATGCCCTTGCCACTAATCAAACTTGGGATTTGGTGGAGTTGCCTGAAGGCAAGAATCCTATTGGTTGCAAATGGGTCTCCAAAGTAAAATGCAAGTCTAATGGATCAGTGGAAAGGTATAAAGCAAGGCTGGTTGCCAAAGGGTATGCACATCAATATGGGCTAGATTATGAGCAAACTTTTAGCCCTATTGCCAAGATGGCAACTGTGAGAACTGTCATAGCATTGGCTATTGCAAATGGCTAGAAATTGCAGCAAATGGATGTCAAGAATGCTTTCCTAAATGGTGACTTGTTGGAGAAAGTCTATATGGTTTAGCCCGAGGGTTATGTGCACCCTGACTATCCCAACTATGTTTACAGGTTGAAGAAAGCTCTCTATGGGCTGAAGCAAGCACCTAGAGCATGGAATGAAAGGATCAGTAGATACTTGCAGGAGCTTGGTTTTGTAGTTGGGAAGGCTGATCATTCACTGTTCACAAAGAAGACAATTGCTGGATATGTTGTGATTGTCATTTATGTTGATGATCTGATTCTGACTGGTAGTGATGATGATGGCATTGTTGAAATTAAGAGCAAGCTAAAAATGGAGTTTAATATGAAGGATCTAGGGGACTTGAAGTTCTTTCTTGGCATAGAGGTGTTGAGAACACCTGATGGCATTTGGCTTATGCAGAGGCAATATGCCTTGAATATGTTGGAGAGGTTTGGCATGAAGGATTGCAAACCAATGGATATTCCCTTGGATCAAAACTTGAAGATGATGGCTTATTCTGGAGCTGAGATTGATGACACTACCATGTATAGGCTGGTGGTTGGAAGCTTGATTTATCTAACTATTACCAGGCCTGATTTAATATATGCTATGGGACTCATTAGTCAGTTTATGCAGAAGCCACGAAAGCCTCACTTGGATGCAGTGAGAAGGATTATGCACTATGTCAAGGCAAAATATCAATATGGACTCTTTTATGAGTATGGAAAGGATATAGAAATGCATAGATGCAGATTGGGTAGGATGTGCCTATGACAAGAGATCCACCAGTGGTTATGCATTCAGCCTTGGAAGTGCTATGGTTAGCTGGAGTAGCAAAAAGCAATCCACAGTGGCATTGTCTAGTACAGAAGCAGAGTATAGAGGTGCAGCATTGGCTGCATGTGAGATTGCTTGGCCTCAGAAGCTTTTACAAGATTTGGGACTGCATGTGGAAAAACCAGTCAAAGTTTATTGTGATAACATGAGTAGTGTGCAGTTGGCAAAAAGTAATACGATTTATCATGCTAGAACTAAGCATATTGAGGTACACTACCATTTCATCAGAGGGATGGTGTTATCAAAGAAGATTGATCTCATACATGTGAAGACTGAAGATCAGATTGCATATATTTTTACCAAGTCATTGGGTAGAGATAAGTTTACATGCTTTAGAGAGCTACTTGGTGTTATGCTCCCTACTTGAGCTTGAGGGGGAGTTTTGGGAATCAAGCTCTCAGTTATTGTTCCTGTTGTGTGAGTAGGTGAATAAGGTGAGTCACACTGACTCAACCATAGTTAGTTCTTATCTATTATGTATGGGTGTGACCTTAGTAGTGTTCAATTGTATTGTGTGGGTGAATAAGAGCTGATTGTGGAGGAGACTATCGCTCCCTCTTGGTTGCTTCCTATATCTCTCTTCTTGTTTTTCTTAATAGATATACGAATGAAAAATGCTTTTGAAGCACTGGTAGAATCAGCTCCTCTGAACTAAGCCCCCAGCTCATTCCCAAGCTAGAACAGGAGGGTGATTGGGATAAGGATTTTGAGGATGACGTAATAAAGAGTGAAGATATTCTTACAAAGGATCTAGATGACTCTGAATAATATCTCCCTCTTCCTCCCCAGCAAAACAAAGACATAGTAGTTAAGGGCAAACCTACTATAATTGCACACAGCAAGAGAAGATTTTGTCTACAGCCAAAGGCCCATCAGCTCATACAAGTAGCCCAAACCCCAGGGATTTCTTTTCTGTCCCTGAATGTTCGAGGTCTGACAGACCCCAACAGGGCAGGTATGCTAGCCACTTGGTTGGGAGATAACTCTATCTCTTTAACCTTTTTGGCACTGCTAGAAATCAAAACAATAGGTGAAGCTCTTGAGGCTCTGTTGACAAGAGGACTTTGTTTTCCACAGCTCATGAGTACGGTAGAGGGGGGTGTGCAATCGGAATTCTGTCTCACTACTCTCAAAGTGTTCTAGATGTGGTGGTTGACACTGACAACCGATGGATTCTTTTGAAATGCCTACTCAAGGGCATTTCCTTCTTGTTAGTCTCAGTTTATGCACCTACTAGTTGTCGTGAGAGGTGCACCACTTGGCAGTCCATATCCAATCTCGAAGATGACATTGTGCTCTTAGGAGACTTCAACATGGTTGAATCAAGTGCTGACAGATGGTTGGGAAAAGGAAACACTTTCAGAGGATCTAAACTACGCTCTTGGAGTGATCTCAAAGATTCTCTTCATTTGGTTGACACTATTGGAGTAGTAGATTTCACCTGGTCCAACAGGCAGATTGGGGACACTAAAATAGAAGCATGCTTAAATAGAGCCTCTCTCTCTCAAGCTCTCCTTCAAGATACTTCTAATTTAAAAGCAAAGTCTTTTCCACTTTTGCATTCTTTGATCACAAACCACTTCTCCTTCAGTGTGACTTTGGGTCAGGTAAAAGTGCCCCGTCCTAGTTTAAGGCTGATCCCACCCTTTTCTAGCTAGGGACTGTACAAGATAAAGTAAAGGAGCTGTGGATTGCTCCTAGACTCATTGATGAGTCCACGGCTAACTTTTGGATCAGGACTATCCTCAAAATTCATGAAGTGCTTAGTAGGCTAGAAAGCTCAAAGATAAAGTTCGTCAATGTCAGAGAATAGCCAATGTTCAGAAAAGGTTCAACACTCTTGAAGCCTAGGCACGTACCAATGACACGCAAGCACAGGTCAAACTTCATCTCACAAAGAGCGAACTAGCCGAGCTTGAAAGCTTAAGATACTCAGCCAAATTATACATAGAAAATGGTGTGCTGGCAAGTTGGATAGGCTAACCAAAGAAACATTTAAGATTATATGCAAGAAGAGAATGTTAGAGGAAATCCCACTCCTTGAAATCAGGAAAACATTTGGGCTCAATCGAACACTGCAAACAGGGAGTACATTGCTGATCACTTTAATAATCTCTTATCACAAACGACGCATGCAAATGATAGAGTTGTGCAGGCAAGAACTAGATGCCAGGATTCAAGGCAAAAGGTTGTCACTGGTCTTGACCATTAGAGCTTAGAAGCTCCTCTAACCCTAGGCAAACTCAAGGAAGTAATGCTCGCCATGAAAGATGGCAAAACTCCTGGAGAGGACAGCCTACCCATAGAATTCTACAAGGTCTTTTGGGATTGGATTAGGCCCCAGACTACTTGAGGTATGGCAGGAAAGTATCTCCACTTCCTCTATCCTTGATCACTTAAATAGCAAAATAGTTAAACTTATCTCAAAAGATGGAAGAAAAGATTTAATAAAGAACTGGAGACCTCTGACGATGCTTAACTGTAGTTACAAAAATTTTGCCTAGGCATTAGCACTAAGAATACAAAACAAGATGGACAAATGTACTTTACAGGAACATAAGGGCTTCATAAAAGGGAGACACCTCCTCGAGGCTTTTGTCACAATATCTGGGAAGGATGTGAGCACTCTAGGGAGTCTAAGCAAGACTTTTGCTTCATCAAAATAGACTTTGATCAAGCCTATGATAGGCTTGATTGGACCTTCCTTCTACAATCCTTGACAGACATTGGTCTGGGACCAAATTTCATTGCCACGATCAAACTATTGCTCTCCAATACCATAGCCAAGGTATGCATCAATGGTGAGGATGTCTTCACATTTTGAGTTTTGAGAAGATCAATTAGGCAAGGCTACCCCATCGCCTAACTACTATATGCTATAGCTGTTGACTTGTTGGGCTCACTACTTATAGAAAAACCAGCTGAGGGCTCATTAAAAGGAATTGAGTTGCCCAATAGTAAGCAAATGGTGATGCAGCAATTTGCAAATGACACCAACCTAATGCCTAGGAACGTCACACGTGTGTTAAGGCACATGGATCAAGCTCTCCTATGGACCCTAATCTACTCTAATGACAATACTAATCTAAGGTCGATGAATCCTAAGAGTGATCATGATCTATAACTTAGACTCATAAAGAGAATCTTGAGATAGTGCAAAGTGCTTGATTGATATTACTTAAAATAAACCTCCCTTTTATAGGAGTGGGAACTTACATCCATATGCCTCAACACATCCCCTTGGTGCCATGATCCTTTGGCTATTGCAAGGTGGTCAGATGTTAGTTACAAGATCAAATCGTCCACTAGGTGCATACATGGCTACTCTCAGGTGGTCAAGTTTGATTACAAGAATATAGGCTAAAGGTGGAAAGGCTTTTGCTTCTCTGAAATACATGTTGTTCTTGTAATGCTTCTCATGGCTTGATGATGAATCCACGTAGTTGACCTGTTGGTTCTTCAATCTGCAATCTTCTTCCTTGTGTCCTAGCTCCTTGCAATGGTGACACTTTGGTTTGTTCTTCAGTCTGCAATCACTTTGATAGTGACCCATCCTTCCACAATGGTAACACTTCGTTGATGTTTTATTGAATAATGCTTGTTCTTAATTATAGTTGTTGCATGTTGATGTAGATGTCCATGTTGATGTCGATGCCTTCAACTCTCTTTATTTTTCAAGAAGAGAGGATACACATTCCTCAAAATTTTAATCTGGCAAATTTCTTCAAAGTGGTTGTCAGAGTGCTGCAGGCATGCTTTTTTAAGGAGAATTGCAAGTGCATCTTTCTCCCCTACTTTTGCATTTGTGCCTTCTAGTTGGGTCATAATGCTTTTGATTTTGTTGACAAATTGTGCCATGGATTCATTGAAGCTCATGTGCAAACCATAGAATTCAATCTTAAGATGAATTTCTTGGTTTTTGGCTTTTGCACCAAAACACTTTGTTTAACTCATCCCATGCATCTTTGGCATGATCCTTGCAGTCTATATGATGAATTATGTTTGGACCCAAGTGCAAACCAATGAGTGATAGTGTTGCTTCATCTTTTTCCTTCCAATCATCATTTTGTGTAGTGTGTATGTCTTCTTTTACAGTCTTCCAAAGCTTTTGATGCATCAGGAGATACCTCATTTGTGTAGACCAGGTGTGAAATCCTTCCCCAGTGAACTTCTCAATAGTTGGGGTGCATATTGCCATTGCAAAGGTCTTACTAGTTGAAGATAATTTCAAATATGGCAATGTCTAATTGCATACAGAAAATATGAGTTGATAGGCATGTAGATCTTGAAAAACCAGTTATTTTTTCTTTTTGGAGCGTGTGCAAATTGTTAAATTACACGACGCAGCAGAAAAGAAAGTGAACAAAGAATAGAGAGTACATAGCAAACTGGGGAGGAACAAAATTTTCCTTCAATATTGATGTAGTACAGATGATGGCTCCATCCACCCGTGCGCTCCCACAGTGGAGCGTAGATGGCGATCTAGACAGATAGTAGGTGAAGAGCTACTAGCTGAAAGATCTGATCTGATCTGAACTGATCTGATACAATGGATTGGGGAGGTTGCCTCTTTATAGCTATGAGGGCGGTAGTCAGATCAACCTAGTCGGTGGAGCCGCGAGTAGTCAACCTACTCAGTGGAACCGACTAGTCATCCATGGAATATTCAAGGAATATTCCCTATACCATCACCTCGAGGTCACCCACCACCCCCGAACCCCCACCAGGGGGGCCACTGGCCCCCCTAGGATGCCCCATAGCTGGCCCCTAAGCCCCAACAAGAATATTGGGCTCCCACAAAATCACCTTTCTACCATCAATGGTCTCATTGTTGATAGACCTCATCTGACATGCAAGTTAAGATCCATCCAGTGTCCTGGGCTCACGCATGGCTTCTCATCATATGGGGGCCTTACAACTTGAGCACCTTGGACCACTTCTGGTTACCAGGAGGGTGGGGCATTGAGGGTATCTAACACAAATTCCTTCTGGATAGCAAGTTACGCCTTGTCGAAGATTCTGTGGAGAAGAGGGGGCATGATGAGGTGGCATAGAGAGTCACATGCTCCTTACAAAACAATGCTTAGCAGGGTACTATGTGCTTAGGTGGCATTGTGGTGACCTTTTATCCCAACTTAGTTAAACCCAAGGTTACACAAACTTTACCATGGTTTAACTAACCCAAGCAACTGAACCTAACCACAGTTAATTTTGACTACGTTATCTTCCACGTGACATTTCCATGTGGCCTAAGCTAAGCCTTCGAGAAGAAAGAGGAAGCTTGAAGCTTCTCTATCGAGGATGAACGAAGACGAGATGATTCTTGCGACAAGACGATGAAGCTTGGAGCTTGTGAGGAGCCATGTGGTCATCGCTAGAGTTGTTGCAAGAGTCTAGAGGTGTGTGAATGGCTAGACATGGGCATTGGGAGATGATCAAGTTGGTGTGTTGCTACTATTGGTAGTCATTCATGTAGGGTCGGGCTAGCCATTCTATGGAGGAGAAGGCCCGTAAGCTGTAGGAGTAGCTTTAGTTACTGGAGTAGGGTCCTGTGGACATCGTTGATACATTCATCAAGTGCATATTGTGGTCACTTGCTCGCACTTCTAAGCACCTTGCTCATCTGGTGAATGAGGCCGTAATTCCCACGAGTCTTACAGAAGAATTCAGGGCTGTAGGTGGAGTTTTGAATGGAGGTACTGGCCGGTTGGAGAGTAGAAGCCTCAACAGGCTTGGAGACGAGCGTTTCAGCAAGCTTTGTAGACGAGGAAGCTTGGGCTACATGCAGCTATCCGTTGAGTCATCTTGATGAATAGAACGCCTACAAAGTAGGAGTGTTGATTACCCTTGATGGATAGAAGTAGCTACCAGGAGCATGTGAGGTTTGGAGTATGTGAGGATGGCTCGTTGGCGAGGCTACTTGTTAGTTGTTGCCCATCTCTCCTCTCGGAATAGGAGGAGATTAGATCTTTGTCTCACAATGGATCTCTCTCTTTGGAAGAGAAGAAGAACTCCCCCTCTTTCACAAAGGAATCGCTCATGAACCTTTCAATAAATACGAACGGAAATTTCGAATGCATGACAGAAATTTCTCCGAGTAGAAGAGAACTTTCAATAAAAAATCTACATTTAATCTAGGAGAGCTAGGACCTAAGCTATGATACCATGTTAAAGTGCATGGACTGACATCTCCTATGGACCCTAATGTACTCTTATCTAAGGTAGATGAATCCTAAGAGTGATCATGATCTATAACTCAAGTCAATTAGGTTCCAAGATAGATTAGCTTGGACTCATAAAGAGAATCTTGAGATAGTGCAAAGTGCTTGATTGATATTACTTCAAATGAACCTCCCTTTTATAGGACTGGGTACTTACATCCATATGCATGCTCACATGTGGGATATCTCCTCCATGCCATGTGGTAGCTTGCCCTTTACTCATACATTTGCTCTACATGTGCTCATGGCACCACAACTCTCAACAACGTGACATGAGAGAAGTCATGGAATGCCTGGAAACTTATTGTTTAGCTTCTGGCTCTCTTATCAATCATAGTAAAATTGGATATTGCACAGGCAGTGGAAAAGCTCAAGCTGAGCTGGGGCATTTGGGCTATCCACTGATCCAAAAAGGCACCATTTTCAGACTATTAGGCATATGCATGGGCTTTGAGGTGTCAATGAAGGAGAGATGGGAATGTGTAGTTAACAGGTTCAGCTCAAAACTAGAAAAGTGGAGAGGCTTTCAATCCAACTTGGTGGGAAGAAGGATCATACTCAATCATTGCCTCTACCCCATAACTATCTTTTATTTATCCTACTGGCATCCTAGTCAAGCGGGACTTGATAAACTCATCGTAAATGTAGATCCTTGCTATTGGGAGGCTATAACAGAATCTCCAAGGTAAGATGGGATTTCTTCACTCATCCAAAGAGAGAAGGGGGGCTGGGAGTGATTAACATAATGCAGACGGTGGCAAAATTGGCAGTAACCTAGATTTTCAAGGTCCTTCTTATTGGATTGGGCTATGCTCCTTGCCTGAAACTTCAAGCTTGTTTGACCTATTAGGGCAAAGAGATGGAAGAATTATCCAGTTTTTTCTACTGTTTTCTATCCAGAACCCTACTCCACTAAGGGTAGTGATATATGGAAGTTCTTATGGAGAGTACTCGAATTTATCAAAACGCAACTATGATTCTTTGGCAAAGGTTCTTTCGTGAAGCTTGACTCTATTTGGGCGTCAGCGATACACAGAAAAGCATTACTCAGCAATACCAATTTTACAAGATCCTGCTTCTTGTTCAACAAGGGCATTCAATCTTGGGGTTAGCTGTGGCATAGAGATCAGATCAAATGGGACTTTGCTTGAAATTTGGAGAGAATTCATGCTAACTAATCAAAGCAATTCTACTGGGAGATGCATCTAAAGTCAAACACTCATGCTGGGCATTAGTGCGGGCACATGCATTATGATTTGTGTGGACTTCTAGAAATGATTTCCAATTTAATAATAAGTTTACTGACGTAGAATATCTTTTTGTTGAATGGTTAGCAGGCTTCAAAGATGTATGATAGTGACCTTGTGCAGTTCTTTGCTGAAATAAAAAACCACGAGCTAGAGCATCGTCAGAACTTTAGGCAAGAGTGCCTCTTTAAGGGATCCATCTATTATGAGACTGATGACTCTGAAACTAAGGCAGCTACACACTTTCTTGTTAGATGTTTTAAGATATGTAGAATTGTGGACTATTTTTTGTGAATCATCAATCTATATCTTATGAACTGTTTATAATATAATCCTTTTTTTCTCAAAAAAAAATAAAATTGCATCCATGATGTCCTCCATATCCTCATCTTTGACATTAGAAAAGTGATCGACTCATCTATCTTTAATAGGTCCCTATGGGCGAGTGTAGCTCGAACACATTTATGAATTATTTATCTTTAGCAATGATGTAAGATGTATGGAAAACCTTAATGGGAGTTAGTTGTGCAACCGCTGATGAGGCACATTTGCAAGTTAGTAAGCAACTACCATATGTAGAAAGTTAGTTGTTTGGCTCATATACCTATCATGTAGTATTCCAAATGCGGATATGATGTTCCTGATCAAACTTTGTTTTGTCCAGTTCTATGCCTATTCTATATATGATGTTGTGACAGAAGCATTTATAATACAAGGAATGTGTAGTTGTTTGCCTTAATCGACTATCCATGTTGCACCAAATCTTGAGTTGATGTGTTCTCTCTGAGAAGTTCTAAATGCATTCTTGAAGATGTATTTCTACTAACACGTAGATTTCAAGATTTAATCTCTACCTATTACACTGGCGATCTTGCAAATAAATTGGGCATTTTGGCTGAATGCGACAAAGGAGTTGAAAGACAAAGAAGGTAGTCAACATGTCAAAGCCGCATGCATTCTACTTGCAAGGGGATGGGCAATCAGAACGAATGAATCGAATCTTGAAATAGTTAATGATAAAAGCAGTTAAGTCAACACAATCCGCGCCTACAAGCAATCTGACCCTGGAAAGCAATTAGCCACTTTTGATGGTGAACATGAGAGAGAGAGAGAGAGCATATGGCTCCTTCATGTAAATGCTATGGAAACGGAGCGCATGGGGTAGAACAACGTCTAGTCTGTGGAACGAGAATGTCAAACACATGCAAAGAGAAATCAATATTCTCTACCGTGCTCTCCAGGCGTCAAGGAACCACAACTGTGAATGGTGGGAATTGTGAAGCACTTCAAGGAATCATTAGCAATGTGCAGGAATTAACCCGTGATTTACAGTAGAAGAGGTGAGAATTCCTTGTAGGAGAAATCATGGATGGAAATGTCGAGGAGCATTGAGGCTAGCACAAACAATTCAAACTGAAGACCGAAAGGAGAAGGAGTCAAACAATCTCATCGAATGTTCATGGAGAGAGTGGTAGCAAATGTTAGACACGGAGGAAACAGAGTCATCTCCTCGGTGTATCAGTCATCTATACTTTACAAGGGCCTGGGCAAGGGGTCATATTGATGCAAATGAGGAAGGACCTAGTGATATGGTTAGAACGCAAGAAGAGGTAGGAGAACATCTGAAATCCAATCAGAATTGGATGAAACTGCTTCGAGTTTGAAAGATGAAGACTGGGTTCCTGGTAACACAGCGTCCGTCGGTGAAGATCCTTCCACTAGTTCTAGAGGAAGTTCAAAATACCAAGATAAAATTAATGCAGAAAATCTCACATGGTCTCCATTAGAAACCTTCATTCGGGCAACTTTTGGGTACCATGCAACATTTGGGTTGTATATAGGAGTGCAAAGGCAATTGTTTGATCCACTCTCGAGCAAAATCCCACCCAAGGAGAGCAAAACCAGCAATTCCAATCAATCCAACAGTCCATGTAAAACCCCAGAGTTTGCTCTGTTGAATTTAGTGGCAAGACAAAACAAGACCCTGATAGTCACACTGGGCAATTGGGTAGCAAGTGGTTTTGAAGGTCAGCTTGGTGATGCGATCAAGAAGGAACAATTGGTAGCAACCTTGGTGGGCAAGGCCATGAGTTGGTTCATTCAATATGGTATGAATCTTTTTCTGGATTATGATGCTTAGAAACAAGCTTTTCTGTCAAGATTCAGACGAGAAAACACTAGAAGCGATACTCAAGAAACTCTGACAATTGAAACATAAGGATCTGTTGGTAGAAGACTATGCCCAGAAGTTTTAAAAACTGAACTAGAGGCTAGCCACTGCTCAAAGACCGACTGAGGAGCAATTGGGGGATTACTTCTACAAAGGATTAAATAAGGAATTGAGAAGTGATGTGGTAGGAAGGGATCCGTTGGTAGGAGCCAACGACTTCGACAACATGATTGCAATTGCACAACGTGCGGAATGGAGATTTGGCATGACCAAAAGCAAATTGGTCTCTGTACCAACATAGACTGAGGTAGAACATAATGTGTGTGTAAGAGTAGTGGCAAAGTTCTACTTATACTTGCATAAGGCTAGAAATAATCCCTCTTAGAAATCCAACTTGCATGTTCTACATGCAAGTTCTACATACGATTTCTACATGCGAGTTCTACATGTGAGTTCTACATGCAACTCCTACATGCGAGTCCCGCATGCGAGTTCTACATGCGAGTTCTACATGCAACTCCTATATGCAACTCCTACATGCGAGTTCTACATGCAAGTTCTACATACGATTCCTACATGCAAGTTCTACATGCGAGTTCTACATGCAACTCCTACATGCAACTTCTATATGCAAGTTCTACATGTAGAGAGAGAATGTGTACAATTCCTACATGCAGAGAGAGAAGCTCTCCAACTTGTATAAATACCCCATAATGGAATGAAGCCCACACTCTTTGGGGCATTGTGTTGAGTTCTACTTTGGTATTCCAAGCAATTGTCTCAAGTGTCCATGCTTCCTTGCACTCCACGTCCAAAAGCATATCCTAACCTTGCAACTCCTCCTCCCCTCTCCTCCAACCTTGCAACCCATCCTCTCCTCTCCTCCTCCCCCCTCCTCCTCCCTTCTCCTCCTCCCTCTTCCACCTCCACGTCCAAAAGCATGTTTGAATGAGCCTCTTGATTTTGGGGGTATAGTGGTCAAAAATGGCTTAACACGCCCAAAATCAAGAGGCTCATTCAAGCTTAAGCAAGGGCTTTGCAGGTCTTGTTTTTGGGTGGCAAAAGCATGAAAAATGACAGCGCATTAACGTGTTGCCATTCTTATGCTTCCCCCCTCCAAAAACAAGACCCCCAAGCTGTTCATTAGAGACACCAAAATGAAGGGAAGGATGACGTGAGGAGTAGAGGAGCTAGCGAATGAGGGGAGGGACAGCCTTGGAATTGCCAACAACAAGCATGATGCAAGGAGGTGAGAAGGCAAAGAAGCAAGGAGGTGAGGAGATGAGGAAGCAAGGAGGCGAGGAGGCAAGAGGCAGTCTTAAAGGGCAACAAGAGGGTGGACGTGGCCGAAAGAGTATGCAGGAAAGGGAGGGATGGAGATTGCTTGCAGGAAATGCTTGGATTAATGCTACAAATTCCATTTTTTTGTGTGTGTTTTGCAGCATGAAATTTTTATGGCATTGCACTACAAACAACTCAAGCGGTAAAGCACCATGGATTAGTACAACAATATACATAAAAAATGGATGCATACACTCATATACATCACCGATGGATGCATTAACTTATACTTACATCAATTTCCAATATTGTATTAGATGGACCCTTAGCATATATGTGTGCATGGAGGACCATTTCCTACATTGATCCCTGATTTCATAGTTAAATTATTCCCTTTCTCACATTCTAACATGTGAAGATTTAATGTACATGCATTATGGGCACATTATATTGCAGTTTATGACTAACTTTTTTCATGAATGCATGATACTTTATATGGTCAAAGGAGGTATATTATCATTTTTGAATGACAACATTACTCTATGCTCCATTTTATCCTATATTAGAAACTATGATCACTAGATATTACATAAATGTATTGCTCCATTATATCCTATACTAAAAACTATTTTGACCCAAATACATAATGCCAATTGAGGTTAGTACTTATGACAAGTGATGAAAACAATCTAATGGTATGAATGAGATCTTGTAAATTTTGGATATATAATATGGGTACTATGTTGATTGAGCTATTTTTCTAAGGGAATATTTTCAACTTAATTACTAAATACATACTTACAATGGTGACCTGATTCCCATCTATATGTATAATCAAGTTTTACTTTGTGTTAAAAAAAAAGCTTTTGCATAAGGTTAAAATTCGAATAGTATTTATATTTGTTTAAGACTACCCATTGAGCTGGCTCCTATCCTTATATTGAACATGATAATGTTCATAAAGATTTTATGAATACAAATAGATAGCATTGGCTCTCTTTTTAGTGGTTGGTAATGAACCCTAAAAGTACCCTAAAATGACTATGTATTCCCTTATTTGTAGTATGGAAGGGAACATGTTAGAGTGGCATAATCCCTATTTTGCTTTTTTCATAGGTTCTTTTGCTACTCATGGTTGGCGGATATACCACGGCATAGATCCGAATAGATATTTGGTTTTTTGCTTCAACTTGCTTGACTAGACTTTCCTTGATGATTGTTCGATTGTGCATGATGAGTAGTCATTGGCTTAATTGATACATTAAGTGCAATGTTTTTCTTAAAGTTTTTCATACTACAGGATACGAGTTTGCTTATAGGGGTGGAAACAGAAGCTTGTTAATGCCTGGTGCATATTTTTTGTTAGATGCAGCAGGATATGAGTTATAGAGTGTCTTTTCCAATTATTTCACTTGAATCATGCTCCTCTTATGCTTGAGTTTGTGGTCATGTATTGAGTTTAACATTATAGTCTACAGGATACTGGATGAGCACTCAACATAGTGGTTAGATTAATTTATTTCTAGTTTTGATAGAACTATCATTCAGACATTGGTCATAATAGAAGTATGGAGGGCTAAAATCCTTTTTTGGCTCCCTAAGTTTTTAAAAGCATGGTATTGTCCAGATTACATAGGTATTTTCACTAAGCAAAATTAATCCTTATGATGAAAATGTGTTTTTTTTCTTTTGACATAGTTATGTTTCCATGTTTTTGGATCGAATGTATGGATGATCTTCTGCAAGCATAAAAGACATGATATGTATATGTAGCACATGATCATGTTTACATATTTTCAGTCATATATTCTACCTTGTGATCTATCATTATCTTGCTGTGTGGATGTTCAATCTGAGTAGTGTTTGATTTTTTTATCGCAAATTTTATGTATTGTTGTGTCTCTACCTCTCCACAACGACTCAAATGTGATAGTATGGGGATGAAAGAGAAGTTAATTGTGAGTTTTAGGCATGCCTTCATTGTTGGAATATGTTTAATTTGCTTATGATCACATCAATTTTTCCAATGATATTGAGAGGAATAAGATGCTGGATGAGGTTCTCACTCGCTTGAAACCTATTTAATCTTGCTCTCTTATTTGGGACTGCTCGCTTTTCTCCGCTCGCTTTTTGGTAATCCTCCTAGCAATGGTGTATAGTGTAAAGAAATTTTGGCACTATCTATTGGCAAATGATTTTGTCTTCTACACTGACCATCAAGCATTGCTTTATCTTGTGAACCGTCTATGTACAACAGGAAGAATAACCAGTTGGCTCCTCTTGCTTCAAGAATTCAACTTCAAAATAGTGGTCTGCAAAGGTGCCCAACACTACATTGCTGATCACATGTCTCATGTCAAGTCGGGAGAAGAAGCCACTGGAGTAGAAGATGACTTACCAGATGCCACACTATTTCAAATAGATGCTATTCCAGAGTGGTGTGGAGATATCATTGGGTACTTGATGGTAGGAAGACCATCCCCTGAAATGAAAGCAGTAGATGCCATAAAATTGATTCTAAAGGCAGCACCCTATCAACTCATTACAGGACAACTATACAAGATGGGAAACTTTGCTCCTCTAATCTCTTGGACCGATGGTGTTCGGATGGTTCCTCCTCAATTGCTAGAGGTTCTCTGCCATCCAAAAGCTGCTTTACCCACTTCGAGAATGGCCATTGCCGTTGTGGTTCTGCAGGCTCTTCTTCATCTTCTTTGTCTTGAATCCTCCCAAGCACCGTTGGGGGAGTTCGGTCTGCTGTTGGTGGTGGTACTGGATGGATATCCTGGTCTTGGTTGTCTGGGAAGGAAGCATCCTCCTCCAATTGATGTCATTGTTCTGAGAAGACCACATCGCGACTTACAATTACCTTCTTGGTAACAGGGTTATAAAGATGGTAACCCTTTGCCTCTTCACTGTAGCCCAAGAAAATACACTTTCGGCTCTTCAGTTCCCATTTGGTCCTGGTAGCATCAGGGACATGCACAAAACAGTCACATCCAAAAACTTTGAAATGTGCAGCTGAAGGTTTCTTACCAGAAAAGGCTTGGAGTGGAGTCATCCCGTTCACAGCCTTTGTGTAGCTACAATTGAGGATGTAAACTGCAGTGTTATATGCTTCAGCCCAGAAAGTCTTTGGCAAATATTTCCCTTTCATCATACTCCGGCCCATTTCGCAAATAATGCGCATCTTGCGTTCTGCTACTCCATTTTGCTGTGATGTATATGGTGGGGGTTTCTGTCTCTTGATTCCGTGACTTTTGCAGTAGCTTTTGAATTCAGTCAATGTGAACTCTCCACCTCTGTCTGATCTCATCTTCTTCACCTTCCTCCTCGATTCTTTCTCGACCATTACATGCCATTCCTTGAACCTACTGAAAGCCTCGCCTTTTGTCTTCAGGAAGTATATCCATATCCTTCTACTGTAGTCATCGATCAACGTCATGAAGTAGAAGGAACCACCCACAGCTTTCATCTCCATCTTTCCACAGAGGTCCATGTGAACGAGCTCTAGAGGAGCCTTTGCTCTGCTGAAAGGGCTACCGATGCTGCTTGCCCATCATGCAAGCTTCACATGCATCTCGTTCAAAGAACTAAGGTTTAGATGACCAAACCTCTCATGCCACAGCTTAGTGTTCTTCACATCCACTCAAGCACTGAAAGCTGAGAGTTCGTAAATGTTGTTGCGCCGTGTACCTTTACCAATGACCTTTCCTTGAAGATCCAGGATCTGTGCACCATTCTTATCGAATTGAACTTTGAGGTCCCAATCCGTGATCGCAGAAACGGACAAGAAGTTCCTCTTGATATCTGGCACATAAAGAACATCGGAAAACTGTTTTACAACTCCATCTGACTTGAGAGCAATCGTACCTTTTCCTTTTGCTGGACATTTTGCATCATTGCGGACTGCTACCATGATGTCATTCCCTATTGGCTGTAGAGAGGTATACCAATCCTTCCGACTGGTCATGTGGTGTGATGCACCATTATCAATGATCCAAGGTTCATCTGCAAGAACATGAACTGCCTCCGTGCAAATCTCCTCAATTGCGATGAATAGCTCTATGGGTACTGCCTGCGCGCTGTTGCTGGACTCTTTCTTCACTCCATTCTTCTCATCTGCAATCTTCTTGCGGCACTCATTCTGCTTGTGCCTTGCCTTGTTGCAATAGAAGCACTTGATCTTCTTCTTTCTCTTTTTATCATCGGAAGAAGATGGGTTACTAGAGTCCTTACCCTTACCTTTCTTTGATCCGGTCCAGAAAGCCGAATCTTCTCCAGTCCTTGTCTTTTGATGCATCTCCTCCTCCAGAAGCATCGCGTTGAAATCCCAAAGTTGAGGGGCGGATTTCTGTTCTGTGTATTCAGCATCGTAATAAGACCGTCGTACTTTGGTGGGAGAATCCGTATGCACCTTCATGCTAGATTCTGGCTGGTGATGGTGATGCCAATCGCAGTCATTTGATCGCATAGATTCTTCACCCTGGTGATGAACTTCTCTGCCGCTTTAGACTCAGACAACTTTTCATTAACGAGTTGAGTCTCCAGATTCTGAATCCGCATCTGATTCGTGGTCTCGTATTGATTTTTCAAGACTACCCATGCCTCCTCCGATGTGTTGACATGTTGAATTAACGCCATGACGGAATCACTAACACTGCAGACAATAGAACACAACACATCTGCATTTCTTCTTGTCCATGTGAGAATCTCATCCGTAGTTGGTAATATCTGTTGTCCTGCATTGGTTGGATTCAGCCGGTCTCACGTCCACCCTAGTAGCAATGTCCCAAAGCTCATATGCACTTAGGATGGTCTTCATCTTGAACTTCCAGAGAGGATAGTTAGAGCCATCCAACTTTCTGCTTTCGCCGAATGGTGGGATTCGTAGTCTTGCGGGCTAGGCCATCTCTCACAATCTGCTCGCAAACAGAAACACACTACCGAATCTTCTTTCTAGAGTCCAGACTCTGATACCATGTAAGAAAATAATACAACGTCTGTGCTCAACAGATAACAGGATCTCGTACGCAAGAGAGAAAACAAGATAGTATGGAGAATCAAAAATTTGATTACTGTAAAATTGATACAATAGATGGCGCTGCTTCCCAGCCGTGCGCTCCTATGAAAGAAGCTTTGATGGCGTGCTAGAAACAGTAGAAGACAGAGGCTGAATGCTAAGGAATCAAGGTTGTTGTAGCCAGTGATGAAATGGGCTTCACGGGCTTGCTCTTATATAGCCACTAGTTGTAGTCGGTTAGGCTCAATTGGGTGGCCGACCCAGTCCACCCAAAACGGTCGACTGGGGGTCAGTCCCGAAATAGGCCACCGACCATACGATAGAACCATTCGGCCCACAGCCATCCGGGATCATTTGAGGCTCCAAACGGGCCCCGCAACCCGAGAGTGGGCTGCCTCGAGAAATGCTCCATCTACACTTAGTGCGGTCAGTCAAGGGATGCCTTCCCGCACTTGCATGTAGCCTAGTTGGTGGTGTGCCAACTCTATCTGAAGCCGTCCATCCATTAGGCCACACATGGCCCCCATCTGGTGTCCAAACTAGGACCTACCAGATAATTGAGCTACTCAAATGCCTTCTCCTCATATGGGGGGCTTACAAGTAGAGTTAGCTGGTTCCCGCGTAGTTACATGATAGTGGAGCATTGATATCTAACAAGTAGAACCACAGTGTTCTGATTGGGCAAAGAAACTGAATGCAGCCTTATGGGCATACAAAACCACACTCAAGGTCAATACAAGGAACACACCTTTCCAATTGGTGTATAGCCTTGAAGCTGTGGTCCCACTAGAATTTGTAATACCAAGTCTATGCATAGCAGTACAGGAACGCATGGGAGACCATGAATCCTTGAAAGAAAACGCTATCAGTTGGAGAAGCATACAAAAACAAGACTAGTCACCTACCATGCCATGAAAATAGAAAAATGCAAAAGAAAGGCATGGTTTAACTGAAGTATCTACGTCAAGGACCCTACCGAGTACGAGCTATGCTGCTAGAAACATTGGATGGAGTCCAATTCAACACAACAATAAACAGGAGCCAACTGAAGCACTACTACATCAACATGCAAGCCATCCCCAACAAAAACAAAGATTTGGGAAACCAAGTCTTCCTTAGTTAGGATTATATTGTATCACGAGCACTCACTTGCATATGTGCATCTTCGCACATATAGGTAGCATCAATCAATTTTAACCTATGGCTCAAAAGTGATGCTTGAGTTCTAGCTGCCCCATGAAAATCCCAGCAAAAAAAATCATATAGTTAGTCCCTACCTAGCTACTAGGTCATGTGCACTCACACACTTTTGCTTAGACACTACATGATTGCATGAATAATTGTACCACACACTTTCATTCCACACTCTCAAAGCATGTATAAAAATAAGATTTCTCACACACACACAGAAAGGTCATACCGGCATGCCAACCAATCTAATGATCTATGGTACACCACATGCACATGGATGCAAGTTCAGAAAAGATGCTGCCACTAAAGAGGATGCGCAAAAAAAGCCCTCTACCTCAACCACGAGACCCCCTCTAGAGTTCGCATAGCCATCTACATCCTCTCAACCATGACGACCACAAGCATTTATGGTATAGAGCGATAGCTCTGAAGAGGATTCAGTGCATGACCAAGACGAACAAATGCCACCCCAGTCACCACCGACCTACACAGCCATGGATGGGGCTCAATCACTGGAACTTGTTTGGCCACGCACATCGACTTATGCTCTTTCCTAGGAAGTAACATCTTACTTAGAGCAAAGGGGTCTAGGCAGTTTGCATGAGAGCCTAAAATCCTTGGACAGTCCTACAATGACCACACACATCAAGGACTTTCTCCATTCTTACCACTCCAGAAATGCAAAGGTTGGCTAGTACTGTACAATCGCTATACATCAGAGCCCACTAAACATTATCCTTGATAGTATAGTCATTCAAAGGGCTTTCTCACTGCCAACACAAGGTACCAAATACCCTAAACGGCCTATCGATGCAAGGTTTCTCAAAGTACAAACTCTCCTCACTAAGGGCACACTGTTCTATAGAGACAGTAGATTGCTTCACACAATTCTTGACCATCGCCTCAAAAAAGTAGCACAATTCCTATCCACAATCCTGGGGGTTAAGTGCAGCAAGAATCAATCCCTTCCACTCCGCATATTTGTTTTGCTGAGTAGGAAGCTAAAACAAGACTGGGTCCAGTACTTTGTCATCTTCTTTATAAAGAAACTAGATGGTTCTTCAGGCCAAAAATGTAAAATTCCACACTTATTGGCTATAATCATCAACAAAGAACTACAAGAAAGAGAAATGACTCTGCCCTAGTCACCAAAACCAATTGCGGAGTTGGACATACCCTTCTCACCAATATGGGAGCCGTCACCAACTTCTCCCACTATCACATTGATAAGTGCAGTTGCCTTAGAAGAAATACCTATTTTGGAGGTTGGGATTGCAGAATTGCCCCAAGAGATGCTACAGCTCGGTGCACAACTGCAACCAATATATCTCCAACAACAACAACAACCAGATCCCGAGGCAAGATCGAGGCAAGATCGGCACTAGAACCCGAGGAAAGATCGGCAACAGAGCATGAGGCTACATCAGCACTAGAACTGCCCATCGACGCCATGCCAGTTGATGAGCCACAAGGGGAGCTAGTGCTGTGGATAGGCTGAAATATGATCGATTTACAGTCATTCACTCTGCATATATGGTCAAAGTGATACAGGAACCAGAACCCACTTCTTTTGAGCAAGACATGGGAAAAGAAAAATGGGAGAAAGCCATGGATGAAGAAATGGATGCCTTGGAAGCAAATGCTACATGGGAATTGGTGCCTTTACCTAAAGACAAGAATGCAATTGGCTGTAAGTGGGTTTGTAAGGTCAAGCGCAATGTAGATAGTTCTGTGAACAGATACAAGGCAAGATTAGTTGTCAAGGGGTATGCACAGACATATGGCATTGATTATGAAGAAACATTCAATCCGGTTGCAAGGATGGCAACCGTAAGAGTAGTCATTGCTATGGCTACATCAAAGGGATGGTCTTTACATCAGATGGATGTAAAGAATGCCTTCTTGCATGGTGATTTGCAAGAAGAGGTGTTTATGGAGCAGCCACCAGGTTATGTTCATGCTGTTCATCCCAAGTTTGTTTGTAGGGTTGAAGAAAGCCTTGTATGGCTTGAAGCAAGCACCTAGAGCATGGTCTGACAAGATAGGACAGTATCTTGTCACTATTGGCTTTCAGATTTCCAAGGCAGATTTCTCACTTTATGTGAGAAAAACAGAGAAAGGTATTATGGTGCTTATCATTTATGTTGATGATTTGATCATCACAGGTGATAGTGATGAAGATATCCTTCACATGAAAATGTTATTGAAGCAAAAGTTTGAGATGAAGGATTTGGGAGAGCTACGTTATTTCTTGGGCATTGAAGTGATTAGATCATCAAGTGGGATACAACACTTGCAGAGGCAGTATGGATTGGACATGCTGTCCAAATATGGGATGACAGGCTGTAAGCCTATTTCAGTTCCTTTGGAGCAGAATGTGAAGCTGAGCGTAGATGCAGGTGAGCTTCTGGAAGACCCTACTATGTATAGACGCATAGTAGGAAGTTTGATTTATATGACTATTACCAGGCCAGATTTGAGCTATGCTGTTGGATTGGTAAGTCGGTTTATGCAGGCTCCAAGGAAACCACATTTGGATGCGGCTAGACGCATACTCATGTATGTGAAGTCCACATTGCAATATGGACAATTTTATGAGACTGGGGTTCAGATATAGTTGCATGGATACACTGATGCTGATTGGGCTGGTAGTATTTCAAATAGACGATCTACCAGTGGACATGTGCTGCAGTCACTTGGAGCAGCAAGAAACAGCCTACAGTTGCCTTGTCAAGCACAGAGGCTGAGTATAGGGGTGCAGCAATGGCTGCATGTGAGGTAGCTTGGTTGCATAAGCTACTTTATGATATGCATCAGTCTATAGATGGGCCAGTTGTCATTTATTGTGACAACATGAGTAGTATACACTTGGCAAATAACCCAGTCTATCATGTTAGAACAAAGCACATTGAGGTGCATTATCACTATGTGCCGGAGAAGGTTTTAATAGGTCTTATTGATCTAGTTTATGTCAGGACAGAGGATCAGGTAGCTGACATATTCACGAAGGCATTGGGCGCATAGAAGCTGCGCAAGTTCAGAGACCTGCTTGGTGTGCAGGAATTGGGATTGAGCTCAAGGGGGAGTGTTGAGATATCGAGCTCCACTCGTGATATGCAGGGGTGACCCTTGTGCATTTATGTCACCGACTTGTTAGCTGCAGATGCGGTTGGTACACCACCCACGAATAATAGCTGGATGACAGCTATCCTTATGTACTCTAGTTCGTGGCTCAGTTAGTATGCCACCTTAGCTAGCTGAGTTTGGTTTGAGACCCACATATAGGGTTCTTCTATTTCTTTGTACTAGAGTTCTTTTGGCTTTCACAACTAAGAAGAGGAAAACTATTTTCAGCCTCCAGCTTTGTGTGTATTCCCCCATTGTGTATGTGAGAAAGCTGCAAGTGATACTCCTTCCTTCTCTCCCACTATCTTCACAATTATCAGTGAATACAATTGATGACTTGGTGCAAGCCAAATACACTTATCAGCAATCAGTCAAGATGGTGACATGTAAATCACTATCCTCAGCTCTATGGAATACACCTATTGTTAGCAAGGAGAAGCTACTGCATAACGATCAACTAGTTATACGAAGTCGAAGATTTTGGTAAGAAAAGGAACCATGATGGATTTAAACAAAAGACTAGCTATGTCTCAGGATCAAAATGTGGAGAGTGTAGATGAAATGGATACACCACTTGTCAATATGAATTCGGTGTCTAATATTTCATTTGAGCAATTCAATCATGCAGTTGAGATTGTACGTAGTTTTGGGAGTCAGATGTAGGCAGCTCAATGTCAAGTTGCCACTGATATTTTTTATCTACAAGAAGAAAATCATAAATTGTTACAGCAGGTCCAAGAAAGCACTGAGATGCAAAAGATCAAACAAGACTTAGCATAGTTATAGGAAAAATTTTAGGTTTATAAAGAGCAAAAGGAAAGTGACCAATAGAAGCTAATACAACAAATAGAAAAATGCCGTCGTGAGCGACGATGATGGGGATATGGACCTCGATGCGAAGGCTAACAATTTCTTTGATCATAGAAATAATAACAATCAAGGCAGGCACCCCTAGGAAAATTGAAACTTTCCAAATATAATGGTAGGGGAGATCCAGCCCATTTCCTCCAGCATTTTGATGCCGCATGCCGAGTAGGTGGAGATCAATCCCATGAAACCAAGGTGGTCTGGTTTCCCATGTCCTTAACTGACGAAGAGTTTGAATGGTACCTAGACCTCCTAGTGGAAGAGCGAGCCCCTACTTCAAACAAAATTCAAAAGGCACTTTTAAACGGAGAGGCTACAAGATGATCCTACTCTCCAACCAAGCAAGATCGAACAAGGCCTCGAGAAGATGTACGCACGTACCTGGACAAGATGAAAAGATTAATCGCCAAATGTGACCCACGCCTCGATGCAAAGTACCTCATGGCTTGGTTCATTGGAGGACTAAGGAAGAAAATCCGAAAGGATATGAAAAAGATTAGCAGCTATGAAACGTTCAGTGCTGCTCATGCGACAACCATTGACATCGAGGATGGCATGACTGACTTTGACACTAGTAGTGATGATGGTAGATCTAGTGCACGAGATGAGCTCTCTAAAAAGGGCAAATTCAAGTCCACTACCTAAACATCAAATGAAGATCACCTAGAGGCCATGACCATGAAGCTGAAAGAAGACATGATGCAGGCCGTGGAACAAAAGCTTCACTTGTCTCAACTACCACCCCTAACTTATCCATGGTGAGAAAATGTCTGGTGTCCACACTGCATGGCCAATCATACAGCAAATGAGTGCCTAGACCTAGGAGCCAGGATCACCACATAAGTAAATCCACCACCAAGGTTGTGGTGCCACATCTGCGTCGTCGGCGGCCATGATGAAAACAGTTGCATCTTCAACATGTGCAACAACCTGCCTCAACCTCACAATACCAAGTGCCACCCATGCCAGTGTACAGGCAACTGGCACTTGCACAAGTGACCCCAACTCTGAGGCTAAATCTTGTTCCTGTTTGGACACAAGTTCTGCAATTACTCAAGAATCTGAATCCACGACCATATCCAAGAGCGCCAAATCCAGCTCCTCAGATAGTTCCAATACATCAATTAAAAGCCAAGGAACTAGACTCGCCATTTGAGTATCAAGTAGAGTACTCAGTGTACTATGTAGAAGGCACAGAGGTACTAATACCAGTCTATGCAAATCAAGTACATCCCAAAACATATCGAGCACAATTCAAGTGCTACGGTTGTGGAGAAAATCATTGGATCGTAGAGTGCCCTCATCGTGGTAGCCCCACTACTTTCCAACCACTTTGTACATATTGTGGCATAAGACATGCCTGTATGGATTGACCCATGAAAAATAAGGTCCCACAGCAAGCAGAGGTTAAGCCTGACATCCCAATAGGCATCATTGGGGTGAACCATCAAAGTTTGGGTCCAGCAAGTGTAATATCACAACCTGTAAATGTAATTACACACCAACAGAAAGAGGCCACCAAGGACCCTAACATTCCAATCCAACCAAAGCGACTTCTTAAAAAGAAAGCACAAGTGCCTCCACCTCCTCCAAGCAATGAGGATCCAAGCTCATCCACATCAGCTCTCGAGCCTCAAATAAAAGAAGCTCCATATCCAAATGTAGAAGTGGAGAAGGCTTGTTGTCAGGCACTTCAACAATGGGTACAAAAGGAACAAGCTCAATTTGAGGCTAAGAAACAAGCTCAATTTGAGGCTAAGAGACAAGCTCAAGATCCAATCCATGACTCGGCCCCACAAAGTATTGATATTGTACTCGAGCCTTTGTTCCAACAACAGACTCTGCAACATAATGTACTGCCACGTCAACTTGAAGGAGCCGCACTCTCTAGCATCCCTGAGTTGCCCTGTGTCAATTCCTATTAGAATCCTCCTACAGAATTGTCCCAATCTCTGGGAGAGTTTCAAAGGATGGATTGAACTCGCAAATCCCCCTCAACCTATGAACGACATCGAAGATATCCCTGTGTAGATGGGTGAGAGAGATGACATATGCAACATTAATATGCCTTTGATCCACAAGGCATATAATGAAGTCCAAGCCATAGTGGATGGCAGAGCAAGTGTAAATGTCCCATCAAAGGAGCTCTACGATGAATGGGGTCTGCCACCAATGCAAAAGGCTAATTTAATGGTCCCCTGCGGGACTGGAAGGAGTATGCGTAGCAAATGAACCCTTACTTGGGAACACCTTACCAATGGAAAAGTTGAGAGTGCTCTCAACAAAAGCAAGAACGGAAGAGGGAGAGAGACAGAGACAGAGAGCCACACAAGTTTTGGTGGGTGCAGAACACCCTAATCTTCTTTTTCATTCATTTATATATGTGTTTGAGTATTGTACATAACCGGGGTAAAGGCATAGTGACCTTTAACCCCCACAACTTCCCACTTAAAGGACAATGTGCCTTTAAGGGAAAACAACTAGTGAGCATACTATCCAATGCCCATCAATACACGACAATATTCAAACCGCTGACTAGGTAGACTCTTCGTCAGCATATTTGCAGGGTTATCATCTATATGAACCTTGACAAGCTCTATGTGCTTGTCCTCAAGTACCTCCCTGATGAAATGGTACCTGACCTCACTGTGTTTGGTCTTTGCATGAAAGACCGGATTCCGTGCTAGCTGAATAGCACTCATGGAATCACTATGCAATGTCGGTACACTTGTATGAATCCCCAAATCTCCCACTAGCCGATCAAGCCATATAGCCTCCTTGCAACCCTCTGTGGCTGCAACATACTCAGCCTCTGTGGTAGACAAAGCAACACACTTTTGTGCATGAGACATCCACGACACTGCACCACTTGGAAGGGTGAACACATAACCAGAAGTGGATCTCCTACTATCCACATGCCCTGCATAGTCTGAATCTGTGTACCCAAGTACGCGCATGTCTCCTCTACCAAAGCAAATGCACATCTCCTTGGTACCCTTCATGTACCTCATGATGCACTTAACTACCTCCCAATGCCTCTTTCTTGGATTAGCCATATACTGGCTAACAACTCCCACTACAAATGCAATGTCTGGTCTAGTAGCTATCATAGCATACATAAGACTCCCAACCGCTGCTGCATAAGGAACCTTGGCCATCATGGCCCTCTCCTCATCTGATTTGGGACTATCTGTATGACTCAGTTTCACATATGGAGGCAATGGAGTACTCACTACCTTCCCCCCCTCCAGATTGAAACGCTGCAATACTTTTGTAACATACTCCTTTTGTGAAAGCCAAAGGAGTTTCCTAATCCGATCACGCATGATGCGCATACCAAGAATATGACCTGCAAGTCATATCAAAGGCCTCATGCAACTTGGCCTTTAATGCATCTAGCTCATAAGTATTCTTGCTAGCCAATAGCATATCATCCACATATAGTGCCAGGATTATCAGGCTGTTATCCTTAGCCCTTTTAATGTAAAGGCAGTGATCAATTTCACTCCTCCTAATGAAAGCATCAAAATTCTGATACCATTCTCTAGGCTCTTGTTTAAGACCATAGAGACTCCTCTTCAGCTTACAAACTAAATGTTCTTTGCCCTTTTCTTCAAAGCCTTCCAGCTGCACCATGTAAATTTCCTCATGCAAATCCCCATGCAAGAAATCTGTCTTGACATCCATCTGCATAAGCTCCATATCCTCTGATGCCACTAGTCCAAGCATGCATCTAAGTGTGGTCATCTTCACAACCGGAGAGAATATCTCATCAAAGTCCACACCCTTCTCGTGCTTTAACCCTTTAGCGACCAAACGGGCCTTGTACCTAGGCACATCATCACCTGTGACCTTCATTTTGTAGACCCATTTACATGGCAACGCTTTCTTTCCATGTGGCAAAGAAACCAAGTCCCAAGTCTTATTCTTCATAAGTGAACTCATCTCTGATTGCATAGCATACTCCCACTTGCATTGATCCTCGTGCATCATAGCCTCTCTGTAGCAAGAAGGCTCCCCGCAATCAGTAAGCATCACATAGTCTACCCCTGGAACAAACCTATCAGGCAGTCTAGACACTCTAGATGATCTTCTCAAGGGCATTTCAGCTTGCTGTCCCACCTGCATATCAGCCACATTTGGCTCATCATTTGCACCAATAGATGATCCATCATATACCCTTGATTGTATACCTGTGGGAGTACTTTATGGTACCATTTCTTACACATTTGGTGCATGGACAACTTGCTGTCTATCAACATATGCAGGTGGATTCACATCCTGGAAAGTGATTCTCCTCATTTCCACATCCCTCATGGGTGCCTTATGCATCTTCTTCTCATTGAAGACTACATCATGGCTGCGTATGATCTTCTTTGCTTCTGGATCCTAGAGATGATAAAGGTCTTTGCATGAAGTTGTCTAAAATGAGAACAATTAAAAACAAAATATGATTGAAGTGAAGATTTACAAAAATTAACAAGTGTTTCAATGAAAGAAAATTACTTCTCTCAAGCAATTGCATCAGTATGCATAATAATGACCGCTACTGAAAATAGAACCTAAGATGCCTCAAAACATGGGTGCCATTGCATAATCGAACTCAGTAAGAAAATCTGCAAATATCTCTCTTCTGCTGGAACTCCAAAATCCCAACCGATGAGTGAGAAATGGGAGTCAACACTTATCCACTTCCATGTGGCATAAATCTAAGGTTTCAAAACCTTAGAATGAAAAATGCATAACAGAGAGATGAAATCGAATACATAGAGATCTATAACTCTGAAAATCCTCCACCGAATCGCATTAGAACTGATAGGTAGGGGTTTTTGGGCATCCGGAACGCAATGGGACAGACGGTTTTGGAAACTGTGGTCTCAATCGAGTCTCAATCACTAGGTCCAACACGGATTGAAAAACGTTTTTGGAAACAGAGTTGTTTGTAAACTCCATCGGAGTGTGAATGATGAGCAACATAGAAGTTTTAGGACCTCCTGAGTCCACCGGAACTGACAGATCTACAAATGGTTGCTCCAAACTTGAGTTCCAACACCCGGGCAGAAAAACACAGAAACTGATATAGTGAGTCAAAAATCCAATGAAATGATCCTAGATTCAAGAATGAAGGTGTTTCCAAGCTCCTGAAGTGAAGTGGACACCAAAAGCAAGCAATAGTTGCCTCTACAAGTCAATGTGGAGTCTCTATCATCGAACGGAACAGGGAAAAGCTCAAAAAACGACTTTTTCTTTGAAAACACTTAACAGGCTCTCAAAACCATTTTGTAAAACCAAAGTGACTTTTCCAAAGGTTCCTCCAAGGTCTCTGCACACTCGGATGCAAGTAAAGTCACCCACAAAGCTTCCCACAGAGCTTCTCCTTCCTCCCACAGAGCTGTTGAGCTTCTAAGCATTCACGCACGCTCAGCTAGATCACCTGGGCTCTGATACCAGTTGACAGTGCTCTCAACAGAAGCAAGAATGGAAGAGGAAGAGAGAGAGACAGAGAGCCACACAAGTTTTGGTGGGTGCAGAACACCCTAATCTTCTTTTTCATTCATTTATATGTGTTTGAGTATTGTGCAGAACACCCTAATATTCTTTTTCATTCAAGTACTTCAAGAATTACACAAGTGGCAGGGCCCCAATAGCAATTCCAAGACTACTAAGAGAATCTGAAGTTCAAGAAATTGATAGCATTGGAGAAACTCCAATCTATGAGGGACCGGCAAAAACTTGCACAATAAACCTCACCCTTGAAGGGGAGGAAGAAAAATTGGATTTCATTGGGAAATAGCTTCACCAACAAGATGAAACCAAACTCAAAGCACTCCTAATGGAATACCGTGACTGCCTAGCATGGTCATACAAAGAGATGAAAGGAATTTCACCAGATGTGGCTATACACACGATACCTATAAGGGAAGGTGCCCACCCTAAGGTATGTGGACCTTATCACACAAATCCTAAGTATGGCACCATGGCTTATGACGAGCTAGAAAAACTCCTAGATGCCAGATTCATCATTCATGAGATAGAGCACACTGATTAGGTTTCACCTATCGTCATTGTGCCTAAACGCAGCAAGAAGCTCAGAATATGCATAAACTTAAAGAATGTGAATGCTGCCACAATTAGGGATCACTATCCCCTACCCTTAATAGAAACAGTGTTAGAAAAGCTGGCAGGTTCTGAAATATATAACTTCTTGGATGGCTTCAGTGGCTATAACCAAGTGCAAATTGCTCCTAAAGACCAATCAAAAATTGCATATAGATTCATGCCATTTGGCCTTTGTAATGCCCGGCCACATTCTAATGAGTCAAGTTCACAGCTTTCAAGTGTCTTTTGAATAAGTTTTTACAGGTGTTCTTGGATGATTTGTGCATCCATTCAAACAAAAAATGCCACTTCAAATGTCTTGAAGCAGTACTAATCAAATGCAAGGAGTATGGCATCTCCCTAAATCCAACAAAATGCTAGTTCATGGTCACCCACGGAATTATTTTGGGACACATCATTTCTCAACATGGGAAACTCACATGGACAAAATCAAAATCATCATGGAATTGCCTCCTCCTACAAATTCCAAAGGTGTACATGTCTTTATGGGACATGTCGGTTATTATAGAAGATTTATATTGTGGTATGCCATGATAGCTAGACCACTTACAAATTATTAGTGGAAGCATAGTTGACCAAGTATTCCTGCGCCCTTCTTTGCTCCTCTAATCTCTTGGACCAGTGGTGTTCGGATGGTTCCTCCTCAATGGCTCGATGTTCTATGTTCTTTGCTATCCAAAAGCTACTTTACCCACTTCAGAAATGGCTGTTGCCATTGTGGTTTCGCAGGTTCTTCTTCCTCTTCTTTATCTTGAATCCTCCCAAGCACCATTGGGGGAGTTTGGTCCGCTGTTGGTGGTTGTACTGGATGGATATCCTAGTCCTGCTTGTTTGGGAAGGAAGCATCCTCCTCGAATTGATGTGGCTGTTCTGAGAAGACCACATCGCGGCTTACTATTACCTTCTTGGTAATAGGATTATAGAGACGGTAACCCTTCGCCTCTTCACTATAGCCCAAGAAAATACACTTCCAGCTCTTCAGTTCCCATTTGGTCCTATTAGCATTAGGGACATACACAAAACAGTCACATCCAAAAACTCTGAAATGTGCAGCTAAAGGTTTCTTACCAGAAAAGGCCTGCAGTGGAGTCATCCCATTCACAGCCTTCGTGTAGCTATAATTCAGAATGTAAACTGCCGTGTTACATGCTTCAGCCCAGAAAGTCTTTGGCAAATCTTTCCCTTTCATCATACTCCTGCCCATTTCACAGATGACACGCATCTTGCGCTCTGCTACTCCATTTTGCTATGATGTATGTGGCGAGGGTTTCTGCCTCTTGATCCCGTGACCTTTGCAGTAACTTTCGAATTCACTTGATGTGAACTCACCACCTCTGTCTGATCTCAACTTCTCCACCTTCCTCGTTTCTTTCTCGACCATTACATGCCATTCTTTGAACTTACTAAAAGCCTCATCTTTAGTCTTCAGGAAGTATATCCATATCCTTCTATTGGAGTCGTCCATCAGCATCATGAAGTAGTAGGAACCACCCAAAGCTTCTGTCTCCATCTTTCCATAGAGGTCCATGTGAACGAGCTCTAGAGGAGCCTTTGCCCTGCTGGCCTCTTTAGGAAAGGGCTGCCGATGCTGCTTGCCCATCATGCAAGCTTCACATACATCGGGCATATCTATAATTTCTGGTAGGTCTGCAATCATTCCACTTTTGCATCTCCTTTAAAGAACTAAGGTTTAGATGACCAAACCTCTCATGCCACATCTTAGTGTTGCTCACATCGGCTCGAGCACTGACAGCTAAGAGTCGTAGATGTTGTTGCCCTATGTACCTTTACCAATGACCTTCCCCTGAAGATCCAAAATCTGTGCACCATTCTTATCAAAGTGAACTTTGAGGTCCCGATCCATGATTGCAGAAACAGACAACAAGTTCCTCTTAATATCTGGCACATAAAGAACATCGGACAATTGTTTTACAACTCCATCTGACTTGAGAGCAATCGTACGTTTTCCTTTTGCTAGACATTTTGCATCATTGCTGACTACTACCAGGATGTCATTCCCTACCGGATGTAGAGAGGTATACTAATCCTTCCAACTGGTCATGTGGTGTGATGCACCATTGTCAATAATCCAAGGTTCATCCGCAGGTACATGAACTGCCTCCATGCCAATCTCCTCAATTGCTACGAACAACTCTACTGGTGCTGCTTGTGCACTGTTGCTAGACTCTTTCTTTACTCTATTCTTCTCATCTGCAATCTTCTTCTAGCACTCATTTTGCTTGTGCCCTGCCTTGTTGCAATAGAAGCACTTGATCTTCTTCTTTCTATTTTTATCATCAGAAGAAGATGGGTTACCAGAGTCCTTACCCTTACCTTTCTTTAATCCAGCCAAGAAAGCTGAATCTTCTCCAGTCCTCGTCTTTTGACGCATCTCCTCCTCCAGAAACATCGCACTGAAATCCTCAAAGTTGAGGGGTGGATTTCTGTTCTACATATTCAGCGCCGTAACAAGACCATCGTACTTTGGTGGGAGAATCCATATGTACCTTCGTGATAGATTCTCACTGGTGATGGTGATGCCAATCGCAGTCATCTAATCGCGTAGATTCTTCACCTTGGTGATAAACTTCTCTGCCGTTTTAGACTCAGACAGTTTCTCATTCGTGAGTTGAGTCTCCAAATTCTGAATTCGTGTCTGATTCATGGTCTCATACTAATTTCTCAAGACCATACATGCCTCCTCCACTGTGGTGACATGTTGAATTAACGCCATGACAGAATCACTTACATTGCAGACAATAGAACACAACACATCTGCATTTCTTCTTGTCCACGCGAGAATATATTCTGCAGTTGGTACTATCTATTGTCCTGCATTGGCTGGATTCGATCTTGCAACCGGCTTCACGTCCACCCCAGTAGTAGTATCCCAAAGCTCATATGCGCTTAGATTGGTCTTCATCTTGAACTTCCAGAGTGGACAGTTAGTGCCGTCTAACTTTTCACTTTCATCGAACGGTGGGATTTGTAGTCTTGCGGGCTGGGCCATCTCTCACAATCTGCTCACAAACAAAAACACACTACCAAATCTTCTTGCTAGAGCCCAAGTGCTGATACCATGTAAGAAAACAATACAACGTTTGTGCTCAACAGATAACAGGATCTCGTATGCAAGAGAGAAAAGTAGATAGTATGGAGAATCAAAAATTTGATTACTATAAAACTGATACAATAGATGGCACTGCCTCCCAGCCATGCGCTCCTGTGTGAGAAGCTTCGATGGCATGCTGGAAATAATAGAGGACGAAGGTTGGATGCTAAGGAATCAGGGTTGCTGTAGCCAGTGATGATGATGGACTTCACGAGCTTGCTCTTATATAGCCACTAGTCGTAGTCGGTTAGACCCAATTGGGAGATCGACCTAGTCGGCCCATAATGGCCGACTGGAGGTCGGTCTCGAAATAGGCCACCGACCACATGTTAGAACCGTGGCACAGAATAGAGCAACTTATCTACGGTCTTTGTTCAGCCCAGAGCCACCCGGGATCATCTAGGGATTCAAACGGGCCCCACAACCCGAGAGTGGGTTGCCTCGAGAAATGCTCCATCTACCCTCAGTGCGGTCAGTCATGGGATGCCTTCCCGCACTTGCATGTAGCCTAGTTAGCAGTGTGCCAACTCTATTTGAAGTCGTCCAGCCATCAGGCTACACATGGCCCCCATCTAGTGTCCAAACCAGGACCTACCGAATAACCGAGCTACTCAAATGTCTTCTCATATGGGAGGCTTACAAGTAGAGCTAGCTGGTTCCCGCGTAGTTACACGAGAGTGGAGCATTGATATCTAACACCATCCTTATATCTCCCAATTGGGATATTGATTTTCATGTTCATATTGATGGATCCAAGTATGCAATTAGGAGTGTGCTTTGTCAACCTGGTGAACATAAGAAAGACTACCCATTTTACTTTGCAAGTCGACAACTCAATGATGCAGAGATCAACTATACCACCACCACAGAAAGAGAAGCCCTAGCAATGGTGTATAGTGTTAAGAAATTTCGGCACTATTTACTAGCAAATGATTTTGTCTTCTACACCGACCATCAACCATTGCTTTATCTTGTGAACCATCCGTGTACAATAGGAAGAATAACCAGGTGGCTCCTCTTGCTTCAAGAATTCAACTTCAAAATACTGGTCCGCAAAGGTGCCCAACACTACATTTATCGATCACATGTCTTGTGTCAAGTCAGGAGAAGAAGCCATTGGAGTATAAGATGATTTGCAAGATGCCACACTATTTCAGATAGATGCGGTTCTAGATTGGTGCAGAGATATCATTGGGTACTTAATGGCAGGAAGACCACCCCCTGAAATAAAAGTAGTAGATGCCAGAAAACTAATTTTAAAGGTTGCACCCTATCAACTCATTGCAGGACAATTGTACAAGATGGGCAAGGACCAGGTATTAAGAAGATTTGTAGCCTCATGAGATCATGCCAATCCTGAGAAAGTCCATGAAGGTATTGCAAGAGGACACTTCCAAGGGGAAGCCATAGCAAGAAAAGTCCTCCTTGCAGGCTACTAGTGGCCAACATTGTGGGCAGATGCCTATGAATATGTAAAAGGCTGTGATGTATGCCAATGGAATACTAAACCACAACACAAAGACTTAATCCCCTAACAACACTTGTTGCACAAAAACCATTTGAAAAATGGGGGATTGACTATGTGGGTCCCATCCATCCACAGCAGCAAAAGGAACACAGGCACGCTACATCATTCTGGCCACTTATTACTTTATAAAATGGGTTGAAGCTAAAGTAGTCAGAAGGGCAAATGCTAGAAGCACAACAAGATTCTTATACAAAAATGTGATCACCCGATTCGGATGCCCAATTGAAATTGTGTTGGATAGAGGCATACATTTTGTCAATGAGGTAATCCAAGAACTCTTGTCTGGCTTTATGGTAATCCATAGAAAAAACACACCCTACTACCCCCAAGGGAATGGATAGGATGAATCCACCAACAAAATATTATGCATTATCCTAACCAAGGTAGTAGAACCATAGCATTCTGATTGGGCAGAGAAACTGAATGCAGCCTTATGGGCATACAGGACCACACTCAAGGTTAGTAGGGAACACACCTTTTCAATTGGTGTATGGCCTTGAAGCTATGATCCCTCTAGAATTTGTAATACCAAGCCTGCGCATAGTAGCCCCCCAGTTGGGGGCCAGCTGGCCCCCAGGACCCCAGCGAGAGCAAGGGGCTCCCACACAATTACCTTTCTACCATCAACAGTCTCATTGATAAACCTCATCTAACATGCAAGTCAGGATCCATCCAGTGTCCCGGGCTCCCAAGATTGAATATGATCCCCAGGATCATATTAGCATACAATCCATTTGGTTTTACATACTAAACCAATCTCGAGAATCAAATTAGCATGCATCACATGCTAATCTAGTCCCTAGGATTGGTTTAGCATGCAAAACCAAATGGATTGCACACTAATTCAATCTCAAGGATCGAATTAGCAAACCAGCTTATTCCCCTTTAGGGCCTCTTTGGAATTGTTTAGCACTACAAACATTTTGGTCTTGATCCTTAAGAGAATCTACCATGATTTGCATGCTTGTCTGATCTTGGGGATCGAACAAGCATGAATTTGCTTGCCAATCCAATTCTAGGGATCAGATAAGCATGAGAGATGGTGTGTTGTTACACACATATCCGAACCTTGGGATTGGATTTGATGGAATACTTCAGTTTTGTGATCCTCTTTACGATTTTTCTACTTTTTTCATGATAATTTTAGGAAAATTTGTGTGGTAGTTCCCTCTCCACTTCCTATTGTGTAGCTCTAGAAGAATTTATTGTGCTATGTAAAGCCCCACAAAGATGATTTCCAAAAGGAAAATATTAAGCCTGCAACTTGCACATGGTTGAGAAAGGGTCATTGCCTTTATGATCAGCTTCTTATCTTGTGTGTGTGTGTGTGTGTGTGTGTGTGTGTGTGTGTGTGTGTGTGTGTGTGTGTGTGTGTGTGTATATATATATATATATATATATGACACATGGCTTCTCCTCATATGTTGGGGCATTGAGCATATCTAACACCCCCCCTTAATGTCCACCCATAGGTGAACTACTTTCTCGGCCCAATGTCGAGTCTCTGAAGATGACCCTAAAGCTGATCCTTCCCGAGTGCCTTGGTGAAGATATCTACTCCATTTTGCTCTGTTGGACAGTAGACCAATTCCACTATCCCATCCTCAATCAAATCATGCACATAGTGATACTAAATCTCTATATGTTTTGTGCACGCATGAAACACTGGATTTTTAGCAATGGCCATGCAAATTTGATTGTCGCACCTCAGCACAGTTGCCTCATCCTCTTGCACTCCCATGTGCCATAAGATCCTCCTCAGCCACACTGCTTCACAAGCAGCAAAACATGCTACCTTGTACTCAGTCTCGGTAGAAGACAATGCCATTGTTGGTTGTTTCTTACTAATCCAAGAGAAGATACCTAAACCCAAAGAGAAACAATATCCAGAAATTGATTTCTTAGAGTCAACATCTCCAGCCTAATCTGAGTCACAATGACCAGCCAAGGAAGTGCCCGTACCATAGGTGATGCCATAGTCAAGAGTGCCCTTCACATACCTGAGCAGCCACATCCCTATATTCCAATGATTCTCTCGGGGCTTATTGGAGAACCTGATCAAAATGCTAATAGCAAAACTAATGTCCAGTCTGGTGTTACACAAATAGATGAGACTGCTGACCAATTTCCTGTACCTCCTGATGTCTACTAGTGGTGAGGCATCCTCCATAGATAGCCTCGCATTTACCTCCATAGGTGTAGCTATCTCCTTTCACTCGGACATACCAAATGCCTTCAAGATCTCCCTTGCATATTTCTACTGAGAGATGAAGGTCTTGCCTGGCTCTTGCCAGACTTCAATCCCCAAATAGTAGTGCATCAAGCCTAAGTCTATCATCTCAAACTCTGTGCTCAACACCTTTCTAGTCTACTGGATCATGTCATAGTCACCTGTGCAAGAAACCAGAAGCAGAAACACAAAGGAGAGAGAGGGAGGGAGAAGAATATGAAGAGACACGAAGATGGGGCAACCAAAAGCTTAATGGACGGTGTCCAAATACAAAGGTTAGGAGCCTTTAAATAGGCTAGTCAGCCCATGCACAAAAAGGACAGGCTAGTCAGCCCATGCACAGAAAGGACCGACCCTCTACCCAAGAGACTAATCCCGTACTACATCCAATTGCCCCCCCCCTCGCAGGCACACAACCTACTCACACACCTTGGGCGAACACACCCACAACAAGGCCCTCTCTAGATGCACACATGAGATGCCCTATTCTAACACCCTCTCTGCAGCTCAGGTGTGCAGAAAAAACCATAGAAGAATGCTGATGAAGATGCAACCATGAACAGTCCAGCATCGCGAATACTGGATACACCTCGGAAAGAGCACCTATCTACCTTGCATCTCGGAATACACTATCACCACAAACAGAGGAGGATCTGCTTGCCCACTCTAGCTTCCCTGACATGGAACCTTGAGCTATGTACACAACATGCTCTATATCGTCCCCTATCAGTCGACATGAACACATCATGCCTCGAATGATGAGCTCGGAACATATCCCCTCCATATCCACTTCCGTACAATGCAATGACCTCGGAACTCATCCTATTCAAAAGCTGGTATCACACCAAAGTAATTTCAACACAAGCTACTGCTAGCCCATCCTCCCGTCCACAAGCCCTCTCTGGCCATGACAAGTGGGGGGAAACTCACTGCTCAAAAAAGTTCTAGGACATGACAATCCTGAGCAAGGTCTGCTCTCGGATTATCACCCTGTGCCTTTGTCGATGAAGTCAATTCACTCTTTTTACATTTACCCTTGTCTTTAGACCAACAATCTTTTGCCTGATGACCTTTCTTCCCGCATTCAAAGCACTTGCCCTGGAATTTCCTCTTCTCTATCAACATCGTGAGTGCCTGCTCATCATCGTGAGACCCCTTCAGCTTACCCTGGGACACAAGGACAGTTTCCTCCTCCATGAGAAGAGAGCAGAGATCTTCAAAATCCAAGTGATGGCTCGTGACCTAGCACTGCAAGGATCGAGCAACCATGTCATACTACTCTGAAAGCTTTGTGAGGATAAGTGTAGCCAACTGTCCAGATGACAAAGCAGCACCAATTGCCACTAGCTGATCATGAATGATCTTCACCTTGACCAAAAACTGCTGCATCAAGCCACTCTTGGAGAAATCAATATTGTAAAGCTGACCTTGCAATGTGATAGCTCGCATAGATGAATTTCATTCATAGAGATCTGCCAACTTGGACCATACTATAGCGGCACTATCCAATGTTTGCACCACCGGAGAGACCTCCAAATAGTCTGCACCAGTGCCAAGTGTGCCTTTGAGTCGTAGCTTCCCCAATCCTCCAATTCCTGAAGAAACTCGTCCTTCTAAACCTTGGTCCACTGTTTTGGATTCTCGGGTTGTGCCGGCTTCTTCTCATGGCCCTAAACGAGGTTCCACAGACCCTTGTGGATGAACCAAACTCGCATGTTTAGCTTCCAATGCGCGTAGTTCGTGCCATCGAGCTTGTCTTCCTTGCTGGTACACGGGGGAGCCATCGAATTCGAGAGCACCAAAGTCGTTTACAACATCCTTCCTGAACTGCCGTTGCTATCCACGGAGAAGCAGTCGTCCTGCCTTAGCAACTTCTTGCCAATCTTGCAGGATAAAAGCCACAGTGCTACTCTTCAGCTTCTCCAACTCATGGCCTACTGCCAAATCAGCTCTGTCTGTTGGGTCAAATTGCTAACGAGCCGCTCTTTCGTGCTTTTGTCTTTGTACCGCCAAGCTATTGTTGGCTGCTCCAAGCATGCCGCTAATCAACTTATCTCCCATTCAGAAATGATGGAGACCTGTTGCACTTGTTGAAGGTATGCTTGACGTTACACAGGCCACTTGCCATTGTCTAAGAAGATGCCGACAAGCTAGCCTAATCACGCACAGCCCAAATTTGCTGATGCTTTCGCTTGCCTTATCAGCCTTGTGCCCTGCGATTCCACAACCCGCCGATTTTGCAAGAGATAATTGCTTCAAATCCTTGGCACTCTTCAAGCCAATGAAATTATCTTCACCATTATGAACGTTTCCTTTGTCGACATCACGTCTCAATGGATTGCTCACGTTGAGCCACCCTCACAGCGTTACCATGTCAAACTACCCAAGAGCTACGTCAAACTGCTCACAGACATATATAAAATTGGTGAATCGATTTCCTGTACTCCTCTACCACACCGTTTGTACACTGCGCTGCTCATGGCTCCCACACAAAATGCATGTATTTGATGGCTTCGCCCATCGGTTTTGCTTCTATTGTGGCAAGCTGAGCTGCCATCATCTTTTTCGCCTACCCACCTACCTTCAAGCCATGCTCACAAGTTGCTGCTCGATGCTTTGCTTGCCGAAAGTTTTCTGAAGACGCTTAAAATTGCAAATGTTCCGTGCGCCTCCAATTCATCAGTCCATCATAGGAGGAATGGGAAGCGCAATGGAAGGAAGCTTCAGTTCTATGATCAATAGATTTGCGTCGCTTCAGTTTTATGATCCATAGATTAGCTTGGTCTCGACGAGACATCAATCAAAGCAAGTGCTCATAATGGCAAAAACAGCCGGTCTCTTTTATTTGCATTTGTTCCTCTTTGATGCACGATGCTTTGCTTCGACAGCTACTGTCTCGAGCTCATATACTGCTCAGAAATAAGTCGTCAATGATGGCCGAAATGCTTTCCTTCTGCCAATTTGATTTCAACCAACCTTCCCTCGAGGATCTCAGAACCAGTGCTCTGATACCATGTAAGAAACCAAAAGCGAAAACATGAAGGAGAGAGAGGGAGGGAGAAGAATACGAAGAGACACAAAGATGGGGCAACCAAAAGCTTAATGGGTGTCCAAATACAAAGGTTAGGAGCCTTTAAATAGGCTAGTCAGCAGAAAGGACCGACCCTCTACCCAAGAGACTAATCCCGTACTACACCCAATTGCCCCCCCCCTCGCAGGCACACAACCTACTCACACACCCTGGGCAGGCACACCCACAACAAGGCCCTCTCTAGACACACACATGAGATGCCCTATTCTAACAACCTGTAATAAGGAGATCATCCACATATAGAACAATAATAGCAGATTTTCCACCTTTCCTGTACACATACAAGTTAGCGTCTGAGGCACATCTTTTGAAATTTAATTTATGAAAGAATTTGTCTATCTGTTGGTACCATGCTCTTGGGGCCTATTTTAGCCCGTATAGAGCCTTCTTCAACTTACATACCTTATTCTCAAAATGGGGGGCATCAAACCCAGGTGGCTGAGCCATGTACACCTCCTCCTTGAGGTCACCATTCAAGAATGTTGATTTAACATCCATTTGATAAATTGGCCACTTTTTATGAGCAGCCACCGATAGTATTGTGCGAATAGTGGTCATTCTGGTAGTCAAAGCGAAAGATTCCTAAAAATCAAACCCTTCAACCTACAAAAATCCTTGTGCAACCAATCTGGCTTTGTACTTCTCCAAAGTCCCATCGGCCTTGTACTTTACCTTCCAAACCCACTTGGTGCCAATAACCTTTCTGTTAGGTGGTCGATCTACCAGCTCCCAAGTTTCATTCTTCATGATGCTGTCATATTTTACTTGCATAGCATTTTTCTAATCTCGGTTTGCAATTGCTTCCTCCAAACTTGCAAGCTCCTTTACTTCTGCATTATCTTAGCCATCAAGGCCATATTGGCTATGTGAGCAGAAGCCCTCCTTTGCTCCTCGATTCTCTAAGACTGCCTTGGTCCATCTGCATGCTGCTCAATAGACATAGGCATCTGGTTATCATGGTCTTAGAGCTACCTTACCCATCACAGTGGCAATGGCTTTTTCGATGATGTAACAACAGGTTGGTGACTAATACCTTCATCATCTGATATATCCTCCTCCTTTATAGCTCATGGGATAGGTCCATAGTGAATTACCTCTTTGCTTGATGATAAAGTGGAAGAGCTCTTCTCTGCCTCCACTGCATGTGGCTACTCCCTGAACACCACATCGCGGCTTGCTATGATCTTCTTTGCCTCTTGGTTATAGAACTTATAGGCTTTCTTCTCATCACAATAGCCTAAAAAGATACATTTGGTGCTTTTTGGTTGTAGCGTGTTTCTCTCTTTGTTTGGTACATGCGCATAGCATTCAACCCAAACATTCTGAAATGGGAGACAGATGGCTTCTTACCATTGTAAGTCTCATGTGGTGTTTTACCTTTGAGTGCCTTTGTATAGTTGTGATTAAGGATGTAAACCATAGTATTGACAGCCTCAGCCCAAAAGTGGTTTGGCAGTCCAACACCTTTCAACATACACCTCCCCATCTCCACGGTAATTTGCATTTGGCATTCAACAACCAAATTTTGCTGAGGCATATGTGATGTCGTTATTTGTCGCTTGATCCCTTTGCTCTTGTAAAAATCTCCAAACTCTGTAGAAACAAACTCACCACCACCATCCGATCTGATTTTCTTCACTTTTCTCCCTGTTTCATTTTCAACAAGCTGTAGCCATTCTTTCAATTTACCAAAAGCTTGAGCCTTTTTGTGAAGAAAGTACACCCACATCTTCCTACTATATCGTCAACAATCAATAAAGAATAGGAAGATCCCCCCAAGGCCTATGCAGGCATCTTACCGCACAAGTCAACATGCACCAACTCTAGAGGAGCATTTGCTCTATTCTTGCTTTCTTGTGGGAATGCCTTTCTCTGTTGCTTGCCCATCATGCAAGCTTCATACGGTTCTTTGATTTCTGCTACTTCAGGTAAGTGAGCAACCATACCTTGCTTCTGCATCTCCTTCAGCACTGCAAATCCGACGTGGCCGAATCTTTCGTGCCAAAGTCTGCTTGTGCCCACTCCAGCGGTGGCTGTAAGAGCACTTAGCTCATACAGGTTGTTCCTCCTTACTCGTATGCCAACAAGGTTGCATGCACTATCTAGAATTTTTGCTCTTGTCTTGTTGAACCTCATCTCATGGTCCACATTAGTTATGGATGCAACTGATAGAAAATTTCTCTTGATTTGTGGAACATATAGCACATTAGATAGTTTCTTAACATCTCCATTTATAGAAACAAATGAAACCGTATTTGTACCCTCAACAAGGCATTTTGCATTATTCCCAACTGTCACGATGATGGGTTCCTATAGAGGTTGCATGGAATAATATAGACCCTTCTTGCAGGTCATGTGATGGGAGGCACCACTATCCAACACCCATGAATTAGTGGTTGATGCTTCTTGAACTAAGGAACACTCTTCCTCAATGGCTAGAAATAAATCCAACTCTGCTTCTGCTATGTTAGCTGCCTCTTTCCCCTTATCTGTCTTCTTTAGGGTACCATTCTTTTCATCTTCTTTCTTAACGCAGCAATCTACAGTCACATGGCCCTTCTTCTTGCAGTAGAAGCATTCTCCCTGAAATTTCTTCTTGCCGCCCTTCTTCTTTTTGTCACCACTAGTAGAGGACTCACCTTTGGTGGAGGAACCACCTTTTCCTTTCACAGTTGCAAAGAATGCAGCATCCCCATTACTGCCTCCATCTCGAGCTTTAAGCCTCAATTCCTCCTCCATAAGTAAAGCACAGAACTCCTCAAATGACAATGGTTGGGGTCTCACCTGAGTGTTAAGTGCTGTTACCAATCTGTCAAACCTTGGTGGACATGGATTATGAACACCTCTGCTGTCTCTCCTTCATTAAACTTCTCAGTTGCGAGCTGATTCTCCAGGTTTTGGATCCTTGTCTGATTTGCATCTCATACTGACTCTTCAATATGTTCTAGGCCACAGTTGCCGTAGATGTATGCTGAATCAAGGTCAAAACACTATCAGTAGTACTTGTAACCAAGGCACACAGAGCATCTGCATTGCTGCGTTTCCAAGCTCATACAAGGTCAGCATTAGGAGGTATCGTACTCCCCAGATTTGCTAGGTTGGGGGTTCCTTGTGGTTTTGGGTTAGTCCCCACCATTAGTGTCTCCAGAAGCTCATATGAATCCAGAATAGTAGTAATTTTAAACTTCCATAGAGTGTAGTTCGTACCATCTAGCTTGCCTTCAGTGAAGGCTAGTGGGTGAATCCTCAATGCTTGGATTGTTGGTGCAACTTTGTAGCTTTTAAACGCGAGCAGCTTCCTATTGCCATCACTCCATATGCTGTTGAAGCCCTCGCCTCTCTTCTACTCTTTGATACTTAGAGCCGCTTGGGCTCCGATGCCATGTTAAATTACATGGCGCAGCGGAACAAAAACTGAACAAAGAATAGAGAGTACACAGCAAACTGGAGACGAATACAATTTTCCTTCAATACTGATGTAGTACAGATGATGGCTCCATCCACCCATGCGCTCCCATAGTGGAGCTTAGATGGCGATCTAGACAGATACTAGATGAAGAGCTACTAGTTAGAAGATTTGATATGATCTGAACTGATCTGATGCAATGGACTCAGGAGGTCACCTCTTTATAGCTATGAGGGCGGTAGTCGGATCAACGATTACTGTTTGTCATTCTCCAACATCAAGCTAGCCAAATGACCCAAATGTCTGAACTATTTCACTAGCTTGGCCAAGGAAGAATATGAAAGAGAATTGGACAAACAGATTGCAACCAAAATCGAAGACCAATTCTAGGCAATCGCCATAGAGATCAAGCCACTTTGGGTGCAGGTACATGAGAAGGAGTTAAAAGAAGTGCGCATGAACCAAGCTCTCCAAGCTCAAGAGAAGGCAGTGAGGGATGTGACCTCCAACCTCCACCAAAGTCAAACATAGCTGATAGTAGCAGTACAAGCAATAACAATCCTACAGACCTACTATAACTCCTTGACCTCCTCACATGCTCAGCAGATGGAGGTAGTGGCACAAGCTCGAGTCACTCTAATTCACAAAGAAGAAGAGCTTCAGGATCGAAAGACAAGCTTGAAGACATGAAACAATCCTTTGGCAGTACATGCCTTCACCATTGACGAGCTTACAAGAGAATGTAGAATCTTAAAGGACCAACTTGCTACCACTAAAGAGGCCATCACTTCACAAGCACAAGTCTTGTACCAATGGCCCAATACCACTAAAGACATTCCTCAAGAAGCGAAGGTCACCTTGCAAATTAAAAAGCTTAAGGAGGCATATATATCCATCTACAAGAAATACAAAGAAAAAATGGAGGAGATGAACTCCCAAAAGATAATCATCTCCAAGCTTGTTGAACTCCAATTGTTAGTGCATAATAATGAGGCAATGGAAGACAACACCAATGAAGCCCCACTACAATGCACAACGGTGGTGTACCAAGAGCTTGTGGCTGCTCTACAAGTGGAAGATCACCTCAATGCACGCATGCTTATCCAATGGAAGCAACTCCAAATTAGGATCATATCCACTCATCCAACAATCAAATGGGAACGTTCCATAGGGACCAAAACTCTGTGCATAATTTGCCAAAACTTGTTCGAAGATGAGATAAATATCTTCTGCCTGTCTACACATGCCGGGTTTATAGCAATCAGGACGGATGCTTTCATTGCATATGTATGCCTCATGGGTAGTCCTCCCCTCAAGGTTATTGCTGGTTTGTTGCCATTGCTACAAGAACCATCACTATTATTTGCAAGGCATGACATAACCGACATCCCACTGATGCAGCTGATGATCCCATTGCACCAGTAAAAAGAAGTGTTGGAAGATGGCAGGGCCTATCTTACATCTAACTTCCTATATCTAACCACTCTCTCTACCAACCTCATAACCTCACTTACCCTAGCTGCTACCACCCTCTTAACCTTCCCCGAGCTCCATCCTAAAATACATTCCCTCCATCGTCTCTTTGCTCATGCCTCTCACCATTTTCAACTAACCCAACAGTCATAAACTTACGAGCCTCTCACACCTAGCTTCTTCCCTTCCCTTGCTAATCCTACCCTCGAGGATTACCAAGTTGCTCAAACCATTTGCCCAATTCTTCCCCCCCTTCCCTTTGCTCCCCCTTCCATAACTAATACTCTTTTATTTCTCTCCCTTGTCCCGAGATTCTCTCCCTACCCCGGCATCACCTCTGACACTACTTGTGCTTCCATCAGCAGAAAGTAACACAGTGTTTGATTTTGAATATCAGGATCCAGATAATCCAATTCATACTCTGATGCCAAGTTCTAATGATGGGTATGATTTTGATGAGATACCACTTCTGAGTAACCCCTTCAAGGAGTTTTGGAGCAAATATCCCGATATGAAAACTCAAGGTAGATGGTAACTTCCCTACCAACCTTCATCAGCTTTAAATTAGTAAATATTGGATAAGCAGGTTGGATCCACAACCTAATTGGCACCGTCCCAAGCTCTTTGATGTAATCTTCTTGAAAGAGTGCACCTCTTTGTCTCAGAACCCATCCCAAGTTCAATGTAGTTCCACAGCGTAAAAAATGGAAAGCCAACATACACACTTTGGATGAAGGTCGCACCATTAATTGGCCAATGAGCGAACCATACTCTGGTGTAGAATGGAATATCCAAGGCAAAATGTTTCGAGCACTTCAACAGCATGAACAAATAATGCGCGGCAACATTGATCGCTTCCTTTGCCTAAGTGCTATCTTTTGCAAAACATTGGAATACATTCTGGAGGTCCCATGTTACCTCGATGGCCATTTGCCTCCACTCAGTTTCAATCCCAATGAACGGTTCCATTCTCAGATTACAAGAGGACTCTATCAAAGAGTGATGTTCTTAGAAGCACACCACATATGTCTCTTCGAACAAATCGTGGATACAAGCTACCTGGAAACTGAGCAAAAATTGTATGGTGCCAAGGCTTTACATCAGTATCGACTAGCATGACACAAGTTCCACAGCCACTAGACTAAAGGCATGGCAACCCAGCTACGTGCTCGCAATAAGCCATAACCCAAGGACGGGTAATAAAATGGATCTGTCAGTATAGTCTCTATGCAACATGGACTTAGGTAGTACAGAATGTGTGTATAGAGTAGCGCAAAGCTCCACTTGTACTTGCATAAGGCTAGGAATACTCTCTCTTAGGAATCCTCAACATGCTAGTTCTACTTGCGATTCCTACATGCGAGTTCTACATGCAAGTCCTACATGCAAGTCCTATATGCAATTCCTACATACATGTTCTACTTGCAACTTCTACTTGCAACTCCTACATGCAAGTCCTACATGCAATTCCTACATGCATGTTCTTGCAACTTCTACTTGCAACTCCTACATGCAAGTCCTACATGCAAGTCCTACATGCGATTCCTACATGCAAGTCCTACATCCAATTCCTACATGCAAGTCCTACATGCAATTCCTACATGCATGTTCTTGCAACTCCTATATGCAAGTCCTATATGCAAGTCCTACATGCAATTCCTACATGCAAGTCCTACATGCAATTCCTACATGCATGTTCTACATGCGAGTTCTACATGCAAGTCCTACATGCCACATGCAACATGTGAGTTCTACATGCAACTCCTACATGCGACATGCAAAATGCGAGTTCTACATGCAACTTGCAACTCCTACAGGCAACTTCTATATGCAAGTTCTACACGTAGAGAGAGAATGTCTTACAATTCCTACATGTAGAGAGAGAAGCTCTCCAACTTGTATAAATACCCCATAATGGAATGAAGCCCACACTCTTTGCGGCATTGTGTTGAGTTCTACTTTGGTATTCCAAGCAATTGTCTCAAGTGTCCATGCTTCCTTGCACTCCACGTCCAAAAGCATGTCCTAACCTTACAACTCCTCCTCCCCTCTCCTCCTCCCTCCTCCTCCTCCCTTCTCCTCCTCCTCCTCCTCCTCTTTCTCCCTCCTCCTCCATTCTCCTCCTCCCTCCTCCTCCTCCTCCTCCCTCCTCCTTCTTCCTCGTCTCTCTTCTTTTTCCCATGCTCTTACACCTTCTTCCTATGAAGAGAGTGGGAGAGAGGTAAGGAGTCTCACTTGTAGCTTTCTCACATACACTATGGGGTGTGAAGATAGTGGGAGAGAAGGAAGGAGTCTGACTTGCGGATTTCTCACATACACAATGGGGGAATACACACAAAGGTGGAGGCTAAAAACAATTTTCCTCTTCTTAGTTGTGAAAGCCAAAAGAACTCGAGTACAAAGAAATAGGAGAACCCTATATGTGGGTCTCAAACCAAACTCAACTAACTAAGGTGGCATACTAACTGAGCCATGAACTAGAGTACATAAGGATAGATGTCATCCAGCTATTATTCATGGGCGGTGTACCAACCGCATCTGCAGCTAACAAGTCGGTGACATAAATGCACAACGGTCACCCTGGCATATCATGAGTGGAGCTTGATATCTCAACACTCCCCCTCGAGCTCAATCCCAATTCCTGTACACCAAACAGGTCTCTAAACTTGCGCAGCTTCTCTACGCCCCATGCCTTCGTGAATATGTCAGCTACCTGATCCTCTGTGCTGACATAAACTAGATCAATAAGACCTAGTAAAACCTTCTCCCACACATAGTGATAATGCACCTCAATGTGCTTTGCTCTAGCATGATAGACTGGGTTATTTGCCAGGTGTATACAGCTCATGTTGTCACAATAAATGAAAACTGGCCCATCTGTAGACTGATGCATATCATAAAGTAGCTTATGCAACCAAGCTACCTCACATGCAGCCATTGCTGCACCCCTGTACTCAGCCTTTGTGCTCGATAAGGGAACTATAGGCTGTTTCTTGCTACTCCAAGTGACTACAGCACTCCCAAAAGAGAAAACATATCCACTGGTAGATCGTCTATCAGAAATACTACTAGCCCAATCAGCATCAGTGTATCCATGCAACTATATCTCAACCCCAACCCCAGCCTCATAAAATAGTCCATACTGCAATGTGGACTTCACATACTTGAGTATGCATCTAGCCGCATCCAAATGCGGTTTCCTTGGAGCCTGCATAAACTGACTTACCAATCCAACAGCATAGCTCAAATCTGGTTTGGTACTAGTCATATAAATCAAACTTCCTACTATGCGCCTGTACATAGAAGGGTCTTCCAGAAGCTCACCTGCATCTATGCTCAGCTTCACATTCTGCTCCAAAGGAACTGAAATAGGCTTACAACCTGTCATCCCATATTTGGATAGCCTGTCCCATCCATACTGCCTCTGCACGAGCCGTATCCCACTTGGTGATCTAATCACCTCAATGCCCAAGAAATAACGCAGCTCTCCCAAATCCTTCATCTCAAACTTCTGCTTCAATAGCATTTTCACATGAAGGATATCTTCATCACTATCACCTGTGATGATCAAATCATCAACATAAATGACAAGCAGCATAATACCTTTCTCTATTTTTCTCACATAGAGTGAGAAATCTGCCTTGGAAATCTGAAAGCCAATAGTGACAAGATACTGTCCTATCTTGTCAGACCATGCTCTAGGTGCTTGCTTCAAGCCATACAAGGCTTTCTTCAACCTGCAAACAAACTCAGGATGAACAACATGAACATAACCTGGTGGCTGCTCCATAAAGACCTCTTCTTGCAGATCACCATGCAAGAAGGCATTCTTTACATCCATCCAATGTAAAGACCATCCCTTTGATGCAGCCATAGCAATGACTGCTCTTACGATTGCCATCCTTGCAACCAAACTGAATGTTTCTTCATAATCAATGCCATATATCTGTGCATACCCCTTGACAAATAATCTTGTCTTGTATCTGTTCGCAGAACCATCTGCATTGTGCTTCACCTTATAAACCCACTTATAGCCAATTGCATTCTTGTCTTTAGGCAAAGGCACCAATTCCCATGTAGCATTTGCTTCCAAGGCATCCATTTCTTCATCCATGGCTTTCTCCCATTTTTCTTTTCCTGTGTCTTGCTCAAAAGAAGTGGGTTTTGGTTCCTGTATCACTTTGACCATATAAGCATAGTGAGTGGCTATAAATCCATCATATTTCAGCCTATCCACAGGATACCTAGCTCTGGTAGACGTGCGCAAAGTAGGCTCACTTCCAGGTGCTCTCAAAACATCCCTGGTCTTCTTTACTCCAAGTGTAACAATAGAAGGAATACCCAACTCATCATCAATGCTCTGTTCTGAGCCACTGGATTCACTATCCAGATAAGAGTGACATGCATTCACATCAAACATGGGCTGACCTACCTTCTCTTTTCCTTTTCATGATACCTGCATACCACTATCTGCATTGCTTTGAGGAGATTCTCCTGATCTCAATCTGCCTATCCATGGTAAAGTATGTGAACCACTACTAGAGGACACTGCAAGTCCACTAATATTTTGTGTTTGATGCTGTGAATTCTGTGCAGCATTACCATTTTGTGCATCTACATCATCAATCACATTTACTTGTTTATACCAGCTGCTCATCTCATGAAAAACATCTCTGCTCACTATAAACTTATAAGTAGAAGGGTTATAGCATCTATACCCTTTCTGTTGTAGAGAATAACCAATAAAGATACACTTCTCAGCTTTTGGATCCAACTTGGACCTCAACTCATCTGGGACATGAACATAGGCAATGCAACCAAAAACTTTCAAATGATAAATATCTGGTTTCCTACCAGTATACATCTCCTCTGGCGTCATGCCATGTATTGCTGCAGTGGGAGTCCTGTTCATTATGTAAACTCTTGTAGCAACTGCTTCAGCCCAATAATAATCTGGTAGGTCTTTTTCATTTAGCATGGCCCGAGATACCTCTCCAATATGCCTGTTTTTCCTTTCTGCAAGTCCATTTTGCTGTAGGGTATGACTACATGAATATTGCTACTTTATGCCATGCTCCTGCAGGAACCTTGCAAACTCATTTGAGAGGTACTCTCCCCCTCCATCTGACCTTAGGCATTTTATTTGCAGGCCTGTTTCTTTTTCAACCATAGCTTTAAAAGCCTTGAAATGCCCAAACACTTCACTTTTCTTTTTCATAAAATGCACCCAAACTTTTTTGCTGTAGTCATCAATAAAAGTGACAAAATAATGACAGCCTCCAATAGATGCAGCTTTAGTAGTCCACACATCAGAGTGGATTAATTCCAATGGCTTCTTACTCTCTTGAACATGTCTAGGAAATGGTTTCCTTGCCTGTTTTCCAAATTGACAGGCTTCACATACCTTACGCATTTTTGCAACCTTGAATTTAGGCAATTCTGCAACAATATTTTGGGCCTGCATTGATTTAAGTTGATGTACATTAACATGACCAATGCGTTTATGCGAGATATCAATATCTGCAACTACATCGGTCCCATGTGCAAACATTGCTGCACTCAATTCAGGCATGTCCGCATCCAACGTAAACATCCTGCCCTTCTTCTTTCCTTTTGCTATCAAGCGACCATTATTTTTCATATCCTCAACAAAGCATCCATGAGAATTAAATCTGACCTATAAGCCCTGCTCAACCATTTGACCAATAGAAACCAGGTTTTGGTGATATTCGAGACATGAAATACATCAGACAGGTATTTCTTTTTCCCATCCTACATAGACAAAGGAATTTTACCAATCTGCACAATAGGATGTGCGGTATCATCACCAGTCTCCACAAATCCTGGTCTTTCCATTTTCCTTGCATCCTGCATCCATTCTGCATGACCTGTCATGTGGTTTGACGCACCTTAGTCAACATACCACACATCATTACTTTCTTCTGCACTTGTCATAGAATTGGTCATGTGCTGCACCATAAACAAATGCTCATTTCTGTCATCACCCTGTCTACTAGAGGATGCATAATTGCCTTGCTGCAATTTTCCATTCATAATGTCATTCTGCTTTTTGTAGCAGTCTTTAGCCATATGGCCCATTTTACCACAATAGTAGCATTCAACATTGCTATTTGCATTTTGGCCTCTCTACCATCCACCATGACCTCTTTGGCTCCCCCTGCCTCTAGAGTTACCACATCCTCCTCCAAAGAAATGGTTTTCTTGAGTTTGCTGCATATTTTGATTTTTACCACGGCCTCCAGATCGGCCTCCTCTACCTTTGCCTCTACCTCTGCCAGCATTTGAGTAGAAGACAGTTTCTTTTGAAGTTCCTTCAGAAGAAGATGCACCACCATTTCTCTGCTCTTCAGAAATTAGAAGAGCAAACAACTCCTTAAAATCACAAAATTTTTCACGGACGGTAATGGATGTCCAGAACTATGGATAATCCTTTCCTAGACCATTCAAGGTCACAGAAACTAGATCATCATCTTCCACTGGCGACCCAATGGAAGCAAGTGCATCTGCAATTTTCTTCACCTTCGTGTGGTAGTCATTGATGCTCATATTTTCTCTCTACACATTGTGCAAAACTCCTGCTTGAGCTGCATTTTCTTGGCTTGCATATTTGTGCTGTACATTTTTGCCAAAGTATCCCATGCCTCCTTTGGTGTACTTGCATCTTGAATATGCACAATCATAGAATCTGAAATACTGATAGACAGCCAGTACATAACTTTTCTGGCTCTCTCATGCCATCCTTTAAATGCCTGCATTTCCTGTTGATTGGGAACATTAGGAAGAACTGGTTCTTCTTCATTTTCTGTAATGAACTCCCAATAGCCTTTTCCCATAAGGAAATTCGTCATTCTAAACTTCCATGCATGGAAGTTGTTCTTGTCAAGGTTTTCAGTGACAATCTGTGAAAGAGAATCAGATGCCATTACAGAACACTGCAAAATATTGTGTCACTGCAAAAAACACAGCTTCTACCTCATAAGGGCAAATCTGCAAAACTGACGAAAGTGGTATTTGACCACACAGTCACTTCCTAGTGATGATTTTGCATCAACAGGCAATAAGGATGATTCTGTAATCCCAATATCTCTGTGCACAGGCATACGATGCAATTTCTGTGGGAACTTTTCACCGACCTGCGGAGCAGTGGTCGCACAGCAAAAACATGGCCTTTTTCTCAGTGCTTGCGGAGAACTTCCACCTCCAAAACAGGGCCCGAAATGGCCTCGAATTAGAAAAATAAAGTCACCGTAGGCTTTGCCCTCGCCTGCAGCATATATTGCCCTCTTGCCACATCGCGAAGGGCGTCTCAATCTAAGACAATGCACTCTTGCACTTTTCGGCTGTGCTACCTGCAGAGATTTGCTCCCAAACTCGAAAAAGGAAAGCAACACTGGTTCTTACCAGGACACCGCGAACTTGGTTTGCTTTCTCGAGCTCCTTACCACGAACCAGGCTCTGATACCATATGAAGATAGTGGGAGAGAAGGAAGGAGTCTCAATGGCGGCTTTCTCACATACACAATGGGGAAATACACACAAAGGTGGAGGCTGAAAACAGTTTTCCTCTTCTTAGTTGTGAAAGCCAAAAGAACTCTAGTACAAAGAAATAGGAGAACCCTATATGTGGGTCTCAAACCAAACTCAGCTAACTAAGGTGGCATACTAACTGAGCCACGAACTAGAGTACATAAGGATAACTGTCATCCAGCTATTATTCATGGGCAGTGTACCAACCGCATCTGCAGCTAACAAGTCAGTGACATAAATGCACAACGGTCACCCTGGCATATCAGAAGTGGAGCTCGATATCTCAACATGGGGGAATACACACAAAGGTGGAGGCTGAAAACAATTTTCCTCTTCTTAGTTGTGAAAGCGCAAAAAACTCTCTCTTACAAAAAGGAACAGATGAACCCTATATGTGGGTCTCAAACCAAACTCAACTAACCTAGGTTGCATACTAACTGAGCCACTAACTAGAGTACATAAAGATAGCTATTATTCATGGGTGGTGTACCAACCGCATCTGCAGCTAACAAGTCGGTGACATAAATGCACAACGGTCACCCTAGCATATCACAAGTGGAGCTCGATATCTCAACACTCCCCCTCGAGCTAAATCCCAATTCCTGCACACCAAGCAGGTCTCTCAACTTGCGCAGCTTCTCTATGCCCAATACCTTTGTGAATATGTCAGCTACCTGATCCTCTATGCTGACATAAACTAGATCAATAAAACCTACTAGAACCTTCTCCTGCACATAGTGGTAATGTACCTCAATGTGCTTTGTTCTAGCATGATAGATTGGGTTATTTGCCAACTGTATACTGCTCATCAACCACAATAAATGACAACTGGCCCATCTATAGACTGATGCATATCATAAAGCAGCTTATGCAACCAAGCCGCCTCACATGCAGCCATTCCTGCACCCCTGTATTCAGCCTCTGTGCTCGACAAGGCAACTGTAGGCTGTTTCTTGCTGCTCCAAGTGACTGCAGCACTCCCAAAAGAAAACACATATCCACTGGTAGATCGTCTATCAGAAATACTACCAACCCAATCAGCATCAGTGTATCCATGCAACTATATATGAACCCTAGTCTCATAAAATAGTCCATACTGCAATGTGGACTTCACATACCTTAGTATGCGTCTAGCCACATCCAAATGCAGTTTCCTTAGAGCCTGCATAAACTGACTTACCAACCCAATAGCATAGCTCAAATCTAGCCTGGTAATAGTCATATAAATCAAACTTCCTACTATTTGTCTGTACATAGTAGGATCTTCCAGAAGCTCACCTGCATCTGCACTCAGCTTCACATTTTGCTCCAAAGGAACTGAAATAGGCTTACAACCTGTCATCCCATATTTGGACAGCATGTCCAATCCATACTACCTCTACAAGAGCCATATCCCACTTGTGGATCTAATCACCTCAATGCCCAAGTAACGCAGCTCTCCCAAATCCTTCATCTCAAACTTCTGCTTCAATAGTATTTTCACATGAAGGATATCTTCATCTTTATCACCTGTGATGATTAAATCATCAACATAAATGACAAGCAGCATAATACCTTTCTCTGTTTTTCTCACATAAAGTGAGAAATATGCCGTGGAAATCTGAAAGCCAATAGTGACAAGATACTATCCTATCTTGTCCTATCTTGTCAGACCATGCTCTGGGTGCTTGCTTCAAGCCATATAAGGCTTTCTTCAACCTGCAAACAAACTCAGGATGAACAGCATGCACATAACCTGGTGGCTACTCCATATAGACCTCTTCTTGCAAATCACCATGCAAGAATGCATTCTTTACATCCATCTGATGTAAAGACCATCCCTTCGATGCAGCCATAGCAATGATTGCTCTTACAGTTGCCATCCTTGCAACCAGACTGAATGTTTCTTCATAAGCAATGCCATCTGTCTGTGCATACCCCTTGACAACTAATCTTGCCTTGTATCAAATCACCATGCAAGAATGCATTCTTTACATCCATCTGATGTAAAGACCATCCCTTCGATGCAGCCATAGCAATGATTGCTCTTACAGTTGCCATCCTTGCAACCAGACTGAATGTTTCTTCATAAGCAATGCCATCTGCATTGTGCTTCACCTTATAGACCCACCTGCAGCCAATTGCATTCTTGTCTTTAGGCAAAGGCACCAATTCCCATGTAGCATTTTCTTCCAAGGCATCCATTTCTTCATCCATGGCTTTCTCCCATTTTTCTTTTCCCATGGCTTACTCAAAAGAAGTGGGTTCTGGTTCTTCTATCACTTTAACCATATAGGCATAGTGAATGGCTATAAATCCATCATATTTCAGCCTATCCACAGGATACTTGACTCTGGTAGACCTGTGCAAAATAGGCTCACTACCAGGTGCTCTCAAAACATCCGTGGTCTTCCTTACTCTAGGTGTAACAATAGAAGGAATACCAAACTCATCATCACTGCTATGTTCTGAGCCACTGGATTCACCATCCACATAAGAGTGACCTTCATTCACATCAACCATGGCCTGATCTACTTTCTCTTTTCCTCGTCGTGATACTTGCATACCACTATCTGCATTGCTTTGAGGAGATTCTCCTGATCTCAATCTGCCTATCCATGGTGAAGTATGTGAACCACTACTAGAGGACACTACAGGTCCACTAATATTTTGTGATTGCTACTTTGAATTCTGTGCAGCATTACCATTTTGTGCATCTACATCATCAATCACATTTACTAGTTTATACCACCTATTCATCTTATCAAAAACAACATCTCTGCTTACTGTAAACTTACGAGTAGAAGGGTTATAGCATCTATACCCTTTCTGCTACAGAGAATAACCAATAAAGATGCACTTCTCAGCTTTTGGATCCAACTTGGATCTCAACTCATCTGGATCATGAACATAGGCAATGCAACCAAAAACTTTCAAATGAGAAATATCTGGTTTCCTACCAGTATACCTCTCCTCTGGTGTCATGCCATGTATTGCTGCAGTGGGATTCCTGTTCATTATGTAGACTGCTGTAGCAACTGCTTCATCCCAATAAAAATCTGGCAGGTCTTTTTCGTCGTTGAGCATGGCATGAGATACCTCTCCAATATGCCTGGTTTTCCTTTCTGCAAGTCCATTTTGCTGTGGGGTATGACTGCATGAATATTGCTGCTTTATGCCATGCTCCTGCAGGAACCTTGCAAACTCATCTGAGAGGTACTCTCCCCCTCCATCTGACCTTAGGCATTTTATTTGCAAGCCTATTTCTTTTTCAACCATAAGCACTTCACTTTTCTTTTTCATAAAATACACCCAAACTTTTCTGCTGTAGTCATCAATAAAAGTGACAAAATAATGACAGCCTCCAATAGATGCAGCTTTAGTAGTACACACATCAGAGTGGATTAATTCCAATGGCTTCTTACTCTCTTGAACATGTCTAGGAAATGGTTTCCTTGCCTATTTTCCAAATTGACAGGCTTCATATACCTTACGCACTTCTGCAACCTTGAATTTAGGCAATCCTATAACAATATTTTGGGCCTGCATTGATTTAAGTCATTGTACATTAACATGACCAATGCGTTTATGCTAGATATCAATATCTGTAACTACACCGGTCCCATGTGCAAACATTGCTGCACTCAATTCAGGCATGTCCGCATCTAATATAAACATCTTGCCCTTCTTCTTTCCTTTTGCTATCAAGTGACCATTATTTTTCATATCCTCAACAAAGCATCCATGAGGATTAAATCTGACCTGCAAGCCCTACTCAACCATTTGACCAACAGAAACTAGGTTCTTGGTGATGTTTGGAACATGAAATACATCAGACAGGTATTTCTTTTTCCCATCCTACATAGACAAAGGAATTTTATCAATTTGCACAATAGGATGTGCAATATCATCACCAGTCTCCACAAATCCTGCTTTTTTCATTTTCCTTGCATCCTACATCCATTCTACATGACTTGTCATGTGGTTTGATGCACCTGAGTCAACATACCACACATCATTGCTTTCTTCTGCACTTGTCATAGAATTGGTCATGTGCTGTACCATAAATAAATGCTCATTTCTGTCATCACCCTGTCTACTAGAGGATGCATAATTGTCTTACTGCTGCAATTTTCCATTCATAATGTCATTCTACTTTTTGTAGCAGTCTTTAGCCATATGACCCATTTTACCACAATAGTAGCATTCAACATTGCTGTTTGCATTTTGGCCTCTCTTCCATCCACCACAACCTCTGTGGCTCCCCCTGCCTGTAAGGTTACCATGTCCTCCTCCATAGGACTGGTTTTCTTGAATTTGCTGCATATTCTGATTTCTTCCATGGCCTCCAGATCAGCCTACTCTACCTCTACCTCTACCTCTTCTAGCATTTGAGTAGAAGACAGTTTCTTTTGAAGTTCCTCCTGAAGAAGATGCACCACCATTTCTCTGCTCTTCAGAAATTAGAAGAGCAATCAACTCCTCAAAATCAGGAAATTTTTCACGGATGGCAATGGATGTTCGGAATTGTGCATAATCCTTTCCTAGACCATTCAAGGTCATAGAAACCAAATCATCATCTTCCACTGGCGACCTAATGGAAGCAAGTGCATCTGCAATCTTCTTCACCTTCATGTGGTAGTCATTGATGCTTATATTTTCTCTCTGCACATTGTGCAACTCCTGCTTGAGCTGCATTTTCCTGGCTTGTGCATTTGTGCTGCACATTTTTGCCAAAGTATCCCACGCCTCCTTTGGCATGCTTGCATCTTGAATATGCACAATCATAGAATCTGAAATACTGATAGACAGCCAGTACATAACTTTTCTGGCTCTCTCATGCTAGCCTTTAAATGCGTGCATTTCTTGTTGATTGGGAACATTAGGAAGAACTGGTTCTTCTTCATTTCCTGTAATGAACTCCCAATAGCCTTTTCCCATAAGGAAATTTGTCATTCTAAACTTCCATGCTTGGAAGTTGTTCTTGTCAAGCTTTTCAATGATAATCTGTGAAAGAGAGTCAGACGCCATTACAAAACACTACAAAATATTGTGTTACTACAAAAAACACAACTTCTGACTCACAAGGCAAATCTGCAAAACTGATGAAAGTGGTATTTGACCACACAGTCACTCCTAGTGACGATTTTGCATCAACAGGCAATAAGAATGATAATGTCACTCCCAATATCTTTATACATAGGCATACGATGCAATTTCAATGGCAACTTTTCACCGACCTGCAAAACAATGGTCGCACAGCCAAAACAGGCCACTTTTCTGAGTGCCTGTGAAAAAACTTCCACCACTAAAACGAGCCTCGAAATGGCCTCAAATCCTATGGCATATACTACCCTCTCGTTGCACTCTGCGAAGGGCGTCTCAATCTGAGATAGTGCACTCTTGCACTTTCCGGCTGTGCTACCTGCAGAGATTTGCTCCCAAACTCAAAAAAGGAAAGCAACACTGATCCTCTTACCAAGAGATTGCGAACGTGGTTTGCTTCCTTGAGCTCCTTACCATAAACCGAGCTCTGATACCATGTGAAGAGAGTGGGAGAGAGGTAATGAGTCTCACTTGCAGCTTTCTCACATACACAATGGGGGAAACCATAGAAAGGTGGAGGCTGAAAACAGTTTTCCTCTTCTTAGTTGTGAAAGCCAAAAAAACTCTCTCTTACAAAAAGGAATAGCTGAACCCTATATGTGGTTCTCAAACCAAACTCAACTAACCTAGGTGGCATACTAATTGAGCCACTAACTAGAGTACATAAAGATAGCTATCATCCAGCTATTATTCATGGGTGGTGTACCAACCGCATCTGCAGCTAACAAGTCGCTGACATAAATGCACAATGGTCACCTTGGCATTTCACGAGTGGAGCTCGATATCTCAACACTTCCTCTCCCAGTTGTACGCTCCCCCTAAACCCTTAGTTCCTCAACCCTTAATCTCCATGATCTATGAGGGAGACAAGTTTTCCACCATGTACTCTACCCTAAACCTTGGATCCTCCTTCTAACCCTTGAACCTCTTCTAAACTCTGGAACCTCCTTCTAAAGTCTAGAACCTCCATCTAAACCTCGAAATCTCCTTCTAAACCGTGAACCTCCCTCTAAACCTTGAACTACTCCTAAACCCTGCAACATCCAATGAAGGCAAAAGCCTTCATTACCTCAACCATGATGATACATGTTCCTTTTACACATGCATGCTCTATGTTTGCTTACCAAACTTAAGCCTACGTCTCTCATCGGAATACGACTTGAGGTCCTAAGCTACACATATACTACAAATGACAACCATGATATATCTATAGGTGACAAAAAGCCTCAGAACCCTGCATATTGATAAAACCCTGCTCTTCCTATGGAAGCCATGGGAAAGAGCCAACAACGAGTTAGGAAGGTAACATAGCTCAACCACAATGAATTGATTTAGGATTTTGTACTGAGAATGCAAGGTCTTATTAATCAACTTAGCATAACACCAGATGATAGGTCACTTTGTGCATGGTTGATCACAGGTTGCACTCAGATTGATTTTTAGTCTACAAAAATTGTCAACCTAGAAAACACACATGAAGAGTTGCTAAACCTCTGCTGGACAAAACTGTTGCATTGGAGTAAAGAGGGGCTGCTAAGAAGATGCCAAAGAAAAAGTTTGAAGGAAGTGTTGAGGAAGACGCTTCCACAAATCTAGAGAAATTGAATTCTATAATGAAGAAGTCTCTAAAAGAATATGAGTTTTGAAGAGAATCTTAGAATGAAAAATAGTGTAACAAGTGTTCTCAAAAGGGCACATAGAGAATGAATGCAAGACAAAATACTATGGTAGCTGTACCACATTGCGCCTGAATATTGGTATGCAAGATGTGTACAGTGAGACTAAAGTAAAGGATGGATGGCTACCGAGACACAAGCAGGGCAAAGGATAAGGTAAAAATAATAAGGGAAAGAATTAAGGCCCATCACATATTTGATGTTACCTTTCTGGAGAGAACCATACAAAGGTTGAGTGACCATATTCGCAAGAGCACCTTAAATTTCTCAAGAATAATATGGAAAGACAAGGTGATGATCCCATGTGCCAAGCTATACTAGTAGAACTCCTAGACTTGATGGATTCTCATGTGGTTACATGGTCACACGGCTTAGTGGACGGTGATAAAGATACTCCAATAACAATATGAGGCATCAATTGGAAGGCAAAGAAGCAATTGAATCTCGAACATCCTAAGAATTAAAGTGAAAAGCACCGAATTGTGACATACCTTTTGATTAAAATTATCGATATAAATTGATGACCCAACTAAAGCTTCTACAAGCAAATCATAGAATGATCTGAGTTTTGATAAAAGCACCGAATTCTGACATACCTTTTGATTCAAATTATTGACATAAATTGATGACCCAACTAAAGCTTCTACAAGCAAATCATAGAATGATCTGAATTTTGATGAATATGCAAGCCTAGAAATGGCTAAGGCATGGTAATTATTACAAAAAATGAATGTGAGCCTTACATTGGATGAATTGTTAAAGATTTCCCCATATTCATCCTACACCAGCTCTAAACCAAGAAGAAGCTAGTCAAAGAGGTGCATTCTCTGGTGGATGAAGAAGTTTTAGTAAAATCACCATGAACATAAAAAAGTAGAATATACTGAGTGTGATCATCAATGGTGTTCCTATAGTATATATAATCTTAGAATCTTCTATCAAGTAGTTAAAGCTCAAGAATTTGAAGCCTTCTCCATTTCTTGTTTGCATGGTGGATCAACAACCACTGGGTATGCTTTCAAATGTTGTTATTACCATTGGAAAAGTGCATTATACCATTAGTTTTCTCATAAGAGAATGTGTATATCCCATATTAGTAGGAAAAACTTGGTTGAAAAGTGCCAAGTTATTGCATGATTGGGGTTCTAAGTTGATGACCATCAAGATCAAAGAAGTAGAAGTTAAGATTCCAACTAATTCTAGTAAAGTCCCAACAAGTAGTTGCAAACCAAAAGACTTGGTACTCTGAGATCATTTTCCATAGCATGTGGAAACTCGGTTGAGAGAACTTCAAATTTGCCTATTGTTGGAGAGATTGACCTATTTCAGGTAGCTATTGAGCTCAAGCAGATGAAGGCTAGAAAAGTAGTAGAACAATAGAATCTCTATCCTAGTAATGTCACCAAACATTAGGGGAGAAATGGGGTCTCAAAAGGGCCTCATAAGGAATGGGTTAAGAAATGGATTAGGCCTAATGCAAGTCCTCTTGTGGGGTCCAAGGGAGTCCTAACCCCCCTACCTAGGTGGGTTAAGCGATCCCACCTCTTACACCTCTTACACCTAGGAGGGGGCCACCTCTTACACCAAGGAGGGGGCACTTTTCCCAAAGTCAAAAATTTGAATTTTGAATTTGAATTCCCTCTCTCTCCCTCCTCCCCCCATCCTCCAAAGTCAAACTTTTAAATTTTGAATTTTGAATTTGAATTCCCTCCTCCTCCCCCCATCCTCCTCCTTGTCTCCCTCCTTCCTCCTCCTCTTCCACATGTCCCATTCCTCCTCCTCCTCCTCCCTCCCATTGCCTCCCTCCTCCCTCCCCCCCTCCTCCTCCCTTTGTCCACATGCCTCCTCCTCCCTCCTCCCACATGCATCCTCCTCCTCCCCATGTTGCTTTTTCCTCCTCCTCCCTCTGCTGCTTTTTCCTCCTCCTCCCTCCTCCCACATGCGTCCTCCTCCTCCCCCCCTGCTGCCCTTTTTTCCTACTCCTCCTCCCTCATGCTCATCCATTCTCATCTTCCCTCATGCTCATGCCTACTCTTCCTTCCTCCTACTCATGCAAGCTCCTCTTGACTCCTCATTCTCATGCCTGCTCCTGTTGCTTCTACTCCTCCTACTCATGCATATTTGTCTACCTTCATCCTCACACCTAGTCCTCCGCTTGCTTCTCCTCCCTCATAATCATTCATGGTCTTTCTCATCCCTCCTCAAACATCACCTACCTTTTATCATGGCCTATCACAGTCTCTATAAACTCTGCGACTATTGATGGTACCATTTGAGGAGATCTCCCATGTTACCATGTGACCGTACAATTGCAGGATCAATATGTGATCCATGATTGTTTTTTTCAAGAAAAGAAGCATCTTGAACCTCAGTAGGTGCTCTAAAGAGGAGAATATGAGATAAAATGTTAATTTCATAGTGTTTCAGTGTAATTTCTTACTTTGGATTTTGCTAAGGTTCCCTTAGTTGTTCTTTCAGGACCTTCATGGAGGATGATATGAGAATGGTGGGCATGGATGATATGGACTGTTCATATCGAAAGACACAAAGTCATGCATGAGCAAGTTGTTTTGGAGGTGATGCAGGACTTGAAGGGAATGGTGATGCAAACGAGATGCCTGGAGCTTGTGATGATGCTACTATACGTCTTGAAGTCCAAAAGTTTATTGAAGAAAAAGAATTCACATGATGCATTACATCTATTTAAATTTAAATTTCTAAAATGATGTTTCTTCATGTGTGTAGTAGCAAGTAGGAATGGAGAATCTATACATTTGGATCAAGAAGGCATGGAGAATTCACAGTATTGACCCAAGGCAACCTACATGATCCATTCCAATGTGTTGTACATGAGATTATAAGAACTTACGAGTTGAATGTGAGATTCCAAATAGCATAGCAGTCTTTCTAAGGACTTAGTCGAGGATTCAAAGACCCTATTATTGGTGTATTAGAGTTGAAGAAGAAGAGAAATAGGCTATGAAGGCTCCTTGTAATACAATTTGAAATACAAACACCTATTTCTAATAATATTCTTCTATCTAAAGCAAAAAAAAATCATGTATCTATGGCCAAATGGTGAATATTTTGTTATGTCTATTTTAATTATCTATTGTTTTTAATATTGCATCTTTTTTTATAGCAGCTTGCACACAAAAGTTATATCACATTTTGATGTAACTTACAAGTCAATAAAATGTTGTTTGCCAAGTTTGGCCATTCCAATACATATATAGAAGGGATTTGACCATGGCACCACATTGATTAGATGGAGTGTTTAAAAACCTTGCACACAAAATTTATATCACATTTTGATGTAACTTACAAGTCAATAAATTGTTGTTTGCCAAGTTTGGCCATTCCAATACATATATAGAAGGGATTTGACCATGGCACCACATTAATTAGATGGAGTATTTAAAAACAAAAATTTGAGATTTTCCTACATCACCTTGTAAAGGATTGATGCATTTCATGATTTTCTATGAAGAAATATAGACTTTGAAGGGGTAGACGAAGAAATTTGACAACTTTGGCCATTTCAATGTCAATTTTTGGCAAATGTAGGAGGAATTTGACCGTGGCGGAGAAGACAAAGTTGGTCGGGATGTCATGGGGTGTCCAAAAATGCAAAAACCCACCACGGTGTGAATTTGTTTGGACACCGTGGTGGGTTTTTGCATTTTTGGACACCCCATGACATCCCGACCAACTTTGTCTTCAGTGCCATGGTCAAATTCCTTTAAAATTTGCCAAAACTGAACATTGGAATGGCCCAAATTGTCAAATTCCTTCATCTACCTAATTGAAATCCATGTGTCTTTATAGATGCATCAACTTCAACATAGATCAACATGGAAAATAAAATATTTACAAAGTAACTTAGCAAATGACGGTTGGTCAATATGACAACTTATATGCCTTGTAGCACAGCTCTGGTAAGACCCTTAGGCAATATATTCTCTATATAATTTCTTGCACTTTGGAGAAACCTTGTAGGTTGGCTATGTCAATGTAATTTTTAATTTAATCCAGAGGACTTTGATCTTCCACTACATCACCTTGTAAATTTTCATTTTCTTTGTTTATCCTGCCTTTGGAGCCACCTTTTAGGTTAGCTATGTCAATGAAATATTTGATTTCATATCAATAAATCACCTTGAAATAATTTGATGCATTACATGAAAAAATATATATTTTGAAGAGGAATCTAAAAATTTCATTTTCTATGTTTTCTTAGTCATGGAGGTTGGCTATGTCCATGTATCTTTTATTTTAAGGTAGATGAAGGAGTTTGAAAATTTTGGCCATTTTGATGTCCATTTTTGGCAAATAAAGGAAGAATTTAACCACAGCGCAGTTCAAGACAAAGTTGGTCAGGACATCATGGGGTGTCAAAAATGTACAAACCCACCATGGCACAAATTTGGCCATCTAGTCACCCTCTAGATGGCCAAATTTGCGCCATGGTGGGTTTGTACATTTTTGGACACCCCATGATGTTTTGACCAACTTTTCTTCTGCGTTGTGGTCAAAGTCCTCCTATATTTGCCAAAAATGGTCACCAAAATTACCAAACTTGGTCGAGAGTATTATTTTGACTTGGAATATTCATAACATTTTCCTAAATTAATTTTACAAAAATATATATACAAGTAATAGAACTTAATTGCATGGAATATGAAGAGAATAGTAAAATAGCTATAACTTTTGCACTATAACTCCGATTGCAAATTTTTTAAGTTCAAAATCGAGAGCATGAGTAGCTCTATGATATTTGATTGTTTTCCCTGAATGTTCAAATTCAATGTAAAAGACCTTCAAAAATCAGTCACAAGTTGAGGGCATCATAAATTTGTAATTAATTTGGATACAAATGAAGGAAAAAGGACAAGTTTGCATCTAAAAGATTCACCTCTCTACACAACAAACTTGGAAGTGGTGTATTCAATACTCTACGATTCAAGGTGACATTACCTTATATTGAATTAACAACACATTCAAAATTCCAACCATGACTCAATCAAAATTATTGCTTATGACATGGTATCTTGCAAGGAAGAGAATGTGATAAAATGTACATTTTTGTATTATAATCTCTCCATTAAAATACAAAGACTCTTCATAGCCTATACCTCCTCTTTGCTACCTCTAATACATAGAAAAAAGAGCCTTTTGAAATCCCCAAACAAGATCCTAATACTAATACTATTAAGGCTCTTCTCTTAGGGTAGCTGGGCACAAAGTTTTTTACACCATTGCCAATGGGATACAATGCAATAGCAGAAGCCATGTGATGTGGATCCTAATGATCAAGCTATTAATACTTTGATGCACTTCAGTAGTTAAGTAGGCCATTCTAAAAATTGGATGTGGAAGACCACAACGTATCCTCCTAATCGACTAATATAGTGCACCAATGAGAGATCTCAAATGCCTCCTGCATCAGTTCAACAACCATTACATTAGCAAACCTAACAAAGTACATTACATTAAAAGACCATAAAATATAAATCAATACATGGGATGCTTACCATCATGGCATTGTCTCCTTTAATGATGTAAGCAAGGCAAATAGGTATAAATTGTAAACTTTAGACATGAAAACTTTAGGCATGAAAACTTTATACATATTACCTAAAAACTTTGGACACAAAAACACACAATAAAACCATCAAAATAAAATTCATCAATGCTTTTAATGTCCTCCAAGTCATGAAGAAAACCTATGCAAATTCCAAAATGCCCAACCTATAATTTATGGATAGCTTGTACTAGTCAAACACATTGTTTGATGTTGCGTGAGGGATAAAATGGACATTTTCATGCATTTCTCTAGATTCTTGCCTGCTATTTCATCATTTCAAGTAAAGTTGAAGGAATATACATTTTGTTTTCCATGACTAAAAGGTATTCCTACACATAACTTACAGACAGTCCATTGTCAGTTATATCAAAGATTCCACTACTTCCCACTCCTATGTTAAAATAGGATCTTGTAAAGAAGATAGGCGAGGAAGGTACATAGTCTAAGAAATACATCCTTCCTCTTGGGAAGCTTATGTGGAGCCTTGGCAAAACCTTCCATGACTATCTAGTTAGTCAATCTATAAGTTCAAGTCATTCAATGCATTTTTCATGTTCTAGAACACACTAGAGCTTACAATATTGTCAACTTCTATCACTTTCTTCGTGACCATGCCTCTAGAACACACTAGAGCTCACAATATTGCCATCTTTGGCCACTTTGGTCACTTTTTCCTGACCATGCCTCTACAACACACTAGAGCTCACAATATTGCTAGCTTGTGTCACTTTCTTCCTAGCCATGCCTCCAGATAACACTAGAGCTCACAGCATTACCACCTTGTGTCAATGTGTTCTAGACCATGCCTGTTGGGAAAACAATAGCTATAGGAGAGGAAAGAGTAGCTGTAACCTTTATGAGAAGGAAAATAAAGAGGGAAAAAGTTCCTGTAGGAGAGCAAAGAGTTGCTGTAGCAGAATCATAGTGAACTTGCCTATGAATGATTCAACTGGTTCCCACTCCTCGAGGTCCGAAGGGAAAACATTTGCTACCATGAATAAGAGCTCTTAGAAACCAAACACAAAATTTCCAAATGGACTCATTACACTTACATGTGAAAAAGGTACATAGATAGAAAGGCTCATAGTGTGATGGTATCCTAGATTGATTGAATGATGGAGGAAGCCGCATATCTTTTCCCATGTAAACATGTTGCACTTTTGCGAGCCATCCTTTCTTCCCAAACTCGAACTTCAAGTTGCGCCCCTTCCACTCATGCAAGATGTCACCTCTCTTGCTCTTGGGAAGCTTATGTGGACCTTTGGCCGATCCTTTCATCACTATCCAGTCATTTAAGCTGTAGGTGCAAGGGATCCACTCATCCAATGCAGTTTTAGTGTTGTGGAAGTCACAAGAGGTCACAGCATTGCATGGTCTTATAGCCTTTCTCCTCACCATGCTTGTAGAGGTTGAAACAGCAAGAATGGGACTCCTACACAAGGCAATGCAACTCCAAAAGAGGCACAAAAGAGGGAGAAGGAGAGGGACAGAGTAGCAACAACAGAGGCACAGGAGAGGGAGAAGGAGAGGGACAGAGCAGCTCCAATAGAGGCACAAAAGAGGGAGAAGGAGAGGGACAAAGCAACAACAACAAAGGCACAGGGGAGGAAGAAGGAGAGGGACAGAGCAACAACAATAGAGGCACAGGAGAGGAAGAAGGAGAGGGATAGAGCAGCTCCAACAGAGGCACAAGAGAGGGAGAGGGGAGAGAGAGAGAGAGAGAGAGGAGCTGTAGCAAGCAGGCCAGAGCAGGAAGGAGCAAGGAAAGAGGGGGAAGAGGGAAAATGCATGGGATTTGTTTCAAATCTGAATGATTTGGCAGGCTAGACCAGAACAGTGCAGGGAAGAGGCCCTATAAAGAGGGAGGGAAGTAGAAAAATTCGCCAAAAGGACCCTACCATCCCATTGAAGATAGTTTTGGGCTCATCTGGGGGAGGTGCACCTGGTAGGAGGGTCAAACATGGGTTAAGAGGGGGGGGATGGTTTGGGTGGTCCCTAGTGTAAGGGGAGAAACCAATAGGGGCTCTCTGTAGGCCTGCCCACCCTCCATCTCAACATACCATTGCCCCACACCTTCTAGCACTCTCATTGGTATACCTCAAATCACTCTCTAATCCCTTGAAATTAGGAAACACTAATTGGAGACCCTTTTGAGACCCCAATTCTCCCCTAATGGGTGTGGTTGGTGAGAGAGAATTGCACAAGAAAAGTATTACAATTACTCGGCTAGGTTTTGAGTCATTGATTCTAGAGCTAGCACTGGGAATAGATGAGGAACCATGTGCAGTAGTCATCAGTGCACATGTGCTTAGTGATCAACTTCAATAGTGGTGGAAGAGTTGTTTATGTAGTACATAAAGGTCTTTTCCTAGAGTTAGACTGATTTGAGAGGAGTTCCTTTGAAGATCTATTAGCACAAAATTCCACTTCTTTAGATGTAAAATCTATAAGACAAAAGAGCTATAGAATGAAACTCAATCATGCCAAGCAGGTAAAGCTAAGCTTAGTAAGCTCATTAAAGCTGGGTTCTTCTATGCTATTGACAGAAGTGACTTGTTGTTTCCAATTGTGGAGGAACCAAAGAAAAATGGAAAACTAAGTCTATGTAAGGAGTAGTTGTTTGTGATACCAATGGGATACCTAGAAGCATCCATATGTACATGAAAATAACATCCTCCCTCGATTGTATAAGAATGGGTGTTTCAAGTCATCCGAATAAATAGCAATAAACTGGATTAGATAGTTTTTGAAGGTTTTCACCACCATAAACTTTTAAAGCATAGAAGGTGCATTTTAAAGCCCAAATGACATAAACTTTGTATCATAAGCACACCATTCAATATCAAAATTAGTTTTAGATTGATCCTATGGTGCAATAGAAATTTCGTTGTAGCCGTTGTATCCATCGATATACGAGTACATCATTTGTCATACAACTTGGTCAAGGATGCTATCTATGAATGGAATTGGAAATAAATTAGGTACAGTCTCGGCATTCAACTTCCTATACTCCACACGTATCCTCAATTTGCCATTTTTCTTTGGTACCTCAACCCAACCGTATGGAAAGTTGGATTATCTAGTGTATTATGCAATCTAATTGATGTCTCAACCCAAGTGCAATTAAAGCACACTAAGTGTGAAGATCTTGGCATGGTATATAGTGTGCATAAATTTCACCATTATTTTCTTGGAAATCAAATTTTCTTCTATGTGGATCATCGGGCTTTCCTTCATTCCATTAATTAAACAGTGATCCAAGGCCGCTTAGTGAGACATATGATATTCTTACACGAATTCAATTTCCACATTATTCATAAATAAAGGAAATCTCATGCAGGAGTTGACTATCTACCATGATTTCTAGCTTCATATGATAGTAAACGTGTGACTACTATGCTCGAGGGGTGCACTACCAAGAAAACCTAGGTATCATGTGCATTCAATGGGTATTTAAAAATCCCCTCAACTAAAATTTCTCCCCTAATAAAATCACCCCTCTTTACTTATAAACTAATGAATTTTTTTCTAAACTTGGATTTAAAAACCCCTCCTGTTATTGTAATCCTGTTAAATTTTTCCCAAATTTAGTGGAGTTAAAATACCCCTCCTTTTGAATGCATGTGGTACACTAACATTTTGGGAGATGAACCCCTCGAGCTACTATGTTACCAGATGCTCATCTATCACCTATTGACTTTATAGAATTAAGTATAATGAGATGCTAGACTATTTGTCCTAAGGAACTTTTCCCAAGAACATGCCAAAGGACAAGTGTAGGTAGTTGGTCTTGAAAGCTTGCAAGTATAGCCTAATTGGTAATTGTATGGCCACTGTGCTGATCGCATTCTACACATGAGTGGGCCAAGGTACTCAATGGGGAACACATTCACTATAGGAGGCCACTTTGGTGGTGGCTTATTGCCCAAAACGTTTTACAAGCTAGGTTGTGGTGGAGTACTCTCTTTAAGGATGCACATGCTTGGAGTGTTCAGTGTGATGTTACTTGGAAGATTTCTTCCTCCATACCACATGCCGTTCACACCAAGTTAACCATGGGAATCACTAATCCATCTCCCTATCACTCAATGTTGTCTTAGTTCTTTCTGTTGCCTCCACCTCTAAGGATCTTTCTTGATCTCTTCCTTTGCGAGCTCCTCCCTTTCCAAGCATCAATTCTCTAAGCAAGTGTTACAATATCCTATTGCTTATTTCTCATGATTTAGAGCTTGTTGTAGCATCACCCTCCAAAAACACAAACTATTTTAGCGAGCAAGTAGCTTAACTAGGACACAGACAATTAGAGGTAGCATGCATCAAAAGGAGATAGTATTAGAGGTCACATCAAAAGTGAAAGCAAAGTAGAGATAGATATATAGATAGAAAGATGGACAAATAGATAGGCAGAAGAGACATACATACATACATACATACAAGCATACATACATACATACATCATACTATTGTCTCTGTGCCAACATGAACTTAGGTAGTACAAAATGTGTGTGTACAGTAGTGGCAAAGCTCCGCTTGTACTTGCATAAGGCTAGGAATAACCTCTCTTAGGAATCCTCAACATGCAAGTCCTACATGCGATTCCTACATGCATGTTCTACATGCGAGTTCTACATGCAACTCCTACATGCGAGTTCTACATGCAACTCCTACATTCAAGTCTCCCCCATGTCCCCAAATTCTCTCCCTACCCCATCATCACCTTCGACACTACTTGTGCTTCCATCAGCAGAAAATGACATAGTATTTGATTTTGAATATCAGGACCTGGATAATCAAATTCGCACTCCCATGCCAAGTTCCAATCATGGGTATGATTTTGATGAGATACCACTTTCCAGTAACCCCATCAAGGAATTTTGGAGCAAATATCCTGATGTGAAAACTCGAGGTGGATGGACCCTAGATGGCTTTCCTACCAACCTTTGTCAACATCAAATTAGTGAAGGTTGGATAAGCAAGTTGGATCCACAACCTGATTGGCACCGTCCCAAGCTCTTTGATGTAATCTTCTTGAAAAAGTAACTACGTGGACCTCCATGCCTCAGAACCCATCCCAAGTTCTATGTAGTTACACAACGTAAAAATGGGGAAGCCAACATACACACTTTGGATGAAGGTCACACCATTAATTGGCCAATGATTAAACCATACTCTGGTGTAGAATGCAATATCCAAAGCACAATGATCTGAGCACTTCAGTAGCATGAACAAATAATATGCGGCAACATTGATTACTTCCTTCACCTCAATGCTATCTTCTGCAAAACATTGGAATTCATTCTGGAAAGCCCATGTTACCTCGATAGCCATTTGCCTCCACTTAGTTCAATCCCAATGAATGGGTCGATGCTTAGATTACAAGCTAACTCTATCAAAGAGTAATCTTCTTAGAAGCATGCCACATATCTCTGTTTGAACAAATGGTGGATATAGGCTACCTGGAAACTGAGCAAAAATTGTATGGTGCCAAGGCTTTACAGTAGGATTGACTAGCACAACACAAGTTTCATAGCCACTGAACTAAAGACATGGCAACCCAGCTACGTGCTTGCAATAAGCCATAACCTGAGGACAGGTAATAAAATAGATCCGGGAGTATGTTGTCTCTGTGCCAACATGAACTTAGGGAGTACAAAATGTGTGTGTAGAGTAGTAGCAAAGCTCTGCTTATACTTGCATAAGGCTAGGAATAAACCTCTCTTAGGAATCCTCAACATGCAAGTCCTACATGCGATTCCTACATGCATGTTCTACGTGCAAGTTTTACATGCAACTCCTACATGCGAGTTCTACATGCAACTCCTACTTGCAACTCCTACATGCAAGTCTTACATGCAAGTCCTATTAAAGCACATGGACCAAGCTCTCCTATGGACCCTAATCTACTCTAATGACAACACTAATCTAAGGTGGATGAATCCTAAGAGTGATCATGGTCTATAACTCAAGTCAATTAGGTTCCAAGATAGATTAGCTTGGACTCATAAAGAGAATCTTGAGATAGTGCAAAGCGATTGATTGATATTACTTCAAATGAACCTCCCTTTTATAGGTGAGGGTACTTACATCCATATGCTAGCTCACATGTGGGATATCTCCTCCATGCCATGTGGCAGCTTACCCTTTACTCATACCTTTGCTCTACATAGGGATTCACATGCAGAATTCAAACTGTGCTTACAAAGGGACTGTGCTTGGATGGCACTATGCCATGTGGCAGTCTTCTAACTAGGCCTTATTGATCTAGTTTATGTCAGCACAGAGGATCAAGTAGCTGACATATTCACGAGAATTTGCGCAAGTTCAGAGACCTGCTTGGTGTGCAGGAATTGGGATTGAGCTTGAGGGGGAGTGTTGAGATATCGAGCTCCACTCGTGATATGCCAGGGTGACCATTGTGCATTTATGTCACCAACTTGCTAGCTGCAGATGCGGTTGGTACACTGCCCATGAATAATAGCTGGATGACAGCTATCCTTATCTATTCTAGTTCGTGGCTCAGCTAGTATGCCACCTTAGTTAGCTGAGTTTGGTTTGAGACCCACATATAGGGTTCTTCTATTTCTTTGTACTGGAGTTCTTTTGGCTTTCACAACTAAGAAGAGAAAAGCTATTTTCAACCTCCACCTTTATGTGTATTCCCCCATTGTGTATGTGAGAAAGCCGCAAGTGAGACTCCTTCCTTCTCTCCCACTATCTTCACAAGAAGGCCATAGCAAACAAATGGGTATACAAAGTGAAGTACAATCCAGATGGAAGTATTCAGAGATACAAAGCCAGATTAGTTGCAAAAGGATTTGCACAACAATATGGTCAGGACTATGATGAGACTTATGCTCCAGTAGCAAAGATGGATTCCATACGGTTCTTGATATCACTAGTGACACTCAACATGGAATGTGTATTAGCTCGATGTCAACAATGCATTTCTCAATGGTCATCTAGATGAGGAAGTCTACCTGCAACAACTAGCAGGTTATGTTGAACCAGGAAAGGAGAATAAGGTTTGCCATCTCAAGAAAAGCCTCTACGACTTAAAATAAGCACCCAAAAGTTGGTACAACAGAATTGACAAGTATTTTGCTGATCTCGGATACATGAAGTCCAATGCTAATCATACTCTCTACCACAAAGTTCAAGGAGAAGACATTACTATTGCAGTTTTGTACATAGATGATCTGATTGTGGCAGGAAGCAAGGTAAGCTTCATCAGAAAATTGAAACAAGACTTATCTGCAGAGTTTGACATGAAAGATCTTGGACTTATGCACTATTGTCTTGGAATTGAGTTCTGGAGAGATTCAGATAGCACATTCATGAGTCAGCTCAAGTATGTTGACAGTCTCCTGAAGAAGTTTCATATGGTAGATTGCAAGATTGCAACCACTCCCATGGAACAAAGTTTGAAACTTAATAAAGATTCAAAAAAGCCTACAGTCAATGACAGATACTACAGGCAGCTCATCGGATCTCTTATATATCTAACAATCACATGGCCAGATATTTGTTATGCAGTAAGCTCACTAGCATAGTTTATGGCAAATCCAAAACAGTCTCATTGGAATGCAGCCAAAAGAGTCTTGAGATACATCAGAGGTACAAGACAGTTTGGGATAGAATACAAAGGAAGTCATCCACGATTGCATGGATATTGTGACAGTGACTATGATTTTTCATTGGTCAAGGTGCTATATCATGGTTGTCAAACAAACAGCCAACTTTTTTGTTTGTCTTCGACTGAAGCAGAATATAGAGCACTCACTACAGGTGCATGTGAGGCTATATGGCTCTGAAGACTATTGTCAGAAACAGATTACTTTGATGAGTCAAAGCCAACAACAATATACTGTGATAATCAATCGGCTCAAGCATTGGCCAAAAATCTAGTATGTCCCTCCAAGACAAAGCACATTGATGTCAGAGAGCACTTCATCAGAGAAAGAGTGTTACTTGGTGACATCACACTGCAGCATTGTGATAGCAAAGATAATGTTGCAGACATCTTTACCAAACCACTCGGTAAAGAGCTATTCGAGAAACACCGACTAGCTCTTGGTTTGACACAGAGGAAGGACATTCCTATTAAAGGGGTGTGATGGAATGTAATGCTTAGTCCTTCTTCGATTCCCTAGAATCATCATCTTGAGGGAAGGCCTACTTCATGATGTTGATCTTGAGGGAAGGTGTTGAGAGTTCACGCTCAACATCATGTGATCATGTGTGCATAGCACCATCACGTGATCATATGTGCATAGAACTAACCTTATAGAGTGCTATAAAGGAAAGGATTAGATCCCCTAACCCTAACCCTAAATGGGTTTGTATATATTCTATTTTTTCAACTAAATCTAGTGTACAGTTAGTCATTTGTGGTGTGCTCTCTAGCTGTGCCCTCTCTCCTCATCTCCACTCTTCTCCTCTCCCCTCTTCATATTTTGTCATATCATCATGGACTAGACCTATTGCCCGGATGATGCCCGGATGTACGACATTGCCCAACCATGTGGCTTCTTCCAATGCGCTGGCCTTCAATGCATCAACGGACACAGTAACCCTCAGCACCTTACATGCACAAATCTTGTCCCTTTCAAAGGGAGCAACAAGAATATTGCACATGTTGACTGTTCCTTTTGTGTCTGTGCCCACAACTGCACTAGGCATGAATCAGATGTCTCGTCGCGCAAGCAGTATGGGCCGCATGGGTCTTGGCACTTCTACATGATCACGCAAGCCATGTGATGTGCGTGGTGCTTGTGCAAGCAAGAATGAAGGAGATGGGAATGTATCAACTTGTGTAGATAGATTGTGCATTTGTGGTGCAGGCAAAAATACGAGAGATGAAAACTGGTCTGTGCATGCGGTAGGAGGCACAAATGGAGGCATAAAAGATGTGAAATGTGATCGTGCATGTGATGGGAGATGTGAAAAAGGAGGAGGAACTTCTAGGTATGAAAGATCTTGGAAAAAAGGGATACGAGGTTCGACATGTTGTGGTGGATGCACTGGTGCATACGCGTGGCATGGCTACAGTGGTGCTTGCAGCTGCATTGGGTGGAATGCGACATATGACTGGGGACGTGGGTGCATTGGTGCTTGTGGTTGTGGTGGATGTAATGCAGCATCTGACTGGGGGCGTGGGTGCATTGATGCTTATGGTTGCAACTGTGCTTAGGGATGTGGGTGCATTGATGGAAGGGAGGTCGAGGCAGCTCCTTTGCCTTTGTAACCTCGCCACAGATTCTTGATGTACGTGACCCTGGCATCTACAGCAGGACCCTCCCATTTTGTGTCACATGAGTTTATGTCTCGATCTATTTGACCGAGGCATCGTCGGCCCTCCATCGCTAAGTGGTACAAATACTGGTCTATAGACTCTACTATGAAAACATCTGAAAATCGATCACAAAGGTCCTCCCTCCACGCTCTACCATTGTCCTCACCAAATTTTGTACACCACTTTCACCATTTTGGAAAGCTATCTCGATGATGTCCTAATCGACATTCATTAAGAAGTGTACATTCTCGTTTTTGAGCACCTTCCTCTGAGACTTTGTGAGATCAGGTTGTTGACACTTCCTCGTCGCACCTACATGAGCCATCTCATATGCAGTAAGCTGCAACATAGAATTCAAAAAAAACACCTATTTCATTAATTTTGGACTTTTTCTGTTGTTTTTGGATGAAGCCCAAAAATCCTTCCCAAATGAAAAGTTTACTTTGTGAAAATATCCTTCCCAAATCAAAATTTTACTTTCTGAAAATATTCTTCCCAAATCAAAAGTTCACTTTGTGGCACTATCATATTCACATAAAATATTGTTTTTTCAATCTATACTTTTGCACCAACATGCAAGAGTTTGAAATAATCCTATATTAGAAATTCTAGCTATACCTAAGTTATTTGTTAATTTAATTATTTTTAATATTTTTCCTTTAAGACGTGATAAATTTATAAATCCATGAAAGGAGACTTAAATATTTCATGAAAATAACATTGTCACACTCAATATGCACAAAATTTTTAAAACTTTTAATAAATAGAAAAAAGACATGATGCCACAAGACCCAAGTTTTGTATTGAACCAAAGAATTATAATAGCAATTATAGCTATCATTATATGTTTACATTGAGAGACGTTGCTCTCAGCTGGAGTCTTTGTATCCAAAATGATATAGATTGAACATATGTTTACAATTTAAATTGTTGCTCTTAAAGAGCCTCAATTCGTGCCATCTGCATAATTTGACTCCCCATTGTCTTATTGCTCAATGTCACGACAGTCCCTTGCCAGGTGCCATCTGCATTAACTCCCACTTGTCTTTCCAAGCCTTGCCCCTTGGGTGCATTGACTCCCCATTGTCTTATTGCTCAATGTGACAGTCCCTTGCCAGGTGCCATCTGCATTAACTCCCTATTGTCTTGCCAAGCCTTGACCCTTGGGTGACATCCAGTGCATATTTTGACTCTCATTTGACATAGGAGGTGATGACTCTGATTATAATTGTCTTGAATTGGCTTCTTGCCTAGTACCCAAATAAAATCCTTCAATGGACTTCAATACAAAGCTTTAATCATGGACATTCTTCATTTGCACTATCTCCTTCTACTTCCTCCATGGCGAGCATCCTTTAAAATTCGTGTATATGCAAAATACTTTGCTGTGGTATTTTTATTTTTCCTTCTACCTCATATCCCATGCGCATCTTTGATTTCTTTGCCCTTGAATGCCAAGACACTATGATTGTCTCCGTCGAAATTTGAGAGACCGCTTCATCATTTGGGACCCACTCCTTCATTATACAATTAGTATACAATGTGTTGTTATCCATATTCTCCTTCCTGCCCTTTGGCTCATACCATACCGCTGTAAATGTTGTAGCTCTCCCTTGGTCATCTCTTTGCACATCAACTACTTTTGCAACCCAAAACTTCACATTCTCATATTCATCATCCGATGGCCGAACCACAACAAAACAATCGACCTCTATATCTACTTGTGGCATAAACTCTCTCTTCTTCGGTCCACAATATGGACGTGGGGGTAATGATACAAATTCATTTTCAAAGACTGGAGCTCGGCGCAAATCGTTATGAACATTTGGCCAAAACATATTGCATTCTTCCTTGACATCCTTTGAGCCTCGCATTCTCTCAAGGTCCTTTATTAAATTTCGTGTCTTGTTAATTATAGTGGTAGTGTGTTCTCTCCAAGTAGGCTTCGAATCAGGATATCTCCGGAGCATTTCCTCTTTGTATGTAATAAATGCTTTTAATCCTTCTATTTCACAGTTAGACCTCTCATTGAATTCTTGTATAGGAGCCCATGTTGGATACCTTTCCTTGCTGGGAATTGAAGCAACCATTAAAAAACATGTTCCCAGGTGTGTTATTCAAACAAGTACTTATCAGATGGGGGCTCCACTTTGCACGCAAGTATCTTTCAACTAGGTTGAGGTGCGTGCAAAGTATTGTAACCATTGGATATGCTTTGCATGGTCGATCAGGCATTGTACACCGTTTTTCCTGTAGTGATATGCACATCCACAAAAAAACACGCCCTTAGGTATGTTATCTGACCAAGTACTTATCCTATGGGTGTGCCCCTTTGAGAAAATTTCAATACCACCTAGGATAAGGGGTAGGAAAAGTATTATGCCCATCGGATATCCTTTGCATGGTCGATCGAGCATTAAATACCATTTTTGCCTTAGTATCATGCACATCCGTAAAAAAACACGATGCTAGGTGTGTTATCCGATCAAGTACTTATGCGATGGGAAAGCCACTTTCCATGTAAGTCAATTCCACCTAGTTGAAGGTGTGTGCAAAGTATTGTGCCCATTGGATATGCTTTCCATTGTCGATCAAGCATAAAACACCGTTTTTGCCTTAGTGTCATGCACAACCATAAAAAAACACGGTCCTAGATGTGTTAATCAAATAAGTACTTGTCGGATGGGGGCTCCACTTTTCATGCAAGTCCATTTTAACTATGTTGAGATGCGTGCAAAGTATTTTCACCATTGGATATGCTCTGCATGGTCGATTATGCATTATACAACGTTTTTCCGATAGTGATATGCACATCCGCAAAAAAACACGCCCTTAGGTATGTTATCTGACCAAGTACTTATCGGATGGGTGTGCCTCTTTGAGAACATTTCAATACCACCTAGGTTAAGGCTTAGGAAAAGTATTGTGCCCATCGTATATGCTTTGCATGGTCAATCGAGCATTAAATACTATTTTTGCCTATTGTCATGCACATCCGTAAAAAAACACGCTGCTAGGTGTGTTATCTGATCAAGTACTTATGCGATGGGAATGCCACTTTGCATGTAAGTTAACTCCACCTAGTTGAAGGTGTATGCAAAGTATTGTGCCCATCGGATATGCTTTGCATTGTCGATCAAGCATAAAACACCGTTTTTGCCTTAGTGTCATGCACAACCATAAAAAAACACGGTCCTAGGTGTGTTAATCAAACAAGTACTTATCGGATGAGGGCTCCACTTTGCACGCAAGTCCGTTTCAACTAGGTTGAGGTGCATGCAAAGTATTGTCACCATCGGATATGATCTGCATGGTAGATTATGCATTATACAACGTTTCTCCCCTAGTGATATGCACATCCGAAAAAAACACGCCCTTACGTATGTTATCTGACCAAGTACTTATCGGATGGGTATGCCTCTTTGAGAACATTTCAATACCACCTAGGTTAAGGCATAGGAAAAGTATTGTGCCCATCAGATATGCTTTGCATGGTCGATCGAGCATTAAATACCATTTTTGCCTTAGTGTCATGCACATCCGTAAAAAAACACTCATAGGTGTGTTATCCGATCAAGTATTTATGCGATGGGAATGCCACTTTGCATGTAAGTCAATCCCACCTAGTTGAAGGTGTGTGCAAAGTATTGTGCCCATCAAATATGCTTTGCATTGTGGATCAAGCATAAAACACCAATTTTGCCTTAATGTCATGCACAACCATAAACCAACACGGTCCTAGGTGTGTTATTCAAACAAGTACTTATCGGATGGGGGCCCTGCTTTGCATGCAAGTTCATTTCAGCTAGGTTGAGGTGCGTGCAAAGTATTGTCACCATCGAATATGCTTTGCATGGTCGATCACGCATTATACAACGTTTTTTCGCTAGTGATATGCACATCCGCAAAAAAACATGCCTTTACGTATGTTATCTGACCAAGTACTTATCGGATGGGTGTGCCTCTTTGAGAACATTTCAATACCACCTAGGTTAAGGCATAGGAAAAGTATTGTGCCCATCGGATATGCTTTGCATGGTCGATCGAGCATTAAATACCATTTTTGCCTTAGTGTCATGCACTCCATAAAAAAACACGCTACTAGGTGTGTTATCCGATCAAGTACTTATGCGATGGGAATGCCACTTTCCATGTAAGTCAATTCCACATAGTTGAAGGTGTGTGCAAAGTATTGTGCCCATCGGATATGTTTTGCATTGTCGATTAAGCATAAAACTCCGTTTTTGCCTTAGTGTCATCCACAACCATAAAAGAACACGGTCCTAGGTGTGTTAATCAAACAAGTACTTATCGGATGGGGGATCCACTTTGCACGCAAGTCCGTTTCAACTAGGTTGAGATGCGTGCAAAGTATTGTCACCATCGAATATGCTCTGCATGGTCGATTACACATTATACAGCGTTTTTCCAGTAGTGATAGGCACATCCGCAAAAAAACACGACCTTAGGTATGTTATCTGACCAAGTACTTATCACATGGGTGTGCCTCTTTGAGAACATTTCAATACCACCTAGGTTAAGGCTTAGGAAAAGTATTGTATCCATCGGATATGCTTTGCATGATCGATCGAGCATTGAATACCATTTTTGCCTTAGTGTCATGCACATCCGTTAAAAAACACGCTGCTAGGTGTGTTATCCGATCAAGTACTTATGAGATGGGAATGCCACTTTGCATGTAAGTCAATTCCACCTAGTTGAAGGTGTGTGCAAATTATTGTGCCCATTCGATATGCTTGCATTGTCGATCAAGCATAAAACACCGTTTTTGCCTTAGTGTCATGCACAACCATAAAAAAACACGGTCCTAGGTGTGGTAATCAAACAAGTACTTATCGGATGGGGGCTCCACTTTGCACCCAAGTCCCTTTCAACTAGGTTGAGATGTGTGCAAAGTATTGTCACCATCGGATATGCTCTGCATGGTCGATTACGCATCATACAACGTTTTTCTCCTAGTGATATGCACATCCGCAAAAAAACACGCCCTTAGGTATGTTATCTGACCAAGTACTTATCGGATGGGTGTGCCTCTTTGAGAACATTTCAATACCACCTAGGTTAAGGTGTAGGAAAAGTATTGTGCCCATCGGATATGCTTTGCATGGTCGATCGAGCATTAAATACCATTTTTGCCTTAGTGTCATGCACATCCGTAAAAAAACACGCTGCTAGGTGTGTTATCCGATCAAGTACTTATGCGATGGGAATGCCACTTTTCATGTAAGTCAATTCCACCTAGTTGAATGTGTGTGCAAAGTATTGTGCCTATCGGATATGCTTTGCATTGTCGATCAAGCATAAAACACCGTTTTTGCCTTAATGTCATGCACAACCATAAAAGAACACGGTCCTAGGTGTGTTATTCAAACAAGTACTTATAAGATGGGGGCTCCACTTTGCACACAAGTCTAATTCATCTAGGTTGAGGTTCATGCAAAGTAATGTCACCATCGGATATGCTTTGCATGGTCAATCATGCATTATACAATGTTTTTCCCGTAGTGATATGCACATCCGCAAAAAAACACGCCCTTACGTATGTTATCTGACCATGTACTTATCGGATGGGTGTGCCTCTTTGAGAAAATTTCTATACCACCTAGGTTAAGGCGTAGGAAAATTATTGTGCCCATCGGATATGCTTTGCATGGTCGATCGAGCATTAAATACCATTTTTGCCTTAGTGTCATGCACATCCGTAAAAAAACACATTGCTAGGTGTGTTATCCGATCAAGTACTTATGCGATGGGAATGCCACTTTTCTATAACTCAATTCCACCTAGCTGAAGGTGTGTGCAAAGTATTGTGCCCATCAGATATGCTTTGCATTGTGGATCAAGCAGAAAACACTGTTTTTGCCTTAGTGTAATGCACAACCATAAAAAAGCACGGTCCTAGGTGTGTTATTCAAACAAGTACTTATCAGATGGGGCTCCACTTTTCATACAGGTATATTTCAACTAGGTTGAGGTGCGTGCAAAGTATTGTGACCATCGGATATGCTTTGCATGGCCGATCATGCATTATACACCGTTTTTCACCTAGTGATATGCACATTTGCAAAAAAACACACCCTTAGGTGTGTTATCTGACCAAGTACTTATCAGATGGGTGTGCCTCTTTGAGAACATTTCAATACTACCTGGGTTGAGGGTTAGGAAAAGTGTTGTGCCCATCGGATATCCTTTGCATGGTCGATCGAGCATTAAATACTATTTTTGCTCGTGTCATGTACATCCGTAAAAAAACATGCTGCTAGGTGTGTTATCTGATCAAGTACTTATGCGATGGTAATGCCACTTTGCATGTAAGTCAATTCCACCTAGTTGAAGGTGTGTACAAAGTATTGTGCCCATCGGATATGCTTTGCATTGTCGATCAAGCATAAAACACCGTTTTTGCCTTAGTGTAATGCACAACCATAAAAAAACACGGTCCTAGGTGTGTTATTCAAACAAGTACTTATCAGATGGGTACTCCACTTTGCACGCAAGTATCTTTCAACTAGTTTGAGGTGCATGCAAAGTAGTTTCACCATGAGATATGCTTTGCATGGCCGATCACGCATTATACACCGTTTTTCCCCTAGTGATATGCACATCCGCAAAAAAACACGCCCTTAGGTGTGTTATCTGACCAAGTGCTTATCGGATGGGTGTGCCTCTTTGAGAACATTTCAATACCACCTAGGTTGAGGCGTAGGAAAAGTGTTGTGCCCATCGGATATCCTTTGCATGGTCGATTGAGCATTAAATACTATTTTTGCTCTAGTGTCATGCATATCCGTTAAAAAAAGACGCTACTAGGTATGTTATCTGATCGAGCACTTATGGGATGGGCATGCCACTTTGCATGTAAGTCAATTCCACCTATTTCAAGTTGTGTGCAAAGTAATGTGCCCATCGGATATGCTTTGCATTGTCGATCAAGCATAAAACACCATTTTTGCCTTAGTGTCATGCACAACCATAAAGAAACATGCTCCTAGGTGTGTTATTCAAACAAGTACTTATCGGATGGGGGCTCCACTTTGCACACAAGTACATTTCAACTAGGTTGAGATGCGTACAAAGTATTGTCACCATCGGATATGCTCTACATGGTCGATCACGGATTATACAACGTTTTTCCCCTAGTGATATGCACATCCGCAAAAAAACACGCCCTTAGGTATGTTATATGACCAAGTACTTATCAGATGGGTGTGCCTCTATGGGTGTGCCTCTTTGAGAGCATTTCAATACCACCTAGGCTAAGGCATAGGAAAAGTATTGTGCCCATCGGATATGCTTTGCATGGTCGATCGAGCATTAAATACCATTTTTGCCTGAGTGTCACGCACATCTGTAAAAAACAACACTGCTAGGCGTGTTATCTGATCAAGTACTTATGCGATGGTAATGCCACTTTGCATTTTATTCAATTCCACCTAGTTGAAGATGTGTGCAAAGTATTGTGCCCATCAGATATGCTTTGCATTGTGGATCAAGCATAAAACACCGTTTTTGCCCTAGTGTAATGCACAACCATAAAAAAACATGGTCCTAGGTGCGTTATTCAAACAAGTACTTATCAGATGGGGCTCCACTTTACACGCAAGTATCTGTCAACTAGGTTGAGGTGCGTGCAAAGTATTGTGACCATCAGATATGCTTTGCATGGCCGTTCACGCATTATACACCGTTTTTTCCCTAGTGATATGCACATCCGTAAAAAAACACGCCCTTAGGTGAGTTATCTGACCAAGTACTTATCGAATGGGTATGCCTCTTTGATAACATTTCAATACCACCTAGGTTGAGGCATAGGAAAAGTGTTGTGCCCATCGGATATCCTTTGCATGGTCGATCGAGCATTAAATACCATTTTTGCTCTAGTGTCATGCACATACGTAAAAAAACATGCTGCTAGGTATGTTATCCGATCAAGCACTTATGGGATGGGAGTGCCACTTTGCATGTAAGTCAATTCCACCTAGTTTAAGGTGTGTGCAAAGTATTGTGCCCATCGGATATGCTTTGCATTGTCGATCAAGCATAAAACACCGTTTTTGCCTTAGTGTCATGCACAACCATAAAAAAACACAGTCCTAGATGTGTTAATCAAATAAGTACTTATCGGATGGGGGCTCCACTTTTCATGCAAGTCCATTTTAACTATGTTGAGATGCGTGCAAAGTATTTTCACCATCGGATATGCTCTGCATGGTCGATTATGCATTATACAACGTTTTTCCGATAGTGATATGCACATCCACAAAAAAACACGCCCTTAGGTATGTTATCTGACCAAGTACTTATCGGATGGGTGTGCCTCTTTGAGAACATTTCAATACCACCTAGGTTAAGGCTTAGGAAAAGTATGGTGCCCATCGTATATGCTTTGCATGGTCAATCGAGCATTAAATACTATTTTTGCCTATTGTCATGCACATCCGTAAAAAAACACGCTGCTAGGTGTGTTATCTGATCAAGTACTTATGTGATGGGAATGCCACTTTGCATGTAAGTTAACTTCACCTAGTTGAAGGTGTATGCAAAGTATTGTGCCCATCGGATATGCTTTGCATTGTCGATCAAGCATAAAACACCGTTTTTGCCTTAGTGTCATGCACAACCATAAAAAAACACGGTCCTAGGTGTGTTAATCAAACAAGTACTTATCGGATGAGGGCTCCACTTTGCACGCAAGTCCGTTTCAACTAGGTTGAGGTGCATGCAAAGTATTGTCACCATCGGATATGATCTGCATGGTAGATTATGCATTATACAACGTTTCTCCCCTAGTGATATGCACATCCGAAAAAAACACGCCCTTACGTATGTTATCTGACCAAGTACTTATCGGATGGGTATGCCTCTTTGAGAACATTTCAATACCACCTAGGTTAAGGCATAGGAAAAGTATTGTGCCCATCAGATATGCTTTGCATGGTCGATCGAGCATTAAATACTATTTTTGCTCTAGTGTCATGCACATTCGTTAAAAAACACGCTGCTAGGTATGTTATCCGATCAAGCACTTATGGGATGGGTGTGCTACTTTGCATTTAAGTCAATTCCATCTAGTTGAAGGTGTGTGCAAAGTATTGTGCCCATTGGATATGCTTTGCATTGTCGATCAAGCATAAAACACCGTTTTTGCCTTAGTGTTAAGCACATTTGTAAAAAAACACGGTCCTAGGTGTGTTATCAGATCAAGTGCTTATCTAACTAACACGCCACTTTTCATGCAACTCAATAACACCTAGGTTGAGGTGGGTGCAAAGTATTGTTCCGATCGGATGTACTTTGCATGGTATATCACGTATTAAACTCCATTTGTGCCTCAAGGTCATGCACAACCATTAAAAAACACGCTTTTAGGTGTGTTATCCGACCAACTGCTTATCAGATGGGTGTAGCACTTTGCATGCAATGCAATACCACAATTGTTGAGACTCATGCAAAGTATTGTGCCCATCGGATATGCTTTGCATTGTCGAACAAGCATTAAACACTGTTTTGGCCTTAGTGTCATGCACAACCGTCAAAAAATGCGGTCCTAGATGTGATATTCGACTAAGTACTTATGGGATGGGCACACCACTTTGCATGTAAGTCAATAATACCTAGGTTGAGATGTGTGCAAAGTATTGTGACGATCGGATATGCGTTGCATTGTCGATTAAGCATAAAACAACGTTTTTGCCTTAGTGCCATGGACAACAACCAATAAAAATAAAAAGTACTTGTCAGATGGGGGAGCCACTTTGCAAGAAAGTCAATTTCAACTAGGTTGATGTGCGTGCACAATATTGTGTCTATCGGTTATGCTTTGCATGGGGGATCACACATTATACACCGTTTTCCCCCTAGTGTTATGCACATCCGTCAAAGAACACGCTCTTAGGTGTATTATCATACCAAGTACTTATTGAATGGGCGTTCCACTTTGCATGGAACACCATACCACCGCTTTTGAGGCACGTGCAAAGTATTGTGCCCATCGGATATGCTTTACATGGTAGATTGAGTATTAAATATTGTTTTTGCCTTGGTGTCATGTAGAACCGTCAAAAAACACGATCCTAGGTGTATTTTTCAAACAGGTACTTATCGCATGGGGATGCCACTTTGTACACAAGTCAATACTGCCTAGGTTGAAGAACGTGCAAAGTCTTGTGTCCATTGGATATGCCGTGGACAGGTAGTTGAGATCAGGAGAATCTCCTCAAAGCAATGCAGATAGTGGTACGCAGGTATCACGAAAAGGAAAAGAGAAGGTAGATCAGCCCATGTTTGATGTGAATGCAGGTCAATCTTACGTGGATGGTGAATCCAATGGCTCATAACAGAGCATTGATGATGAGTTGGCTATTCCTTCTATTGTTACACGTGGAGTAAGGAAGACCAGGGATGTTTTGAGAGCACTTGGAAGTGAGCCTATTTTCCGCAGGTCTACCAGAGCTAGGTATCCTATGGATAGGCTGAAATATGATGGATTTATAGCCATTCACTATGCCTCTATAGTCAAAGTGATACAGGAACCAGAACCCATTTCTTTTGAGCAAGCCATGGGAAATGAAAAATGGGAGAAAGCCATGGATGAAGAAATCGATGCCTTGGAAGCAAATGCCACATGGTAATTGGTGCCTTTGCCTAAAGACAAGAATGCAATTGCCTGTAAGTGGGTTTATAAGATCAAGCACAATGCAGATGGTTCTGTGAACAGATACAAGGCAAGATTAGTTGTCAAGGGGTATGCACAGACATATGGCATTGATTATGAAGAAACATTCAGTCCGGTTGCAAGAATGGCAACTGTAAGAGCAGTCATTGCGATGGCTGCATCAAAGGGATGGTCTTTACATCAGATGGATGTAAAGAATGCCTTCTTGCAGTTGATTTGCAAGAAGAGGTCTTTATGGAGCAGCCACCAGGTTATGTTCATGCTATTCGTCCTGAGTTTGTTTGTAGGTTGAAGAAAGCCTTGTATGGCTTGAAGCAAGCACCTAGAGCATGGTCTGACAAGATAGGACAGTATCTTGTCACTATTGGCTTTCAGATTTCCAAGGCAGATTTCTCTCTATGTGAGAAAAACAGAGAAAGGTATTATGCTGCTTGTCATTTATGTTGATGATTTGATCATCACAGGTGATAGTGATGAAGATATCCTTCATGTGAAAATGCTATTGAAGCAGAAGTTTGAGATGAAGGATTTGGGAGAGCTATGTTATTTCTTGGGCATTGAGGTGATTAGATCACCAAGTGGGATACAGCTCTTGCAGAGGTAGTATGGATTGGACATGCTGTCCAAATATGGGATGACAAGCTATAAGCCTATTTCAGTTCCTTTGGAGCAGAATGTGAAGCTGAGCATAGATGCAAGTAAGCTTCTGGAACACCCTACTATGTACAGACGCATAGTAGGAAGTTTGATTTATATGACTATTACTAGGCCAGATTTAAGCTATGCTGTTGGATTGGTAATTCAGTTTATGCAGGCTCCAAGGAAACTGCATTTGGATGCGGCTAGATGCATACTCAGGTATGTGAAGTCCACATTGCAGTATGGACTATTTTATGAGGCTGGGGTTCAGATACAGTTGCATGGATACACTGATGCTGATTGGGCTGGTAGTATTTATGATAGATGATCTACCAATGGATATGTGTTCTCTTTTAGGAGTGTTGCAGTCACCTGGAGTAGCAAGAAATAGCCTACAGTTGCCTTGTCAAACACAAAGGCTGAGTACAGGGGTGCAGCAATGGCTGCATGTGAGGTAGCTTGGTTGCATAAGCTACTTTATGATATGCATCAGTCTACAGATGGGCCAGTTGTCATTTATTGTGACAACATGAGCAGTATACACTTGGCAAATAACCCAGTCTATCATGCTAGAACAAAGCACATTGAGATGCATTATCACTATGTGCGGGAGAAGGTTTTACTAGGTCTCATTGATCTAGTTTATGTCAGCACAGAGGATCAGTTAGCTGACATATTCACGAAGGCATTGGGCGTAGAGAAGCTACGCAAGTTCAGAGACCTGCTTAGTGTGCAGGAATTGGGATTGAGCTCGAGGGGGAGTGTTGAGATATCGAGCTTCACTCGCGATATGCCAGGGTAACCGTTGTGCATTTATGTCACCGACTTGTTAGCTGCAGATGCGGTTGGTACACCGCCCACGAATAATAGCTGGATGACAGCTATCCTTATCTACTCTAGTTCGTGGCTCAGTCAGTATGCCACCTTAGTTAGTTGAGTTTGGTTTGAGACCCACATATAGGGTTCTTCTATTTCTTTGTACTAGAGTTCTTTTGGCTTTCACAACTAAGAAGAGGAAAACTGTTTTCAGCCTCCACCTTTGTGTGTATTCCCCCATTGTGTATGTGAGAAAGCGACAAGTGAGACTCCTTCCCTCTCTCCCACTATCTTCACACGTGCACTATATTGTGTCACGTGTGTGTGTGTGTGTGTGTCCTAAACAAATATACTATTGACACCCTTACTGCAAAACAAAATCTATCTCAATATTGAAGATTCCATACACAGTTGAAAACTAGCCCTTGCAGAGAATTAGAAGAGATCAACCACTCATAAATCTCCATCATGCAATAATTTTACATGAATTACTTTCCTTCCACTTTGGCGAACCCACCGTAGTATTGCCAGTGCTATTAGGGTTTAGCCTCGGTTTAGCACTCCATGGGGAAACTCAGATTAAGTGGGTTGTAGTGCAGAGGTTTGACATTTCACAAGATGCTAAGCCCAAAGATGCATGTCCACTGAGGCCCAAGGAAGACAAAGGAGAAGGTAAAATCAAGGACCACCACAACTTAGATGTTACTTTTATGGAGAGCATAGTCACACCAAGGCCGAGCACAATCTATGGTTGGAGCACATCAAGCTACTCAAAAGAAATGTAGGGAGAAGGGAGAATGACCCTGAGTTGCTGAGATATTTTGGTAGAAGTAACAAACTTAATGGACAATAGGTCTCAAGGGCTAGTGGAGGGTCTTGAGAAGGGCCCACCATAAACCAAATAGATTAATTGAAAGGAGGAATAATAGGTTGCAACCAACCTTGCAACAGAATCAAAAGGGAAGGCACCTACCATGGACTTACCACTAGAACTAGAATTGGTCCTACCACAACCGACCAAGCTAGGCAAAGCCTCATTAAGAAAGTCCCACATTAACCTAGGTACCATTGAGTTCCCAAGATTAGATATGATCAAAGCATGGGAAAATTTTTGCAACATGCAAGCCAACCTCACAATGGCTAAATATTACAATTTGCTCTACATTGCTAAGAGTTCTTTTTGCACAACCTAAAGCCAATGAGGAACCACTCCAGATGCCCTTATTACCATACCAATCATTGACACACTAGTGGTGTATGAGAAAGTTCCAGTCATCACTATCAAGGTCAAAAGAAGTGTGTTTTTGATGTGATCATGGATGGTGGCTCAAGAGTCAATGTTAATGTGGCCAAGTAGTGAAAGGTCAAGAACTTGAAACCTCTCCCTTTTGAGTATGCATGGTAGATTAACAATGCTTTTACATTATGTGATCATCATTAGAGACTGCAATACATAGTAGCTTTGATTGTCATCTTGATGGGAATGCATGCTTATCCAATTCTATATGGGTAGACCTTGGTTGAAAAGTGTAAAGGTATTGGATGATTGTGGTTTTGATAGTATGATAGTCAAAGCTGGGGATACAAAGGTGAAAATCCCCACAAACCTAAGTAAGGTAAAGAGAAAATTTTGAGTCTTTGTTGGAATTCAAATATCAATCTCCACAAGATGTCGTTTCTCGACCATTGAAAAGCAAATCTTGCCTATGGGGTAGATTGACACATTCAAGGTGGCTACCAAACTTAAGCAAAAGATGAAGGATGAAAAGCTGGCATAATAATAGAATATATATGTTAATCACTTCATTGAAGACGTGACTAGTAGACGAGAGCTAGCGAAGCCTATCACTTGGCTTGGTCCTAAAAAATTGGTCCTACAAATAAATTAGGAATTCAATTTGGCTATGACACGAACCACATACAGTTCTAGTAAGTGCGCTTTTATTTGATGATCAACTTCAAGAATTCAAAAGTCATTTCCTAAAATATGGAGATGTGTTTGTGTGGAGCTATATTAATTTGTGAGGAGTCCCTCTAGAAATTTTATAGCATGGGATTCTATTGATACTCAATGCTAAGCTATTTTGTTAGCAATGATACATGATGAACTTGAACTATGCCAAGCAAGTCAAATCAATTGTTGACTTAATGCTTAGACAGATCCTTTTTTTATCCCTTTCAGTTATGGTATTCTTGACCAAGTTTTAGGACACGAGATGCACTCATTTATTGGTGGCTTCTACAATGCTGCAATTATATTTCTTTGGCACCCAAAGATCAATAGAAGACTTGATTTATCATAGAATGGGGTGCATATGCTTGCAAATTCATGCCATTTGGTCTGTGTAATGCACCTTCAGACCTTTTAGTGGTTCATGGTTGATACTTAACTACTTGTTGCCATCTACTTGGACAATTTCTGTGTATACTTGGCAATATCCATGCATTTGTCTTGTCTTGAAAAAGTTTTATCCTGGCCAAGTGTGCATTTTGTGTGTAAATTGGTGTATTTCTTGGTCATGAAATTTCCAAGGAAGGCATTGGAACCAAGCTAAGTAAGACCCAAGCAATCAAGCAAATACCTAGGCTACAAAATTTGAGAAAACATAGCGCCCTTGTTGGATTTATCAGCTTCTACAAGAGGTTTGTAAAGCTAAAATTGTAGCACCTCTATATAAAATGGATAACAACTTCAAATGAACCAAGGAGTTTTGTATAGCATTTCATGAACTCAAGAATGAGTAACTAAGATACCCATTCTGCAACAACCCAAGTTGGGTGTAATTTTTCTTATCGATGTGGATGCATCGAGCTATGCGATTGGTATTATTTTGGCACAATTGGATGGAAGGTTGGACTACTTGGTCTATTATATTAGTTGTTTAATGACACCATCCATGTGCAATTACATCACTATTAAGATGAAGCCCTTGGGATGGTCTACAAGATATTACCTACTTGGCAACCCTTCTATTTTCTATGTTGATCACGAGGCACTGTTGTATTTGATCAGCAAATTAGTTATGTAGGGGCTCTTGGTACGATGGATGCTATTGTTACAAGAGTTCAATTTTAATATCATCCACAAGCTACGAGATGTCCCACATAGGTGCAGATTACTGGCCATGCCTACTACCTCATATAAAATTAGGGCGTCACAACTGAGCATGGATGTTTTTATCGAAGCTATACTTATATAATAATATAAAATCTTGGCGAAAGTTTATTGTGGTGGTTTTTTTAGTTTCACAGTATTTATAGGATATGGTATAATTTTATATATTTTCTTCATAATTTTGAAGCAAAAGATAAAAATCCTAGTGAAGCTTTAATTTTTTTTGCATAAAAGTTTCAAATCTTTGCGAATGTTTCAAAGATGTATTTTTATCATAGCATACAAACTTTTGATACCAATATAAAAGTTTCGCTTCTTAACGAAACTAACATGAAAAAATCATCCATGCAACTGAGCTCCTAAGATGCACAATTGTTTATTGTTTATTTTTTTGAGACCGAGTACAATGAGATTCTCTAGTACTCATGATAAGACATATTTCTTGAGTAGATGCCCCAAGACAACTGCAAGTAGTTGTCTGTGAAAGCCTAGAAGTATAGCTTGATTGGTGGCTAGCTATATTGGTAAGAAGCTGATGAAACCTTGCATTAGTGCATTCTACCATATGAATGAGCAACAAAAGTACTCATCGAGGAACATACTAGGCCTATTGGAGGTCACTTCAATAGTGAGTTGGAAGCCCAAATTTTTTTATAGGTAGGCATGTACTTTGTTTGGTGATGTGCATACTCAGTGTGTCAAACATGATGTCTGTCTCAAAGAACAAGATGCTTGTTGGGTTAGAACACCACATGCCACTTCAACCAAGTTAGCCACGAAAAGCATTCTACAGATGGGGTTTGGATTACATTGGACCTTTCAAAAATGTGGCTCAATACACACATAATAATTACATCATTATGGCCATGGATTATGCTACCAAGTGGGTAGAGACTAAGGCACTATGAGACAACTTGGCTTGTAGTATAACCAAGTTTATCTTTGAGAACATCATATGGTTGCCAAGTTTAATTTTCCAATGACCAGGATACACACACACACTTCATGCATGAAGTTTTCCAATACTTTACAATCGATCTCTTCTTTCTTCAACATTTTCCAATATGCACGTTGATTGTATGTATCAACAATTCTTTCTAAAAATATAATAGACCTAACATCTATCATGTAGTGTCTCTCCAAATCACAAGTTACAAACTCAACTTCTCAAATATAATTTTGCACATATTTCAAGTTTAAGCTATCCAAGGCTCTAGCTTTTAATATAGAAAAAAAAAAACAGAGTTATGGAGAAGGTAGTGATTTAATTTCAATTTAGCTGCTTTTGAGCAGTTCAGAAGCATACAAAAGCAAAAGCTTTGCCAAACGTTCTTGTTCAAAGATGGGGAAAAAAGTTCCCAAATTTTGTCAAGCTCTACTGCAATTTTGTGTAGAGAGATTATGAATGTTGGGCTCTCTTCTTTCTTCAACATTTTCCAGTGTGCACGTTGATTGTATGTATCCATAATTCTTCCTAAAAATATCATAGACCTAACATCTATCGTGTAGTGTCTCTCAAAATCACACTTTACAAACTCAACTCGTCAAAATAATTTACACATATTGCACGTTTAAGCTATCCAAGGCTCTAGTTTTTAATATATATAAAAAAACAGAGTTATGGAGAAGGTAGTGATCTATTTTCAATTTAGCTTCTTTTGAGCAGTTCAGAAGCATACAAAAGCAAAAGCTTTGCGAAAAGTTCACTTGTTCAAAGATAGGGGAAAAAGTTGCCAAATATTGTCAAGCTCTACTACAATTTTGTGTAGAGGGGTTATGAATGTTGGGTTCTCTTCTTTCTTCAACATTTTCCACATTTCAAATGTGCACGTTGATTGTATGTATCCATAATTCTTTCTAAAACTATCATAGACCTAGCATATATCATGTAGTGTCTTTCCAAATCAAGTTACAAACTCAACTTCTCAAATATTATTTGCACATATTGCAAGTTTAAGCTATCCAAGGCTCTAGCTTTTAATATAGAAAAAAAAAACAAAGTTATGGAGAAGGTAGTGATCTATTTTCAATTTAGCTGATTTTGAGCAGTTCAGAAGCATACAAAAGCAAAAGCTTTGCCAAAAGTTCACTTGTTCAAAGATGGAAAAATAAAGTTGCAAAAGATTGCACAACACATCATCAGGATATCCTTTGGAGCATAATGATTCATACATCAATAGACTTTGCACTTTCTTTCTGTCCTCACCTGCAAAATTTGGAGCCTTCTGATAAACTCATATACTCACCTAGTATGCAGTCACCGTTGATTTATATAATTTCATGTACAGACTCGGGGATGATATCAGTTTCCGTATAAAACTTGGTGAATATAAAATATCTGATAGCAGTTCATGTGATATTTTTTACTAAAGCTTTTCAATTGGGTAAAATGTATCCTGAATTTGGGGCCACTTTTGTCATCGTCAGAGTATGGAGGACATCTTTGTAAATGATGTACATATGTTTGGTTATACAAAGATGGAATTTTGCAGTGTCCCCATTCATCCAAAGATTGGTTGGCTTACTAACTCTCATAATATCAAATTATTCAGGTATAAAAGATTAATTTCCCTGCAGCAAAGGAACGGAATGCATACGAGGCTCATTGAAGAACATAGTCCTCGGGGCTGTAATACTCTGCTACTAGCCTGTAGACATAAGATGGATTATGTCCACCGCTGGAGAAACAATGACAAGATATGAAATTAGAAATCCCATCTTGCTTACATTCTTAAGTGTTATAATGCATGCCTAACCAATGACATAGACATACATTCACAGTCTCGTTTCTTATATGTTGTTCTCTGTACCAAAGAACCATGGGAGAGAATCAAACCGGCTTAGATATCAGAGCAGAATAGTACTGATGTTCAAGGCGGAACAGGACAATATAGAAAGAAGAGAAACAAATATAACCCAGACAAACAGCAAAAAGCAAGTAGACTTACGTGTCTGTGATAAACAAGCTAACAAGCTCTGGAGGTATGTAATCAAAATTTGGATTTACTGCATGCAGTGGAGGTCCATCTAATGCCTGATCGACACAGTCTGAGATCTCCCCAAAGTCTAAGATCTGTGAGGGTGATTTCATCTCATTGACCAACACATAAGGATTGTGAGGATACAGAGGGCACAGCTGCATCCATAACAGAAAAAGAGTTACAAAATAAAAGCACGCTTGATATCGTAGTCTTGCTCATATATGCAAGAAGGTTATTGAACCAGAAGCCTATGAGGAGTGACTAAACACACTATCCCAGCTATAGCCTATTGGTCTATTAATATAATCACCCTGAATATGTTTGAACTTTATATGGAGGAGCAAATCTCCTAGATAAGTTGATGACACAACATTAATTTTCCTGAAATTTTGCAGAGATAACACACTAAAATTGAACACCACAGGCATGCAGAGTGAAAGAATGCAGAAGAAAATGGTAGGAAAACAGTTGTTTGAAACACGGACTTCCTTTCTGTTAACACAAAAGCCTGCAGTTAATTACAAAAAGCTTCAGTCACCCTACATGTCCCAAAGTTTCTGGCCTTGGCCAACTCCTAGATCTAGTTATCCATATGGATGCCCTCAACCTGCTGAGTTTCTAACACTTCTCTGGAGATGAAAGGCATATTTACTGAAAATGTCTTCATCCAGTTCCATTCTCAAACGACAGATTTTTTTAGATTATTCGCAAAAAATCCAATTAAAAAGAAGACTTGCATATCAATGAGAACATGATATTGCTCAAATGTCCAGTTTTTTATGCCACAGGCATTACAAAATGCATGTGGTCTTCATTTCATGGGCGCACATCAGTTTCAAGCTGCCATAGCAGCAAGACAGCAGCACAATACACCCGCAAGACTGTACAGAAGGTAGGTACTGGTTGGCAAAGGCTGGAGCAGACTGCCAGGCAGCAGTGCTGGTCGGCAGTAAACAGAGAACTGGTCAACTGCTATTGCAGGTCCATGTGGACTCCGTAAAGGACAGGACTGGCAGCAAGGCGCCTGCAGCAAAGGCCTTAAATAGGCCAGAAAGCTGACCTCGAACCCTACAAACTTGGTCTACTGACAGCATAGTCGGCCCGAAACACGTTTTGGGCAGCCCTGAAACGTACCAAACATTTCAGAAACATTTCGAAACCCAAACTCCAGTTTCGGAGCACCCGAAAAACCCCCAAATCGTTAAAATCATAGGACTTTGATAAAAACGCCTCCGTGCATCGTCTCATCAGCATCGGAGTCATTTCAGCTTTGAATATTGAACCTCTTGTCATGTGACATGAAAAATGATTCATGTATCTTTTTCAATTCTAAAATATTACCATTGACTATTGAAACATCAAGGATGAGTTGTTAATTTTCTGAATTAGAAATTAGTAATACGTTTCAAATTTCAAGTTCCAAGTGACATATCAAATGTCTATGCACTATGTTTCTTAAGTTTTTTCAAGTATTGGAGTTCTGGTAGCAATAATCCAAAATGTTTTAATTCTTTTGGGAAAATTTTATATATTTAAATACCCTATTATGCACGAAACGTTTTTACGGATGTTTCGGGATGGCCTTGAAACATTTCCCAAACTCCGAAACCTGTTTCGAAACTCCTTGACCACAATGACTGATAGACTGCCAAGTGAACAGTCTATGGGTGCTAGTAGGCCAGTATGCGGGCTTCAAAGCCCTCCAAATAGATCGGATAATTCGAACCATCCAATTTTCCAGCCTCACCAAAGTTAGGTATCCGTGGGCTGCCCAACATGGTGAGGAAGCAGATGACATGAAGTAGCTACCCTGAACTATCTGCAAGACAAACAAACACACTTGCATGTGGAGGCTCCCTCCTCTCAGCAAAAACACCGCCCTTCAGTACGGAGGAGGTCCCAGCCTTGTATCCCCTCGGTTCTGAATCAAGAGCAAGGCTATCCCCGGAAGGCAACCTTGGGCTCTCACACCATGTAGAAAAACACGTGGATGTTGCTTGCTATAGGCCAACTCCCTTCGCAGCAAAGTTTTACCCCGAGAACGCAAGACACGGATATGAAAGATATAATTCAATGTGTGTGCTTGCTTAATAGTGAAAGAGAAGACAGATGTACAACCAAACTAGAAAAGATATAATGGTGTTAGCCAAGTACAAAAACTACCAAGGCATGTAACAACACCTTAAGCAAAAAACACAAGAGGTAAGGTATCAAAAGATTGCTCTGTTTGCTGCACCCTCTGAGGGAGACTCTTCCTCTTGTGCCATGGATGTAGGCTTCAGTAGCTGCTGAAGATAGAGCACTCCTGCAAAAGCTATGCTCTGAACCTACAAATACACCCTATTCCGCATTCTAGGGCATCAGGGAGGTCAAGAATAAGTTCGCATTGGAGCAGACATCCAACAGATCAAAAGAAAACCTACATCCAGTAAAGAAGTATTGAGGAGCTGCATAGGAAGCATCAGTATAGAAAGCCCCTTGGTCTCCATCCCCCTCCCTGCTCCATTCCAAGCTTGGAATCTCAATCCTGCACACTTATGTCATGAAGAACTGCAATTCTATCACGAGAACCCCTGCTGTCCAGCATCAATTTGTGCAGCCGCCAACTGCTACGACACCTCTAGACCTAGGCGATGAGTTCCGGAGCCTTTTCTGCAAAAGGCGCTGCTGTTTGGAGCCATTTATGCAGCAAGCATTGCTGTTTTTGCAGATTTGCTGCTTTGCACTGGTGAAGCAGTCGCCTCACTTCTGGATGAGTTTTGCTGCAGCCCACCTCTCTTCTGGAGGATTTCAAACTGTTTTTAAGTGGTTGACCCACTTTCTGCAGGTGAGGTTTCTTTGCTGATTTGAAGCTGCAGCAACAGTTCCATGACAGGTCTGCCTCAGTTTGTGTCATTCTAGAACAGTTTTGAGGTCATTTTCAGTTCTGTTTTGATCTCTACTTGCTGGTCGATCCTGTTGGTGACTGTTTCTATGCTTCTGGAGCTGTCAACTTGCTATTCTAGACCTCTTTCAGTCAGCATTTCAGTTGGGAAGCTCAATTTTAGCGACTCCTGGGAGCATTTTCAACTCCTGTAGTTCAGAATTTTACTGTTTTGACCAAAACAGGTTTGAAAAACAGTCATTTACTGTTTGACCAGTCTGAGGGGATCAAGTGTCCTTCGTTTTGAGCAATTTTCAGTCACTTTTGGACTGTTTTCAATGTGTTTTTCTGCCCTACATCAGGGATATTCACCAGGTGCACACAGATTTCAGTGGGGTTGTGTTCTGCTTGAGCCAAGCATTGGCTCCTTTGGGGCAAATTTGATTCTCTTCGGTTCTGTTCAAACAGTCCATTTTAGCAGTTTAGAACTGATATATTCAGGCTGCATTTGTCTAGCCAAGTATTGGCTTGTGGAATAGTGTTCTTTTGTTGTTGCCGTATATTTCATACCACATGAATTTTGGGATGGCTTAGAATCAGAACCAAAATCCGGGAGATGTTTTTGGAGTTTTAGCCCAAGAGGATAAATTGGGTGGCACCAATGGTTCCATGTGGAGCGTTATGGTAAAGAATATTTTGGTTGCACAGGGTCTATGGATTTTGTTACAAGTGAACATGCCCATCCAAGAGATGTAGCCATTGCTCCTGGTACACCTCAGTAAGGAAGTAATCGTCGTGATAGACAATAGGCACAGGTGAGCCTTGTTGTACCAGCTGCACCTGTTGCCCCTACTCAAGATCAGAGGAGATGGGATTTCAAAGATGCTTACGCTTTGTTACTCATTGCCTTGTCTGTTATGAGGTTCCTCGTACCTCATATCTGCTCCTCCAGGACTTCCAAGAAAGCTTGAAATACCTTGGCGAATATGTATCAAGTACGGAATGAGGCTAGAGAAAGAGAGCTTGATAATGTCTAGATGCTCAAGGGTGACTCAATTTGACTAAGATCCAAGATCTTAAAGAACAGATGTTGAATATTGATGAAGTCATACCTAATAGATCTACAACTCTCAATTCTTTGCCAAAAACTTATTTGACTTTCATACTTCTATGAATTTGTCCATGAGGGCTAGTACAGTTCCACTTAGGTTTCAAGGACTTGTGGGGCTATTGTTGCAGGAAGAACAAACAAGGAGAAACATGTTTATTAAGATGCATGATGATGATCAAGCCTTGTTGGTTAGGACTGATTCAGCTCAGACATCACAAAAATGCACGTCAGTCCAAGAAAAAGGCAAAATGCCATTTTTGCAAGAAGCCTACACACCACATCAATGGATGCAGGAGAGGTTGGAGAAAGAAAGGAAAAAGAGGGAAGCTGGAACGACAATTTCGAACTCAAATGCATCAAATGTGAACAAGGGTAGTACTTCAGCAAACCTCGTCACTGAAGATTGGTCTTTTTTATTATGATACCAGCTATGATGCCAACCATGAGGTTGCCTCAAGTACTCTGAGAGACGTTATATGGTACTTTGATAGTGGTGCCTCCAGGCACATTACTTCCAAGAAGAATTTATTTGCAAACTTGCATAAACCTAGATGCCACATCAATGAATGCAAGAAACGGTTGGAGAAACAAAGGAAAAGAGGGAAGCTGGAATGAGTTTCAGATTCAAATGCATCAGATGCAAACAAGGGTAGTGCTTTAGCAAACCCTGTTGCAGAAGAGTGGTCCTTTTTGGTTTGCAATTATCATGCCAGCTGTAATGCCAACCATTAGGTTGTTGGAATAGTCACCTCCCCATCTGTAAGCCCCCATATGAGGACAGCATGGGGGAGGTAGACCTGGAGATAATGGGGCTGTCACATGGGCAGCACATGAGCTGCCATGTGGGCAGCTGTCAAAGCAAAAGACAGGCGTACGGCCTGCAACAGGGCCCTGTGAAGGGCGCGCTGATGTCAGCTGATGTACAGACCTGTGCGGGTGCACACAGCAGGGTGTACGGAGCAGGGGCAGGTGACTCTAGGGCCAGAAGGAGGCTGAACGGAGGCAGAACCAGAAGAGGCAAAAGGTGCAACAGATGGACAGGTTTTGGGCAGCAAAAGAGGACCATTGCAGGTTGGGATATAGGGCTGCATTGCCTGGACCAATGGCTGAAAGCCATGTGGCTAGGCGGGGTCCACAAGGGCCCTAAAAGGGGCTGCCTACATCATGTATTCCTGCAGACCAGGGTCGGCCCAAACAGACCCTGAAGTCGGCCAGTTTGGGTCGGCTATTTTGTGTAGGGCTTTGCCCTATAAAAAGGGGCCCTTAGGGGCCTCCATGATTATCACTTGGAGCAGCCCTCAGGACAGCAGACAGGAGCAGCAAAGGGGGAGCCTTAGGCCTACATTCAGGAGGACAAGGTGACCTAGGAGAAGCTGCAGACTGAGCTAGAGTGGCAGCCCACGTAGGCTGGCTTCCGGACAGCAAGGTGGAAGGGATCTAGATAGAGAGTCTACATATGCTCGAGGTGGAGCACGTGGGCTCAGAGATCTAGAAGTGCCAGGCTTGTAGTAGAAGGACCTTTTGGTATTGTATCCTGTCCTAGTTCCTGGACGGACGGAAATATGAAGTGTTGCTTCTATATTTGCCTCTAAGCATTGTCTATTTACTGGCTTGCACATCTATGCACATAAGTTTAAGAAGTTTGTGATTCCACAACCCACACGCACACTGTGTGAGCTCCTGCAGTCTTCCGCTGTGCGTACCCTCTGTTGGGTCATTTCTGACAGAGGTTGCCTCATTTTGTGTGAGTGATGCCTCAAATCCTATATGGTACTTTGATAGTGGTGCTTCCAGGCACATTACTTCCAAGAAGAATTTATTTACAAATTTGCAGCCTGCTCCTGTTGGTGGCAAACGAGTGTCTTGTGCCAACAGTTCTTCATATCCTATGAAAGGAGTTGGGACAATTTTGTTGTCATCGGTTGATGGGATGGATTTATGCCTTCTAGATGTCTTGTATGTGCTAAGGATAAAGATGAATTTACATTTTGTGTCCTCTTTTCAGAAAAGAGGCTTGGCTGTCATTTTTGACGATGATAAGTGCATCATCAAAGATACAAAAAAAGACTATCAAAGAGTCAATACGAGCATTTTGAATCAGGGTTTGTACCATCTGGATAAACATGACAACATTCTGTCTATGTTTGTATGGCACCACTGACTCAAGAAATGAAAAATGTAGAATTATGGCATGCAAGACTTGGCCATGCTAGCTATTGCAGTTTGCAATTGTTGCACAGATATGGAATGGTACATGATATACCTAGATGAATCCAGGAACATTCCCAAACTCATCCTCTAAAAACACAACATAGTGCAGTTTCAATCTCACGATAGTCACTCACAAGGTTGAAAACCATAAACTCCATCACACATAGCAGGGACTAGCTACTATAACGTCATCAACGCCCACAGTGGGGTTAGACCATAGTATAAAAACATGCTCTCACACATACAAATCCACACACCCACACATACTTGAGCATCCATTTATACAAAGTCTTCGTACTGAGTTTCTGTCGGCACTCCGGAGGTGAAGGGTAGACTCAGCCATGATGAAGGCTAGCACTAAAGGAGAAGGCTAATCAAAAAGTAGTCCAAAATCTCTTCATTCAAGCTACAACTGCTTGTGAAGTCTAAACGATTTCATTTTAGTCTCTCCCAAACGAGCATCTAAATCTAGCTGATAGGGCAACACACCATTTAAGATAGAAAGAATTATCGCAATACTAGTAGGCCGCAACATGGACGAAAACTTCACACGGTGAAATTTGCATGGGATGGTACATGATATGCCATCTTTGGAGACTCCTCCTAGACATGTCTGTGAAGGGGTATTGGAAAACTATGCACAGGAATGCGTGTCCCAGAGATGAATCTGTTAGAGGTAAGAGAAAATTCCAGCCCATATACAGTGATGTATGTGATCCCATGAAGACACCATCTTTGGGATAGCATCTATATTTGTTGCCTTCATAGATGATTTTTCTAGATTTTCATGGATGTCTCCTTTGAAAGAAAAATATGATGTCTTCCAGTACTTCAAGCAGTTTGTTGCTATGGCTAAGAATGAGTCAGCGTGCAAAGTGCATGCTTTGAGAACATACAGAGGAGGCATGTCAAATACCTTGAAGAATTCTTGAAAGAAAAAGGGATTATGCATCAATATACAGGCCCCTATAGACCTCAGCAAAATGGTGTTGCTGAGAGGAAGAATAGGTATTCGATGGAGATGGCCAAATGCATGATCAAAGGGAAGAGGTTTTGGTCGCAGGAAATAATGTGTGCACCACATGGCCTTGAAAACTGTGACTCCCATTGAGGCTTGGTACATTAGAAAAACCCAAGGTGCACTACCTCAGGGAGCTCGGCTGTGTAGCTTATGCACATACGCCTAGTCACTTGAAAAGCAAACTGGATGACAAATGCATTTTTGCTGGCTACAACCGTGAGAGCAAGGCTTACCGTCTCTATGATCCTTGGACAAAAAGGATTTTCGTCAATCAAGGTGTGATTTTTGCAAAAAACTCATATTAGTCCATGACTGAGTTTAATAGACAAAGGAAGTAAGCCAGTCTACAGGGTTTCCTTGTTGGAATAGGATCGGTGACCTCCCCACCTGTGAGCCCCCATATGAGGAGTGCATCAGGGGGGTTGCGCATAGAGTAGTAATAGGCATGAGTTTGCCACATGGGCAGCACATGAGCTGTCATCTGGGCAGCAAAGAGAGAGGACTGGTACTTGGCATGGAAGACCCCCCATGGAGGGCATGGCAAAGGAACATCCAGATGCTGTCCACACATGGAGAGGACAGAAATGCACAGGTCAGCAAGCTATGGAAGACCCAAGGGCATACAAAACAGGCTGAAACATGAGCAGGCCTGGCTGGGCCAGTGGCAGCCTGCAACGTGGCCAAGCAGGACCTGAGCCATGAGGGGCTGTTTATGGCTTTCCCAAGCGAAACGGCTGGTAGGGGTAGACTGAGTCGGCCAGAAAGAGGCTCTTGGGCCCGTCCATTTGGCTAGGCCTTGAGCCCTATAAAAGGAGGCCATTTGGGCCTCATAACACATCACTTGGAGCGGCCATCCACAGCAGACAGGAGCAGTAGAAGGGGCAGCCTTGGGCCTATACTCAGGAGGTAAAGGTGACCCTAAAGGAGCTGCAGAATGAGCTAGAGAGCTGCCCACCTAGGCTGAGTTTAGGTCAGAGATCTAGAGGTTCCAGGCATATAGTAGGAGAACCTTTTGGTATTGTAAGGGAGAGGAGAGAAGGGGTAGGGAGAGGGAATAGGTAGGAGGGGGCAGAGGTAGGGTTACGTAGAGGAGGGGAACCTTGGCAGCCATGAAGGAGTAGGATAGGGAGAAGGAGAGGAGAGGAGAGGGAGTAGGGGTGGGGAGAGGAGGGGGGACGTGAGCCTTGGGCCTATACTTAGGTTGTGAAGGTGACCCTCAAGGAGCTGCAGACTGAGCTAGAGAGCTGCCCACCAGGGCTGAGTTTCCGGACAGCAAGCTGGAAGAGATCCTTTGGATAGAGAGTCTACATACGCTCAATGGAGCACGCGGACTCAGAGATCTAGAGGTGCTAGGCATATAGTAGGAGAACCTTTTAGTATTGTATCTAGTCCAATTGTGGATGGATGGAAATATATAAGAGCTGCTTCTATATTGCCTTTGAGCACAGTCTATTTGCTAGTCTGCACACACATGAATGGTTATAAAGTACACACATGTTACGAAGCTTGATTCCAAAGTGAAACACTTCCACGTGTAATTCCTGGGCTATCTATCGGTCTTCCGCTGTGGGATACCCCCAGGTGGGATTTCATTTTCTAACATTCCTACCTCCATAAAGGCCCCATTGTGGGGACCGTTCACGGGTTCAGTCTTTGGGCATTCCACCCTACTCCAATGTGCAGGTCAACAATCTACTAGGAGTGGATGAGTGCAGCAGCATAGGTTCTCACACATAGTTCATACTGGAAGCAGCCCTTACATCTTGGAGCTTGGAGCAGAATACCTACAGCCAATAGGAGAGCACATGTCTGCAGGAGAGTGCTGTCCAAGGAACTTGCACTACGAAAGGTCACTAAAGCTCATTGAGTTGCATGCAACCAAAGGAGTGCATGGACAGAAGTAGGACCAGATTTTGGGCTCGGCATAGAGCATCCAGGGCAGCGGACTACTGCATGTTTTGGGATCTCTGGTTAAGCCTTTTGTAAGAGTTCTTGGCTCAGATTTGTGCAATATATTCTGAGGCATTTTTGAACTGTTCTAATACTGTCTATCTCCTAAGTTTGGTGCTTGTGAGTTGTATCTTGTGGACACAAAGTTGAAGTTTTCAACTATAGTGTTCCCTTCTCCTCTCTAAGATTCTTGCATTGCACACACCTCATCCATTTACAATTTCCGCATAAAATAATAGATGCAAAAGGATACTGATACATTGGCAATGATCATCAGGAAGACTGCAAATTCAGTGCTTTCGCACATTCAATTAGCATGGACGATCCTGGAAGATTTGTACGGGACAGCATTCACCGGTCACATTGTAATGCTCCAAAATCAGCTGTTCATATTAGATATGGAAGAAGGTGACCATGTGAGTGATTGTAACATGCGGAGACTTACTGTGCAGAAAATAGATGAATGTAAAAGGCTAACTCGAGCATGAGAGACACATGAGATTCACCTAACTATAGTACACTGGTTTATTTCTACATGTGCCAAATCGGCATACAAAAAGGTGTTGAGACCACTCCCCTAACTACGACATGTGGGAGATGGATCTATGCTGCGGAAATAGGACACCCAAAACTCGCACCTATGCTGGTTAGAAGTGCGGCTGGAAGCTGGGAGCTGAGTCCTCAACTGAGGAAGCTGAGTGAGTGAAAAGGGGGCTGAAGGCCCTTTATATAGGGCTGGGAACCAGCCAACCTTGGGCCAGCACAACTGACTGTCTGGTCGGTTTTGGCCAGCCAGGTTGCTGGCCGTTGCCTATAAAACCAGGCCCTTTTGGACCATTTCACGCAGTCTAGACAGCCAGTTTTCACTGCCACCAGGACTTGACCCTAGTGCCTCTAACATCCCCCTCTTCTACACTTCTTGCTAGGTGGATACCTCGCAACACTTTGCCTTGGCGACCCAAACTACTCCACTGTGGCTTGCGACTTTGGGAACTGGGAATGGACCCCCGTAGCTCGTGCCTGACTCATCCCTAGACCAGGGCTCACAACGGGGTCACGGCATCCAACAAATGGGTTGGACTATGTGTCACCATGCTCCCTAGTGTAGGGGTGCATGTGACATTCCCTCCTGCTTAAATTCTGGATGATGATAGCTGCTGAGGAAGACTGGAAGCCGAACTGCTGTTGAGGCCAATCATCCCACCACGCTACTACTGCAAACTCTTGATCCTTGGGTGGTATGGCACTTTGATAGGCTCCTAGACATAGGAACTGCCTCCTTTCCTAATGACTTGCTAAAAACTGATTGGGTTATTGATGTGGGGCATTGCACTCCGGAAGTCCAATGGCATGAAACTGGCTACCAACTGTTGGCATGCCTTCTCCCCACTACGGAAGATACACCGACATAGAAATGCTAGTGCTATTCCAGGAACTGTTGGGGTGATGAGAAAGCCATTGAAGCTAGGCAACCAAAACTGAAAACCTGGGAACTCCAGAATACCCACATCCACTCCTAGAAACTATGGTGCTGTTCTGCATGACTGCAGTGAGGGAAAGCTGGAATGAACTTGCCTCCTCTGTTGGCGTGATAATTGCCGAGGGTAAAACTCTGCCACCCACCTGGAATCTGGAACTGTGGATGAAAATGTCTCCCGAAGAACTTGCGTGATGCCCATTAGCACTACAGATAACCCCTCCAAGGAGGAGACTGTACTGGATGCTCTCCGAAAGAACGGAGGAGTTGCTGGGCACCCCTCTAATGACTCAACAAATAGGATGCTACCTGAAAGAAATGTGAGATGTCCACAACTACTGAGAACACCTCGTCTACCATGAATGACTGGTATGCCTCTCAAAAGAACTGAGAGATGGCTAGCATAGCTTCTTCCTGATGGGATACAGGGACTAAGCATGTCCCCCTCAAGTGCTGAGGAAGTACTAAGGCTGCTGGTGAGCACACCTCTGATGAATCGACCGAGCTGTTGTCATCACCAAGGGAACTGCCGGGGTAGACACTGGTCACTGCTACTTCTGCTGACTCGCGATCTGATGGAGAGGACATTGTATGACTAACCTCTCGGAGTGCAAGACACAATAATGGGAAGGCCTGGTCAACCTCTCTGATCACTAATACTGCAGCCGCTGCTTCCCTAAACTACTGAGGAAGGGGAACTGCATGACTATCCTCTCGAATTGCCGAGGAAAAATCAAACTCCGTACTTACCTGCGACTCCAATTATGAGGGTACTCCCTCGTGCGAGTCTTAGCACTGGTCTAGCAAACTCCTAAGACGCCCGCTCCTCCTGAGCATCACGACCAATGGGACTGGAAACTGAGCCCCCTAGTCTTGAACACTCCTGACGAGAAGGTAAAATGTGAGTCATGCCGACTAAAACTGATGTGGCCAACTGAGCTGCAAGGGCGGAAGCCCCAATGGACCAGAGCTGATGAAGAGGCCTGATGGGTGAAATACCCATCACACCTATCTGTTGCATATGGGGTGTCCCCTCGGGTGGAATGCCCAAGAGAACTAACTGTGGGGGATAGACAACTCCTTTGAGAAATGGACCGAAGAGGCTCATCTATGGCAAATGCTGATGGGTCTAAGATATCTCCAACAGTGGAAGACCCATCCCTCATAGTTGTGAAACCATCTGTTCCCCTACTAAAGTTGATCCAGCTGACTTAGTTCCCGGAGTGGAAGACCCTAAAGAGTTAATTGGACGTGATAAAGCTGTTGGACGAGTAAAAGACCCATCCAACGTAACTGCATGAACTGACTGATCCTCTCGAGTGGAAACTCCAAGAGAAGAGGCTGCCGAAGCTCGACGATCCCCATGGGTGGTAGAACAAGAGTCTCATCATCTGGGTGTGCGGACTGAGCTAAGCTCGCCCCATGGATGGAAGACCCCTGAGAGCACGCAGTGGAAATGGTTACACTACCCCCATGGGTGGAAAACCCTAAGGCACTGCATGTAGCGCCTATGTAAACTGAATGATCCCCTGGATTGGTAGACCCAAGGGAAACCACTGTTTGAGCTGCAGCAAAATAGTCCACTAAACTATGCTCGGAGATGGAAAACTCCAGCGCAGATAAAGGACTTTCTGCTGATGCGCAGTTCGTGGGTACTGCGGATGAGGAGAGGAACTGTGGGCAGCCCATGAGAAACTGTTGGTGCTTTACAAGCATCTGCTCTCAGTCTCTAGCCTGCATTGGACCTCATATGCTGCCAACTCGGCACGACGTCTGGATCGTTGCGCAGCCGCTTCAAGGATTTCATGTTCAAACAGAAGCCGGAAATGGTCCAATGTCATTCCATCCTCCTTTGTCTTCTTGTCCTGCTCAGGCTGCTCAGAAAAGAGCATATTCTGCTCAAGGAGATGATCTTGCTCCCTGAACGCATGCCTTAGAGCTGCTCTACTGGACGGGTCCATGATGGAAGGCTGGAAGACCCATCAACTGCTGCAATAATGACTACCAGAGGACCCCCTAACCTTGCCCCGCAAGGTGTAAATGCATACGGGTGAAGATGGGAGCCGGCCCAATCCGCGATGAAGGTTGGGAGGGAGAGGCTAATGGAGTATGGTACTACCATAAGTCCGGGGTAGGGACAACATACAAAATTTGATAATATCCAAAGAATGCTCCCTCCTCTTCTAACTGAGTCCCCATAACTAAGCTTTGCTGCCAGGACTACCTCCAACCTAACTCAAATCAAAAGGAACCATATTGCTCTGATACCAATGTAACATGCGGACACTTGCTCTACGGAAAATAGATGAATATAAAACGCTAACTCAAGCATGAGAGACACATGAGATTTACCTAACTATAGTACATTGCTTTATTTATACATGGTTGCCAAATCGGCATACAAAACTGTGCTGAGACCACTCCCCCAACTACGACATGCGGGAGATGGATCTATGCTGCGGAAATAGGACACCCAAACCATGCTCCCTAGTGTAGGGGTGCATGTGACAGTGATCATCTAGTCAAGGTAAAAGTCTTGAAGGATCAACTGACCACCATAGGTCAAAAGGTGGACAGCAATTCTCATGTTGAGTAAACTGCCAAGAAGCTTCAACGGGTTAGTGGCAACCCTAACAATTAGAAAGGCATCAAGCCGTGACCTTCAAGGATTTCCTTGTTGCTCCAAGAGGAAGAAAGCAAAGGCTGTGTGAGGATGATGGCAGCGAGAAAGCGCTCAATGCCATTACCAAAGGACACTTTCAAGGGCGGAGACTCTTCTGAAGGAGACAAGAAGAAGAAAAGAAAGTGCTACTATTGTGATATGCCTAGACATATGGCAAAAGATTGCCGGAAGACAAAGAGACTGAAGCAAGACGAAAAGTCGAAGGGAGAAGAACCTAAAAAAGATTCAGCTCATGTGGTACAAGGTAAGACACGATCCGTAGATCCAGGTGTGACAGTGTCCAGGTCCAGTATAGAGCAATAGTCAGAGAACCTAGGTTCCCCACAAGAAGAAGATGACAATCTATGTCGCAGAGCATGCTAAGGACAAGGTTATAGCCGTCATAGAACATAAAGAATATGAGACCAGTCTGACATGGATGGTGGATTGGAAACTTGCATTGACTGGAGTATTGGCTCCAAAACTCACAGATGTGCTGATGGGAGTACTTAATTGACGTGCTTGGCTTGTTCTAACAGCAAGCAACAAACTAAAGACCGAGGTGTGTAACATCCTCGTATTTATATGATGATTAAAGTAGTACAATGGCACTCAATGCTTGTTAGGTTGGAGGGTGAAAAGCTTTCAGAAAGGTACCGGAAAGAGCTTCCTTAACAGAGGCACTTGGAGCTCTGTTGGTTGCTGGACCTAGTTGCTATGGGTAGCTCTACATATTTGGTACTTACAATTGATACTGACAATGAAGACTTCTCAAGGAGGAACAAAGGCATCTACAGACAAGGGTAAAAATGTAACTTGGTGGGCTCAAGGCTTGAACGTTTGGAGACAGTCTTGAATAATTTCAGGGTTTCTTGACGTATGTTGTGGATCATGCAGGTAGGAGAACGGGTTGAAGCAGACCCAGGGGACTTGGTGCTTTTCAGGCTCTGGATGGTCCCAAATTTGTAGGGGGACAACCAGAAGTACCCAGAGATTCCACCCAAGTTGTATGGTAAGCCAGGCATGTTTGTGATGGCATACAACAGTGGCCATCGGAGGATGGTGCTGTGGTTGGACATATGTATTGGCTTGGTTCTTGAGTTGCAACGATAAAGCGGAGCTGGAAACGGTATGTTAGTATTGGGACTGGGTTTCAACAAATTGCTCGAGCAGGCATGAGAGACTACTCTGTGAGCATCACATGGGTAGACCTAGATGGAGGGGAACATCCACAATACAGCCACGTGGGCAGCATTGTGGGCTGCCACATGGTCCACTGTCAGAGGTGGGCAGGAGTTCTGAAAAAGGGCCAATCTATAGGCTTGTACAGCAGACAGTACAGCTACAGTACGAAGGATCTGCAGGGCCTGGAAGACAGAAGAACATGTGCCGCTGCTATAGGACTGTGCAGGATCTGCCAGAGAAAGACATGGTGGTAGGCAGACATGGTGGTAGGCTGTCAGAGGCAGCACACAAAGGAGGTGCAGGAGAAGTACAGGCCGCTAGAAAATGCAGCGGGTGGACCAGCAGACATCTTATAGGCCAGCAGACAGAGCCAACAACTGGTCAGCAGATCCACACACCAGGTTGGCTGGTCTATGGCAGTTTGGTTGGCTGGAGCAGGTTGGTTAGGTCAGCAATCTATTGGAAAGCAGAGGAGTGGATGAGTGCAGCAGCAGAGATTCTCACAGACAGTTCAGACTGGAAGCAACCCTTACATCTTGGAGCAGTTCTTGGTGCATACCTACAGCCAGTAGAATAGTACACGTCTGCAGGAGGGTGCTGTGCAAGGAACTCAGATTACGAAAGTTCACCAAAGCTCGCTTAGGAGCGCACAACCAAAGGAGTGCAAGGACACAAGTAGGAGCAGTGCTTGTGCTCACCATAGAGCATCCAGGGCAGTGGACTGCTGCATGTTTTGGGATCTCTGGTGACACCTTCTATAAGAGTGTTTGGCTCAGATTTGTGCAATATATTCTTGGACTGTTCTACTGTTATCTATCTCCTGATTTTGGTGCTTCTGAGTTCTATCTTATGGACACATAACGTTGAGGTTTTCAATTATAGCATCCCTTCTCCTCTTTAAGATTCTTCCGTTGAACACACCTCATCCATTTACTATTTCCGCTGCGTGGAGAAACTAGCCAAGGGTTAAGGAATTACAAAACAATCCGTGGAAGGCAGACTATGGAGGATAGTAATCTAGCAAAAGGTAAGGCACCTCTATCATAGTACCTAGAAATATCAAAAGTTAGTGATTGATCTAGATCATCTTGATCGCCAGATGTCCACTTAATGAAATTTGGTGTCACAATTTGGTTGAATGATAGAGAATACTAAATCTGGCCAAGGTCTAAAGATACAAAACTATGCTAATACAGTGCATTGGGAAAGTATAATAAGCACTTAATGTTGTTGGAATCTAATGTAAAATGAACTTCGGTTCAAGAACCAGCAATTAAGGAATGGCATTTCAAATAAGAAACAACGCCTTGCAAAAGTCTGTTGTACACAATCTATCAAAGGACCTTCTCCAATGTTGAACTTTCTTACCTTATGCAGCCCTGCTAAAACGACAAAGGGGACAGCATGGCGTCTTGCTGCAAGGGCAACCATGTGCAAGCCAATTGGGGCTATCACACCACCATTAGCCATTACTGCATGAGCACCCACAATTACCTTCACATAGCAACAGATGCAATATGAGGAGCCTTACATGTAAAAGAGCTTTGTCTAGATGTGACTGCACCAAAGCTAGATTCAGAGAAGAAAACTGCCACATTACCAACCATGTCAACTCGAGATATCATGGCAAAAACAGCTGAGTCTGTTATCACAGTTGTTCGAAGGTCCACAGCAGCTAACTCTTTTGCCAGGGTGTGACCCTGATACCTGATTTTCGCCGAGTGCACCTCACTTAAAGTTAAGTGAATTAAAGAACCTTCAAGACTTTCTTTGCATATGTGGCTTGTTAGAAAAAAAAATCATTGTTAGGTTTCACATAAAACCAGCAGAAGCAGAGCACGAAGTCTTACCTTGGAGCACCTTCAGCAATAAAAACTTGGAATGATCTCTTTTTTTTTGCTTCGAGCAGAAATTGTAGCAGTGTTCGTGAGCGACCTAGTGTAAGTATCACTTCACTGAAGAAAGCCAACATATGCATATTAAGTGGGAAGAAAGAAAGATTTCATCAATGTAACAGAAGCCATTCACATTAAAGGCAGACAGTTTGTATACTTTCCAAGCCCTAGGACTTGTAAAGGCATACAAGCTTTAATAGAATGATTATTGAGAACAAGTAATGGAGTCAGCAGCTCAGAGCATTATTCTTACTTTTGGTGGATATGCTCAAGCGCCTGCTCTGCCACTTGTGAGTGGTAGTTGTCAATATCTTCAAGTAGTTCATTTATTGCCTCGATAACTTGATGCTTCAGCTTCCAGCCTTTTGAGTTCTTGTCACAAGCTGCCATAAAAGGATTAAAAAGCACATCATTATTGAGACGGTAAACAAAGTCTGAACATGCTGAGTATCTATGTAGAAATTAAATGCCTTACATCTACTTTTCCCTTCAGAATCCCCGCCTGAAGAGGATCCGACCACAGCTGCAGATGGTGCCGGCACTGACTCCAGCAGATTATGCAACGATGGTGCACGTAAAGCACTTCTACTGGCTGCTGCAAGGGCTGCTGCCGATAAGCCAGGTTGACCAGTATGATCACTTTCGTCTTTATCATCGCTGTCGGAGCCAGCCCCAGCTTCATCAATTGTACTAGTTGCAATTGAAACTTCCTCTTCCCGTATAATATGTAAGACTCGTCTCACAATATTTCCAATAGCCAATTCTGTAAGATTCCAGTTCAAAAAGGATAGAATTACCTATAAAATAGATTTTTATATCATCACAAATGCACAGGCTTTACGCTGCCCCCGGGCACAGACATAACAGCATCATTATGAATGCAAGCACTTTGCAGCACATATATGCATGCATGAAAACCACCCACGCACCCCCGCCACTTCCCCAAAAAAAAGGAAAGAAAGATGAAAACACTCCCAAAAGCCCACCACACACACACACACACACTCATACACACCCACACACACACACACACGTGCGCAGGTATTTTCAGAAGAGATGGATAAGAAGTAGTGAAGCACAAGGCAGGCCAATACTAAGCAGGAGAAGAAAACCCTCAGGATCATATTTGTAAATCTCATGGTCTCTCATCTAAACATTTCGTAGAAAACACCAGCAAAATGTTGAAAGTATTTAAGGTGGGAAGAGGAGACATACCACGCAACATTTGATGTAGAAAATTAGAGAAAAGGTGAAATATTCTTAATAATAGGGAGAACAGAGTATGACGAAAGGAATTTTGAACAGCATTATGAGGGGAAAGCTGTGAGCTTTGCATTAAGAAAAAGCATGCTGACACCGTGGATTCTCAACCCAAAAGAATGGCAATCAAGTAAAAATACTAGGCTTTTAAGGGTGTAGCTGCAAGACATTTTTTGTACTTTTGTTAGCTTCAAAATATTCTTGCAAATTGGATTAACAAAAAGATGTGGACAAGACAAATAAAATTACAATTACTCTAAGGACTAAGGATGGCAATCCTCAATCTATTTCAGCCCATCCATCGTTGCACCTAGACAAGGAAGAATATGTGCCTATACAATCGCACTGTTTCCCCTAGCCATTCACAGTTGTTTTTCTTCCACTAATGTTCAAAGCTTACCCCATCCCATTAGCCCTTGAAACTGCATTCAGCAGATATCCAAGAAGTAGCATCCTGCTTAAGGAAGAGACACGAGACAAAAGATTGACCCAAATATACCGATTGTTAGGCTCAACAAAGAAGGAAAAGAGCATGCAAATGCACGCGATTGTGGATAATTAAGAAATACCAAGAATACAAAAAGGGTATGGACATTCTTGGCATACCATGCCCGTGGTGCCTGCTTCAAACCAAAGAGGGCCTTTTTCAGCCGGCATACCTCAGTTTCAAAACCTACAACCTCAAATCCTAGAGGCTGGCTGACATAGACCTCTTCCAATAAATCCCCATGAAGGAAAGCAGTCTTAATGTCCAACTGATGGACCTCCCAATGTGTGTGTGTGTGTGTGTGTGTGTGTGTGTGTGATGAAAAGCCATAACACAACAAGGGTCGTAATGCGTGTAGTGGGAGCAACTGTCTCCTCAAAGTCAATGCCACATTGTTGGGCATAGCCTTTCGCAAATAGCGGTCAACAATGCCATTAGCTTTCCGCTTCAATTTGTAGACCCACTTAGTTGTTGGAATATGAAAGGTCACCTTCCCGTCTATAAAGCCCCCATATGAGGAGAGCATTGGGGGGGTGGACCTAGGGTTTGAGGGAATGCGACATGGGCAGCATCCTGGTTGCCATGTGGGCACCATTCAGACAACAAGAGAGAGAAGGGTGGGGCTACCACATAAGCAGCAAACAGGCTGCCATGTGGGCAGCACACCTCACACCATACCTGGCTGGGAAGGGAGGCCTGAGGGTGTACGGAATGACCATGCAAGGAGTACGGAAGCTGCAGCATAGATCTGGTGGCTGCAGGACAGTGCTGGCGCAATTGTACGGCTACGTGGTGGGACCCTTGCAGCAGGTGTTGGAGCAGTATTTGGGCCTGACATATGACCTGCATAAAGGAGGGACCAGCAGGGTACAGGAGGCCAGAAACAAAGGGCTGAAGGGGGCAGACCCTTGCCCTTATATAGGGCCTGGTTGGGCTGGTGCGGGCCAGCCAACCAGGTCGGCTGATAGACCTGCAGAAGTTAGCCAGGGGGGCTGCATGAGTCGGCTATTCCCTCCCGTCCTGGTCAGTCCACTTGGAGGGCCCTGTGCCCTATAAAAGGGAGGCCTCAAGCCCTCACAAATCATCATCTGGAGAAGCCCTCCGAGAGCAGATAGGAGCAACAAGAAGGGGACCCTCGGGCCTATCCACAGGAGGTGAAGGTGAACCTGAAGGAGCTGCATACTGAGCTTGAGTGGCAGCCCACCTAGGCTGAGGTTCCAAACAGCAAGGTGGAGAGATCCTTTGGACAAAGAGTCTACATAGCTCAGTGGAGCACGCGGGCTTAGAGATCTAGAGGTGCTAGGCATTTAGTAGGAGAACCTTTTGGTGTTGTTTCTTGTCCAGTTTGTGAACGGACAGAAATAGTGCTTCTATATTTGTCTCTGAGCATAGTCTATTTGCTAGTCTGCACGTACACATGAATGTTGTGAAGTACACACACTTGAAGAAGCATCCATATTGAAACACTTCCGCGTGTAACTCCTATGTTTCCACTACGGGATACCCTCTGTGTGAGATTTCACTTTTCTAACATTAGTGCCTATGGCACGCTTGCCTATTGGCAAGTCACACAACTCCCATGTGCCATTTGCATGAATGGAATCAAGTCCGGCTTTCATGGCATCCATCCATTCTCAACTATCAAATGCATCCTTAAGACAGAGACCTTCATCATTACAAGCGGTAGCAATCAAAGCAACATGCAGCAAATTGCCTTGCATTTGTTTTTGTACACCTATGGTGCAAGCAGCAAAGGGCTCAGCTTGCTTGTTGTCCCTTAGAGTATCCAAGAGCCACCTTGGAACTCTTTTCTGTTGTCTACTAACAACATGGTATTATCAACTGCCTTATCAATGGCATGATCAAGTGGCTGCAAATCAGGCTGAACATGGGCAACAAGAGGAGGATATGAACTACTAGAAGTATTTGGAGTCATATCCTACAAAGTGTCATCTGAATTTGTGAAGGGCGATATGGAATCAAATACATCAGAGGCTTCTACTAATGGAAGTATTTACAGTCCAGCCAAGGTAAAGCTGCATGCTCAGATGAAACAATGTCTCTATTGTAGGCCATTCTATGGGCTATCCATAGGTGCCACTTATTCCTTGGTATGTGCCTTGTAGGCCTAGTTACACTCAGTTAGGACTGTTGGTACAGTTAGTTCATGTACCACCTAGTTCAGTAAGGACACTTCGTCCAGTTAGGGCATTTAGCCCTAGAGTCTTGACATATTGGCTCCCTCTTGACCTCCATTCCTTGTAGCAGCATTTTCAATACAGCAGCTAGGTTTTTGGCTTCTCCACTCATATTCTGAGCTTCCATTGCCTGCCCTAGTCAACATTGTATCAGAGCAGGTCAGGGTTTTACCCTACAGCCATTTCCAACCACCCTGGTGTTGGTGGAGGCCTATCTTCTTCCATTTCAGGGCAGCTTCTTGCTGGTCTGCCCATTCTTCAAGGCTCTGCCGCTACCCAGGGCATTTTCCAGCCATTTCATCAGGGGAAACATCCATTTATACAAAGTCTTCGTACTGAGTTTCTGTCAGCACTCCGGACGTGAAGGGCAGACTCAGCCGTGATGAAGGCTAGCACTAAAGGAGAAGGCTAATCAAAAAGTAGTCCAAAATCTCTTCATTCAAGCTACAACTGCTTGTGAAGTCTAAACGATTTCATTTTAGTCTCTCCCAAACGAGCATCTAAATCTAGCTGATAGGGCAACGCACCATTTAAGATAGAAAGAATTATCGCAATACCAGCAGGCCGCAACTTGGACGAAAACTTCATAAGGTGAAATTCGCATGTCCGCTAATACGGCAGAAGCATATACCTAGATGAATCCAGGAACATTCCCAAACTCATCCTCTAAAAACACAACATAGTGCAGTTTCAATCTCACGATAGTCACTCGTAAGATTGAAAACATAGCAAGGACTAGCTACTATGACATCCCCATTGACGTCATCAACACCCAACAGTGGGGGTAGACCATAGCATAAAAATTTGCAAAAATTTGCTTGTGCAGAAATATGCTCTTGGTTTTGGGAGAGTGCCCTTCTCTCATTTGCTTTGTCAGATTGGTCCTTTTGCCTTGCATTTTTGGCACTATGGCTAGCAGCAAAAAAGATCTTTTTGAGATGCTTGGGGCTGATGACAAGCTTGATGGCACCAATTACCCCATGTGGTCATACATGATGGGGCATGTTTTGGTTGCCAAGAATCTATGACACATTGTTTCAAGTTCTGAGGCCAGACCTACAAGTAATGCAGCTGCTAGTGCTCCACCTTCTACATTTGGTACTACTTCAGGTGATGGGTCTTTAGGTGACGAGAGCAACTGCATCTACTACTACAGGTGTAGGCCATCATCTCCCAATCATATTGATGCCCTTTAGGCCCTGGTATGTGCCATGTAGCTTTAGTTATTGGCACATACGTCACCTAGTACTTTTGGTGTCTTATGACACCTAGTACTAGTGGTACCACTAGGACACTGTCCTAGGGTTCCCCTTTATTTTGTATATACCTAGATGAATCCAGGAACATTCCCAAACTCATCCTCTAAAAACACAACATAGTGCGGTTTCAATCTCACGAGAGTCACTCATAAGATTGAAAACCATAAACTCCATCACGCATAGCAGGGACTAGCTACTATGACATCCCCACTGACGTCATCAACGCCCAACAGTGGGTGTAGACCATAGTATAAAAGTATGCTCTCACACATACAAATCCATACACCCACACATACTTGAGCATCCATTTATACAAAGTCTTCGTACTGAGTTTCTGTCGGCACTCCGGAGGTGAAGGGCAAACTCAGCCATGACGAACGCTAGCACTAAAGGAGAAGGCTAATCAAAAATTAGTCCAAATCTCTTCATTCAAGCTACAACTGCTTGTGAAGTCTAAACGATTTCATTTTAGTCTCTCCCAAACGAGCATCTAAATCTAAATCTAGCTGATAGGGCAACGCACCATTTAAGATAGAAAGAATTAACGCAATACCAGTAGGCCACAACTTGGACGAAAACTTCACAAGGTGAAATTTGCATGTCCGCTAGTACGGCAGAAGCATATACCTAGATGAATCCAGGAACATTCCCAAACTCATCCTCTAAAAACACAACATAGTGTGGTTTCAATCTCACGAGAGTCACTCATAAGATTGAAAACCATAAACTCCATCACGCATAGCAGGGATTAGCTACTATGACATCCCCACTGACGTCATCAGCGCCCAACAGTGGGTGTAGACCATAGTATAAAAGTATGCTCTCACACATACAAATCCACACACCCACACATACTTGAGCATCCATTTATACAAAGTCTTCGTACTGAGTTTCTATCGACACTCCGGAGGTGAAGGGCAAACTCAACCATGACGAAGGCTAGCACTAAAGGAGAAGGCTAATCAAAAAGTAGCCCAAATCTCTTCATTCAAGCTACAACTGCTTGTGAAGTCTAAATGATTTCGTTTTAGTCTCTCCTTGGAAGAATCCACGTCCCAGAAGTCGAATATCCCTGAGGTGTGGGACGAGATCTCCTCGTAACGCCGCCAACATCCAGTCTCTAGCCTGTGATCTGGAAGGATGTGACCCAAAGATGCGGGTGAAAAGTGATGTGGAGCCCTCTAATTCCACATCTTTCTTCAGCTACTGCAACTCGTCTTCTAAAAAAATGACGGTTCTCGCGGCCGATAGAAGTGAAGGAGATTGGTTGAATGGGGATCCATTCGCCAATCGAAGTGAAAAGGCCGATTCCAACACTGTTACAGTTCCGTCCATGAAACTACTGCCTAGGACGCCCTGAATCGGGCGTAGGAAGGAGGAGAAAAGGAGAGGGTAGGAGAGAGGGGAAGGGACGGAGAGGAGAAGCGGAGGGGAGCTGAGATAGGATAGAAGGGAGAGGGTTGACGGGGAAGGAGAAGGTAGGCGACGGAGAGGAAAAGAGGGGGGGGTTAAGAGGGAGGGAGGGGGCGGGTTAGGAGGGAGGAAGAGAGCTGAAGGCGGGGAGGGAGTAGGTGGGCGGATAAGAGGAAGGGAAGGGGCAGGGGGGTTAGAGGAAGGGTGGGGGAAGGGGCGGAGGAGGGAGGGGGCGGGGGAGGGGAGGGAGGAGGGGGGGGGAAAGAGGGGGCGAGGGGGAAAGGGGGGGGGGGGGCGGGGGAGGAGAAGGGGGAAAGGGGGAGGCAGGCGGGGGGGGGGAGAGGGAGGGCGGGAGAGCGGGAAGGTGAGGAAAGGGGCGAGGGAGGAGGAGGGGGCAGGGGGCAGCGGGAGAGGGAGGGTGGGGGAGAAAGGGGGCAGGGGAGGGAGGGGGGAGAAGCAAGGGGAGGGAGAAGGCGGGCAACGAGGGTGAGGGAGAGGGAGAGAGAGGGAGAGGAGGCTGGCTGAGAGAGGGAGAAGGGGGGGGGGGCAGCAGCTCACGGGGAGAGGAGCAGCTCAAAATCCGATTTTGTCTGTTTGCCCTCTTTTGTTGCAATTTGCCTTTAAGAAATTGGAGCTTTTCATATTGGGCTTCAGTTTTGCAAAGGACAAGGCCTTTCGCAGATTTGCAGGACATTTGGTCACATTTGCAGAGTTGCAGCTTAATTTGGGGCTTTTCCACACTTTCCCTCCTTTTGACCATTTTGCCCTTTCAGATTGTGGGGCTTTTGCCTTAGCTTCTATTTGCAGTGATCTTCCTTTGATTCAGCTCTCATTTGGTCACATTTGCAGTTGAAAGCCTTGAGGCTATTTTTGCATCACTTGGTCAGTGCACTTTTACTTGTGCTATTTACAATGGCTGGCAACAACAATGATTTGTTTGGCGTTCTCTGTGAAGATGGTAAGTTGGATGGCACCAACTATCCTATGTAGTCCTACCTTATGAAGCACATTCTAGTTGCAAGAAACTTTTGGAATATTGTTTCAGGTATTGATTTGAGGCCAACCAATGCTCAAGTGGCTACCCCTACTGCTAGCACTCCTACAGGGGGTAATCTTCCTGACTCTTCTTCCTCTAGTACTCCTGTCACTACTACTCCTACTCGGGATCATATTAGATGGGACTCCAGAGATGCAAATGAACACTCATGTATTGCCTTATCATGCAAGAGAATCGTTATTCCACACATCCCATCATGCAAGACTGAAGGATAGAGAGAATAAGTGAGAGCAAGAGAGATTGAGAGAGTAGGAAGCTTTGAAGCTGAAGACGTAGTTGCAATAGAATAGAGTAAGAGAGTACAACTCAAAGTGAGAAAGATAAAGTTTTGTCCTAGTGACAAAACCTTAGTAGTCACTAACCATAGTTAGTGAACTAACTGCGGTTAGGGGGAAAAACCTCTTAAAGAGGGAAAAGTGCCCCTAACTAGCTTATTATATTACATTGGTCACTGCTGAATTATATCTATAATTCTAACACCCCCCTGCAGTGCCAATGTCATGTACAAGGCTGATCAATCACCAAATGGATATAAGTTCAGGGCACTGCGAAATGCCTCAAACTTCTCACGTGGTAGTGCTTTGGTGAAAATATCTGCAACGTTGTCATGTGTGGACACAAAGATCATACTGATCTCTCCTGCATGCAACTTCTCTCTGACGTAGTGATAGTGAACCTCAATGTGCTTCGTGCGAGCATGAAACACTGGATTCTTTGCCACTGCAATGGCACTCTGACTATCAGTGAGAATTGGAGAAGGACCCTCCAAAGACAGATGAAGATCAGCAAATAAACGTCTCAGCCAGACACATTCAAATGTTGCTGTGAAAGCTGCCCTGTACTCAGCTTCACATGATGAGGTAGCCACTGTAGATTGTTTCTTGCTCAGCCATGAAATGCAAGATTTACCCAAAAAGAAACAATTGCCACTAGTGGACTGCCTAGTGTCATAATCACCAGCCCAATCTGAATCACTGTAGGCATGCATCTGCAACTCACCCCCCCTGGGAAATAGTAAGCCAAAAGACTTGGTGCCCTGCAAATAACGGAAGATGCACTTAACTGCCTGCCAATGCATAGTTTTGGGGCTGTGCATGTACCTGCTCACCTGAGATACTGCAAACTGAATATCAGGCCTAGTATTGCAGAGATATATGAGGCATCCAACAGCTTGACTGTAAAGTGTGGCATCAACTGATTCTCCTGCATCATGCATTGTGAGTTTCAGCCCCGGTTCCATAGGAGTGGATATGGGCTTACACTCTTGCATGTTAAATCTGTCCAAGAGTTTTTGAACATACTTGGACTGAGACATAACAGTGCCACGTCTCTCATGAGAGAACTGGATCCCCAAATAAAAGTGAAGCAGCCCCAAATCTGACATGTCAAAGTTGGTCTGCAAATCAACTTTGAAATCTGCAATTTTTTCTTCATTGGACCCTGTGAGCAGTAAGTCATCAACATAAAGAAGGATGACTAAGATTTCCCCCCCATCCATCTTGATGTAGAGGGTGCTCTCAGTAGGACTATTGTGCAGCCCCTTGCTGGTCAAAAAGGCATGTATCTTGGCATACCATGCACGAGGGGCCTGTTTCAGCCCATATACAGCTTTATTGAGCTTACATACTTGAAGTGCATTTGCTGTAATTTCAAAGCCTGGAGGCGGTTGGACATACACCTCTTCCAGCAAGTCCCCATTTAAGAAGGCTGTTTTTATGTCCAACTGATGAACATTCCACTCAAAATGTGCAGCCATTGCAATTACTGATCGGATGGTGGTCATCCGGGATGTAGGAGCAAATGTCTCCTCATAATCTATGCCCTTTTTCTGAGCATAGCCCTTAGCAACCAGCCTGGCTTTATATCTGTCAATGGAGCCATCGGGCTTCCGTTTGACTTTAAATACCCATCGTGTGCCAATAGCATGTTTACCTTGTGGCAAGTCCACAACATCCCAAGTCTGATTTTTAGCAATGGACTGCAACTCATCGTGCATGGCATTCATCCAATGCACATTACCTTTTGCCTCTTCAAATGTGGCAGGCTCCTCGTCATCAAGGAGAGTACCTGCATATGCTGATTCCACTGAATTAGCACCTTCCATGTGCCTTGCTGCACTGCGAGTCCTGCCAGGTAACGGAGCATCAAGTTTACTCTCCCTGAGAGTCTGTAACAGCCAGTTTGGGACTGTTTTTGCTGCATGTATGTCTGCAATTTCTTGCTGCACCACCTGTTCCACTGCCTGTGGAGGAGGCAAGACATCCTGTGGCGGAACTGAAGCATTTGAAGGTTGCTGTAAATTCTGATTTGGATCAGAAAAATCAGCAGAGGAACCCAAAGCAATGGGTAGCAACCCTTGAAAGACATCCTCTGCGTGTAGCAGGATTGTAGAGACGATACCCCTTGCTTTCTGCACTGTATCCAATAAATATGCATTTGATGGCTTTATCTGACAATTTGTGCCTAAATTCAACTGGCACATGTGCATAGGCAAGGCATCCAAAGACTCGAAAGTGATCCACTGAAGGCTTCCTGTCATTCCAGACCTCAAAAGGAGTTTTAGTTTTTAAAGCCTTAGTGGGAGCCCTGTTCAAAATGTAATTGGCACACATTAAACCCTCTAGCCAGAATTTATGAGGCATGTGTTTGCTTTTCAGCATACATCTGTCCATCTCCATGAGAGTTCTATTTTTCCTCTCAGCTTTGCCATTTTGCTGAGGGGTCAGCCTGACTGTGAGCTGATGCACAATACCCTTTTGCTTGAGAAAAGCATCAAATTCTGCTGATAGGTATTCCCCACCTCTATCCGTGCGTAATGTCTGTATCTTGAGTCCGGTTTCATTTTCAACCATGGCTGAAAAGTGTTTAAACACTGTGAACACTTCAGATTTCTTTTTCAGCCCATAAACCCAAGTAAAATTGGAGTAGTCATCAATAAATGTGACAAAGTAGAGATGACCACCCAATGACGGAGTCCTCATGGGACCACAGACATCACTGTGTATAAGCTGCAATTTGCAAACAGCTTTAACTGAACCATCCTTTTTGAAGGGGAATCTATGCATTTTACCTAAAATGCACCCTTCACAGGCATGTGGAGGAGGTATCTCAAGAGGTGGCAATGCATCAACCATTGAAAATTTCTGAAGTGTCATTAAGCTGTTATAATACATGTGGCCATATCTGGCATGCCATAGTGCTGCATTTTGCATGGCAGTTGTAGGGGTAGAAACTGCCAGAGCATGGGCTGCTCTTTTCTCAAAAATATCAAGCTGAAAAAGCCCACGCAGCAAAGTACCAGATAACTTTAAGGCATAGTTAGCTTCCCTGTCTCGGACAGCACATTTGTCATCCTCAAAGATGACCTGAAATCCCCCTCTGTTAAGAGTGGACACTGAAAGGAGATTTCTGGTTATGCCAGGCACATATAAGACATCTGAAAGTCTGAAAATTGAGCCATCAATTGCAGTGAGCTCAACTTCTCCTGTGCCACGTACTGAATATGAGGAATTGTTGGCACAAGTGACTTTCTTACCAACAGGAGGTGGATGCAAGGAAGCAAAAAGACACTTCCTAGAAGTGATGTGCTTGGATGTACCGCTGTCAAAATACCATGTGTTCAGTGTTTCATTAACACTGAAAGCAGATGCATCTGTAGAAGAGTCAAAGCTGCAAGTCAAAAATGCATATGTATCATCACTGCAAGAAGCTGTACTATCCCGAGCGTCTGGAACAACCAACCTAGAATCTGAAATGCAAGACAAAAAGGCATAATCTTGACCAACAAAGTTGGCTGTAGCCTCCCCACTGTCAGATACACAAGGGGCTGAATCTGAAACAGCCATTCCTGTGCTGTTTTTATTTTCTTTTGCAATCCTTTTCCTGCATTCTGCTATGTGATGACCTGGCTTTTTGCAGTAGTGACAAAAACCCTTCTTTTTTAGCTTACTTGCATCACTTTTAGCCTTTTGTGAAGGCTGTCCTGACCCACTGGAAGGCTGATTTACTGCTGTCTTTGCCTGTCCCTTTGTTTTTTATTTAAATTTTGAGAGCATGGCTTGTTCACCTGCACGTGAAGCCAAATTTTTCCTGGTCTGCTCTTCCTGAAGCAGAAGTCCTATCAACTCATGAAAAGTGAGAGGATTTGCACCCCCCCTCAATGATAAATTCAGCGAAGTGTGAAAGCTGAGATAAGACTCAGGAAGAGAATTCAGAGTGGTTGTGATCATCTCTAAATCAGGAATAATTTCATCTATGTTTAACAATTGCTCTCTGAGATCCTGTAGCTTTGTGAGGTGGACTGACATGGAGTCACCCTCCTACATATGTGTATTGCTCAACTCTCTTTTTAAGAAAGATACCCTGGCATCATTCCGTGCTGCATACATGCTTTCCAAAATATCCCACGCTGCCCTGGAGGTCTTACACGACCGGATATGCGGAATGATTGATCTTTTCACTGAAAGAGAGATGCATGACAAGGCTAAGGCATCTCGTGAATCCCATCTCTTCTGCTCTGGAGTATTGACTGTAGCTGCACCAACAACTTGTCCTGCAGCTGCACCCTGTGCACGACCTCTTCCACCTCCTTGCTGAGGAGGGGTAGCAGGTGCAATATCTGCTGGTCGGATTTCATCCCCATTGACATAATCCCATAAATTGCGAGAAATCAGAATATTACGTACCATGAAACTCCAGAGGGAGTAGTTGGTACCATCCAACTTGTCTTCCTGTGAAAGACCACCGAACTGGAACTCATTCTGATTTTGATGGGCCATATCAGAGAAAGAGATTGAAGCAGATATAAAGCTGAATTCCCTTACTGGGAATAAAATGCACAACTCCCAAAAACACAGCCAAGCACGGGCTGTATATGCAACTTAGATTTCTGTACTTGAGCTGTCAGAAATCTGTCCAAGCATCTAAAACTCTCCAAAATCTGCCAAAAGTGTTCCAAACACTCCAAGAAAGGCAGTATGTACTGAATACTCCAAAAAAATGCTCTCTCAACACAAAAGCCCCAATTTGTGGCTAGAAATTGCAGCCAGAAAGAGGCAAAAATGCTAAAAGCCCCAAATCTGCAATTTTTAAACAAAAGCCCCAAATTTCAGACTAGATCTGCAATTTTGCTCCAGATGTAGCTCCAAACGTGCACAATGATTGCAATGTCTGCAATATACAAAATGCCCCAAATGTACTCGCAGAATACTGAGCCAAACAATGGCTGTCTGCACAATTTGTCTGTCAAAAACACCTGCTGGTTCTTTTCGAAACAAAGCAGCTACCTGTTGTACTGAAGCGGATTTAGTTCGGACAGTGAGAACAGTACGGAAATGCCGTACAGTTTGTACGGCACTGTACGGCTGGTACTGTACGATGACAGGTACGGATACTGTACGACAGGTACTGTACGGCTGCGATGTACGAAACTTGACGGAACTGTACGGCGGCGATGTACGGCAATCGATGTAAGGTGAGCAGGTACAGTACGGGATTCCTGCGCTGGTACGGCTAGCAGGTACAGTACAGGACTGTACAGTAAACCGTACATCGGCGATGTGATGTACGGAACTGTACGGAAGTAGACGGCGACACGTACGAAGGCAGACGGCGAATACTGTACGGACAAGTTGGAGCAGGGGGAGTACATTGAGGGAGCAGGGAGCCAGAGACTCTTGAACCTGCTCTGATACCAAATGAAGGATAGAGAGAATGAGTGAGAGCAAGAGAGATTGAGAGAGTAGGAAGCTTTGAAGCTGAAGACGTAGTTGCAATAGAATAGAGTAAGAGAGTACAACTCAAAGTGAGAAAGATAAGGTTTTGTCCTAGTGACAAAACCTTAGTAGTCACTAACCATAGTTAGTGAACTAACTGCGGTTAGGGGAAAAAACCTCTTAAAGAGGGAAAAGTGCCCCTAACTAGCTTATTATATTACATTGGTCACTGCTGAATTATATCTATAATTCTAACAAAGACAGCAAAGGATGATTGGGATAAGCTAGCTTCTCTTTATCAAGTTCGCAATGAGGCACGGGTTGCATATTTGAGAAGACAATTGCAGGAACTCAGCATGCAGGAAAGTGACTCAATGGAAACATATTTAACAAAGGTCAAGGACCTCATGGAGCAACTTGCAAATATTGATGAAGTGGATGGCACATTTGGACCTCGCGCTGCGCGCAGATCCTCGGTGGCACCTCTCTTTCGACTGCCCAGGTCATGACCGACATCTGGAGTGAGATTATACACACACTCAGAGGCTAGTGGGACCAGATACAGGGAGATTCCCGGGCTGGCCGGGAGAAGCCGAGACGTTTCCACCGTGATTGGGATACGCAGGGCCTCTTCCTCGAGCATACTTCTCAGGGCCTTCAGTGGCGCTATTCACCACCTCTCTGGCTGTTCATTCACACTCGCCTGATCCCTCCGTGAGAGAGAGCTTTCTGTTTCCTTTTAGGGCTGCGTCCGATTTGTGAACGCAGCCCCGTCAACTGCAAAACTGACCTCATGTATCTTGTTTTCGAAGTAATATAATCAGCACTGTTTTTTTTTTCGGAAAAAAAATTTAACAAAGGTCAAGGACCTCATGGAGCAACTTGCAAATATTGATGAAGTGGTGCCTAATTCTCAGCTTGTTAGCACTACATTGAATGGACTACCAGACACATATCAAGGGTTTGCTACAACCCTTAGACTTGTAGCCAATGGAAATCCTGATCACTACTCATTTGATCAGTTAGTCACTTTGCTTTTGCAGGAAGAGCAAAGTCGTGCTAATAGGCAAGCTACTATTCCTGATCATGCATTTGCTTCACAGCAGAAAGGAAAAGGCAAGCCTTCCAAGCCTATGGGCAAGCCTAAATATGTGCCTAACAATGGCAATTCCTCCAACGTATCTCAGAATACAGCAGATAAGTCCAAGAAGAAAAGATGCAACTATTGTCGCTAACCAGGGCATGAAATTTCAGAATGCGGGAAGCGCATTGCTTCGGAGAAGAAGAAAGCAGGATTGACAGTAAATGCCTCACATACAATTGAATCCCATGAGCCAGCAGATGCCTCTCATGCACATGCTCTCCAGGATGATTGGGCATGGGCTGTCCATTTCTCTTTTGATCCATCCAAAGTTGATGCATTCTTTTCTGCTAATGATGCTCAGTCTTGGTATTTTGATAGTGGTGCTTCCAAGCACGTAACCTGTTGCAAACAGTTGTTTCATTCCTTGGATAATGCACCTCGAGGGGGGACTGTCACATGTGCTAATAATGCTTCCTATGCTGTAAAAGGCATTGGAGATGTGCAGCTCACATCCATCTCAAGCCATCCTGTCACTTTGACAAATGTTCTTTTTGTGCCTGAAATTGAAGTCAACTTGATTTCAATTTCAGCAATTGCCACTTCAGGTTTCAGAGTGATATTTGATGGATACAGATGCCTAGTATATGATCTTCGTGATGGCAATGCCATAGTTCTCACTGGCACTTTGCAAAAGGGGCTTTATCACCTTGATTATCACTCAGCTGCACTTTCTATTGAAGCATTTGCTATTTCAGATTCACAGCTTGCTGAAACTCATCTTTGGCATGAGAGAATGGGTCATCTTAATTTTAGAGCTATTGCCAAGTTACATTCACAAGGCATGGCAAATGATGTCCCTCAAACTCACATGGTTTCCAAACATGTGTGTGAGGGTTGTCTTTTGGGTAAGATGCATCCATTTCCTTTTCAAAAAGATTGTCCAAAATTCTCACAAAGGAAATTGTAGCTAGTGATGTCTGTGGCCCAATGAGGACAAATGCCATTGGAGGGTACAAATTTTTCATGACTCTAATCGATGACTTCACAAGATATTGCTGGGTATATGCTTTAAAAGCCAAATCTGAAGTGTTCTCATGCTTTCAGAGTGGCTGAATATGGTTGAGAATGAATCAGGATAAAACTTGTCACCCTCAACACAAATAGGGGGGGAGAGTATATGTCAAAGGAGTTGGATGCATTTTTGTCTTCACGGGGCATTGTTCACTCATGCACTACTCCTTACACTCCTCAGCATAATCCTGTTCCTGAAAGAAAGAACAGGTCCACTATGGAGATGGCCAGATGCATGCTTAAGGCCAAGTCCTTGCCCAATAAATTTTGGCTTGATGCAGTAATATGTGCTAACTATGTGCTAAATAGATCACCTACAATGACATTGAGGACTGTTACACCTTATGAAGCATGGAAAGGCAGGAAGCCTTCACTTTCACACATGAGAGTTTTTGGGTCTCTTGCATATGTCCATGTACCATCTCAGCTGAGACATAAGCTTGATGATAAGAGATGTAATCTTTGCTGAACATTCAGCTTCTCCTCTTGTGGACTGCAAAGCTAAGCCAGAAGTTGACATGTTTGATGCCTTTGACTCCTGGTTACATCTTCTTCCCTCAGGGGGGGACTTTGACCAAGAACATAAGCCTCCTGAAAGGCCCTCCCACATGCAATGATCAGCCAGCAACCCATGCTGATTTGCAGGTTCCTCTTCCAGCACAAAATGATCCCAATATTCATGATGCAATGATTGAAGAAAGAGCTGTCAATAGACAGCAAAGGCAAGTTCCCAGATGGCTTCTTGACACATTGAGGGACAGCAAACAAGATCAACCTCTTGCTGCCCGGACAAGATCAGGGAATAGACAGATGCATGGTCACTTTCTTGAGATTGCACTCCTTGCTACAGCTTGCAATGAAGAGCCTTTGTGCCATAAGATGCTTTTGACAGCAAAGAGGGGATGGATGCACAATGAGAGCTGAGCTAGAATCTATTGCCAAAAATGACACATGGGGAATTAGTAGATCCACTCTACGGTCCACCTAGGAGCGCGGGACTCCAGGCTCAAGGGCGACTATCGAGAGGCGTGCTCGTTTCTGCAAGGCTTGGCCTGCAGGTGTTTTCTACATCTTCACTCCGTGAGGGATTCGTTGGCTGTATAGTCCCCCCACTTGGCTGTTAGCCCCAGTTCCAGAGATCCCCTAGGCAGTGAGCTGGGTTTCTCTGGAACAAGCCGGTTTTTCTTTCAGCCTTTTCCTGTTTTTTCCATACTCAGCACCTTCGGGGCTGCTGTCTTGTATGAAAATCTTTCAAGCATTAATAGAAGGTTCCTTTCTTTGAAAAAAAAAATGAATTAGTAGATCTACCTCTTGGCAAGCATGCCATTGGTACTCGGTGGATCTACAAATTAAAAAGAAAATCTGATGGCAGCATAGATCGACACAAAGCCCGTCTTGTTGCAAAAGGGTATGCCCAACAACAAGGCATTGACATTGAGGAGACCTTTGCTCCCACTTCCACGATTACTACTATCAGATGTGTTATTGCCATTGCAGCCCATCACCATTGGCAAGTGCACCAGCTCGACATCAAGACTGCCTTTCTTCATGGGGATCTGCAGGAAGAAGTTTATGTGACACAACCTCCTAGCTTTGAGGTTGTTGGCTCTGAAAACAAGGTATGCCGGCTGAGAAAAGCCCTTTATGGTTTGAAGCAGGCACCCAGGGCATAGTAATGCACACTTACTGTCCCTTGGTTTTCAGAATAGCCAAATAGAGCCCACTCTTTATGTCCGTGGGAGTGGCTCTGATTTTTTAGTGCTGATTTTATATGTGGATGACATGCTGATCACGGGCCCTGATACTCAGCATATTGCAGCTTTCAAGGCCTGATTTGCAACAAGCTTTTGAAATGTCAGACATAGGACAGCTGCACTACTATTTGGGCATTCATTTTGCTCATGTTGAGGGGGGGTATTATGATGACACAGTCCAAGTATATTGGACAGCTCCTTGATCGTTTTCAGTTTAAGAATTGCAAGCCAATCTCTACTCCTGTGGACCCTGGCTTCAAATTTTCAGCTCACAATGGGAGCCCACCATGTGATCTCACTCTTTACCAGCAGCTGTTGGATGTCTCATTTACTTGTTCCACACCAAACCTGACTTTCCATATGTAGTAACCCAGCTCAACAAGTTCATGCACATGCCCAATTCACAACATTGGCAGGCAATGAAGAGAGTCTTCAGATATCTCAGAGGCACTCATGATTTATCCCTCTTCTATGGTAATCAGGGTTCAATTATCATGCATTCTTACACGGATAGTGACTGGGCAGGTTGTTCCAACACCAGAGTGTCACATACCGGCAACTGTTTTTTGCTTGGCAATTCATGTATCTCTTGGCTCAGCAAGAAGCAACCAACAGTTGCCACATCCAGCTGTGAGGCTGAGTACAGGGCAGCCTTCACCGCTACAGTAGAGTGTGTCTGGCTTCAACAGTTACTTGCAGATCTTGGTATCCGCTAGACATCCTCCACTATGGTCTACACTGACAACCAGAGTGCTTTGGCCATTGCACGTAATCCAGTGTTTCATGCGTGTACCAAGCACATTGAGGTTCACTATCATTATGTTCGAGAGCGGTTGTCAACAGGAGACATAGAGTTGTCCTACCTTCCCATAGAGGACAACATAGCAGATCTATTTACAAAGGCACTTCCTCGTTCCAAGTTTGAAGTCTTTCGACAGGCTTTACACTTGGCTCCCTTTGTTACATGATCTCGCTACCTTGTACATTCATAGATGGCTATATCCCTTGGGATGAACATGCGCCACCATGACCAAAAAATACGAGGTATTCTGAGACGTTTCTAGAATACTTCAGCCCATACCATGGAGGGGGGTTTGTAGGCCATCATCTCCTGATCGTATTGATGCCCTCTGGGCCTTGGTATGTGCCATGTAGCTTTAGTTATTGGCACTTAGGTCACCTAGTACTTTTAGTGTCTTATGACACCTAATACTAGTGGTACCACTAGGACACTGTCCTAGGGTTCCCCTTTATTTTACTTTCATTTAATAGTTGTTCATGTGACGGCTTTCAATGTTCTGCTCCACGTTTGTACCTCCTTCCGCTTCCTTGAGCCTACAACAGATACTTTGTCTCCTAAACAGGAGCAGATTCAGTGGGATGGTTGTGATGCCAAAGCACATGCCTTGATTGCTCTTTCAGCCAAAAGGGTTATTATCCCTCATATTTGGTCTTGCAAGACAGCTAAGTAAGCATGGGATCAACGTGCATCCTTATATCAGGTGCGGAATGAGGCAAGGGTTTCTTATCTCCGCAAGCAGTTGGAGGACTTGAAGCTTGAAGAGGTGGTAACATGGATGCCTATCTTACTAATGTGAAGGATTTGAAAGAGAAATTGGCCAATATTGATGAGGTGATGCCTGATTCTCAGCTTGTTTCTAATACCCTTGATGGGTTGCCTAATTCTTATCAGGGCTTTGCTACTACATTGAGGTTGGTTGAAAGTGGCAATGCCAACCATTATACTACCAGCTGGTTGCTCTTCTCCTTCAAGAGGAGCAAAGTCGTGCAAATCCCAATGCTTCTATGGCTAGTGATCAAGCCTTTGATGCCCAGCATAAAAACAAAGGCAAAGGCAAGGTTTGAGCTGGTAAACCCCCTCATTCAACTGCTGGTCATTCTAATGGTGCCTCTTCTTCACGGGATAACAAAAAGAAGAATAGATGTAACTATTGCAAGAAACCTAGGCATGATATCTCTGAAAGCAGGAAGAGAATTGCATCTGAAAAGAAGAAGAAAGAGTCTAGTCTTGCAGTATCCGGTTCTCCTAGTGCAAAAGATCTGTGAGAGAATGGAGAGTGAGAGAGAGCAAGAGAGTGAGAGCTGAAAGCTTGGAAGTTGAAAGCTTAGTTGCAATAGAAGAGTGTGTAGAGTACAACTCAAAAGAGAGAGATAAGGTTTTGTCCTAGTGACAAAATGAAACCGGCCTCTAATCACTCAGAGGGCAGTGGAACTAATCCTTTAATCACTTCAGCACTTATTTACAGCTCACAAAGCATATATCACAACCATTAACCATTGCATGATCACCATTTGGCATTTATCCATTTGTTCACAAACAAAACCACTGAAAAAGGGATGGAGGCTAAAATGCCCCTACTCAACAGAAATAGACAAATGCACCCGATTGGCCCCAAACACCGTGGCGCCCCTTTCGGTATTTCTTTATATTTCACAGTGAAATGATTACAAGTTGCATCTGGGAGACCTTCCCTGCAACTGAGCACGCAGCCCCAATTCACTAAGCCTTCGCAAGGCTTTCAAGCATAGAACACCATCACATAAGTGCACTTAACCCATCGGCTCAACCCAAAGGCATTCTCTTTTCCGAGTGCAATTCCATTGGCTGTCCAGATGCAATCACACTGCACCCCGGCTGCACTCTCTTTGAGTGGTTTCCAGATTGCATAGCTCCAAAATAAAATCAGCAAAGTACCCAACCAAAGAATGACTCATGTAGCACTGCCTGGGCACCTGTGAGCCAAGAAAGAGGCGGCACACGAGGCCAACCAATAGCTTATGGCAAAAAGAAATTGCAGTAGCAAAATCACAACTCACCAAGCCCTGAAAACTCGAACCAAGTCCTCAATCGCCAAGAGGACTTAGTAGCCAATGCCCAATTGCATTCTCAGCCAAAGAGGAGTGCAAAGGCATGAAGAAAGAGCATTTACAAGAGCCCACCAGCAAGAATTCCACTGAAAAATGCGAAAAGAAGCACTTCTGTCGCGAAGAAGTGGGAGTTCTTGGGCTCAAAAGAAGCGTGCTTCAGAGAGGAATGCATTGAGAAGGTTTTGGAGAAGTTTCATCACCGGAAAGTCCTCCAAAACTGAGAAAAACCAGTCAACCAACGCGTCGGACCACCCGAAATTCAACAGAAAGCTGTAGCTTTGCAAGAGGAGAGGCCCAGGAGGCGGTAGAAGAAAAAAGGTCCAGAAAAAGCCACTTTTGCAAATTCGACCAGCAAAAGAAGTGCTCATCTCTGCCCGTTCTACCAAACGCACGGAGGGAAAAGCATATCACTACGAAGGGGAGGCAGAGGGGAAGCCATCGGGCCAAACGGAAGTCGAGGAATCCAAACGGGTGAGGAGTTATGAAGAAAAACGGAATTCAGCTGAAGGAGGCTGAAAAACCAGTCCAAAATCTCAATAAAGGGAGATGATGAGAGAGAAAACCACACATGTGAAGTTTAGAAGGCCCAGGAAGGTCCAGGAATGGCAAAGGAGCATGTAGAAGGCACTAGAGCCACCTGGAACTCTAGGGGGGCCACTGAAGGTACATGGCCCTCTAGGGGGCCCATTAAAAATGCCACATCATCATCTCCCAACAACCACTCTTTTAATTCCTTGGAATGCCTTTGGGCCTAGGGATTAATTACGCTTATGTGCTAGGCACCATGCCGCGTTTAATTACACATTATTAAGCCCACACTTGGACTTTTAAAACCAAAGTTGTCACGGTCTTGTAGTATATTAAAGTACTTAGAATTTCACGCCCCCGTGACATACCCCTCTCTTGAAACAACAAACCACAGTTTGCTGCCCCAAAACACAGGAGCGAGCATGAAATATAGCATAAAAGAGTATACAAGAAAGCCGCAGCTATAGTATACAGAGACAGTGAAAATACGGCTAGGAGAGGCATGCATCCATCCATATATACTGCTCAAAATCTATGTGATCCTTGGCGATCAATAGTCAAGATGCATCAATATCATGAAGTCTCACAGCAGAAATACTGTCAGCTCAGTATCTCGGATGAAACATACAGTGTCATCAAGCGACCTCATGAAATCACAGTGAGTCCGTCTGTACTGAGGGAGTGGAGGTGCTACCCCCCTCTCGAACATCAGGTAATGCTCCAGAAGCTCACTCTGCTGAACTACCTGCTGTAGGAGCCCGGACCGCAGTCGGCTCTAATTGGAAAGCATCAAGGTAAAGCTGCAATATCCCAGGTGAATCTACCAGTTCACCTTCCTCCATCCATTTCGCATCAAGTGATGGGTAATTTTGAAATTTTACCAAGTAGCGCATTTAACTTTACCCTTGAGCTTTCTATTTCTGTGTGCCAGAATCTGCTCTGGGACCAGAAGTTCATCCTGTTCTTCCACTTCAGGCTGCACCTCTTCAGGTACATCCTCGGGAATATCTCCATGATATTGCTTTAATAAGCTCACATGAAAGGCATTATGTATCTTCCAATGCGGAGGCAACTTCAGCCTGTAAGCTACCTCGTTTATCTTTTCAGAAACCTGGAAAGGACCATAGTAACGCATGTTCAGCTTTGTGTACAACCTTTCCTTGCCTTTCTTATTTTTCAGCCTTGCCTTTTGAAAATGCAGCAAAACCCAATCACCTTCTATGAATACCAATTCCCTGCGGTGCTTATCTGCTGCTCTTTTCTGCTTGTCTTGACTTCTTTGCAAGGCATATTTGATCTTCTTGTAAGCCTCTTCAAGGCTTTCCACAAAACGATCAGCTTCGAAGATTTTCTCTTTTGTATGCAAAATGGGAGGTATCTTCCTGGCACCTTCCACTATTTCAAAAGGTGCTTTACCTGTGGATGTGTGCACCGTATTATTGTAAGCATATTCCAGCAAAGGCAAATAATGCTCCCATTTGCTTTTGTGGTCTGAGACATAGCATTTAAACATATCCAAGATGGTAGAGTTTTCCTGCTCCGATTGTCCATCAGACTGAGGGTGAAAAGATGACGAAAAATTCAGCGTAGTGCCCATATTTTCAAACAGTCCTCTCCAAAAGAGGCTGGTCATCCTCGGATCTCTATCACTGATTATGGATTCACGCATCCCATGATACTTGATCACTGATTATGGATTCAGGCATCCCATGATACTTGAAGACATGCTGCAAAAACAATTTGGCCATTTGATCTGCTGTAATTTTCTTTCTTACTGGCACAAAGTGGGCTTGTTTGCTAAACCTGCAAATTATTGTCCACAATCCATCATGTCCAGTAGGAGTACGTGGAAGATCAAACACAAAATCCATAGCTATGCTTTGCCATGGTCTATCCGGAATTGGCAAAGGGTGTAACAACCCAGGTGCCTTCTGCCTGTCAAACTTTACTTTTTGACAAACCATGCATGTTCTCACATATTCTTCCACATCTTTCCTCAAAGATGGCCAATAAAAGTATTGCTCCACTGCTGTAATTGTTGCTGTAATTCCCCTATGTCCTGCATATGGAGGAGCATGACTTTCCATTATGACTTTCTGTCGCATCTGATCAGTGACATAGAGTCATCCATGCATCAAAATGAAACCCTCTTTCAACATATAGTGATCATGCCTTTGACCATCAGAAAGCTGTTCATAAATAGTTGAAAAATCAGCATCATTAACATACTGATCTTTCATCACATCTAACACATTGTTGTAAGCAATGCTCACTACTGAAACACTGGGTTTCTTGGAGACTGCTTCAAGGCTATGGTTTGCTGGAAAGTGCATCAGCCACGACATTTTTATTACCCGGCACATGTACAATTTGAAAATGAAACATTGAGAGAAAGTTAGCCCATCTCATGTGCTTTTCAAATAATTTTCTCTGCGTGAGAAAATATCTAAGTGACTGATGATCAGTTTGCACATAAAAATCAGCTCCAAGAAGGTAATGTTTCCATGTGGTCAAAGCATGTATCACCGCTAACATTTCCTTCTCGTATGTCTGCAAGTACAATTCAGCATCTTTGAGAACTCTACTCTCATATGCAACCACTCTGCCATCCTGGAATTGGAAAACGGTTCTTAATTGAGACTTTATTCAAAGCCCTATAATCAATACACATTCTCCAACTGCCATCCTTCTTTTGCACAAGCAACACAGGGGAACAGTAAGGAGAATTACTTGGCTGTATTAATTCCTTTTCCAAGAGTTCCTTCACTTGTGACATTATCTCTTCCTGTTGTGCCTTACTGACACGATAGGGAGGTATATTAGGCGGTGAGCTTCCTGGAATTATATCAATTTGATGATCCTCGGGCCTCTTGGGAGGTAATTCTTGAGGAAGTGCATCTGAGAAACAATCCTGAAAATCTGAAATAAAAGCAGCCCTTTCTCTATCTAAAGCAGAAAGAGTAGAGCCTTCCTGAACTGGTTGGCTGTCCTCTTTGACAAAAATCAAGTACGCTGAAATATGACGCTTTATTACATTGGAAATACAAGAAGCTGAAACTACAGGGATGGACTCCCCTTTCAACTTTACATCAAGTACATGATTTTTGCCTCTATGAGTTAAAGAAATCTTCTTGTTTCTCATCTGCACATCAGCCCCCACCCTGTACATCCAAGGCATCCCAAGCAAAGCATCACACTCTGGCAAAGGCATAATGTAGAAGTCCTCTGCATCCTGATATCCCTGGATATGTATCCTCAACTTGCCAATGATAGGAGTGACAGGTGTGTTGAGCTCAAGGTTAGCCATATCACACATGCCGGATGGCCCCATTTCCTCAGGCTCGATGCCAAGCCTTCCTGCCATATCAGGAGTTATGAAATTTGCCTTTGCCCCAGAATCAAAGAAAAACAAACAATTCTGATTTCTGATTTTTCCCCATGCTCTGCACATCTCAATCTTTTTCATTTCCTCTTCATCATGTGCATGTGGCAAACTCCCAATCACATCTGGAAGAAGTCCTGCAGAAGGTTTAGGCTTTTTGCCCTTCCGAGCAGCCTGTTTATCACCATTCTTATCATCATCTGACCTGTCTCTTTTCTTGAATGGGCAATCATAAGAGCGGTGTGTTGGAGATAAGTGCACACTAAGTGTACTATTTCCTAGTCTACATTTGTCTAAGTCTAAGTCTAAGTCTAAGTCTAGTCTTTATGTCTTGAGTCTGTGCCATGTGGCACTTCTACAATTATCCCATAAGCACTCTTGCTTTATGTCTTGTACTTTGGCCCATATATTCAATGGGTCACATCATTCTAATCTATCTGTCTAGCTTGTGTCTTGTCTACACTCTTCTCAAGGTATTTCTTATCTTTCAGTCTTGTCATCTCATTTCCATTTCCAGTTTCTAGTTCTAGTTCTTTTTCCATATTCCAACATGGTATCAGAGCATGTAGATCTCCTTTCCTCCCCTCTCACTCTGCTGCAGCCATAGCCTCGTCTTCTCCTTTCAGTTTATCTCTCCCTCCAGCATTTTTTTTTTTCAGCCTCTCGTGGCCGCCTCTTCTTCGAGATCTGCACCGCCATTTCTTGCGCCAGATCTGCGCTTCAGATCTGTGCAGCTCAGCGCCAGATCTGACCGCCAGATCTGCTGTCACAACAGATCTGCGCATCAGATCTGCGCCTCTGCTCTTCTTCGAGATCTGCGCGTCAGATCTGCGCCTCTGCTCTTCCGTCGTACTTCGTTGGTCCTCCGCCGTACATACTCTGCGCCGTACGCCGCCGTACGCCGTCGTACTTCGTTCGTCCTCCGCCGTACATACTCTACGCCAGCGTCCGTACATCCGTACAGTCCGTACGACTGTACGGAATCTGTACCTGCACCTGTTGTCTCAGTTCAGGTGGCCTCTACTGCTGCAGATCTGTCTGCCATTTCTGCCCTGATTTCTGAGCTAAAGGAGCTGCCCACGACTTTTTGAAGCTGCTGCCCGTACCTTTTCCGTTCGAAATAAAGGAGGAGCTAAAGTTTTTTTTTTATCTCTGCCCAACCTGCATTCAGTTCTGCATTCAGTTCTTACTAAGGTACTGTACATTGTCTCTTTCAGTTTGCTGAGCAGTCTTTGTTAATCCTCATATCTGCAAACTGCTGGTTCCTCCTGCTTCGATGGGCTGTCATATGCTATGGCCCTGACAAAGTGGTGAGAGAACTGGCTTCTAGGATCTCTTCTTCTCATTGTAAGGGAATAGACACTGCCCTTGCATCCTAGCAAGAGGTAAGACCTTCCCACATGGCATCCTCCTCTCATTCTCTCATGTCTATCGACAAATTCAATGGGTCCAATTTTCATACTTGGCAGATCAAACTCAAGTGCCATCTTATGAAAGAAGGCCTTTGGGACATTGTTCACCGTGATGCCCCCGAAGGTCCATCTGAGCAAATTGTTACTGCCAAGAACGACAAAGCCTATGCTATCATATTGCTTGGCCTTGGAGATGATTACATTCATCACATCTCCGACATACAGTCAGCTCCTCAAGCATGGATCACTCTGGATACTCTTTTTGGAGCCCGATCTAAAAACTCTAAAATTGCACTTATGATCTCACTCTTTGATCTACATATGCAGGAAGGAGCTACTATAGCCTCTCATGTTAATTATCTTCGCAGTCTTATGGTTCAGCTTGCGTCAGTCAAGTCTCCCATCTCCGAAGATATTGCTATTGCCGTGCTTCTCAAAAGCTTACCTGACTCCTATGCTACTCTTGTCACTACCTTCAAGTATCATAATAATCCTTCTCTTGAGGGTATCATCAATGCCCTCCAAGAGGAAGAAAGAACTCAACAACGCAAGGTAACTGACACTGCCTTTTTAGCAAAGAAAGGCAGTTCTAAGGTAAGAAAGCCTTGCACCCATTGTGGGAAGACTAATCATCTGGAGAAGGACTGTTTCAAGGCTCATCCATGCACCATTTGTGGCCGTGATAATCACCGGGAGAGGGATTGCTACTCCAAAACCTCTACATCAGCTCCTGGATCTACCTCAGCCCATGTTGCTGCAACATCTCCATCAGCTGATCCTGCTGTTCCTTCCTTACATGATGAAAAATGGGCTTTCTGATGTCTACCACCTTGACCACCGATGATGTAGGTCAAGGGGTTCTAGTGTCTTGGTCTTTCTATTTGTCTACAGTCAGTCTTCTGTCTATCTAGTCTTGTCTGTCTGTCTATTTGTCTATCAATCTGACTATGTTTTAAGATCCATCTTGTCCCTACCCTTGTGGACCCATATGAGGATATCACTTGAGGAGGGGTGTCTCAGGATCTTTTGTCTGTCAGTCTATCAGTCTTTATGTCTGTCTTCTAGTCTTGTCTTTCTGTCTTACTCCTAGTGTTCACTTAAGGAGGGTGTTGGAGATAAGTGCACACTAAGTGTACTATTTCCTAGTCTACATTTGTCTAAGTCTAAGTCTAAGTCTAAGTCTAGTCTTTATGTCTTGAGTCTGTGCCATGTGGCACTTCTACAATTATCCCATAAGCACTCTTGCTTTATGTCTTGTACTTTGGCCCATATATTCAATGGGTCACATCATTCTAATCTATCTGTCTAGCTTGTGTCTTGTCTACACTCTTCTCAAGGTATTTCTTATCTTTCAGTCTTGTCATCTCATTTCCATTTCCAGTTTCTAGTTCTAGTTCTTTTTCCATATTCCAACACGGTGTCCCTCTCCTTTGCATATAAAACATTTGTTTTGCTCCATGAGTGACTTTTTCTCTTCATCAGATAACTTGGTACGGGGCTGTTTATTAGGCTGTCCACGCCTTTGACCAGCTTTGAATTGGGCTTTTCCTCCCTTTTGAAATGGTCGTTTGCCATAATTTTTATTTTCAGATTTGATGTCCTTATCCTGGTGTTTGGCAGCCCGTTTGTTGTCTTCTTTCTTGCTGTCCATAAAGCCCAAATTCTTCTCCTGCATCCATGCATATGCTGTCCTTGCATTCTCAATTAATTGAGTCATAGAACCCACCTTGGTTTTGATGCAATAATCACGTAACTCACTAGGCAATCCACAACAGTACCTCTCTATTTGCTCTTTCAAAGAAACATGCCTGTAAGAGCTCAATGGCAGCAAAACATCCCAAAACCTCTGGGTGTAATCATCAAGATTCTTGCAAAGTTTGTATGACAAGTCATGCCAGTGTGAAGTACTTCAACTTCAAAAGTTGGAGTAAGCCAAGTAGAAGAGAACACTTGCTTAAATTCCAACCAAGTAGTAGGTGCATCTCCATGAAGCATAAGGTTGGTGTACCACTTAAGTGCATTGCCTTTCAAAAATGTGGCAACCTTCCTCATTTTGGATGCTTCTGTAAACAAACCCCCAATAAATGCAGCATCAAACTATTGAAGGAATGTGAGGGCTTTGTACCTGTCCTGTACTCCATTATATGTATCAAACTTGACATGAGAACCACCATCCTTAAATCCTTTATATACATTTGATATTGGTTGTCCCAAAGATGGCTGTATATTTGCAGCATTCCCTTCACTAGGGAGAGCCATGCTTGGCTGAACATTAGGCATGGGAGCATATGCTGTGGCTTGCATGCCTGGCTGCATTCCCACCTTGTCATACATGGCTTGTTTTCTATGCCCAATTGGTGGTGAAATCAACATAGCATCAAAGATAGAATCTGTACCAAAATATTCAGGTTGCTGCCTCAAATATGGCTGAGGTGGTTGAACCACATTTATGGACTGCACATTATTATTTTGAGGAGTAGAAATACCCAAACCAAGGCCTTGTGCTGGCTGCTCATACTGTTGTACTTGATGTACTTTTTGTACCTCTTTCTCAAGTGCTCTTTTGGGCGATTCCTCTCTCTTGGAAGTCACTTTCTGAGTCATTTTTGATGGCTGTCCCTCATGGGAAACTGATGCATGAATGTGCGGTCCGCCATGAGAAGCTGATGCATGTGTGTACTCACTCTTTCCGTGCTTGTGCTTTCTTGATTTCTTCTTCTTCTTGGCATTTGTTTGCACAATCTGAGCCAAATTTTGAGCCAGCTGAGTCAAAGCAGTCACTGCACTTGCAAGCTGTGCATTCAACATAGTAGCATCATCTGACTCACTGCTAGAACTAGTATCACCGTTCAGCTCAGTTGTAGCTTCATGTGTGGCCTGCTCAAAAGGCATTTGTTGTGCTCCCTGCAGCTGTACACTAGCTGGATCATTAAGGCTTTCCTGCCTTCTCCTTTGAGGAGTTGTGGAGCTCTCTTGCTCATGGGTACTCACCATGTTTATGGTTGTAATATTCAGCTGTCAAAAAGTGCAGCAAAGATATCCTTCCACCAAACTACCGAGGCCCACCTCTTGAGAAAGAGTGTGTGGTATCCCGGCAATGGAACCAATGAAACCGGCCTCTAATCACTCAGAGGACAGTGGAACTAATCCTTTAATCACTTCAGCACTTATTAACAGCTCACAAAGCATATATCACAACCATTAACCATTGCATGATCACCATTTGGCATTTACCCATTTGTTCACAAACAAAACCACTGAAAAAGGGATGGAGGCTAGAATGCCCCTGCTCAACAGAAATAGACAAATGCACCCGATTGGCCCCAAACACCGTGGCGCCCCTTTCGGTATTTCTTTCACAGTGAAATGATTACAAGTTGCATCTGGGAGACCTTCCCTGCAACTGAGCACGTAGCCCCAATTCACTAAGCCTTCGCAAGGCTTTCAAGCATAGAACACCATCACATAAGTGCACTTAACCCATCGGCTCAACCCAAAGGCATTCTCTTTTCCGAGTGCAATTCCATTGGCTGTCCAGATGCAATCACACTGCACCCCGGCTGCACTCTCTTTGAGTGGTTTCCAGATCGCATAGCTCCAAAATAAAATCAGCAAAGTACCCAACCAAAGAATGACTCATGTAGCACTGCCTCGGCACCTGTGAGCCAAGAAAGAGGCGGCACACGAGGCCAACCAATAGCTTATGGCAAAAAGAAATTGCAGTAGCAAAATCACAACTCACCAAGCCCTGAAAACTCGAACCAAGTCCTCAATCGCCAAGAGGACTTAGTAGCCAATGCCCAATTGCATTCTCAGCCAAAGAGGAGTGCAAAGGCATGAAGAAAGAGCATTTACAAGAGCCCACCAGCAAGAATTCCACTGAAAAATGCGAAAAGAAGCACTTCTGTCGCGAAGAAGTGGGAGTTCTTGGGCTCAAAAGAAGCGTGCTTCAGAGAGGAATGCATTGAGAAGGTTTTGGAGAAGTTTCATCGCCGGAAAGTCCTCCAAAACCGAGAAAAACCAGTCAACCAGCGCGTCGGACCACCCGAAATTCAACAGAAAGCTGTAGCTTTGCAAGAGGAGAGGCCCAGGAGGCGGTAGAAGAAAAAAGGTCCAGAAAAAGCCACTTTTGCAAATTCGACCAGCAAAAGAAGTGCTCAGCTCTGCCCGTTCTACCAAACGCACGGAGGGAAAAGCATATCACTACGAAGGGGAGGCAGAAGGGAAGCCATCGGGCCAAACGGAAGTCGAGGAATACAAACGGGTGAGGAGTTATGAAGAAAAACGGAATTCAGCCGAAGGAGGCTGAAAAACCAGTCCAAAATCTCAATAAAGGGAGAAGATGAGAGAGAAAACCACACATGTGAAGTTTAGAAGGCCCAGGAAGGTCCAGGAATGGCAAAGGAGCATGTAGAAGGCACTAGAGCCACCTGGAACTCTAGGGGGGCCACTGAAGGTACATGGCCCTCTAGGGGGCCCATTAAAAATGCCACATCATCATCTCCTAACAACCACACTTTTAATTCCTTGGAATGCCTTTGGGCCTAGGGATTAATTACGCTTATGTGCTAGGCACCATGCCGCGTTTAATTACACATTATTAAGCCCACGCTTGGACTTTTAAAACCAAAGTTCACGGTCTTGTAGTACATTAAAGTACTTAGAATTTCACGCCCCCGTGACACAAAACCTTAGTAGTCACTAACCATAGTTAGTGAACTAACTGCGGTTAGGGGGAAAAACCTCTTAAAGAGGGAAAAGTGCCCCTAACTAGCTTATTAAATTACATTGGTCACTGCTGAATTATATCTATAATTCTAACACCCCCCTAAAGTGCCAATGTCATGTACAAGGCTGATCAATCACCAAACAGATATAAGTTCAGGGCACTGCGAAATGCCTCAAACTTTTCACGTGGTAGTGCTTTGGTGAAAATATCTAACGTTGTCATGTGTGGACACAAAGATCATACTGATCTCTCCTGCATGCAACTTCTCTCTGACGTAGTGATAGTGAACCTCAATGTGCTTCGTGCGAGCATGAAACACTGGATTCTTTGCCACTGCAATGGCACTCTGACTATCACTGAGAATTGGAGAAGGACTCTCCAAAGACAAATGAAGATCAGCAAATAGACGTCGCAGCCAGACACATTCAACTGTTGCTGTGAAAGCTGCCCTGTACTCAGCTTCACATGATGAGGTAGCCACTGTAGATTGTTTCTTGCTCAGCCAGGAAATGCAAGATTTACCCAAAAAGAAACAATTGCCACTAGTAGACTGCCTAGTATCATAATCACCAGCCCAATCTGAATCACTGTAGGCATGCATCTGCCAGTCACCCCCCCTGGGAAATAGCAAGCCAAAAGACTTCGTACCCTGCAAATAACGGAAGATGCGCTTAACTGCCTGCCAATGCATAGTTTTTGGGCTGTGCATGTACCTGCTCACCTGAGATACTGCAAACTAAATATCAGGTCTAGTGTTGCAGAGATATATGAGGCATCCAACAGCCTGACTGTAAAGTGTGGCATCAACTAATTCTCTTACATCATGCATTGTGAGTTTCAGTCCCGGCTCCATGGGAGTGGCTATGGGCTTACAATCATGCATGTTAAATCTGTCCAAGAGTTTCTGAACATACTTGGACTGAGACATAACAGTGCCACGTCTCTCATGAGAGAACTGGATCCCCAAATAAAAGTGAAGCAGCCCCAAATCTGACATGTCAAAGTTGGTCTGCAAATCAGCTTTGAAATCTGCAATTTTGTCTTCATTGGACCCTGTGAGCAGTAAGTCATCGACATAAAGAAGGATGACTAAAATTTCCCCCCCATCCATCTTGATGTAGAGGGTGCTCTCAGTAGGACTATTGTGCAGCCCCTTGTTGGTCAAAAAGGCATGGATCTTGGCATACCATGCACGAGGGGCCTATTTCAGCCCATATAAAGCTTTGTTGAGTTTGCATACTTGAAGTGCATTTGCTGTAATTTCAAAGCCCGGAGGTTGTTTGACATACACCTCTTCCAGCAAGTCCCCATTTAAGAAGGCTGTTTTTATGTCCAACTGATGAACATTCCACTCAAAATGTGCAGCCATTGCAATAACTCATCGGATGGTGGTCATCCGGGATGTAGGAACGAATGTCTCCTCATAATCTATGCCCTTTTTCTGAGCATAGCCTTTAGCAACCAGCCTTGCCTTATATCTGTCAATGGAGCCATCTGGCTTCCGTTTGCCCTTGAAAACCCATCGTGTGCCAATGGCATGTTTACCCGGGGGCAAGTCTACAACATCCCAAGTCTGATTTTTTACAATGGGCTGCAACTCATCGTGCATGGCATTCATCCAATGCACATTGTCCTTGGCCTCTTCGAATGTGGCAGGCTCCTCCTCATCAAGAAAAGTACCTGCATATGCTGATTCCACGGAATTAGCACCTTCCATGTGCCTTGCTGCACTGCGAGTCCTACCAGGTAACGGAGCATCAATTTTACTCTCCCTGAGAGTCTGTAACAGCCAGTTTGGGACTGTTTTTGCTGCATGTATGTCTGCAATCTCTTGCTGCACCACCTGTTCCACTGCTTGTGGAGGGGCAAGACATCTTGTGGCGGAACTAAAGCATCTGGAGGTTGCTGTAAATTCTGATTTGCATCAGAAAAATCAGCAGGGGAACCCAAGGCAATGGGTAGCAACCCCTCAAAGACATCCTCTGAAGAAGAAGGCATTTGAAATTCAGCCTGAGTGTGAGCTGAATTTTCAGAAAATATCACATCTCTACTGACTATGATCTTGCGTGTAGCAAGATTGTAGAGACGGTACCCCTTGCTTTCTGCACTGTACCCAACAAATATGCACTTAATGGCTTTATCTGACAATTTGTGCCTAAATTTAACTGGCACATGAGCATAAGCAAGGCATCCAAAGACTAGGAAGTGATCCACTGAAGGCTTCCTATCATTCCAGACCTCATAAGGAGTTTTTGTTTTTAAAGCCTTAGTGGGGGGACGAGCATTTTCTGAGCGAAATCTTCCGAGCGTCCGAGCGAAGGAAAAAAAAAGCTTCCAACTATGCATAAATATGGCAAAAATCGATCAGAAGAAAACATAGTTTCACTTAGAAATATGCAAAGTATTATAGCAATGCCTATTTTATACAAAAATCTTTAGGTGAATCTGTAGGAATAATGAGAGCATAATGGGATGGCTTTTGAAGAAACCCACATGTAGAGTAGACTTCTCTATGAAAATTCCCTTATGATCCTTCTTACAACTTTTACTTAATAGGGAGTGACATTGAAAACCCTCTCTCAACCTATCTTCATGAAAGAGTTTCTTCAAAGAAAACTCATTGAAGCAAGCCATCCAGGTAGTTTCACCAGCGAAACTACCTTGGACAGCACTTTTAAAAGTGACATAACTTTCATATCCAATGTCCAAATATAGTCATTCAACCACTCAAATTGATCGGAACACCCCATTTGAGCACATCTATGGAGTTATATTTTGGAAAATCTTCCATATATAGTATTAAATATTACATGTATTTTATGAGAGTGATATATAAGCCCAAGTTAATACTTATTTATAGTAATTTAAACTTCTTTAGAAACATGTCCATAAATATGCTATAAAAACACTAAAAAGATATTGCCATATGATATAAATGTGTTAATAAGTAATTATATATGCATAGTATTATTACATTGAGAGTGATTATGAGAAATGTTTCTTAAAGGAATCAACACTTTTTTAAGGTAATAACAGGGGTACAAAGGGATGTCTCTATATAAGAAAATTATGTTGTGTAAAAATGAATGAGTGACTAGTCTGTATATTTTTATGATAAAGGGATCTAGTTCTAGTGAAAATAAAAGTGTAAAAACCATGTTTCCTAAAGAAAAACATTTTTAAAAATCTCTTGAAAAACACGCTCGGATAAACCTGCTCATAGGTTTTTGCTCGTAAAATTGACGCATCCCCTTAGTAGGAGCCCGATTCAGAATGTAATTGGCACACATCAAACCCTCAAGCCAGAATTTGTGAGGCATGTGTTTGCTTTTCAGCATACATCTGTCCATCCCCATGAGAGTTCTATTTTTCCTCTCAGCTTTGCCATTTTGCTGAGGGGTCAGCCTAACTGTGAGCTGATGCACAATACCCTTGCCTTTCAGAAAAGCATCAAATTCTGCAGACAAGTATTCCCCACCTCTATCTGTGCACAATGTCTGTATCTTGAGTCCGGTTTCATTTTCAACCATGGCTGAAAAGTGTTTAAACACCGTGAACACTTCTGATTTGCGTTTCAACCCAAAAACCCAAGTGAAATTAGAGTAATCATCAATAAATGTAACGAAGTAGAGATGACCACCCAACAATGAAGTCCTCATGGGACCACAGACATCACTATGTATAAGCTGTAATTTGCGGACAGCTTTAACTGAACCATCCTTCTTGAAGGGAAATCGATGCATCTTGCCCAAAATGCACCCTTCACAAGCAAGTGGAGGAGGTATCTCAAGAGGTGGCAATGCATCAACCATGGAATACTTCTGAAGTGTCAACAAGCTGTTGTAATGCATGTGGCCATATCGGGCATGCCATAATTCTGCATTCTGCATGGCAACTATAGGGGTAGAAACTGCAAGAGCATGGGCTGCTCTTTTCTCAAAAAGATCAAGCTGAAAAAGCCCATGCAGCAGAGTACCAGATAACCTTAAGGCATAGTCATCTTCCCTGTCTCAGACAGCACATTTGTCATCCTCAAAGATGACCTGAAATCTAGCTCTGTTAAGAGTGGACACTGAAAGAAGATTTTTGGTTATACCAGGCACATATAAGACATCTGAAAGTCTGAAAATTGAGCCATCAATGGCAGTGAGCTCAACATCTCCTGTGCCACGTACTGAATATGATGAGTTGTTGGCACAAGTGACTTTCTTACCAACGGGAGGTGGATGCAAGGAAGTAAAAAGACATTTCCTAGAAGTGATGTGCTTGGATGCACCGCTGTCAAAATACCAAGTGTTCAGTGTTTCATTGACACTGAAAGCAGATGCATCCGTAGAAGAGTCATAACTGCAAGTCAAAAATGCATATGTATCATCACTGCAAGTGGCTGTACTATCCCGAGCATTTGGAACAGCCAGCCTAGAATCTGAAATGCAAGATAAAAAGGCATAATCCTGTCCAACAAAGTTGGCTGCAGCATCCCCACTGTCAGATGCATGAGGAGCTGAATCTGAAACAGCCATTCCGGAGCTGTTTTTCTTCTCTTTTGCAAGCCTTTTCCTGCATTCTGCAATGTGATGACCTGGCTTTTTGCAGTAGTGACAAATACCCTTCTTCTTGGGCTTACTTGCATCATTTTTAACCTTTTGTGAAGGCTGTCCTGACCCACTGGAAGGCTGATTTACTGATGTCTTTGCCTGTCCCTTTGTTTTTTATTTAAACTCTGAGAGCATGGCTTGTTCACCTGCACGTGAAGCCAAGTTTTTCCTGGTCTGCTCTTCCTGAAGCAGAAGTCCTATCAACTCATGAAAAGTGAGAGGATTTGCACCCCCCCTCAATGATAAGTTCAGCGAGGTAAGAAAGCAGAGATAAGACTCAGGAAGAGAATTCAGAGTGGTTGTAATCATCTCTGAATCAGGAATAATTTCATCTATATTTAACAATTGCTCTCTGAGATCCTGTAGCTTTGTGAGGTGGACTGACATGGAGTCACCCTCTTCCATATGTGTATTACTTAACTCTCTTTTCAAGAAAGATACCCTTGCATCATTCCGAGCTGCGTACATGCTTTCTAAAATATCCCACGCTGCCTTCGAGGTCTTACATGATCGGATATGCGGAATGATAAATCTTTTCACTGAAAGAGAGATGCATGACAAAGCTAAGGCATCCCGTGAATCCCATCTCTTCTGATCTGGAGTAGTGGCTATGGCTGCACCACCAACTTGTTCTGCAGCTGCCCCTTGTGCACGACCTCTTCCACCTCCTTGCTGAGGAGGGGTATTAGGTGCCATACCCGCTGGTCGGATCTCAACCCCATTCACATAATCCCATAAATTGCGAGAAATCAGAATATTGCGTACCATAAAACTCCAGAGGGAGTAATTGGTACCATCCAACTTGTCTTCCTGTGAAAGACCACCGAACTGGAAGTCATTCTGATTTTGTTGGGCCATATCTGAGAAAGAGATTTAAGCAGATACAAAACTGAATTCCCTTACTGAGAATGAAATGCACAACTCCCAAAAAACACAGCCAAGCACCGGCTGTAAATGCAACTCAGATTTCTGTACTTGCACTGTCAGAAATCTGTCCAAGCATCAAAAACTCTCCAGAATCTGCCAAAAGTGCTGCAAAACACTCCAAGAAAGGCAGTATGAACTGAAAATTCCAGAAATTGCTCTCCCGAGTCCCAACACAAAAGCCCCAAAATAGGCCTAAAATTGCAACCGGAAAGGGGCAAATTGATCAAAAGCCCCAAATGTTGCAAGAATTGCGCTCTGTCTGCAAAAGCCCCAAATTTCACTGCAAGATTGCAGTGTAATTACAAAATCCCCAAATTTCTTCAAGAAATTGTACTGCAGAACTAAAAGCCCCAAATTTCGAGCTTGAAATTGCAACCAGAAAGGGGCAGAAGTACTAAAAGTCCCAAATTTTGCAATTTCAGCAGAAAGCCCCAAATTTCAGACCAAATCTGCAATGTTTGCTCCAAGTGTAGCTCCGAAACTACAAAATGATTGCAATGTCTGCAACAAACAAAATGCCCCAAATGTACTCCCAGAAAACTGAGCCAAACAATGGCTATCTGCAAAATTTGCCTGCCAAAGATCACCTGCTTGTTCTCTTGTACGAAATCAAAGGACTACCTGCTGTACGGAAGCAGGTCCAGTACGCAAGTACTGTACGGAAATATTGTACGACTGACAGTATGAAAGTACTGTACGGAGAACGTACGTGCTGTACGAAAGTACTGTGCGGAGAACGTACTTGCTGTACGGAAGTACGAAAGACAACGAGCTATACGACTGCTGGTACGACACTGTACGACGAATAAGTACGGTACGAGATGTACATCGAGCAGGTACGGTACGCGATGTACGGCGAGCAAGTACGATACACACTGTACGGACTAGTAGGTACGGTACGCGTTGTACGGCAGGTAAGTACGACAGGTACGGAAGTGCATGGACCAAGTACAAATTCCGTACAGTCGTACGGACTGTACGCCTTTATCATGGCCTTGACTAGCACATGACTAGATGACTCTATAGACTTGATGCTTATGATAGATGTTTGGATGATGCTGCACTTGCAGATGCACATGCCTTTGCTCTTGATTCTTCTACCACGGCAGATACTCATTTGTGGCATGAGAGGTTTGGACACCTCAACTTTGGGGCTTTGGTGAAGTTATATACGGATGGTACGAATGTTCCCAAAATGCATATGCCTTCAAAGCATGTTTGTGAACCTTGCTTGCTTGGTAAGATGCACCGTTTTGCATTTCCCAAGGATGGGAACCCCTAGGAGTCAGGGAGTCCATCAAGTGTAGTGGATTGTAAGTCTAGGACAATCTCATCAACATTGATGAGCTGCTCTCTATAATCCTTAATCTGTGTGAGGTAGGCATTCATGTTATCCACTTCGTTCATCTTAACACCATCCAACTGCCTATGCAAATAGACAACCCCTAGCCTCATTGCCAAAGTGTCCTATGCAACCTTGGCTGCTACTTCTTCCCGTTAGCAGGAGAACAGGATGATGAGGTGCCAGGAAACACCCATAGCATCCATGTGTAGCCCCTATACTGCCATCATTAGTATCCCTGTAACTTTGATCCCTAAAGTCTCCCCAATTGGCGTTAGCTTTATTCTCAAAACAATGTTCTAAGCAAACATTGCTGTCCTCCACCTTCACAAAGGCCTTTTAGCTCATCAGACCATATAAGACACTTTGCCCGCTTCTCCAATGTTTGGAAATGCCACCACAAGAAGCAATCCCTCTATAAAGCACAATTATCTGACTCTTGGTCCCTTCCTTCTCACAAAGGACTTGAGCTGAGATCTCCTTCCAGGTTCTCAGCTCCTTGCACTAGTGGTTTTTTTGTAGAGGTTGCTTGTTGTAGCCAACACTCCCACAAAGCCGAAGCTTGTATAAACGTAACCAAGAAAGACATTGCTCAATTCAAATCTAACTCCTTTTCTTTTGTGCACACAAGTGAATGTAGATAGAGATCGTAGCAGACACAATTAATCAACAATGCATGGTAGAGTAGATACAGTAAAATAGACTGCTCCAATATATGGACCAAATCTCATGCAAAGGACCATGAGTTCTTGCTTGTGGACTTGAATTGTTATAAAGTGCCATCCAATCTCTCATCAGTTCCACGTATCTTAATGTACATCTTTTTTTATAATTTAATGTACCTCTTTTTTTATAATTTAATTTGGCATATTCTCCCCCATCATAAATGTTGATGAAAGGAAAGAAGACCACACTGAAGACTCTAGATCAGATAATTGGTTCTTGGTGATATTAAAACAGATCTACATATGGCCTAGATTCAAGACTCTAGATCAGATAATTGGTTCTTAGTGATATTAAAACAGATTCAAGACTCTGTCAGATAATTGGTTCTTAGTGACATTAAAACATGTCTACTTATGGCCTAAACAGGTTACTGTATTCCCAAATGTCAATCTTGTATGGCTCTAGCATTGCCCAACCAATTCCATCTTATTCATGTTATGTTAAAGATCCCGTGTACAGTAAGCCCAAATAAGGTCAAAGCACACAAAGAAAGGGTAGACGTCCTCCTTTGAGATAGAATTTGCAGGGGGGAAAAGCATGCCGTATCTGAAGCTAACAAACGATATGCAGAAAAACAAGCCTCTATTCTTGGCAAGGAATAAAACACTAACCAATTGGATTAGCAGCAATCAGATTGGTACCAACAGACTTCACTGCTTCAATAAGAGCAGACGCTTGGCCAGAATGAGGGGTACGCTGTTGAGAAACTACTTGTCTAAGTAGAACAGTTGTAAGCCTTGCTGAATCCAAAGATCCCTCCACTTGTCTGATCCCTTCAAAAAAAAAGGTGTCACTCTCATCAAACCTATTAAAAAAATTTAACCCCCACAGACAAGGTGTGCCATAATCAGAAAAGCTATGTCACAAGGAACATCTCACCTCTCAATATGGCTTTCTCTTGAATGCTTTCAGAGAAATGAAGACCAGACTTTCAAACTTTTTCACTGCTGTTTCCATGTTTTAAAAAAATCCCAAAGAGGCACTTAATATTATCCCTAATATCAATTATTGTACTAATATATACCTTTGTAAGACTAGAATATGTCCAATCATACAAATTTATATTTTGTTGTTCTAAAGTCCAAAAATCTACACAGAAAATAAAAGAGAAAACAAAAGAGAAGAAAAAAGAGGTAATAAAAACTTTTTGAAAAACACAAGGAAGACATACTTAGCAAGCAAGCAACACTTTCGTCGTCATCAGTGCCCAAGCATAATGGTCTTGTAGTTTTTCGGCTCATGAGATTGCTAATCGTTTTGGAAAATATTTGCATTCCAATAGCAGTGAATTTTCCAAAGATGTATTTTTTGAAGAAGGGCTGAGATTCACAAGGTTCAGAGAATCTGTTTTAAAAGCAAGGAATTCCAACATGTATACCTCTATAGGTAAAATGCATACAAGCTTACAATTTCAGATCCGGCTGTAATAATCAGAAGAAATACAAAACTCTAAAGATAAGGGACAATAAATGATTACGATGATTGCCAAAATTTGAAAGGGAGGAACGGATGTTAGAATCTCTGTAAATTCACTAAATAATGCCCACTTGTATGCCAACACAGCATTAAAACAGTAGAAACATGTGCTCCACGTGAGGAACAATTTAAATTAGCATAAATAATACTCTTGGCCAGCACAATGACAATACAAATGCGCAGTGACCGTACTTAAAAACTACCTTACATGGAGATAGTAAAATCCTTCTACCAAATAGGTCGTTCACAAGGGGGAGTTACATCAATGATAATATGATGTGTATTACCTTGGGAGGGAGGTGCCGGGGGGGGGGGGGGGGGGGGGGGGGGGGGTATATGTTTAGAAGACACCTTGGGTTAGGAAGAAAGGAGTAAGGTAGTGGTCATTGGGGTTAGTAGGGTTAAATTGACCCTAAGGTCGAGGTGTGGCAACAATTGGTACATCTAAGAGTTCCCAGTCATGGACTCCTTCCTGAACTAGGAGGCAAATATCTTGTCAAGTAGTTGAGTGTAGCATAGCTACAGACAATCTAATATTTCCCCTTAAGAAGAGTAGACGTCCTCGACACCAATGTTAGGAAACCGCTTTTAGAGTCTACTTACACTTCCCCATATATCATTTTCTTCTAAAACATATGTCCATTTTACTAAATATTCTTGAATAATTGTATGATGTATACACTTTTCCACATTCCAGCCGGGCATACATCTACTGCTACCATGTGCACATGTTTATCTGCAATTCAGAGTACTCTCTTTACATGGCTGATCACCATGCATCCTATCTTCACTATAGCTGTGACCATTATCTTTTGGCATCTTCAGTGTGTCCACGTCACCTTCAGTGTGACCATTATTTATTGGCACCTTCACTATGTCCATGTCACCTTTAGCATGGCCATGTCACTTTCAGTATGACCAGTCATCTTCAGTATGACTCATTTCTTTCACCATCTCCAGTATGGTGTTGGATCTTCAGTATCCGTCACATCCAATGATAGGATGTTGGAGGCTAGTGCATGATTTCTTTACCAGATCACCACCACATAATTTCTCATCATGCCGTACGAGAATGATGATCCCTCGCACATCCACAAGGGTTTTCCATACCCGACATTTCTAACACCTTCAAGGCCTTGGGGGTGAGCCTTGGTGTGCTAGGAATTGTGATGCTTAGTTTTATAAGGGCAGAAATAAGGTCACATAGGTTCTTGTGAGGTGGAAGTAACCTTCAATACCAAAGCCTTGAGTGTCAGATCAAAGAGCTCTTCAAGATCTAAAGGATGGTTTCAGTTTGGATCAAATCTGAGTAGTCTAGGTCTAGGTATAATCAAAGGAGCGATTGTGCAAAGTCAATTGATTTAATTAATTAGAGTGTAGGCAGAGTGGTCTAAAATAAAAATAAAATCATTAAATTATTAAAACTAGTTTTTTGCTAAAAAGCAAGTTTAGCTTTTTTTCCCTTGTTCCTTCTAACTTTAGCTTTTCTACTTTAACACTTTTATTTTTAGAAGAGTCTTTTTACGGCATGCTTTTTGGAAAGGTACTCCTAGCTTTTTGTGCTTTCTTCCTTCCAAGATCTCTATAAAACCAGGCGCCCATATCTCTTTCATGGGAATGGTCACTTGAGCGCCAAATTGCTTTCCTACTGCTGCCCTCCTGCTGCCATATCCTCCTCTGCTCGCCCTCTTCCTGCTGCTCGTTCCTCATGCTATCCATCGCCCTATTTCCAGCCTATCCTTGCTGAATTTTCCTGCAGATTTGAGTGCCATATTTCTACCTCTTTGCTGCGCGTAAATCGTCAAATAGGGTACACACAAAGAATTAAAGCTTCGATCGTGGTCTACTTCTCTTGTATTCTACCAAGAGCTGCCAGCGCTAACTTACTTGGGTAAACTTGTATCTGAGATTAGTCTTGTAGTCTAGGGGCCTAAAGTCAACAAGGGTTTTGTCTAGAGATCTGTATCAAAGTTTTTGATTGAACTAAGCATCAATACCAAAAATACAACTGGGCTTACCCAATTGGGGGTTGCACCTTATTCACACCCAATCGGTTGTCGATGTACTCTTTATTTCTCTTTCTTGTTCTTTGAGCATATGGATCCATGGATGATTTTAAATTGTGGAAATCGAATAAATTTCAAGTTGATTAAGTTATTCAATTGAAATTCACGCTTCCGCATAAGCACGACTCTCAGGCCTGGCAGCCCAAAAGCCCGTGGCCATGAAGCGGAAGGCCATGAGGTAAGACGACCCTCCTATGACGCAGAAAAAAGCAAATGCCGACACGATTCAAGAAATTCAACAGTTAGTTATCTCGTTCAAGGCGGACATGGAAGCTGACCTTCAAATAAAGTTTTCAGCCATGACCAAGACCTTGCAAGGTTCTGCGAGCAAAGATCAAGGATGCAACAAGGAACCAAGGAAACCTTCCTAAAAGAAAGTACACAAGCAAGGTACCTTGACTTTCACAGGGGTTGAAAATATGCTGCAAGATTATGAAGATGAAGAGGAGGATGGTACACATCAAGACGACGATGATACAGACGAAGAGGAACACCATGGTCTGAGTGGTCAGCACGGCAGTCTATGCTGCGAAATCAAATGTTTCAATCCAAAGACACTGAAAGAGATTATACCCTTAGCCAAAAAGATTAAAGAATGGTAACAGATTTGGCGCAAGAAGAGATCGGCACCGCGAGACTATCACCAAGTACAGGAAGGAAGGATTGTGCATTATGTGTGATGACGCTCACAAGTTCCTGGATCGCCCTTTCAAGAAAGGAAAAGAACAAAGGCCTAATCAGCCCACAGTCCATAAAGGGACAGCAAAAGTCAAAGCAGTTATAGAAGACATGAAAGACAAAGACGAGCCCCAACATTAACTTCTAAAAGCTTGGGGTCATGTTGGTGACAAACCAGCTCTGTTTTTATTTGACCCAGGTCCTACCATAACATTACCTCACCAGAGATCGCTTCTTCTTGGGCATTGCTCCAAACTCCAAAGGTGGAACAAGGGCTTTTGTGCCTTCAAGAATGCTTCAGTAAGCATGCTCACACCTGTAGGAAGCAAGTTGAGGATTCATATGCAGATTTATGTTGGTCGTCTAGATTTCCAGGTGGGAGACATAGCAGATGTGGACGTGATTTTAGGGCAGCCTTGGCCCTACAAGATGCAGCTCAGCTTTGATTTCAGGAAAAAGACTGTTACAAGTCAACATAGGGATCACAAGATCGCTATTTCTGCTGGAGTATCAGGTGGATTAATTCCTATGGTCAACCACATACAAGCCCGAAATCTTTGCAGAAATCCTTCGTGGTGCAAGCTGATGCTAGTGGTGATTGCATCAGTACACGATGAACATACTATTGCTTATGAGAGCCAGAGACTCCGTGATGCAGAATTGAGGTATGATGTGTACGAGAAAGAGCTCCTTGTAGTCATAAATGCTCTAAAGATTTGGAAGCACTCTCTCCTTGGAGTCGGCTTCTTGATTCAAACAGTGTCCAGCCACAAGTTTACGCAATCACAACCACTCATCATGACTCAGCCATGAAGGAGCAATACAAGGATGATCCTAAATTTTTCAGCATATGGACTGAATTGACTCAAGGAGGAGGTCACAAAGATTATTACCTCAGTGAAGGGTATCTATGAATCCACGCTTCCGCATAAGGAGACATCTGATAAAATTGGAATCAACAATATGTTGCTGATTATCCTCATCTCATCCAGTAGTATGAGGAAGCTTTGCAATTGAGTACCCTTGCCTAGTTGTTGTCAATTGAGGACAATTGTTTTGGCGACGAAGGGAATCTAACACCACGGTTCTTTTCTTTTGGCTACATTGTTTTTATTTCATTTAATGAGATCTCATGTTATTACTCACATGTGTGCATTCTTTTATATGAGTTCCATTTGCATGACTCCACATTCCGACCGGGCATACATCTTCTGCTACCATGTGCACATGTTTATCTGAAATTCAAAGTACTATCTTTTCATGGTTGATCACCATGCATGCTATCTTCAGTATAGCTTGTGGCACCTTCAGTGTCTCCACGTCACCTTCAATGTAACCATTATCTTTTGGCACCTTTAGTGTGTCCACGTCACCTTCAGTGTGACCATTATCTACTGGCACTCTCAGTGTGTCCATGTCACCTTCAGTGTGTCCATGTCACCTTCAGCGTGACCATGTCACTTTCAATGTGACCAATCACCTTCACTATGAATCATTTCTTTTACCCTCTCTAGTAAGGTGTTGGATCTTTATATCCGTCACATCCAGTGATAGGATGTTTGAGGCTAGTGCATAATTTCTTTACCGGATCACCCCCACATAATTTCTCATCATGCCGTACAAGAATGATGATGCCTCGCACATCCACAAGAGCATTTCTAGCACCTTCATTGGCCTTGGGGGTGAGCCTTGGTGTGCTGGAAATTGTGATGCTTGGTTTTATAAGGGCAAACCAGGGTCACATAGTTTCTCATGAGGTGGAAGGGACCTTCAAAACCAAAGCCTAAGTGTCAGATCGAAGAGCTCTTCAAGATCTAAAGGACGGTTTCAGTTTGGGTCAAATCCGAGTAGTCTAGGTCTAGTTATGGTCAAAGGAGCGATAGTGCAAAGTCAATTGATTTAATTAATTAGAGTATAGGGGCAGAGTGGTCTAAAATAAAAATAAAATTATGAAATCATTAAGTTTAGCTTCTTTTTTTGCTTTTTGCTCCTAACTTCAGCTTTTCTGTTTTTACACTTTTATTTTTAGAAGAGTCTTTCTATGGCATGCTTTCTGGAAAGCTACTCCTACATTTTTGTGCTTTCTTCCAGGATCTCTATAACTGGTCACTAGAGCGCCAAATTGCTGTCCTGCTGCCCTCCTGCTACTCACTACACCCTCCTGCTGCCATATCCTGCTGTTGCTCGCCCTCTTCCTGCTGGTCGCCATATCCCCTTGCTGCTCGCCCTCTCCTGCTGGTCGCCATACTCTCCTGCTGCCAGATTGTGCCATCTTTTCCAGCTTGTTCCTCTTGCTGTCCAGCCCTACTTCCAGCCAATTCTTGCTGAATTTCCTGCCCTATTGTTGTGGATTTGAGTGCACTATTTCTACCCCTTTGCTGCGCATAAATCGTCAAATAGGGTACAGGCAAAGAATTAAAACTTCGATCGTGGCCTACTTCTCTTGGATTCTACCGGGCTTACTTGAAAAAATCAGAGATATTCTTGTATCTGAGATTAGATTTGCAGTCTAGGGGCCTAGAGTCAACAAGGGTTTTGTCCAGAGATCTGTATCAAAGTTTTTGATTGAACTAAAGCATCAATACAAGAAATACAATTGGGTTTACCCACTTGGAGGGTGCACCTTATTCAACCCAATCGGTTGTCGGTGTACTCTTTATTTCTCTTTCTTGTTCTCTGAGCATATGGATCCATGGATGATTGGTGTTTTATTTGAAATTGTGAAATAAATTTCAAGTTTATTAAGTTATTCAATTGCAATCCACGCTTCCGCATAAGCACGACTCTAACATTCTACATCCTTCTAGCAAGGCCAACTTATAAGCAAGCTCACCAATCCTCTAAAGCATTGTGAATGGACAACAATTTTCTCGAGTTGGAATAAAATGAGCTATCTTTGTCAATCAATCAAGTATTATCCACACAAAAGTCATGACTTCTATGTATTCTTGGTAAATCAATAATAAATTCCAGAGACATACTTTCCCATTTGCAAGATGGAACCTCTAACGAATGCAGCAAACCACCTGACTTAAGACATTCTGCCATATTAACTTAGCAATTTTGGCACTTAACAGCATAGTCTTGGACGTCCATATTCATACTAGGCCTAAAGAATTGTCATTCCAAAAGAGCAATAAGTCTTTTGTATCCCCAGATATCCCACACTCGGACAATTGGCACCAAGTGCCTTTATTATCCAAGATACAAATTCTACTCTTATAGAGTAAGTAACCATCTACTAAAGGCATATTTACGTATGTGGACTATCATATTGCCAAGGTATAAGCAAGCATATTCTTCATATGCAGATCTGTACACTACGAACTTGCTTCATTTACCTAGATGAATCCAGGAACATTCCCAAAAACACAACATAGTGCAGTTTCAATCTCACGATAGTCACTCATAAGATTGAAAACCATAAACTCCATCACGCATAGCAAGGACTAGCTACTATGACATCCCCACTGACGTCATCAGCGCCCAACAGTGGGTGTAAACCATAGTATAAAAGTATGCTCTCACACATACAAATCCACACACCCACACATACTTGAGCATCCATTTATACAAAGTCTTCGTACTGAGTTTCCGTCGGCACTCCGGAGGTGAAGGGAAAACTCAGCCATGACGAAGGCTAGCACTAAAGGAAACGATTTCATTTTAGTCTCTCCCAAACGAGCTTGCTTCATTAGTTGTAAACAATTATCAAAAGGGTTTTTATTCCCCCCATCGTTAGGGCAATTTCTGACTATGTGATCTTTATTAAAACATTTATGGCTCATTTAAAAAGCAGCAGAAACACTTGGAGGTCCCATCCGAAACAGAACTGAAGATAGTGGTTTCCCTGGCTGCTACGGTGTTTTCCCTGGTTTTGGTGTTTCTTTGATTCATGGTTTCCTGTGACTATACTGGTGTTTTACTTCAGGTTACACAGTGCTGGTTATATCTGGTTTTTTGTTCATCTGGAAATTTCAGAATGTGATTATATGATCTTTACTGAAACATTAAAACGTAGCCGATCCTTCATTGCCTTCTAAACCAGTCAGGAGATAATATAAACCTTCTGCCCACAGAGTTCTTTTGTAGTTTTTGAGGACCAGAAGTTTTTCATCTTGATGAACTTGAAAGACATTACTTTCAGCTGAAGCTTTAGAGTTTGCTACAGAATCATCGAACTGACCAGACATAATAACCTCATCCAAATTTTGGGGGAAATTCTACCAAGTTCTACCTTGTAGTCATCTTTAAGACGCCGTAAAAATCTCCTAAGTATAGGAAAGAGCACCAGAACACGCCACGTGAAGGGAAGCGCCGGTGCAAGGGTCCACCCCAGCACCATAGCCGTGGAAGCCTCCCGAATATCCCAAATGTGACTGCGAGATAGTGAGGAGGGTCTCAAACCTTGAATATATTATACCACCACACACCTTTGCATGTGGGACTAAGCCCCCAATTGTACATGTGACAGCACATTGATGAGCAAAAGAGCCAGCAGGATAACTGAGGAGGGTCTCAAACCTCGAACATATTCAAGGTATACCACAACGCACCTTTGCATATGGGACTAAGTCCCCAATTGTATACGTGGTAGCACGCGGACGAGGAAGCTCATTCCTAACACTAATTTTAAGAAACTCACTGAAGTCATCTAACTCAAGAATGGCCTCATAATACCCTAGGATTCAATGGGAGCTTTCCCAACCTCCTAGAACTATTCTTATCCATTCCCTGGAAGGAATTCATTAAGAAAAACTTTTTCAAACTCCGATCAGATACTAGGAACTTGCTTGTTATCATGCAAGTTCATCCACCACTTATGAGCTTTGCTGCCAAGAGAGAACTTGCCTCAGTGACTTGCAGCTCTGGAGAAGTAGATTTCAATTTATGGAAATCTTGCCACTTTCGAAGAAATATATGAAGGATATATTTATTCCTGTCTTTCTCATCTCCATGAAAATGGATGGTTTGACTGACTTTTTGTACGCACTACAATGAGTACTCAACACAGGAGTGCCCTCGCCATGCAGTACTATTGGCACAGTACCTTGTGCAGATGAGGTAAGAGTCATCCTTTGAATATCCTGCTTATCATGAGCTTCAAATAATTATTCAATAGGGTAGTTAAAGTAGTAACCGAGTCAAAAAGATGGGTAATCTTTTCAAGAGACTCTTTTTTCAGCTCAAGCTGCTGATTCTGTCTTCTACTTCGGGGTCAGAGTTTGCATTCCTTAGGATGAAAATTACATTTGCAATATATTTGTACTCTTACCTTGTCATTCCTAAACTACATACCTTTAAAGCAATCCCTATGTGGCTATATTAGCTAGCATTTGTATTTGCAGATAAATACACATGCCACAACCCTGAAGTTGTCATCTATGATGAAGAGGAGGTCACAGAAAAAGAGTGCATGCCCATCCCTCAAATAATTTGCAAAACATCATTCTAGACATTAGAAATTGATCTCTCTTGCCATACTAGCAGATCTTACACTTCACGAAGGCAAATAGTGAAAAGCTATGTAGGCATCAATAATGCATACACACAAGCCTTTGCAGGTGCTTCTGAACTCCGTATTTTCTTTTAGTTCTTAGATTTGTTCTATTTTGGAGTTCATCTACTCTTAGGTACCTGTTTAGTTTCGTTCTGCTATGTGGGGCTCACATGTGCAGGTACGAAACGAAGAGAGAGAGAGAGTGCAGGTACAAGACGAGTCGATAGATCAGTCACGTCAAAACTTAGATAAGATGAAAATACACAAGTACAAAGTACTTGTACCTAGACCTAGGTACAAGTACAAAGTACTTGTACCTAGACCTAAGTGTCCTAGGTGTCACATAGGACTAAGTGTCCTAGGTGTCACATAGGACTAAGTGTCCTAGGTGTCACATAGGACTAAGTGTCCTATGTGGCCTAGAAGGCACTAACACTATAAGTGCCTCCACTTATGCCAACAGGGCACATACCATGCCCTATAGGGCGTCACTAGAACCACCAGAAGATGGCCTACAAATCTGAAGGTACGGAACGAAGAGAGAGAGAGAGTGCAGGTACAAGACGAGTCGATAGATCAGTCACGTCAAAACTTAGATAAGATGAAAATACACAAGTACAAAGTACTTGTACCTAGACCTAGGACTAAGTGTCCTAGGTGTCACATAGGACTAAGTGTCCTATGTGGCCTAGAAGGCACTAACACTATAAGTGCCTACACTTATGCCTACAGGGCACATACCATGGCCTATAGGGCATCACTAGAACCACCAGAAGATGGCCTACAAACCCCCCTCCATGGGATGGGCTGAAGTACTCTGGAAACGTCTCAGAATACCTGGTAGTTTCTGGTCATGGTGGCACGCGTTCATCCAAAAGGATATAGCCACCTATGAATGTACAAGGAATGTCAGATCATGTAACAAAGGGAACCAAGTGTAAAGCCTGTCGGAAGACTTCGAACTTGGGACGAGGAAGTGCCTTTGTAAACATATCTGCGACGTCCTCCTCTGTGGGAAGATAGGACAACTCTATGTCTCCTGCTGACAACCGCTCCCGAACATAATGATAGTGAACTTCAATATGCTTGGTACGCGCATGAAACACTGAGTTACGCGCAATGGCCAAAGCACTCTGGCTGTCAATGTAGACAATAGTGGAGGATGTCTGGCAAATACCAAGATCTATAAGTAACTGTCGAAGCCAAACACACTCTACTGTAGCGGTGAAAGCTGCCCTGTACTCAGCCTCACAACTAGACGTGGCAACTGTCAGTTGCTTCTTGCTGAGCCAAGAAATACATGAATTGCCAAGCAAAAAACAATTGCCAGTATGTGACACTCTGGTGGTCACTATCCGTGTAAGCATGCATGGTAAGTGAACCCTGATCACCATAGAAGAGGGCTAAATCCTGAGTGCCTCTGAGATATATGAAGACTCTCTTCACTGCCTGCCAATGCTGTGAACTGGGCATGTGCATGAATCTGCTGAGCTGAGATACTGCATACTGCAAGTCAGGTCTGGTGTGACATAAATAAATAAGGCATCCAACAGCCTGCTGATAAAGAGTGATATCATATGGTGGGCTCCCATCATGAGCTGAGAATTTGAAGCCAGGGTCCACTGGAGTAGAGATTGGCTTGCAATCCTCAAACTGAAAACGATGAAGGAGCTGTCCAATATACTTGGACTGAGACATCATGATACCCCCCTCAACATGAGCAAACTGAATGCCTAAATAATAATGAAGTCGTCCCATGTCTGACATGTCAAAAATCTGCTGCAAATCAGCCTTGAAAGCTGCAATTTGCTGGGTATCTGGGCCCGTGATAAGCATATCATCCACATATAAAATCAGCACTAAAAAATCAGATCCACTTCCACGGACATAAAGAGTGGGTTTTGTGGGACTATTCTGAAAACCAAGGGATAGTAAGTGTGCATGAATTTTGGCATACCATGCCCTGAATGCCTGCTTCAAACCATAAAGGGCTTTTCTAAGCCGGCATACCTTATTTTCAGAATTAACAACCTCAAAGCCAAGAGGTTGTGTGACATAGACTTCTTCCTGCAGATCCCCATGAAGAAAAGCGGTCTTGATGTCAAGTTGGTGCACTTGCCAATGATGATGGGCTGCAATGGCAATGACACATCGAATGGTAGTAATCCTGGATGTGGGAGCAAATGTCTCCTCAAAGTCAATGCCTTGTTGTTGGGCATACCCTTTTGCAACAAGACGGGCTTTGTATCGATCTATGCTGCCATCAGATTTCCTTTTTAATTTGTAGACCCACCGAGTTCCAATGGCATGCTTGCCAGGTGGGAGATCTACTAATTCCCATGTGTCATTTTTGGCAATAGATTGTAACTCAGCTTTCATTGCATCCATCCACTCTTTGCTGTCAAAAGCATGTTTATGGCACAAAGGCTCTTCATTGCAAGCTGTAGCAAGGAGTGCAAACTCAAGAAAGTAACCATGCTGTCTACTCCCTGATCTTGTCCGGGCAGCAAAGGCTGATCTTGTTTGCTGTCCCTCAAGGTATCAAGAAGCCATCTGGGAATGGATGTGAGCTGCACATCTCCAACACCTTTTACAGCATACGAAGCATTATTGGCACATGTAACAGTCCCCCCTCGAGGTGCATCAGCTAGAGAATGAAACAACTGTCTGCAAGATGTGACATGCTTGGAAGCACCACTATCAAAGTTACCAGGACTGAGCATCATTAGCAATAAAGAGTGCATCAGCTTTGGAGGGATCAAATGAGCAATGGACAGCCCATGCCCAATCATCCTGAAGAGCATGTGCATGTGAAGCATCTACTGGCTCATGGGATTCAATGGCATGTGAGGCATTAACAGTCAATCCTGCTTTCTTTTTCTCCGAAGCAATGCGCTTCCTGCATTCTGAAATGTCATGTCCAGGCTTGCGACAGTAGTTGCATCTTTTCTTCTTTCCCTTATCTGCTGTATTTTTAGATGCATGCTGCTATGTGTAGAGGAATTGCAGCTGCTGTGCGCAGATTTTGGCTTGCCCATAGGCTTGGAAGCCTTGCCTCTTCCTGTCTACTATGAAGCAAATGCATGATCAAGAATAATGGCTTGTCTGTTAGCTCTACTTTGCTCTTCCTGCAAAAGCAAAGTAACTAGCTGGTCAAAAGAATAGTGGTCTGGATTACCCATGGCCACTAATCGAAGGGTTGTAGCAAACCCTTGATATGTATCTAGCAGTCCATTCAATGTGGTACTTGACAAGCTGTGAATTTGGCACCACCTCATCAATGTTGGCAAGCTGTTCCATGAGGTCCTTGACCTTTGTCAAATATGCATCCATTGACTCACCTTCATTCATATTCACTTCCTGTAATTACCTTCTCAAATATGCAACACGAGCTTCATTGCATATCTGATAGAGAGAAGCCAATTTATCCCAAGCATCCTTTGCTGTCCTGCAAGACCGGATGTGTGGAATAATGATTCTCTTGCATGATAAAGCAATGCATGAATGTGCATTTGCATCTCTTGCATCCCATCTTGACTGTTCTTGAGTTGAAAGAGCAGCAGCATGAGTGCTAGAGGAAGAGGCATCAGGAGGAGTACCCCCTGCAGAAGAACCAGCAATAGAAACAACCACTGTAGCATTGGCTGGCCTCGGATCAGCCCCAGAAACAATATTCCACAAATGCTTTGCAACAAGAATATGTTTCATGAGATAAGACCACATCGGATAGTTGGTGCCATCCAACTTATGATCTTCACAAAGAACTCCAAATAAATCTTGATTGTTCCCAGCCATAGCAAATGTGATACCCTGAAAAAAACCTGAAAACCCAAAAGCCTCAAGGCTATCACTGCAAAAAGCTGGCTGTCCCAAAAATGACAGCAAATATCTGCAAATTTCTGACCCAAATCAAAGGGCAAATGCAGATCTGACCCAAATGTGACTGTGACAGGCAATGTTCACTGCAAAAACAGCAAATTTGGCAAAAGCCCCAAATTTATTGAGGGCAAATAGGCCAAAAAGAGGGCAAATGTAGAAAAGCCCCAAATTTTGCTGAAATTTTGCAAATGTGACCCAATGTATGATAATCTGACCCAATGTCCTGCAAATGTAACTGAATGTCCTGCAATCTGACCCAATGTACTGCAATTTAAACAAGAAATTGCAGACTAAATCCCAAAACTCCAATATTCTTGCAAGAAATTGCAATCAAAGGAGGTGAAAGGAAATGAAAGCCCCAAATTTGCCAATGTCCAGCAAAAGCCCCAAAACTGCAAATGTTTGTAGATGACTGCAGTGAGACCAAGAACCTAATTCAAGCCAATGCCAAAACAGGTACGGAACCTGTGGTGAAACTGTACGGAATACCCAGATCAAGTACAAGTTGTACGACTCAAGGTACGTGTGTACGGGAAGCTAGTACACGCTGCTGACGACCGATCTGTAGGTACGGTGCAAGTACCTTGTACGGAGTTCCTATGCACATACAGTTGTACGACGTAGGTGCCTTGTACGGAGTTCCTACGCAGGTACAAGTGTACGGTGAAAGTACCTTGTACTCCTACGTAGGTACAATTATACGACGTAGGTACCTTGTACAGCGAACTAAAGGTATAGGTACCTTGTACGGCGAACTGAAGGTACAGACGTGCAGTACGGCAAAGCGATGCACTGGTACGGACGTGCACAGACATGCAATACGGCAAAGCGACGCACAGGTACGGACATGTAGTATGAACGCAAATACCAGGCCTTTCGTACGACTGTACGGAAGGGAATGCAATTACACCTTTTGTTTGGGAAGCTGGACGCCTGGATCTTGGACAGCAACTGAAGAGCCGCGAATAGGCTGGGAATGTGTCGACCAGCAGGGCAAAAAACTCCCAATAAGCAATGGAGGACTCCGGGGCTGAGGAGAGCTGGAAGACTAGAGCAATACCTGCTCTGATACCACTGAAGGTACGGAACGAAGAGAGAGAGAGAGAGAGTGCAGGTACAAGACGAGTCGATAGATCAGTCACGTCAAAACTTAGATAAGATGAAAGTACACAAGTATAAAGTACTTGTACCTAGACCTAGGACTAAGTGTCCTAGGTGTCACATAGGACTAAGTGTCCTATGTGGCCTAGAAGGCACTAACACTATAAGTGCCTACACTTATGCCTACAAGGCACATACCATGGCCTATAGGGCATCCTAGAACCACCAGAAGATGGCCTACAACATGTGGGAAGGTGACTGCTAAATCCCAACTCCCCTCCCCCTGACTCAATCTGGGCCTACCCACTCATCGATGTCAATGCTCCATTAGCTTCCATGGAGAAGCTCTAAGGAACAAGTTGAAGGGGCCATTGATCTTCAGTCCTTTGAACCGACAACTCTATTCGTCCAGGTGCAGCACTGCACATGTAAGCCATCCCGGAACACAAGTACCATCCCAGTAGCACCAAGCATCCATGTCACCACTCTTCTCGATTACAAACACGCCAACAACCTTGAGCAATACAAGCACCTCCATCATGTACATCTAGCTGCCCGTCCTTGTAAGCCAAGGACAGCATGGCTCCACCCATGGACCATACCCTTAGGGCCTGTTTCAACACATCCAGCAATCTCCAAACGCAAGCTCTAAGTGAGTTTCTCCTAAGTAACCCAGCGTTAATAGTACATCCTCCTGATCTGATGATGTTCCGTTTCCACCATGAAGGCTTCAACAGGTTCACCTATTCCTTTTTCCAGCAACCTGCAATTGCACCATGGAGAAGCCTGGAACACTGTCCATGTCAGCAACTCAAGCTTCTCCAAGCCATCATCACCAACTGTGACAGAAGTTATTTAGCAGGCAATGATAGCTCCCACAATAAGACTTCTGTCTCTGTCTGCCAGGAAGGCCTTCACCCTCACCCTCCAATGTCTCAATATCTGATTAAAAAGAGGGAAACACTCTACCCCTAAACAAGCTACTGAAGTCAGAATGAATACTAAGAATCTTGTTGTCAAGTTCATGGGTTTTGTGGGTCTTCTAATGTAAGTTTCGCTAAATTGATGTAGGAGGCATTTGACGTTGATGAGTTACTCCTCGGTGGGCCAATGTTCATAGTACATTTGGTCGATGTCACTCATTGGTGCACTACATCACTCACACAGGAGGACATGTTATGGTCTTCCAAATACAAATTTCAGAAGGGCTAACTTAACTACTGAAGTGCATCAAAATATTGACAAGATCATTTTCATCCATTGCATGGCTTCCCTTAATGCATTTGCCTCTAATACTCATAGCATGGCAATGATGGAAATAAACCCCTCCCCCCCCCCGGGGGGGGGCCTAAGCAATATGTAACATAGCACGTGCAATCAAGCTCCCCACTTTGGATTTTGATTCTACGTTCAAGGATCCTAAACATACCCAAAGCCGAAATTCCAAAGATATAACGACTACAATGAAGGACAGAGCGGAGTTTCTTCATGACATTTCTTTCTTATGCAAAGACGAGAGAACCTATAGAATTGGGAAGTAATCACTCCATATTTAGCCATATCAAAGACGTTTGAGTCAATGTGAGGCATTCGTATGATATTTAACATAGCATACTCATGTTGTTGTTTTTTATAAATTATCATAGATATCTACGTCTAAATCTTAAGAAGATTGAGTAATTCTAAGATCCAAGAAACTACAATAGCTTCCATTATCTATACAATTAAGTTCACAAAACTCTCAAGGAAAGAGTTTTCAACTCTTAAAACTTTGCATCTATCTTGTGCATATCTATAGATGAAAACTTGTGAAACAAGCTTTCCTATTCGTAACTTCAAATCTTCCAAGTCTATCTTAGTATATTGTGTCGTAAAATCAAATGTTTCGAGCAAGAAACTATTTTCATAAATATAAGTTTTAGGTTAAGCCCATCCATGTGTGAAGGCCTTTATCCCATGTATCCATTCTAGATTGTGGGGCACTTGGGTCAAACATATACCTTTGTAAGACTAGAATACATACCAATCATACAAATTTAGATTTTTTGTTGTTCTAAATTCCAAAAATCTGCACAGAAAATAAAAGAGAAGACGAAAGAGAAGAAATAAGAGGTAACAAAAACTTTTTGAAAAACAAAAGGAAGACATACTTAGCAAGCAAAGCAACACTTATGTCGTCATCAGTGCCCAAGCATAAGCAGCTATACTGGGTTTCTAAAGACCCGCGGAGTCTCTTGGGCAAACATGTTCAACCTATCCATTTTCAGCATGTCCCAAGTCTTCCACAGCCTTTCTTGACATTGCCATGCACTTCTCATTCCATCTATGCATTGATTTGATTACAAGCTCTCATACAGCCTCATTTGGCCAACATCACTTAAAACTAGACTCAGACATTTGATGTGAATGTACCACTCTTTGCTTTCCACCTGACACCATGCACGATCTCTTCCCATTCACTCGACATTGACCTCCACAATGCTGACCTTGTCTCCTTGAGTAGAGTCTTTGCTTGTTGCAACTTCCCTGCAAACTTGGCCGCCATAGCATACGGCCACACACAAATGCAAGACAGACAGGAGCAATAGGACTTTGAGGCACACCCCGGTGCACTGCCATTGCTCACTTCTGCACTTGCATTTATTAAGTGGGAAGAGAAGCAGTTCTCAAAGAGAGCCCCTCTGAAACGCAGGGGTTAGCTTTGTACGGCTAGTGTTCTTCGAGGTAACGCAACGCAGTGTCTTGATAACCTTATGCAGGACCACTATCGCAAGTAAACCTAGCTATAAGAGTGCTGTCACGCGTGGGCCTGGACACTATCTCTGATAGCCTCCTCTTCATACGTTTCCCTACTTTTGGTCCATGCGTCATAATTTCGTCGACGAACGGTAGAATTTGTTCGTCATCCCTCGAAAATAAAAGGTATCTCCCACTGATTGAAGCCATCTCTTCCGTAATGACCATAGCAATCTTGATATTGTCTTGAAGATTCGTTGGGAGCCAAAAAAATGCAGACAAACGTAAGATAAAACACCAATAAGATTATAGCGGTCAAGTAAAGTCCGACTCCTGAAAAGCTAGAAGTCGAAACTTCAAGGGAAGGTTCCCCGTAACAATTGTGAGTACAGTTTTCTACAGTACATGGAGCTGCGTACCGATGATCACAAGATCCAAAAAAGAGCAACAAGCAAGATAAGTTTAAAGGGAAGTAAAAATGAGCCTGAAGCGTCGAGGTAGAAAGGATGGCAGGAAGGTGGGAAAAGGTACCTGCGCTGGAATTTGGTAAGGAAATCGTTAACAGCAGCTTGAAGATCAGGCATGGCGGGCATCATTCTCCGCCCTGCCCCCTCCTCTCCTCCAAAAGTGAAATCAGCAGCACCAAAATGAAGAAGATGAACAAAAATGAAGAAGATGAAGATGAAGATGAAGATGAAGATGAAAATGAAAATGAAAATGAAGACCAAGACCAAGCCGAAGATGAAGATGAAGATGAAAGATAAATAATTGCAAAAAATACCATATTTAAACAGTAAATAGACAAGAGCTTTCCCTTCTTCTAAAAAGGTACATGGCTTGGCCCTTTGGGGCTACGATGGGTTTTTGCATGCGGCGGCACGGCGATGCACACGTCAAGATCCCCTGCTGTATAAGTCCTGGCAAGCATTCTTTTTATTGAAGAGGGGAGTTTGCCTACCGGCCACCATCCAACAAGAAAAACATGGTGAGAAGCGTCGCTTGAAGCTTAGTTGGGAAGACAAGTGTCATAAACACCCCTCCCTTGTTATCGGGATCATAATAAAATTAACACTTAACCACAAACTTATCAAGCGTGTTTTAATTTAAAGAGTGTCGAACCGTATGTGAATTTTCCATTGTAGAGATAATAGAGGATGAACTTTGTATTTCATAGAAAGAAAGGATAAGTAACAAATGAGAAGAATTATGAGAGGAACTTTTAAGAATATAGAGGACAGAGGATTATTATGAACTATGAAAACAAAGGGAGCTAGTAAATAAGAATTTGGAAATGTTAGCAAAGGTGATAGCAAATCTATGGAAGGAAAAGTTAAATGGTAGGGATATATAGGAGAAATGAAAAAAGGACATAAGAAGATAAATAAATCGAAGGAAGGAAGGAGAAAATAATAAAGGAAATGGGAAAGGAATATATAATTATATAGAAAACTTAAAAAACCAATACTATGAAAGGGTAAGGGGTAGAGGGGAGAAAAGAGGTTTAGAAAAGTACACTAGAAAATGATAAAAAAAGAGAGAAAGGAAAGAACGAAGGGGAAATATACCAGGTGATGATTATAAGAGACACTCTGGAACGGCAGTATATCTGCTGACTTGGTTGACAGAGAGAAAGGGAAAGATATCCCCAATGAAAGGGTTTAAATTAAAAGTTTAAGGAAAATAAAGAAAAGATTAAGGAAATAAAAAATAAAGGAAATTAAGAAAAGAATTAAGGAAATTTAAGGAATATGAATAAATAGGGAAGTAACAAAATAGAAAGGGGGGAAGAGGGGCAGGGGAGAGGGGGGGGGGGGGTGAGCTAGAGGGAAAATGGAGGGGGGGATAGAAAGTGTGTGTGAATTAGAGGGAGTGTAGTTAAGCTAGAGAATGAGAAGGAGAAAATTGGACTATGAAAAATTAAGAGAAAACTATGACAATTAAGAAAAAATTAAGGGGAATATAATGAGTTAGAGTAGGGGAAGAGAGGGAGGATGAGTTGGGAAAGGGAGAGGGTACTTTGGGGGGAAATTAGGTAAAAGAGGAGGAAGAGGGGTAGAGAGAGAGTGGGGGGAAATTTTGAAAGAGGGAGAGGGAAGAGGTAGTTTAAATTGGGTTTTCAAAGGATTTTAAAGGGAAAAAAGGTGATTCGCAAGTAGAAAAGAGAAAATGAGGATTGTGTGTGTGTGTGTGTGTGTGTGTGTGTGTGTGTGTGTGTGTGTGTGTGTGTGTGAGAAGATGGGTTTAGTCATAATTAAACTTTAGCAATTTGAAGGTACTCCAGGTGCAGCCATTCCATGTGAATATTGATCTCGACATCACATGGCATACTTGCGATTGAAAAACTAGCCATATTTTCTTTCATCCTAGACCATGGCCTCAAGACATTGGGAAGTAGAATGGGGTTCCCTATTGTAGAAATTGGAACACATGGAATGATGACATGTGTCCTTGTCCCCACCTCCTAAACACACGAAAGTATGCCATGTGTCCTCTCCCATATAATGGGTACCCAAGTCCCTAGCTTTTTGATTGTTAGCACATGGTGGGATGGTAGAAATACATTTGAATATGGACTTTCCCATTCCCTTCTTATTTCCTCACGTTTTATGGGAAATTTTAATTCCCTATGTTAAATATCATGATGTTTGGTAAAATATGTTATTTTCTACCCTCAAATACAAAACCATTGGCCTCAAGGAAGGCCTTATGATAGGGTGGGTGTCCCTAAACAGATGTCTCAGTGGGTGTGAGGGTTTTTTTTCTTTTTTTTAGAAAGGCCTTATGACATTGTGGTACTTATGTGGGAAATGGAGAATTTCATGTCAAGGTTGCACGTGGTCCCCTATCTTTTTATCCCTTTTTCTTCCGCACAAAATTAGTTAGCACCTTAGGTCAATGGTTTTGTGGGAAAGAAGCATTTGAGGGTTGACACCCACATTTTCACCAATCATTATTATATTTAGCATACACAAAAAACCCTTTTCACTGGTTTTGTGTGAAAAAAATGGAGGAAAATAGTGGCGGTTCACATGCTGGCATTAGACTTTCCCATTTCCAAGAAAACCACCACAATGTTATAAGGCCGAACCTACCCAATTTTTGTAAGTGTAAGCCACCCAAAGAGAGCAAGCATGCCTATCCTAGGTGCAAGAGGGTCCTACCCCCCTCATAGTGTTTCCCAAAAGCAACCATTGGCCTTTGCTAAGCAGATGCCTCCCATATTTGAACCCACGACCTAAGCATTGGAAATCTAGTGCCCAAATCATTAGGCCAAATTTTTGCCCATAGGCAATAGCTCCTTCATATGCTCAACAAGACTTGTTCTTTCCTAATAAATTCTTTGATTTACTTAAAAAGAATCACAAGGTTTCACACTAACTAAGTTGCAAGATAATGCTGCTCCCATATCAGTAGTCGAAGGAGCACCAACAAAGGGATAATGATTCTAATGATCATAATTAAAACAAACCACAAACTCGTAGGCAAAAACTCCACACCACAGTCCCAGCGAGGGTAAAAGTCTCCCAATCACCTAGGATTTGGGTGGGATCTACCACTCAAAAAAAGGGGAACATGAAAAAGGTGCTTACTAAGCCAAAGTTAGATTAATGACATCGACTAGTGTGCCAAGGAAATCCTTAAGTAAGAGTTTTAATATTAAACTGCTAATATGTTTCTACTTGAAACCCTTAGTTTCATAAGATGAGCTTCTTGATATCTAATCTTCAAAGTTGTGGTTGTAAATCTCAAAGTTGCTAGCAACTACAATCACATTTGAACAATGAGGGACTTTAATAGTCATTTTAAGGCAGTTGGCTTATTACAGTTAGTCTATACAGATTTTGTTGTTTCCTTAATTTCTAAGAAGTGCAAATGGTACTCAAATGATAGATCTGCTCATGGATATCAGGGACACAAGGGGCAAATGGGTTGAAAAAGTCCTTGGCATTCTTGAGGCTTATAATCAAGATCTCATTGATGTCTCTAAAGGAATGCTTAAACTAAGAGAGGGTACTAAGGGCTCGCACCTTCCAAAGTCTTTCAATCAACTTATACTCGAACCAAAATAGGTATAGAGGGCAAATTTTAAAAAAAACATGGGGATAGTTGTAGCTGACTCAAAAATAGTGCTCCTAAGCAGCACATGCATGTTGGATAAAAGTTGAACATTCATTACAATCAAAATTCTTTGACAAATATGTCAAAATTGGTTTTCTTTCTTCATAATGTAGTGCCAAAGGAAGTAATGTTTCCTCGCATAACAAAGGCTAACTTTGACCATTTTGGTCACTATTTCCACAACTCCAAACTGTCTATCTAACAAGATATTCTCATAGCAATTGTCATTATCCAATGTGAAAATAAGAAAAATGTTTTAAGGCAAGTTGAGGGTGACATGATTCAATTGACACTACAAAAGGCATTTGTGTGAATACTAACGAGACTAAAAATATTTTCCTATAATTTCCTGGTAGCTGCCAATACTAAGCTTGGATGTCTCATGAAGGACACAAGAGTGGTTGTTCAGTAAGGTTGAAAAAAAGAGTTTTTGTGGGTATTGAAAGCGCCCATCAAATAGGGGAGTGTACGAGTTTCAATAAGAGAAGGAGGTTCACATGAAGAATATCCTAGACACTTTGATCAAGAACATTTGGGGTTATATATGGGTAAATTCCTTGCTATTAAGTTCGTCCTGGGCTAGCTAAAAGATCAACCCTCTACATACAAACACTAATGTGGTAGAAGGCTTGTCAATTCAAGTAATCAACAAGCTTTATGTTAACTATGCAATCTCTTGTCCTACTTCTAGACAGTCCTTATTTGATACAAAGGCTTTCATAATTGAAGTTAAATGAAGGAGGAACACTACTACAAAAAGATGACAATTTTGACACTAAATGTTTATGCTTCTTTCTTAGAAATTGTAAAACATCAAAATGATTTGAGAGTTTGACACGCTTCAAAATAAGCATCAATATTCTTAGCATAAGCATTGATATAGGCATTGAAATAAATGTCAAAACAAGGATGGAGCAAGCATTCAATAGTGTCAAATTTTTTAAAATAAAAGTGTCGATACAAGGGCTAGAATTGACAAACATGACTTTTGGAATAAAAATTGTGGCTCATGTGTATAATATAGGTCATTTGGAAATATGTGGATGCAATTCACCATTTAGTCCAAAGTAGTGTCAAATGACTCTTTAAAGTCCCCCGTGCATCTTGTGAATTCAAATGTAGATCTCCCAAGTTATAGTCGTCTGAGAAACCTTTGATGAGGTCAAAGTATCCTCATTCAAAAAAATGTGTAGATTTTGCTCCAGAAAAAATAAAATAAAATGTGTAGGAGACATACTAGAAGTACTAGCTTCCATGTCCTCTATTTCCCCTTCTTGCATGGAGTGCTCAACTTCCACATCTTCAAATACATAGTGCTTTTGAGGTGCAGCTTGAATCACATATACTAGTCATTGATGCAATTGTGTTGAAAAACAACCTGAGAGTTAATGAGAACAATCCATGATAAGTTCACGTCTCACATGGTCACAATGCTTGCATAGAAGAAATGCATTTGAATGATAGAAAGTGCTTACTTACTCACAATGCACAGGTAGAACGGATGTGCTTGTAAGATTGTCCCAAAATTTTGTTGAGTCAGTGGCAAAAAAACCACTCAAATCTTTCCTCAATGTAGCATGAGCCCCTCTACACATGACCTTGAACCATTTGACATCAAACATGAATTATTTTAATTCTTTAAAATTCACTTGGAGAATGTATTGTATGATTCCAATATAATCCATCTCACTTGAATTCTCTAAAATTCACTTAGAAAATGTCTTGTATGATTCCATATATCTTGCTTGAAATGAGATGTGTATCCTTGGCACTAGCTCTGCTATCTTGTGAAAAATTTTCCTTGACTCCACAATCGAATGTATTGTACTTACATCAATCTTCTCTACTTGGAAGTGATTGCCATGTGACCACATTGCATCGAATGAATGATACTAATGATAAAACAAGCTAGTGATTCATTCATAATGAATACTTTTAAGTAATGAAGAAAATAAATATGTTAAAGCAAGGCCCATAAAAGTAGTATTATGTTTACAAACTTGGAGATTACAACCCCGTGCAAATTCTCTTCTCTATCTATTACTTCCACCTCATTTTGCATGGCCTCCATGAGAGCTTCTTCCAATGGTAGTGCATTTAGTAGGCATTGGAGACAACTAGGGGTAAGGCCATCTTTCAAAAAATCCTCCCGTCGTCCTCTCATTGTCTTTTTGCCTCCTCATATGTTCCAATCCATTTCTCCATTTCTCAACAAGTTTAGGTCTTGACTTTTATTCCAAGGACATGCTCATCTTTCTTTGCTTCCCCTTCCCTTATGCAATCCTCTCCCTCTACCCTTGGATCATCTCTAGCATCCCAAATTTGAGACATGGATGGATTCAATTGCACTTAAAACTCAACATAAAGCCTAGGCTCTTGCAACATTCATTCTTCCACCATGCTACCCTGTGGTTTGGAATTTTACCTTATATACCTTTTTATTACCTTCACGAATCCTTACAAAAGAAACATTAATTGACTATGCATGGTCCTTGTGTTAGCAAATTAATCCACTAAGTGTACAACTAAATGCAATTGGATACCCATAATAAGTGCCGACGTTAGATCTCCCTTCTTTATATTGAGCCATGGAGGAATATTGTAGTTCACCACTAGCATTAGCCAAGTAGACCAGGATGTGGACTGATCACCAAATGGATTCGCACCATCCATTGCCAATCCAAGCCAAGATAATGAGGCTCATCCTTGAATTGTGACCAATTTTTCTCCACATGTCTCCATGTCTTTCTATCAACTGGCATTCTTAATGTTCCATCCATGGAATGTTTTTGGGCATGCTAGTCCATAATCAAAACATACGTGTTATGCATGCTAGGATGGGCATGTGTCATAATACCTTTTTAGGTACCTCAAAACCTTGCATATCTTCCTTGTAGCATGATTCACCACATTTGAATAAACTCTACCATACGGTATGTACCCTAAAAAAGGATGCAATCATTAGAACATGCATGAATTGAGTTATACTCCATTCCCAATGCACTTCAAATTTTGTTTGCATCATTTTTGGACAATGGGATGGTATTTCCTTTTGGAAGCAATGTTTGAAGTAGCCTGCATATTTTTTTTTGATAATAACATATGAAGAAGCCTTGGTAGTCAGTCATGCAAGCAAAGCAAATATGATAAAATAATACTAAACGAGGGTGGTCATGCTTGTATCTAAGTATCCATAGCTTGCTTGCAAATTTAGAATTGATAGAATGGCTACAAAATGAGATTGGCTTGCCCCTTTGAAGAGCATTGTGGTTGCCTCTGCTTGTAAACTCATGGAACTTTTCCCTCATCGACTAGTTAGCTCATCCTCATGTGGATCTTCTTCATGTGCCTCTATAGAAGGTGGGTCAAAGCAAGCATGAATAAAATCTTGCATGACTGCATCATGTCATCTTTATTCAATGCATGTTCCTCTTCATTGCATCCATGCAAGGGATCACCTCCTTTTGATGGCATGATCCTCCCTTAGAATATATCTATGATTCACTAGTAGTTGGGATTCATCAGGACAATATTGCATGGCATGCTCATGCATAGCACCTTGAACTATTTCCTTCCCAAATGATGACAGTTGGTGGGTGAAAAGATTTATACAACCATAATTTATAGTAGAGAAAGGAGCATGAAAAAACCTTTTGTACCTCCTCATTCAAAGCAAAAAGAGTTAGAGTTTGAAAGCAACCATAATCTCGAATATGTGCCATGTTGAGTTGGCACCCACGCACATGTAAACATACATCTGCTAGTCCTTGCTCTCCCGATCGAAACTAGAGGCAACCCGCAGGCTCCTTGTCAGAGGCTCTATCAAGGCCATCATGCTAGAATCAACATGAGAGTCAATGTCAGCAAAAAAATGTTGGTTGTTCATTGGCCTTTGGCTACTGCACCTCTTCACACTTCCATTTCATGACTCTAACTTGTCACACAAGTACCTAGCCTACCTACAACTCGAGGATCCTCAATTGAACCTCCATGGCAAAAAGACAAGGAGAGCACTCACAACTTCTTCCATGACAACCTTCAAATTTTCCCGCAGAACATGCTAAGACTTGGACGTCTATCTTGTTGTTAGCTTTGTTCCTCCGGTAAAGCTTTATGGTTATGTGAGTATAGCTAATGGTCCGAAAATTTTCCAAAGCAATGGCTTAATCGCTGTACTAATTGCTTGTAATTCCCTAACTTTGTAAGTCTTTTTACCTTTACAAATTCATTCAAACAAAATGGTAGCTTAAAGCAAAAAACAATAGCAATTTGCAAGGAACTCTTACGAGTTTTTTTTGTCTCATAAAAGCACATTTGAGGTCTTTTATCTTTTGCAAGATTCTCACCTCCAAGCTCTTGCTCAACAATTTGTTATTTGCACAAAGGGTAGAGAACTATTAATAGGGTGAGAAGAAAGGGAGAGAAATGTAAAAATAGGAGAGGGAGAGAAGTAAGGAAATGAGAGAGAGATAAAGTACTAATAGGGAGAGAAGTAAGGATGTATTTTTTATGGAAATTGGAATCCATTGCAAACAAAAGGGAGGGAGGAAACGTTAATATGAATAAGGAATTTGAATGTGAATAAAAATTTTGAACTTGGCTAGTAAACAAAGCTCGGCAAAATGAAACTAAAATTTGAATTTCAAATTTTAGATTTGTCGCGCCCTTGAAATTTGAAATATGAAGGATGGTCAAATCTTTATGAGACAAAGTGAGAATGGAGAGTCCATATAGTCACTAAGCTTGGAATAGATTTGACCATGAGGTCGAATCTTTATGAGGGCAAGATGGTGTCTAAAGTTTTAGCCCTTGTGGCCAAATCCCTATAGACTTTTATAATCACACATCCTAGAGAAGATTTGATTATGTGGCAAAATATTTAATGGATCAAACAATCACCAATATTGGAGAAGATTTGACCATGTTGTCAAATCTTTTGTAAGGGCAACACGGTGTCCACAAAATCACAAAGCTCATAGAAGATTTGACCTATGGCCAAATCTTTATGAGGGCAAGATAGGGTCTAAATCAAAGAGTTTTAGGAATGTTGGATGTTTAGACCTTGTGGTCAAAACCCCAGTAGGGTAACACTCACCACATGTTAGAGAAGATTTGACCATGTGGCCAAATCTTTATAAGGGCAAGATGGTGTTTAACCATACCTTTATGGGAGTGTGGGGAAGTTTTTGACCTCCTGGCCAAATATCTATGAGGAAAACTCTCCTCTTAAGATCATGTCTTGGAGAAAATTTGACCATTGGTCAAATCTTTATGAGAAGAAGATGGTGTCCATAATATAACAAAGCTAGAGAAGATTTGACCATGTGCCAAATCTTTATGAGGGCAAGTGGTATTTAAACCAAAGTTGGTGGCATTTTAGGAAATTTTTGACTTTGTGGCTAAATCTTATGAGGGAAATACTCTCCTCACACAATCACACATTTTAGAGAGAATTGAGCCATGTGATCAAATATTTGTGAGGGTAAGATGGTGTCCACAAAATCACAAAGCCAAGATAAAATTTGACCATGTGGCCAAATATTTAGGAGGGAAACATGCTCCTCACAAAATCACACATCCTATAGAAGATTTGAGCATATGGCTAAATGTTGAGATATCGAGCTCCACTCGCAATATGCCAGGGTGACCGTTGTGTATTTATGTCACCGACTTGTTAGCTGGAGATGCGGTTGGTACACCGCCCACGAATAATAGCTGGATGACAGCTATCCTTATCTACTCTAGTTTGTGGCTCAATTAGTATGCCACCTTAGTTAGTTGAGTTTGGTTTGAGACCCACATATAGGGTTCTTCTATTTTCTTTGTACTAGAGTTCTTTTGGCTTTCACAACTAAGAAGAGGAAAACTGTTTTCAGCCTCCACCTTTGTGTGTATTCCCCCATTGTGATTGTGAGAAAGCTTTAAGTGAGACTCCTTCCCTCTCTCCCACTATCTTCACATGGTATCAGAGCCTTGTTCGTGGTAAGGAGCTCAAGAAAGCAAGCCAAGTTCCTGGTAAGAGGACCAGTGTTGCTTTCCTATTTCGAGTTTGGGAGCAAATCTCTACAGGTAGCACAGCCAGAAGTGCAGGAGTGCACTGTTTCAGATTGAGGCGCCCTTCGCGGTGTGGCGAGAGCGCAGTAGTGATGTTCTATTAAGCACTTTTTTCTACTCAGTTTTTTCCCATTCAAGTTTCTTTTCCTCATCCCACGCCCTCCCATGTTCTTCTTCCCTTCCCTCTCTCATGTATTAAATTATATATAATATATCATATCTCTCCCTCTCTCTCACACACCCTGGCCCTTCAGTTTACTTTCAAATCCCTCCACCATGATGCGCAAACATTAGTCCTTTGTTAGCTAAAAAGTTTTTGAATATGTGCAACCAATATAGAATCTTCCCTTTGATCGAAGCCCTTAGTGACTTTATTTTTCTGATTTGAGGCCGTTTCGGGGCCCGTTTTGAAGGCGGAAGTTCTTCGCAAGCACTCAGAAAAAGGCCCTGTTTTTTGTTGTGCGACCACTGCGCGGCTAGTCGGTGGAAAGGTGCCACAGAAATTGCATCGTATGCCTGTGTGCAGAGATATTGGGAGTTGCAGATTCATGCTTGTTGCCTGTTGATGCAAAATCATCACTAGGAAGTGACTGTGTGGTGAAATACCACTTTCGTCAGTTTTGCAGTTCTGCCCGTGTGAGGCAAAAGCTGTGTTTTTTGTAGTGACAGAATATTTTGCAGTGTTCTGTAATGGCATCTGATTCTCTTTCACAGATTATCACTGAAAAGTTTGACAAGAACAACTTCCAGGCATGGAAGTTTAGAATGACGAATTTCTTGATGGGAAAAGGCTATTGGGAGTTCATTACAGGAAATGAAGAAGAACCTGTTCTTCCTAATGTTCCCAGTCAACAGGAAATGCAGGCATTCAAAGGATGGCATGAGAGAGCCAGGAAAGTTATGTACTAGCTGTCTATCAGTATTTCGGACTCCATGATTGTGCATATTCAGGATGCAAGTACGCCAAAGGTGGCATGGGATACTTTGGCTAAAATGTACAGCACAAATACGCAGGCCAGGAAAATGCAGCTCAAGCAGGAGCTACACAATGTGCAGAGAGAAAATATGAGCATCAATGACTACCACATGAAGGTGAAGAAAATTGCGGATGCACTTGCTTCCATTGGGTCGCCAGTGGATGATGACGATTTAGTTTTTGTGACCTTGAATGGTCTAGGAAAGGATTATGCACAGTTCCGGACATCCATTGCCATCCGTGAAAAATTTCCTGATTTTGAGGAGTTGATTGCTCTTCTAATTTCTGAAGAGCAGAGAAATGGTAGTGCATCTTCTTCTGCAGGAACTTCAAAAGAAGCTGCCTTCTACTCAAATGCTGGCAGAGGTAGAGGCAGAGGTAGAGGAGGCCGATCTGCAGGCCGTGGTAGAAATCAGAATATGCAGCAAATGCAAGAAAACCAGTCCTATGCAGGAGGACGTGGTAACTCTAGAGGCAGGGGGAGCCAAAGAGGTCGTGGTGGATGGCAGAGAGGCCAAAATGCAAACAGCAATGTTGAATGCTACTACTGTGGCAAAATGGGGCATATGGCTAAAGACTGCTACAAAAAGCAGAATGACATTATGAATGGAAAATTGCAGCAAGGCAATTATGCATCCTCTAGTAGACAGGGTGATGACAGAAATGAGCACTTGTTTATGGTGCAGCATATGACAAATTCTGTGACAAGTGCAGAAGAAAGCAATGATGTGTGGTATGTTGACTCAGGTGCATCAAACCACGTGACAGGTCATGCGGAATGGATGCAGGATGCAAGGAAAATGGAAAAACCAGGATTTGTGGAGACTGGTGATGATACTGCACATCCTATTGTGCAGATTGGCAAAATTCCTTTGTCTATGCAGGATGGGAAAAAGAAATACTTGTCTGATGTATTTCATGTCCCGAACATCACCAAGAACCTGGTTTCTATTGGTCAGATGGTTGAGCAGGGCTTGCAGGTCAGATTTAATCCTCATGGATGCTTTGTTGAGGATATGAAAAATAATGGTCGCTTGATAGCAAAAGGAAAGAAGAAGGGCAGGATGTTTACGTTGGATGCGGACATGCCTGAATTGAGTGCAGCAATGTTTGCACATGGGACCGGTGTAGTTGCAGATATTGATATCTGGCACAAACGCATTGGTCATGTTAATATACAGCGACTTAAATCAATGCAAGCCCAAAATATTATTGTAGGATTGCCTAAATTCAAGGTTGCAGAAATGCACAAGGTTTGTGAAGCCTGTCAATTTGGGAAACAGGCAAGGAAACCTTTTCCTAGGCATGCTCAAGAGAGTAAAAAGCCATTGGAATTAATCCACTCTGATGTGTGGAGTACTAAAGCTGCATCTATTGGTGGCTGTCACTATTTTGTCACATTTATTGATGACTTCAGTAGAAAACTTTGGGTGTATTTTATGAAAAAGAAAAGTGAAGTGTTTGGGCACTTCAAAGCTTTCAAAGCTATGGTTGAAAAAGAAACAAGCCTGCAAATAAAATACCTAAGGTCAGATGGAGGGGGAGAGTACCTCTCAAATGAGTTTGCAAGGTTCTTGCAGGAGCATGGTATAAAGCAGCAATATTCATGCAGTCATACCCCACAGCAAAATGGAATTGCAGAAAGGAAAAACAGGCATATTGGAGAGGTATCTCGGGCTATGCTAAATGAAAAAGATCTATCAGATTATTATTGGGCTGAAGCAGTTGCTACAGCAGTATATATAATGAACAGGACTCCCACTGCAGCAATACATGGCATGACGCCAGAAGAGATGTATACTGGTAGGAAACCAGATATTTCTCATTTGAAAATTTTTGGTTGCATTGCCTATGTCCATGTGCCAGATGAGTTGAGGTCCAAGTTGGATCCAAAAGCTGAGAAGTGCATCTTTATTGGTTATTCTCTGCAGCAGAAAGGGTATAGATGCTATAACCCTTCTACTCGTAAGTTTACAGTGAGCAGAGATGTTGTGTTTGATGAGATGAGCAACTGGTATAAACCAGTAAATGTGATGATTGATGTAGATGCACAAAATGGTAATGCTGCACATAATTCACAGCAGCAATCACAAAATATCAGTGGACCTGTAGTGTCGTCTAGCAGTGGTTCACATACTTCGCCATGGACAGGCAGATTGAGATCAGGAGAATCTCCTCAAAGCAATGCAGATAGTGGTACGCAGGTATCACGAAAAGGAAAAGAGAAGGTAGATCAGCCCATGTTTGATGTGAATGCAGGTCACTCTTATGTGGATGGTGAATCCAGTGGCTCAGAGCAGAGCATTGATGATGAGTTGGGTATTCCTTCTGTTGTTACACCTGGAGTAAGGAAGACCAGGGATGTTTTGAGAGCACCTGGAAGTGAGCCTATTTTGCGCAGGTCTACCAGGGTTAGGTATCCTGTGGATAGGCTGAAATATGATGGATTTACAGCCATTCACTATGCCTATATGGTCAAAGTGATACAGGAACCAGAACCCACTTCTTTTGAGCAAGCCATGGGAAATGAAAAATGGGAGAAAGCCATGGATGAAGAAATGGATGCCTTGGATGCTAATGCTACATGGGAATTGGTGCCTTTGCCTAAAGGCAAGAATGCAATTGGCTGTAAGTGGGTTTATAAGATCAAGCACAATGCAGATGGTTCTGTGAATAGATACAAGGCAAGATTAGTTGTCAAGGGGTATGCACAAACATATGGCATTGATTATGAAGAAACTTTCAGCCCGGTTGCAAGGATGGCAACCGTAAGAGCAGTCATTGCTATGGTTGCATCAAAGGGATGGTCTTTACATCAGATGGATGTAAAGAATGCCTTCTTGCATGGTGATTTGCAAGAAGAGGTCTTTATGGAGCAGCCAGCAGGTTATGTTCATGCTATTCATCCTGAGTTTGTTTGCAGGTTGAAGAAAGCCTTGTATGGCTTGAAGCAAGCACCTAGAGCATGGTCTGACAAGATAGGACAATATCTTGTCACTATTGGCTTTCAGATTTCCATGGTAGATTTCTCACTATATGTGAGAAAAACAGAGAAAGGGATTATGCTGCTTGTCATTTATGTTGATGATTTGATCATCACAGGTGACAGTGATGAAGATATCCTTCATGTGAAAATGCTATTGAAGCAGAAGTTTGAGATGAAAGATTTGGGAGAGCTGCGTTATTTCTTGGGCATTGAGGTGATTAGATCACCAAGTGGGATACAGCTCTTGCAGAGGCAGTATGGATTGGACATGCTGTCCAAATATGGGATGACAGGCTGTAAGCCTATTTCAGTTCCTTTGGAGCAGAATGTGAAGCTGAGCGCAGATGCAGGTGACCTTCTAGAAGACCCTACTATGTACAGACGCATAGTAGGAAGTTTGATTTACATGACTATTACCAGGCCAGATTTGAGCTATGCTGTTGGGTTGGTAAGTCAGTTTATGCAGGCTCCAAGGAAACCGCATTTGGATGCGGCTAGACACATACTCAGGTATGTGAAGTCCACATTGCAGTATGGACTATTTTATGAGGCTGGGGTTCAGATACAGTTGCATGGATACACTGATGCTGATTGGGCTAGTAGTATTTCTGATAGACGATCTACCAGTGGATATGTGTTCTCTTTTGGGAGTGCTGCAGTCACTTGGAGCAACAAGAAACAGCCTATAGTTGCCTTCTTGTCGAGCACAGAGGCTGAGTACAGGGGTGCAGCAATGGCTGCATGTGAGGTAGCATGGTTGCATAAGCTACTCTATGATATGCATCAGTCTACAGATGGGCCAGTTGTCATTTATTGTGACAACATGAGCAACATACACTTGGCAAATAACCCAGTCTTTCATGCTAGAACAAAGCACATTGAGGTGCATTATCACTATGTGCGGGAGAAGGTTTTACTAGGTCTTATTGATCTAGTTTATGTCAGCACAGAGGATCAGGTAGCTGACATATTCACGAAAGCATTGGGCGTAGAGAAGCTGCACAAGTTCAGAGACCTGCTTGGTGTGCAGGAATTGGGATTGAGCTCGAGGGGGAGTGTTGAGATATCGAGCTCCACTCGCGATATGCCAGGGTGACCGTTGTGTATTTAAGTCACCGACTTGTTAGCTGGAGATGCGGTTGGTACACCACCCACAAATAATAGCTGGATGATAGCTATCCTTATCTACTCTAGTTTGTGGCTCAGTTAGTATGCCACCTTAGTTAGTTCAATTTGGTTTGAGACCCACATATAGGGTTCTTCTATTTTCTTTGTACTAGAGTTCTTTTGGCTTTCACAACTAAGAAGAGGAAAACTATTTTCAGCCTCCACCTTTGTGTGTATTCCCCCATTGTGATTGTGAGAAAGCTTCAAGTGAGACTCCTTCCCTCTCTCCCACTATCTTCACACTAAATCTTCCTTAGGGCAAGATGGTGTCCACAAAATCACAAAGCCCATAGAATATTTGATTGTTTGGCCAAATCTTAATGAGGGCAAGATGTTGTCCAAACTAAACTTGAATGGGGGTATAGGGAAGTTTAAAACTTATGGACCAATCATTATGATATAAATATTCTCCTCACAAAGTCACACATCCTCAAAAAGATTTCACCATATGGACAAATATTTATAGGGGCAAGATGGTGCCCACAAAATCACAAAGCCTAGACATGGTATCTAAACTAAACCTTGATGGGAGTGTGGGAAAGTTTTGACCTTGTGGCCAAATATTTATAAGGTAAACACTCTTCTCACACAACCACATACATTAGAGAAGATTTGACCATGTGGCCAAATCTTTATGAGGGCAAGATGGTGTCTATAAAGTTGCAAAGGTCATAGAGACTTTTCACTATGGCCAAATCTTTATGAGGGTAAATGGTGTTTTAAACCAAACCTTTATGGAAATCTAGGGTGAACTGTCTGTAAGGTTGGAAGATACTATCCATCATCCTATTGAAGGTAGCTGGGGCATTAGTCAATCCAAAAGACATCACTAGATACTCATACAACCCAAAAGTAGCATGGAACGCTATCTTATGCACATCCTGAGGCTGTATTTTCACTTAGTGATAGCCACTCTTTAAGACTACCCTGCTGAAAACTAAAGCCCCATTTAACTGATCCAGCACATCATGAATGCGCGGAATAGGGAATCTATTCTTGATGGCCATTTTATTTAGTGCATGATAATAATCAACACACATATGGAATGAACCATATTTCTTCTATACTAGTAGTACATGGGAATAAAAAGGAGAAGAGCTGGGCTAAATCAGCCCCTCGGACACCAAGTCTTGTACTTGGTCCATAATCTCTTCTCCCTGAGTTGCACTAACTCTGTATGGGAGCCTCTTTGGTAGCTCACTGCTAGAGGAATGAGCTGTATGCCATGATCTTCAGGTCTCTCAGGGGGTAACTCCCTTGGCAAAGCGTCAGAAAAGCAATCTTTAAAATTTTCAAGAGATTGAAATTTATTTTGATCTGCCTCACTTATTTCAGCATGCATTTCAACATCTCTCTCTTTTATAAAAACCATGTAAGTTGAAACTACAGACTTTATTTATTTTCCAACAGAACTATTTGATACAATGGGAATAGTTTCCCCTCTATTCCTAGCAACCACACGCTGTACTTTGCTCCTATGTACAAACTCTAGCATTCTCTTAGGAAGAGTCGACTTCACTACCTTGTGACAGAACCAAGGCATACCCAAGACTACATCATGATGTTTCAGTGGAGAAATGAAGAAGTCTTCCTGATCCACATAACTCTACACATGAAGACAAAGCTTCCCTATCAAGGGAGTGATTGGCAAAAGGTTCCCACACAATGTCTGGTCAGCATCCAGAGCCCTACCCAACTCCTCTGTCTTTATTACCAGCCTTAGGGCTAAATCTTCTGATATAAAGTTATCTGTAGCCCCTGGATCAAATAAAATCAGTGCTTGCTAGTCTCTGACTTTGCCCCATGATAGCAGTAATTCTCATTCCTCTAGGTTTCAAACATGACTTAGTTTATCATGAATTCCTATACGATCCCCGTGACTTCTCTGCCTCTTTTCTCTTCAAAGTTGAAAGCTTTTCAAGGCACTGGGTAGCCACATGCCCATCTTTGCCACAGCCAAAGAATTTACCCTCTTTCTTGAAAGTTTTAATCTGTTCAGGGGTAAACTGTGGTCTTCCCTTATAGGGCCTTTGTACTTGGTTTCCCCTTAGATTCTAAGGCTCAAGTCCCCTCTTCTGAGCCTTGGAAAACTCTCTTGTTTCAGACTTGGGGGTCGCTTACTTTTTATCCCCCGGTATCCTTGCCTGTAGTAGTGAAGGCACAATAGTAGAATCTTGCATATATATAAGATTAGCCACATTGGCTGAATGCATAAGATCTAAATTATCTTTGATATCCTTAGTGTACACATGGGCCTATATCTTTGGAGTGAGTCCTACCCGATACAACCTAAGTTAAGTCTTGTTAGAGATTTCCTTGAAAGGTGAAATCTGTAAGTATGAGTCCAAAATTTTTTGATTATAAGACTCAAATGTATCTTGTGCTTCCATATGCATACTCTCCACTTGGGAATAAATTATTTATAAAAGGCTTTCTTGAAATCCTTCCATTTCTTGGGAGTTGAATAGTCAACAGTTTTAGCTAGCCACCATGCACTGGCTCTACCAGTCAAGTTCAAACCAACCATACAAAGTTTCAAGGACTCACTGAAATTTTCCAAGCTGAAGGTATCATCAAACTACCTTATGAACTGTATTGCCTTTTCAACTTGGCCATACTGGCCATTGTAAGTGGCGAATCTCACTGACTTTCCACCATCTTTGAACTCTTTAGTCTCTGATTTCTTGCCAAACTTCTTCTTCTTCTTCTTCTTCTTATGCTTTGGCTTTGAGGATCCATAAGAAGATGATGATGTCGAGGATAAAGAGGTAGAGCTAGAAGAAGAAGACGAACTTGATGAACTATGATGATGCTTTGCCTTTTTCTTCTTGGGAAGAGGACCTTCTCTTTTCCTCTTTTTGTTGTCCTCATGGTGAGACTTCTTACTCTTTCCCAATACCGCATCTGTGGAAAAAGGAGTAGACTCAAGGATCTCTTTTTGCCCACCACTTCCTGATTTGCTTGAGATGGAGGCTTTTCTGGCTCTTCCTCAAAGAGAGGTTGTACCATCTTGCAAAACAAAGGGTCGCTTCTTGCCTCTCCCAATTGAGTAATCAGCTCTCTGTAGGTATTCTCTTTATTTATCCGCATAGCCTTTGCCTATTGTACCTGATCAGACTCTTCCATTCTCTCATGGGATGATTATGCATGCTGCTGCTGTGAAGCCATCACTACAACTTGACTAAGATTTGCAAACTCTCACACACACTGTGTATGCAACTTATGCACTTAGCCTTTGCTTCTCAAAGAGAAGATACCTCAACAAGAGGTGTATTGCAGTCTCACTTATGCTAGTGTCGGGCTGTTAGTACAATGCATAGAATCCCAAAGTTGCTTGAGCATTTACTTATTGTATTGCCCCTTTCCTATCTGTACATAGTTATGTGGGTCAAGAAGACTTCTTCATTTCTCCACTGAAACATGATGATGTAATCTTGGGTATGCCTTGGTTCCATCACAAGGCACTGAAGTTGACTCTTCCTAAGAGAATGCTAGAATTTGTACATAGGGCCAAAGTACAGCATGTGGTTGCTAGCAATAGAGGGGAAACTGTTTTCATTGTATCAAATAAATTTGTTGGAAAAGAAATAAAGTTTGCAGTTTTAGCTTACATGGTTTTGTAAAAGAGAGAGATGTTGAAATGCATGCTGAAATAAGTGAGGTAGATCAAAATAAATTTCAATTTCTTGAAAATTTTAAAGATTGCTTTTCTGATGCTTTGCCAGGGGAGTTACCCCTTGAGAGACCTAAAGATCACGGCATACAACTCATTCTTGGTAGTAAGCCACCAAATCGGCCCCCATGAAGAGTTAGTGCAACTCAACGAGAAGTCATTATGGCCTAGGTGCAAGACTTGTTGTCCAAGGGGCTGATTCATCCCAGTTCTCCTCCTTTTTGTTCCTCTGTACAGCTGGTATAGAAGAAAGATGGTTCATTCTGTATGTGCATCGATTATAGCATACTAAATAAAAGGACCATCAAGAATAGATTCCCTATTCTGTGCATTCATGATGTGCTAGATCCATTAAATGGGGCTTCATTTTTCAACAGGATAGACTTCAAGAGTGGCTATCACCAAGTGAGGATACAGCCTCAGGATGTGCATAAGACAACATTCTGCACTACTTTTGGGTTGTATGAGTATTTGGTGATGCCTTTTGGATTGACTAATGCCCCAACTACTTTCAATAGGATCATGGATCGTATCTTTTGACCTTACGGACAGTTCACGGGTACTTTCTTTGATGACATTATTGTCTTTTCTAAGTCCAAATAAGAGCACAATGAACATCTTACTATAGATTTTCAAGAGCTGAGAAATCACCAACTCTATGCAAATAGCAAGAAAAGTGAGTTCTTCCTAGGAGGGATCCATTCCTTTTGGTATATAATATCCAAATATGGGATACAGATGGATCTACGACAAAGATCCAAGGCATTCAAGAATGGCTAGAGCTAAAACCTATGCATGAAGTCTGTAGTTTCCTAGGCCTGCGTTCTTACTATAGACGATTTATCAGGCATTTTGCGGACATAGCCGCTCCACTTCATGATCTTACTAAAAAAATGCAGCTTTTAGTTGGGGAATTCCACAAAAGATAGCATTGAGAGGCTGTGGGTTCCCACTTGACTACTAGAAGCCCAAGGTTCATTTCTGAGATTGAGCACACCAACTAGGTGTCACCAATTGTGATTGTCTCAAAGAAAAACAAAAAGTTGAGAATATGCGTGAATCTCAAAAACATTAATGCAGCGACAATTAGAGATCACTACCCCCTACCATTGACAGAGATAGTTTTGGAATGGGTAGTAGGGTAAAATGTATACAACTTCTTGGATGGGTTTAGCAAGTAGAACCAAGTACAAATTGCACCTCAAGATTAGGCAAAGATAGCCTTTGCCATATAATGGGGCATTTTCACATAAAAAGTCATGCCATTTCACCCCATCCACTTTTGAAAGGGTCATATACACGGCCTCCAAGAATTTCTTAACAAGTTCCTACAAGTATTCCTCGATGACTTATGCATACACGGGGTTTACTTTATAGCAAGCTCTTTTGTAATGAGTTCATGAGTTTTTCTAGAGTATCATAAAAAACATATCATACCATAGCATGACAAGGTTTTGACTAACTTGATTCCAAAGTTATCTCACTTATATAATATATGGGACTTGGAGCGAGGTGGGCGAGAGGGTTGAGAGGGGATTGTAGAGACCTATGCCTATGTGTGTGTGCATAAGAGAGAGAGAGAGAGAGAGAGAAAGAGAGGAGAGAGAGAGAGAGAGAGAGAGAGAGAGAGAGAGAGAGAGAGAGAGAGAGAGAGAGAGAGAGAGAGAGAGAGAGAGAGAGAGGGGTGGTTGTCCATGTTATGGCATCATTGAACGCCAATTCTTTAAAGAAACTATTTTTTAGCTTTGTAAAGGGAGGGAATAAATTTTGCAAATACATTTGAAATTCAAAAAGGAGAATGTGGGTTTTTTTGAAACACCCTTGCAATATGGAAGCGAAAGTGTGTTCTTCCACATAAACTATCAATATACTGCACACCAAAGCAGTGCATGCATCAATACAAGATGGAGGCTCCCTCGAACCTTGAAATTTCAAAACCAAAGCAAGTCAATACCCCAAACCAAATGCTAATTAAATTTCAAAGTCAAAGCAATAGTAGATACCACACTAGTTATCATCAAGATCATCTTAAGCTCCTTGGAAGTCACTAGTCATCATCAAGATCATCCAAAACTCCCATGCCTTCTAACTTCTTTCCATCTGATTCACATGTCATCCTCATGAGTATGTAGCATAGCCTCAACAAAAGGGGACCTTTTGAAGTGAACACCTTTTACATGAGACTCATTTCCTAGCCATTTACCCAACTCCAAAACAAGACCATGCATCTGAGCCAAAAGCCCTCAATATGCACTAGAACTGCTACTTACCTTGATGGAAATCTCAAGTACAGTGTGTTATCTCCAACTCACATAATAGTACAAGAGTATGCATAAGCCATATTTGTGAAGATCTTGGTATGCATTGAAGCATTAAAAAACATCAATCATAAATTTTACAAAAGGACTATCTTAAAGAGAGTTGGATGCATATTAGTAAGTTGGATATGCTTTAATGTGACTAGTCTTTTTGACATCCCCAAAATATGCTTTCATGGATGACTCTTTTTTACATCCCCTGAATTGGGACATGCCAACCTAATTTACAAGAGTGCTATGTTTAACATGCTCATCCTTGTCATGTAAAACAAAACTACAATGGATGTCACCTTTCACAGGGTGCAAAGTTCCATCTTTAACAACTTTGGATTAGAAGATTGAAGAATTTTCATAAAAATGTGAGGTATATGTTTGGCCTCACTAAGGTGTTGTGTTTTGGGGAAATAGTGATGATTAAAGTTTGAGACAATAAGGGAAATAGTGGGAGGCAAAGATGTCATTGCTAGTGTAGCGTTTGAGGAGGAGATTCAGTGAAAGATTGAAGCCTATAGAGGAGAAGGTTGAACTTGAAGAGATTAAGAGCTCTACCGAATGTAGAAGGCTAAGGGGAAGAAGTACACATGACAGTGGAAGCTTGAAAGAAAAGCTTTATAGAAGCTCATGTGTCATGGCCTACAACCACAAGAAAAGAAGGACCTCGAACACTTTTGAAGAGGTTGAGCGCAGTGGCTTGTATAGAACAAGTATACATTGAATGGCAATGGGTCGTGGAGTAGAAGAGATGTAGAGCTTGCTCCACAACAACGACACAGTGACTCACAGCAATGAATTAGCTCATGAAGGAACTCAATGGAGGTCAAGCTCAAAGTTGCACATTGCTAAGTCAAATGCCTGCATGTCAGAGAACACAAACAATGTTGGCACATAGGCTCCAATAGAAGCTTTAGTAGGGAGGCACATAGGCTCCAATAGAAATGTTGAAAGAAAGCAAGCTATTGCTTGCTTGAAAGTTAAGCTTGCAAGGAGAGTTGTGGTAGAGGAGCTATGATGTAGACGTTTGCAAGGAAGGATAGCTTGCATAGCTCAAGGTGAAGAGCAGCTCCCATCACTAATATTGTCACCCTCCAAACCTTGCCTTCTTCCACCCCACCCCGATCCTCTTCCTTTTGTCCATCAATTTATCCCTTGAATGTGTGCGACACCACACACACTTGAGCACGCTATAGTGCAAACGATGCCACACACAATAGATCAAAGGTTTTCATTTGTGATAGAGTTCTTTCTTCACCCTTGTGCTATAATATTGGAATATGAGTATGTCCAATGTTTAGAATTGTCATTTTTCATGTGGCATTTGAGTTTGAGGTGGAAGCATTGTGATAAACCTTTTCTTAACAACAATGTTTTGCACATCCAGGCATCCATGAGCCTTTCAACTTTGGTTCATTCTATTGTGCACTAATCATTAATCATCGCCTGCATCCTCCATAAAATGCATCATGTATTTTTGTCTGCAGTCTGCACCTTCCTCTTTCCAAATTCCACAAGACTTCTTTTGGACATACCATGAACTCGACAATGAGCCTAAGCACCAACATTCACTCTCTCTAATGTTGGGCCTCTGTGGGCACCCTTCTAGATACAGGCGACCAAAAACTAACATGGGAAACATTTGCATGAACTATGTTAAGGCTTTCTTAGTTTTCTATGATTTCTTTTTTACTTGCGTACTTTGACTGTAGATATGGGTGCATGTATATATGCTTGAGTGGTGCAAAGTGTACTCTCAAGGAGGGCTATGTCTAATGGGGAATTGACGATGGATCTTCAACTTGCCCCTTATGCTGAACAATCGAAGGGTGTGGCATGGACCATGAATGCACATTCAAGACCTCAAATTTCTTTAGATGCAATATTTGAAACACTTCAATAGGTCAGTGCACTATAGATGTAGCAACAAATAGAATAGATATATTTATTAAGCTACTAGGACCATTCCCATATCATAAATTCCACACTATTTAGAAGTCCACTATGTGCAAGATCTTCAAGTGTGTGCGGCACTGCACACAATCAAAAGGGGTTGGCTCATCAACTCTTTGGTTTTAAATCCCATTGATTTTCTTCAATTGGTTTCCTTCATTCCTTCACAGCATCTCTTCCCCTTTGCTTTTTTGCTAGCAACAAATTTGCAAAAAGCGGGGTTAGGGGTTAGGGTTTAGGGTTTAGGGTTAGGGTTAGGTTTAGGGTAAACACACACAACCTTACCCCTTTAACTATGTGTAGCAATGCACACAGTCAAAGGATTTGCCAAGCCCATCTTCATTAGAGAGATCTAGGATACACACATCGCATGACCATTGCAGTATAAAACATGTACACAAACCCATTGGGCTATTCAATATTTTAATGTGAATGGAAGCGACATAAGTAAGCATCTCATTTTGTGTGCTTTTGTTTTTGGTTAGCTCCTTCAGTGGTGACTAAAGCTTTTCTCCTCACCCTACCCATTTTTTGTGTGTGCTGAAGTTTTTGTCATTGCATATCCAAGCATCAATCATGTTTACAAGGTTGTTGGGGTTTTGTGTCATTTACAAGAAGGATATACATATTCACATGGCCATTTTTTGAGAGGCAATGATGGATGTGAATCTAAGACCTGTCATGGGAATTCCTCAAGAAGCATGAACATGAATCTCTCTCTCTTTCACACAATCTCTCAATGGAATGAAAATAGATGGAATGAGATCTCTCACAAACACTTCAGAGAAATGAAATGGAAATGGAAATTCTCTAATGGAAGAAAACTCTCATGGAAAACACTCAATAATATCAATATCTCACTCTCACAAAGATGGTGCCTCAGTGAAAGGCAAAACCATGCTTTGATACCATGAACAAATATGGAGAGGGAGAGGAGAAGAGTGGAGATGAGGAGGGCTCACAAATGACTAACTATGCACTAAATTAGTTGTAAAGAATCAATCTATACAAACCCCTTTAGGGTTAGGGTTTTCAACCCTTATGCCTTATAGCACTCTTTTTTGTTACTGCTATGCAAATATGATGATAATAAATAATGTTGATATGAATCCTCAACATTTTATGACTTATGAAATGAATTCTTTTAAGAAACCTTGGTATTATATAAAATTTGAATCCTAAGAGTTTTTTATTGCAGGCTATAGCACCTTTGAAATTTGTATCTAAAAAAAGTCATCACCTTGTGTACCAAAGAGGTATTATTTTCCTTCTAATATGCAATTATGTAAGGACATCTACTCCTACATCAAGATTGCAAGAGAGTCCAATGCAAGCCTCCTTTAGAAGGACAATCATCCTACAAGCACTAGTGCTTCCAGACATGTATCTACACATGGGATTCTTGCTTCTAGTTATTTTCTTGGTATTACAATGAATGCACCATCCCCACAACTAAATATGCCTATCATGGGAAGGTGATGAAGAGGTGGTTCAAACCAATGACCATAGGGCTATGGGAGTTGTCGATAAGACTTCCACTATGCACTTGCTCCTTACAAAGAATGAAATGACCTGCTTTCAAAATGCAAGCAGTGGTAAAGGAGTTTAAGAGGAGAAGGGTCGATTTGGATAATATTTATACATTTTTTATTAGAATACACACCAAGTCCATCATCTACAGTATATCAAAAGCAAAGCTTACTTTAAAGGATGTTTCAACAAACAACTTTCAAGCTAAACTTGCAAAATCATGGAAAGCCATGAGGTAATCAATTGATTTTAAGTTTGTTGGGTTTTTTGGTTTATTTTTATATGTTTGACTTCATTTGGGAGATAATTGTTAGTTTATTATCTTCTTTAGGAGATGTGGCTACATATCTAACAAAAAGAATACAAAATTTGCATTAATCATCTAGTCTGAGTGATGAAGAGCATGAAAGATAAATAAATGAAGAGGAGCAAGTGGGAAATGTATATTTTTTTCATATTCTCTAGAATACTTGTTGGAACTTGCACATTATGTTACTCTTCAATTGCAAAACTAGTCAAGGGGACATATTCTTGACGAGGCTCATTACCCATGAACAACACTATCACCCCTCCTATTGCAATTAGAGTAAAAGTACACCCTTCGAGATTGGAGGTAATAGACGAAAGAAAAGCTTGTTTCAATGAAGGACAAGGAAAGGAATCTTTTTTGCAAATACCACCAGTAGCTAAGGAAGAGGGTAGAGATGTAGGATCACCACAAGCATGACAAAACATGTGTGCCTCAGGATCTATGGAGCACTCTAAGGTGGATGGAACCTGTGTGGAAACATGATGAAGAGAGTGCTCATGACATGTATCTCAAGTCAATTAGGTTCCAAGATAGATTAGCTTGGACTCATAAAGAGAATCTTGAGATAGTGCAAAGTGCTTGATATGATATTACTTCAAATGAACCTCCCTTTTATAGGTGAGGGTACTTACATCCATTTTGCTTGCTCACATGTGGGATATGTCCTCCATGCCATGTGGCAGCTTACCCTTTGCTCATACCTTTGCTCTACATGTGCTCATGGCACCACAACTCTCAACACCTCCCCTTGGTGCCATAATCCTTTGGCTACTGCAAGGTGGTCAGATGTGAGTTACAAATCCATCACCTCCCCTTAGTGCATGCATGCTACTTAAGGTGGTCAAGTGTGGCTTCTACATGTCAATACCTCCCCTGGGTGCTTTCATAGCTACTCTCAGGTGGTCAGGTTTGATTACAAAACATAGGCAAGGTTGGCAAGGTTTTTTGCTTTTCATTACATTCCATTGATGTCACCTTTTGGCTCATGGCTTGATGACGACTCATTTGCTTCTTTGTTTGGTGTAGCTATCTGCATGATGCTTTGTTCTTCCATGTGCCTTGATGCTTTGTGTGGATGCCATGCTTTCTGCTATGGTCATCTCATGCACTTGTGCTTTCGGCTTGCTTTTTACATTGATGTTTGCATTCATGCTTTGCTTTTTCCAATGGTTGCAAAGGTCTTACCAATTGATTTCTTTCAATATTGGCAGTGTCTAATTGCATACAATGATTCTGAACTGACAGGCGCGTAGAGCTCAAAAAGACGATCACTTTTCATTTTTGGAGCATGTGCAAATTCTTCTTGGATTGAAAGTTACGCTTTGTTGAAGCTTTTGTGAAGAAGAGGGGGCCTTGATGATGTGGCACAGGGATTCACATGCAGAATTGAAACTGTGCTTACAAAGGGACTGTGCTTGGGTGGTACTATGCCATGTGGCACTCTTCTAACCAGACTGAGTTAACTCAAGTTAAAGAAAACTTAACCATGGTCTAATTAACTGCACCTAATCATAAACTTAAGCAAGGTTGACCTTAACCACAGTTAAAGCCTTATCTGCCATGTGTCACTTTGGTAGAGACCTTGAAAAAGAAGAAAGAAGCTCTTTGAAGCTTTTGCGACGACGGCGAGAGGTCGACGGAATGGCTGGCTGGCGATGGCGTTGAAAGGAGCCTTATGAGAGTCGAAGGTTCTCTAGCGCAACACAGTGGGAAGCTTAGAGAAGAAAGAGAAAATAGATATGCAGCTTCTCTGAGGCGATAATGAGATGGAGAGCCGGGAAATCTGAAGCATCGCGGTGGAGAGGTCGCTTGCTGGTCGGGTTCATTGGAGCTCGTGGAGCTGTTTGGTCGAGAGCCTGCTTGATAGCTTACTGCTATTTCTGCTCGTTGGCGATGCGCTGTACTCATAGAAATTCCACTAGATGTTTGCAAATAGCTAGACTCAGACTGCGGTTCCTCGACCGTCAAGTTGCTCTTAAACTTCTCTGTAATTTCATTTTGATTCGGTGATGCTTCTCTTTGTCATCGTTAGGCAGCTTGGCTGTCCACAAGTAGCTTGTAGCTACCTTTGTGTTCGAGATCTGGAAGGAGTCACAGGTCTGCTGCTCATCCGCTCAAACTTGAGGCTACGTTGCGGTGAAGTCTATCGTTCGGTTGCTGCATGAGTTGGCCTTGTTTGCTATAGCCCTGGTCATGACCTATGAGTCCGCCAAGCAGTCCTACCTACTCGCGTTGAATCGTGTGCTATAGTCGTCGAATGCTTGGCTTTGTCGATGGGTTGTTTGTGCAAGCTCTGTGTTGCAGGACTGTGTTGGAGCTTGGTGTTGCAGCACTTATATTCGTTGCTGGATATGAGGCGTGGGCTGAGTAGGAGAGTTGGGTGGCTGCAGGAGCATTCAGGAGCTTCTTTTTGGCACAGTCTACATCAAGGGAGCAGTCATTGCTTTGTCTCTTAGGAATCTCTAAAGAAAAGATTTCCTCTCAGAAATATCACAGAACTCTCCCTATCTTTCCTTTCTCACTCGAAGTACAAAGGAAGAAGAACACTCTCTCTCACATGAATCCTCACAAAGAAAATACTCAAGGGACTCTCTTGCTCTCACAGAATAAGGAACACTTAAGCTCACAATGAATCTCTCATGAAATGGATGGACGGAAAATTTCTCTCTCTAGGGACGGAAACTTGTTCTCAATCTAAAACTAAAACTAACCTAGGAGAAAGACATGAGCTCCTAAGGCATGCCTACAACTAATCTAGGAATGGAAGCAATCCTAGTGAACTACCAATGAGCTAAACTAGGAGAGCTAGACCTAAGCTCTGATACCATGACAAAACATGTGTGCCTCAGGATCTATGGAGCACTCTAAGGTGGATGGAACCTTTGTGGAAACATGATGAAGAGAGTGCTCATGACATGTATCTCAAGTCAATTAGGTTCCAAGATAGATTAGCTTGGACTCATAAAGAGAATCTTGAGATAGTGCAAAGTGCTTGATATGATATTACTTCAAATGAACCTCCCTTTTATAGGTGAGGGTACTTACATCCATTTTGCTTGCTCACATGTGGGACATGTCCTCCATGCCATGTGGCAGCTTACCCTTTGCTCATACCTTTGCTCTACATGTGCTCATGGCACCACAATTAGAGTAAAAGTACACCCTTCGAGATTGGAGGTAATAGACGAAAGAAAAGCTTGTTTCAATGAAGGACAAGGAAAGGAATCTTTTTTGCAAATACCACCAATAGCTAAGGAAGAGGGTAGAGATGTAGGATCACCACAAGCATCTATAATTGATGGGACCATTAATACCAAGAAAAATAAAATATGTACAAAGATGGAATGAGAAAATTTGATTTATTGCCAAACATTCTTCTTGAAATCAAATCAAGTACTTCATACACTTGTTGATCCATCACAAGACTATGTCCTCTTGAAACATGCAAGCATTATTCCAAGCACATTGAAAATCTAAATGGAATGATGTGGAGCAATCGTCATACAACAGTTGTGGGTTGGGTCACATTAGTTGATACCATTTAATGTTCTTCTAAGCAATCATTTGATAGAAAAAGTAGATGAATAAAGGGATTATGTTCTTGTTGGATCACATTCAGTTGAAACAAGTGTCAATTGCATTTTAGAGTATCCAAACAATTTCATTTTAGGGATTATGTTCTTGTTGGATCACATTCAACTGAAACAAGTGTCAATTGCATTTTAGAGTATCCAAACAATCATTATCATAAGGTTTATAGGCTAAAAGTATTTACAACCTTGATAAATAAGGAAGCCAAGCTTCTTGTATTCAATCATAATAATGATAATTGTCTATGCGAGGCTACCACTTAGCATGGACAGACCAACAGGGTGGCCTACTAACAAGTTCAGTTAGTAATGTGAGCAGTTGGCCAGCTCAGCATACGTATAGGTGAACAACAAAAAATCAAAATTTGATTAGACTTACTCTAGTCTTACAAAGGTATATATATGCGTACATGTGAATGTTAGAAAATGTGTTGGCCTCTTGTGAGTTGGTTGTGTGGAACATCACATCATAATTCTCCCCCCTTGCCCCTTCTTTCCATTTTTTTGTTTATTTTCTTGTAAGAAATCCTAGATTTACTACATTTAGAGATGTGCTAAGGAACAAAAAAGAGACTGAAATAGTAGAGAACAAGGAATATTTGTATTGCTTGAGTGTCTGTAGTGTGTCATCCATATAGTTGGGCCTCTCTTACATAGAGAGTGAAGAGTCACACATGAAAAGGTGTGCGCTCCAAAGTGTATGTGCATGAAGAGGTGGTACCCCTTATTACAGAAAGGACATGAACATGATAGAGTGAGTCATCTTTTATCATAATGAGTTTGTAAGCACTTGCAATGAAGATTAGAATATAGCAAATTCTGCATTTAAGGCTTCATTACTAGTGGAGACCGGCATATCCTTGGCACTATAGAGAGTGGCAAAGCTTGTCCAATCAATATTTTTAGAGGATATCATAATCTATTTTAGCTTTCTTTCTGAACATGTGAAAATTTAAAACTTAAAAGATATGTTTTCATAAAGTGGGAAGAGCAAGAAGTGAAAGAGTAGAAGAAAGCCACTGCTTGAATTGAACCCTCTCTTGCTAAGTTTAAGAGTAAAGAGGTTGTGCATGTAATTCATTGATAGAGAAATGAAGCCTTTCCCATGGAAGAGCATGCAAGGAATCAAAGATAAAAATCTTATCTAATCAATAGTGAGCAGAGTATTATATTGTCCATTGTCATTGAAAGAAATCTCTAATGAGTTCATTGATTAAGTTTCTCTACTTTCTATGCTAAAGCTAAATTGTTTATTAAAAAAATAAGGTTATGCTTTTGAAATGCTAGTGGTTTGTTATTCTTTTAAATTCTAATGATTTTATTATGTTAATCAAGGCATATATTTTAAATTAGAAATATCCTAGGCACATATATTTGAGAAGTTTCCCTACGTTTGGGAGTACTAACACACATACATTGAGTGCAAAGAAAACTTTTACACGCTTAGTCCCATTACAAGGTACAATTTTATGCCAATGAAGCCTAAGACTCTCTTTAATGAAGTTACTCATGGATCGAGGAGCAATTTAACTCAAGGAGCTACAAGCTATGGGTGAGCAGAAGCAACCGCAACTTGCAATGCAAGTTGAAGCAATCATGAGCTAAAAGATAAGCAATCCCACTCAAGCCCTCATGCAAGGCACACAAGATCTAGACCATCTCTTCATCATCACCACCAAAATTCTACTATAATGGATCGACAAAGGTTAAATAGGACTGAAGCTCCTTGATAGCTGTGTGTAATAAAGATATGTTTTTTGTATGATCAGCATTTGTGAATTCATGTGCATTGTGTCATTGATCATCCTATGAGTTATCCCTCAAAGAGATAAAGAGTTTCCATTGGATAAGGTCATGCTTAAGGAAGTCAAGTTATACTCATCTTCAATAAATGCTACATGGCTATTTTTAGTTGTTGGTTTTTTGTGTTGCAATGCAACCCCTAGCTTCTTGTGTATACTTTACTTCATGTCCAATTTTTGAGTGTAACCTTCCTTTTTCCACCTTTGATTTTTCTTGGATTTCTTAATTCATCAATGTAAAAATGAAAAGGGAAATGCTTCTAACCCTTGGCACCAAGGAGTGTAGCATGTGTATTATATGATATAGGTCCCAAACTTTTAGTTGGAGGCCCATCTCCCACAACATGTACTTGTAATATGGCTCCATCCCCAAAGTTAGTTGGAGCTCCTTTACAATTGATCAACTGGTCTTGTAGGATCATCAATTGTATATCCATTTCTCTATCCCTACCCTAGCGTTGAGCAAAATACAATTGCTTTTATAGCTTGGATGTTCCCGAATGTGATATAGTCATGGACTTTCCTTATCTCCTTGTTTAGGTTGGAGATGGTGATTCTTGGCTCCTTAATGGTCCTTGAGATTTCCCTACAACTCCTTCAACTAAGCCATGGGGGCACTTCAAAAGCTAGCCTTTATATCAAGAGAGCATTATCTTTAATGTATTAACCACAGTCACGAGGAAACAAAATGAGGACATGGGGCAGCTGGGAGGAGAAGAGCTTGCCACATGTCACAAAGAAGGAGCTCTTGGATCGAGGCTTGGAGAGGGGAGGAAGTGGAAAGACAAGAGGTGGGCTTTGAGTGGGGAGGAGGTGGAAAGACAAGAGGTAGCTTTGGGAGGAAGGAGGAGATAGAAGGTCAATGGAATGAAAGGAGATGGAAGGTCTCAGAGCCATGGGTTAAAAGTCAGCCAAAATCTCAATATCCAATCCAATTACACAAGGTGAATTGATTAATTTTAAAACATGCATTTGTTTTGGCCTTGGCCATTTCTCAATTACTTTTTGGTTGGTCCTTTTCCTTGATTCCAACAAAGTAGACAAATGAGAGCTCCATTGGATCCAGACAAAGCAAGTAAATCGGATTCCTGAATCTGAGCATTGATGAAAGAAGCCAGCAGGAAATCGTTCAATACCTAGGGGAGAAGGAGGCCTACCTTGCAGCACATTTAATTCACAAACCACCATTGCTAGATTACCGAAAATTTTTCTACTGAACTAATAGTATAATTTGTAGAAGACTAAAGCAGCATTTATAGATGGAGCTAAATGGAGCGATCATATGCATGTTTTTGCACAAAGTGCTTGATGTGCTCCACTTGATGTTGAGATGAGAGTGGATCTCTTGCAACCACTTGCATTACTCTTAAGCCATATCCAGTTATGAGATCATTCACATAAGAAACTGATCAAATGATGCTGAGGGAAGTTCCACCTTCAGATGGGGAGTGGTTGAGGATAGTCATGCATCTTCACCATTTCCTTTAAGGCAATCTTCAAGTTCAACCCTTTCATTTAGTTGACCTTTGTATCATTTATCCAACACTCAAGCCTTTGCGCTTGTGTGTGCATGCATGCACGGGCCTTTGCGCATACACGCGCATGCGCGTGCACACACACACACACACACACACAATGGCGAATCTCAAAGGTGCTACATATATGAAGACTCCCATTGGGAGCCTAGCTAGGCTCATGAACAATCAACCATAGAAGCCCACCTTCTTTAGATGTAATTAATCCCTAGCTATCTTGAGACAATCCAAAATCAATGGCACGTTCCACATCTCTCAGATTTATTATGACTTTCCTCTAGTTTACTCTATATGTACCAAGGTTCACTAGAACCTCCAGTTTCCTACATGGGGTGTTTTGATCATCTTGTGGTCCCTTACATGGGGTGTCCTCCTTTTTTATCTTTTGAATATGTTAGTAGAGAGAGAGAGAGAGAGAGAGAGAGAGAGAGAGAGAGAGAGAGAGAGAGAGAGAGAGAGAGAGAGAGAGAGAGAGAGAGAGAGAGAGAGAGAGAGAGAGAGAGAGAGAGAGAGAGAGAGAGAGAGAGAGAGAGAGAGAAATCAGCATCCGCGGGAGGCCTCATGGGCCTATGGGGCAAAGTACACCAAATAGAATGGAAACTCATACAAGCCTTAAAGGGCTGAAGCAAAGGGCATGCTAGGGCCTTGCTAAGTGCTATGCTAAACTATAGATCTCAAAACTCAAAATCTCAAACAAAACTAGCGTTAAGAGTTAGGCGTTGAATCAGAAACCCAAACCCAGCACCATAGTAGCTCTCCGGTGAGCTGCAAAGATCTCCCGGATCTGTGTTTGTCGATGTGTCTCGCACTATGGCAAAGGGCGTGGTCTCCTTTACCTCTGTATCAAATGGGCTATGTAAAAGTAACTCATCGTCTCGAGTGAACACCTTTGAGGACGGCAAAGATAGGTCAAACCTCGATCATGCATCCTCTGGTCACTCTCCGTGCATGTGTGAAGTATGCATTCCTCATCGATCAGCAGTATCATGCCATCCCTCTCCAGTGATCCATAATGCTCATAGGTCAGCTAACTCCTCCTCCACCCCACTGTGTCTTGGAGTCGACTCAAAAGCATAAAAGTTTGTGACACGCCGTTGTGCTTGCATCCACGGCCTATATTGATGTACCTATCTATTGATGTTTGATCTATCATAGTAGCGTGTCTCTATGTCATTGCATCTTGATTAGATAGACCCCGATGCAGACCTGGTCTTGGAAATGGATTAGTCATGAGTGTGGACCAAAGACGTGTTCCTCTTGAAAGAGGCAGCGTTATCACCCTTGGATCTGGTAGTAGGCTGGGTAGACATATTTCTTATGCTACTCTGTCTCAATCTCCCCCGATATGCATAACCTGCAGATCTGTTGCTCTCTAGGTATACTTGCATCTCTACCTACCTCAATCCCCAACTGATGTGATGAGACTCACATCTATCCGATGGCAATCCTCAATGCATGCAAGACTCCTCTGTTTTCAAGCTACTAGGGTCTAATCATGAGTCCATCCTCTGATACTCTAAAAAAGTGGTCATGATAGAACTAGACCTTAGTAGGAGCTCCTGGTCCTCCCCCCCCCTAGACCAAGAAGTATGTAACTGGAGAAGGTCTAACCGTATCATTTGGTTAATCTCATCTCGAGGGATTGACTCAAGTGGTGCATCCATGCTATATTGAAAAGGGGAAGTTGGTCCATCTAGATACTGTGACTAGCTTGATGTGGCTACGTGTGCATACCATAACTGCAGCAGTAGCAGCCCCCCACTGTGCTAACCATATGGATGAATCTAATGCTAGTCTTGATAATCTCCAACGAGGTAAGGCCCATACTTTATGAAGGAAGGCCATTCTTTGGAGGAGGGCATCAACTTGGAGAGAGAGAGAGAGAGAGAGAGAGAGAGAGAGAGAGAGAGAGAGAGAGAGAGAGAGAGAGAGAGAGAGAGAGAGAGAGAGAGAGAGAGAGAGAGAGAGAAGGGACCGAGAAGAGGGGTCTTAGATGCCCTAAGATTTTTCTTGGTGGATAGGTCTTGTTTAAACGCTTATGCACCTATTAGCACTTATCATTTTGTTTGTTTTTTTTTTTTTGGGGGGCGGAGGGGCGCCCTAAGATTTCTCTTGGTGGAAACATCTTGTATGCTTTTTTCTTGTAGTTCCCTTTCGTGTTTAATCATGTACTTTTATGCACCTATTTCAACTTTTGATCCCATAGGCCTTTTCAATCTTTTGAATATGTTAGTGAATATATAGAGAGAGAGGGAGTGCAAGAAGAGGGGGGGATCGTAGATGCCCTAAGGTTTTTCTTGGTGGTGACGTCTTGTTCCCTTTCTTGTTCATACTCTTATGCACCTATTAGCAATTCTCATTTCTTTTTTTTTTGGGGAGAAGTGTGCGTGTGCGTGTGTGTGTGTGGGGGGGGGGGGGGAGGGGTTGTTTGCTTTTTCAATGCAACCATTTTACCTTCAATGCCCTCAATGTATTTATCATTTCCCTTTATAGCCTTAGAACGTCAAGTACAACCGAATCCATGTCAAATTGTTCCATCTAGGATGGTTATCATTTCCCTTTATAGCCTTAGTAAATGTCAAGTACAACCGAATCCATGTCAATTTATTCCATTAGGATGTGCTCACCTAGATCAATATTTTAGCAAGGAACAAATTGTAATACATATAGTATGGTCACGAGGTTCACTTGGTTGCTCCCTTGGGGTTGCACCCTTCTTCAAAGGTGTTTTTCTCAGATATTTCATTGTTTGCACCAAATGTTGCATGGTATGTCTCCTCCTTGTACCTTAATATTTTTAACACTTGTTAAGATACTCTTGCTTCCAACTTCCTCTACTCCTCCTCCTTTACAATTAGTAATAATAGATTAACTAGGACTCCTTACACTGTCGGATGCAATCTCAAAGAGAAGATACGGTCCCCAGCTATTAAAAGCTTTCCACAATGCACGCTTCCTCAAGGATCACAAAATAACACCGCAATTCACAAGCTCATTTGCTGACTAAAAATGCCTAGCTGTCCTCAATAAAGACCAAAAAAGACTCCCACAGCTCAACCATCCAGATTTCATGAGCCTACGGTAAATGCAAAAACTGTTTTCAACCATTAAGATAGAGAATTGTAGTGTGCCATAGGCTCACGTATGAACTAACTTGGAAATGCAAGACAAGTAAAGCCTACAATCCTTAAAGTCCAAATAAAGCATCGATACTAGTGATCATGTTAAAATCCTTCAGTTGCCACCTCAATATGAAGCATCTGACATGAAGTTTGGAGGCAAGAACTGGATTGTCAAGACTGTCCTCCTCACTTATATATGCTAGACAAGCTCAAGAATTCTTCCTCAATCAAGCTTTGAAAGTCTATGGATCCAAGGCTTTGGGAACCCATTGAAATCAACAGCCACTAGAAATTTGTAGCACGTCTATAAGAATTCTGATTGAAAGTAACACATCAAGAAGCCAGACACATCTTAGAAACTTCAAACAATAAGCAACACAGTTTGTTTAAGTGTTTGAAATTATTTAATAATGCTACGTAGAAATTGGCAACTTAACAAAGAGAAGGGAAAGATACAAGAGCAATTTTGTTCGCAAAAGAGCTTACGTTGTTGAAGACTCTGCCGCTTCAACAGCAGCAACATCATGAAGCCGGACAAGGGACTACAACTCTTCAGCCGAAGGAGGTTCGACTGACTCTGGGACAGGCTTTGCAGAACCCTTAGGCACCCAATAGACTGCAGCAATCATGGCTGCTGGTCATCTGCACCACAAGGAAAGAAGTCATTACGGCCCCTCACTTTGCTTTGTAAAAGCTTGGTATGTGGGCTACTATTTCCCATAATACAAATTCAGGAATGTAGGCTTGCCAGCTCAGAAAATATGAGAATGTGAGGGTAACAAAGCACTAACCGTAATGGTCCCAAGGTTGGATCAAGCCATTTTTAGAAAAGGGAGTAAATTCAATGACCTGGCCTGCAGCGGCAAGTACTTTCCAAACTCTCATAGCACAATTTTTGTTTAAATACAATCTATTGGTTTGCCACCTTGCTATCATTCCCCTACCAATTGATAGCAAATCACTGCTATCAATTGGCTTGCCATTGCCAGCCAGCCTATTTTGTGATGATGCTATTGTACCATATAGTCAAGCCTTCCATATTTGAAGGGTGCTACAAAATTTTATTCGAGGCTTCTTTAGTTATTCCCTATATACGTGGAAACTTTATGAACTTTTTAAATAAATTTTGGTCTCAGCTTTCTTTGAAGTATAAATGCTTGCTTACAACTTAAATAAAGATTATGCACACTAGAGACAGGAAGAAGCTTGAGTACAATAGTAGAACTAGTGTGCTATTAAAAATTTAATTGGTATCCTAAGCTATTATACACATACTGAAGGTGAGAATTGCACAAGTTCATGATTTTGGATGTATATGAACAACAAGGATAGGCTTGCCCTGCAAATCACATGACAAGTGAAGATTCGCTAAAGCTAGATGTCAAAAGGCTCCTCCATTGCTACCACTCCAATAGCTATGAGTCCCAACAAGGTATATGGAATATATCCACCACACACCCATTAGATAACAAGATAAATTAACTAAACAGCTGAAACATGCAAGCAATCACACACAACGCAATCAATGAAAAGAATGTGGGCCTTTTGTGTATTTACGTACTCCACAACTTTATAATGTTACATTTGCACTAGGGATAGGTTCAGTGAGCCATAGATCCCAATCATAATGGTAGCCAGCAAGTAGACCAATGTGAAGAACGGAGGAATTAGGTAATTTGAGAACTCGATTGTAACATGTAACATTTCCAAGCCAAATATTTATGGAAAGATTTTTACTCATGAGGATATTTGTAGCCTTATTTTCTATTGATTGTTGTTAAAAAGCTCCATACTACTAAAAGCACAACACTAACTATTGATTGATCTTTAGATTACAAAGAAGAAAGACAATTGTATGTGATTAGGAAGATGTTATTGATTAGGAAGTTTCATCTTATCCTTCCAGAATAAAAATTATTGGTCATTGCCAATGAGGAGTCACCTTAAATGCGCGAATGGAAAGAGGAACATCCAACGATATTGGCAAGTTATAATAATTTCAACTTGTTGGAATACCACTTGACAAGACGAAAGCACACAAAAACAGGCAAAGTAAAGAAGGACAAGAGGGAAGGACTTGATATTTAGATAATGTCCTTTGTGGGTTTTATTTTCACATTGTCTGGCAACTCTTCACTGCGAAATATAGAACCTTTAAAAAGGGCCAAAGATATAGCTACTTGAGTCCTGATGCTCGACTATCATTGTACGCAACCCCTAGGCAAGTATGAATACATTTGAACTTACCACACGGTCATTTTTCCGTTGCTCCAAACTCCTCCTAAAAGTTTCTCAAGTGTCGCGTAGCTTCGGGTACTTATCGTTTTCATGTTAGGAAAGCTCCATAGCTAGTGATCGCCCATTGCAACTCGAGTGATGAATATAATCGGATTCGCTCACAACAACCGATCAGAACACCACGTAATTTTACTCTCTATGCAATGAAGCTAGTTCCAAACAACACGTCGAGTATTCGCAGAAAACATTTTGATTTGGTTGCCACATGGGGACAAAGGAAGATCCATCCATATGAATTTGTGGAGGCGTTTCATAATGGCAAAGTGGGTAGGATTGTTGCCAAAGGTCAAAAGAGAGGAAGGTTATTCACTTTGTGAGCTCTAGAAGCTCATCTGGGGTTAGAGGAGTTGTTGAACTCTGAGGCGGAAGCTCAAGTCTTTGGAAGGTTTTTCTTGAGAATTTGCAAGTTTTTAAGCTAAAACATAACGAAATTACAAAAAAACTTAGCTCCTTTTGGTAGCTGACTTGTACAATATTTTTCAAGCATTAATAGAAGCTTCTTTTTTCTAGGAAAAAAACATAACTACATTACCTAAAATTTTGGAGGATTTACAAAATTGAGAAATCAATTTTTACAAGTGAGAATGTTATAGGTTTATTATACACAGGTTTTCTATGATGAACACTAAACATGACTGCCAAATGGTATATATTCTTCACACACACAGGGTACTCCCCTAAAATTTTTCTCGCTTTGGGCATATATATATATATGTTCCCCTTTGTAGTGGTAGACAACAATTTCTGCCAGCTTCATTTGGTCCACTTAACGATATACCCTAGCGAAACTAGAGTTTTCAAGGCACTGCTAGACTCATTTCAGAACAAACTATACTATGTTGGAGCATTTGCTGAAGTTGCCAAATGTTGTTATCAAAATATTGTATAGTGTAGAGACATCTCTATGGATAGTCGAGACGTACATGGCAATTTTTCACACCAAATTTAATGAAATCAAGAGCCTTTGTAACAACCAAGCCTTTTGAAAGAGGGTTACATTTGCGGTATAGGCAATGAAACCCATTCGGCATGCCATCCATAAATTAGATGTGAAAGGACCAAGCATGGAAAATGCCTACATGGAATGGTGGACTGTTGAACGTGATGTACTAAAGGAAGATGCCGTGCAGGTGAGAGTCATTACTCACTGAAAAAACACTTTCATCATGGATCTAGAGAGCAGTAGCACCTTGTTCTTCTTAATGGCACTGTTGCTCATCATGCGCAAACATGCATGCCTCCTAGTCTTATTAAGCGCTTATGGTTTGTTGTTTAATTTATCTTTACATAACCTTTCACCTAAGAAACCTTATTTTAAAAATAATAATTACACATAGAAATTCACTAATATAGCCCTTCCTCATGCTAATAAATTTAAAGGTCTATTGCATTCAATCAAAAAGTTTCTAAACTTGCCCAACTATTAGTGTGTGACCTTAATTTCACTCACAAGTTTCTCATGTTTATCCAACACATTTAGTGAGTCTGGAGACATATCTCTCTTAGGAGCACAAGAGGTTTAACTTCCTTTCTATGAAAGTGTGAGCTCCCCATGTGCACCCACAAGCTCTTGTTAGAACAACTATGCATACCTTAATGGTTGGTGCCTCAAAGGCTTGAACCCAAGCTCTTCTTGCCCAAATCATACAGTGACAAATTGAGAAGAAAACGTACAAATGAACCATAAAAGGTAGCTAATACATGCATTTTTGGGTGATATTTTCCATGAAACATAGGAGTATTTTATGGTTGACTTGTTGTGCCTTGGGTGATATTTGTCTACTAATGTTGTGGCTTGGGCTTTTGCAAGTTAACACAAGAGGGTTCCTCTTGCTGCAAAAATTGTGCTAGAAAGGTTTTGTCCCTCCTCCCTCAAGGGAGGTCTATTGTGTATGTTGTACCTATGGCTCCTACTATGACTATGGTTTAGGTTTGAAGTACTAAATTCATGTAAGCCTTTATTATTTCCTCTCCCTCGAATAGCCTTCTATGCACATGATGTATAGATGGATGCATATAGCTCTACATTTTGCAGTGGGGGGGATTGGCAGAGAAAAATAACAAGTGTGGTGCGATCCACTCTTCCTTTTTCTCTTTAGCACCAAACTCTCTCTCTCTCTCTCTCTCTCTCTCTCTCTCTCTCTCTCTCTCTCTCTCTCTCTCTCTCTCTCTCTCTCTATCTCTCTATCTATCTATCTATCTCCATCCCTCTCTCATTGGACAAGGGAATAGCATAGACTATAGGAAAGTAAAATTCGCTATCATTCATTAGAATTACCTTACAGACGGGTTCCAAAGTTACACCACACATGTATTCCCTCCTTTATGTCTTGTTACCAAAGATTCTATCATCACTCTTTGCAAAATTGCAAAACTCTTGCTAGAACTTGAAACATCACCCTAGATGCTTTAGATGTAACATTCCATGTACTGTCTAATTAGAAAAATGTCCTCTTCATACTACATCATCTCTTACATTTTCATGTCACCTATGCATTCCCTCCTTTATGTCTTGTCACCAAAAGATTCAGTAATCACTTTTTGCAAGATGGCAAAACTCTTGCTGGCACTCGATACATCACCACACTTCAGATATAGCCTCCCATATACTATCTAATTAGAAAAAGTTACTCTTCATAGTACATCATCTCTTACACCTTTATTCGCATCCCATCCTCTCATTTGTCCAAAACCTCTTTGGTTCTTTCAAACATTCTTTTGCCAGTTTGTCAAAAACCTCTCTAGTTTTGTCAAAAATTCCTACACCAATTCAATGGTGTCATCATCATCTCGTACCCTATTATATTTGTTTGTCTTTATCCATTATTTATTGTCACATATAATCTCTCAAGTGTGCTGGGTGAGGGCATCCACCATTCATATTGTTACTTGGTTCCTTTTTTTGGTTATCTTTCATACATCCTTTATCCAAGCAAATAAAAATTCAAAATCTCATTTAAAAGAATAAAATTTCATTCTCTCTAATAAGTTCGATTTCCTAATTGAACATCACTGCAATAATTTACATTTATCAAACTTAAAGATTCTATTTCAATATTACTATCGATTACCCTTATCACCCATGATAAATAAGATCCTTTTTGCATTTTCCATATGAGATCTTAATTTCCAATCTAATGCTTTACTATGTCAAGGCATGATGGACATAATTAATCTCAAGACTAATTAGTTCCCAGGGTGGTCGCTTGGTACATGTAGTGAGTTTGTTAATGGAAGGGGATTTTTAATTTGGAGGACTTATAAGCCAGGCATTTTATGGACATGAGGGGTTTAAAAATGTTTATCTAATATAATTATGGTAGTACATGTGAAGAGGGGACTTTTGAAATCAAAATTGTAGCATGTATATGTATAGAAGAGTAAAAACAATTATACAAAAAAATGCAAAGTTTTAAATATAAGGGTATTTTAAATATGTTCTTGCTCACATACATTATGTGGTTTGTTATAGAACCTTGGAAATTAGTTTCCTATTATGCAATTTCAAGATTAAGTTAATATGGATGGATATAGATATCATAAATTCAATCCACCTCCATCATGAATATGAGTGCAAATATTGGACATAAATCATTAAAGTAATAATTAAATCTTATATGTGCGATTGTGATAGACCTAATACTCATGTTCACTTTTAAGCTATGGCCGCCTTGTATAGTCATGACATAATTTATGACATTACTTCATTACTCAATTGTTGAATCTTTCACATTCACCACAGTTATCTTGTGATACCAGTCTTTGAGAGTATTTTCATGACTTCCCTATAACTCCAATGTGTGATTCTTGCCATAACGCCACTACAATAGCTCTCTTATCAAAATTACATGAAGTCTTCATCAAGGGCGAGAGTTCTTAGGTGGGTGTGATGATATGATATGATATGATCACGTAGGGTTGCCATGTAAAGAGGAAATGGGGTTTTTCTAAACCAAAAGAACATTTCGGCCAAACACTTTTTAAGTTCATACTCCATTCAACCTTATTCTCTTGTTTAATGCCTTGTCACAAAAAAACTATTATTTCTTATGTTAGACATGACCTTAAACCAAAAGCATAGTTCACAAAAATAAAATTTATAATCAAACACCTTTTGTTCATGTATGTGCATGGATAGCACACCACATGAGATTATATATTAGGCTTGAGAAAATTTCCCAATTTACATATAGTTTCATGCTGCTCCTCAATCTCAATTTATGTGACTACTATTGTAGTGCTCATTAAGCTATATAGAAGAGATTTTGGCATTTCAAATGGACATGTTGCCCATGATTTTGTTTATTTAAACTCTACAACAAAGATCTTTATATTCATATATTTTTTGTTCATGTATGTGCACATTAAGCCACCCCATGATATTACAAATTAGGATCCCAACACATTTTCAATCTTTGAATCCTTTGATGCTACTCCTCACAATATCTTAACTCATGTTACTACTATTGCATGCTCATAAAGCTACATAGAAGAGATTCTCGTGTTGTAAGTCAACATGTTGATCACAAATTTATTTATTTGGTCCTTTGAACTCCTCCATATATCCTTTGTAATAGCTTTTTTAGATATACAAGATTTCAATGAATCTTATTTGGCACATACTTATCCATCTACAACTTCATCCAAAATGCTATTAGATTCATCACCTACGAGCATTGTTGCATTTGCAATTTCCACATTGATTCTATGAAGCAGCATCAAGAGTTGTGAGCAAAGGTGTTCAAAAAATGGTGTACCAATGCTTTAATAATGGGGTGATATTGTTGAGATGAAGACATTCCCATCCACTCCCCATCATACGATCAATATTTGTTTGTTGTAGGGAAGATGATTGTTGCTATCTTTTTCAAAGCTCCAGCAATTTTGCAGCTTGATCTCGTTGAGGTGAGGATAAGAGCGATACATGGTTTAGAGGACTCCTAAATGAAAAGGGCAAAGTAGCATTGAATTTATGATAAGCTCAAGCACATTAGACTAAATGTGTACAAAAATGTATGATTTTTTATTGTAGCTACTTGGAGGATCAATTGTAGCTACTTGGATCACCTTCGAAAGAAAGTTCACAAAATTGAAGTTTAATGTTGGGTGATTGCAAGATCCATATTCTGACTTGAGTGAAATTTTTGGAGGTCATGAAAACTTCCAGAAGTTGGGCCATCCTACTTTAGTTTTGCCAAAAAATGCTACAAATTTATTTGTTAAACCTCCAAATAAAGTTTTAAGGAATTTAGGGGAAAGTTATTTTGAAAATTATTTACATACATATAATGTTGTAAACTACAAAATTAATGTTATATGGGAGGAGGAGGATAGGACAAGAGGGAATAGACATACTTACTGCATGAATAAGATTAGGAATATAAAACTTCACCCCTTTTGGATTAGGGTTTGCCCCTATCACTTTTATAGTCCTCTCTGTTGGAACTTGGGGAGAAAGGAGAGCTTCATCATGGAGGGGAGTGAGAACACATGAGATATTCAAATGGGTGTTCTATTGATTTGAGAGGGAAGTCCCTCTTTTATAGAAATGGAGAGAGGGTGTCCTAAATTAATGGCACCTCTCCTACATCAAAGGAGGTAGCTCCTAAATCATACTAACTCCATAATCATAGGTACCACCCCGTATGGGGGCCTTTGCATTACATCATCACCTGTGTCATTGCCTATGGCACTAAGTGCCTCTTCTACACACACATACAACCATATGACTGCTGGTGGATGCACACATGCACCTAGCAAGCCCTTGATCGCACATATCCCAACATACCTCACCTCAAGGGTTTGCCTCTTGCTATACATCTAGTCACATAGTTTTTCATGCCATCTCATGGTGGTCAAGGATAAATCTATGGCTAGGATCTCATGCTAGCAAAGATGCCCAAGGGTCAAGGTTTACAAAATTGGGATAGAAACCCCTAAATGGTTATCTCCCTTGCATGTACAAGGATGAATCTTAGGCCTTTGTGTGGACCTAGTTGCTCATGTTTGCAAGAGGTACCATGGGAGCAAACACATATCACATGGTGACCAGAGGTGATTTACAAAGACTATATGGACTAAAGCAAAACCATAACATTCTTTTTGGAGTACTATTCGAGGTAGAGAACCTCAAAATTTTAGTACATGACCAAGTGATGACCACAGTTCAAAATATTGGACTCTAGAAAGCCCAATGTGTAGGTGTAGTTGAAGAAGAGTCACTTGCCTTCTCTTTACCTTTGGTTGTGGGTGGATTTACCTTCTTGAGATGATTGATTCCTTGACTTGACCAAGGAATCAAACACATATCACATGGTGACCAGAGGTGATTTACAAAGACTATATGGACTAAAGCAAAACCATAACATTCTTTTTGGAGTACTATTCCAGGTAGAGAACCTCAAAATTTTAGCACATGGGAGCAAACACATATCACATGGTGATCAGAGGTGATTTACAAAGACTATATGGACTAAAGCAAAACCATAACATTCTTTTTGGAGTACTATTCTAGGTAGAGAACCTCAAAATTTTAGTACATGACCAAGTGATGACCACAGTTCAAAATATTGGACTCTAGAAAGCCCAATGTGTAGGTGTAGTTGAAGAAGAGTCACTTGCCTTCCCTTTACCTTTGGTTGTGGGTGGATTCACCTTCTTGAGATGATTGATTCCTTGACTTGACCAAGTCCCACAAATTCTCTTTCATAAGCACAAATTTGATTTTCATTTGCCAAGTGTGAAAACCTTGGCCATTGAACTTGTCTATCTTAAAGGTAGCCATGAGAGGGTTTTACCTTTATCAGGTAGTGTCTACTCTCTTACAAAATGACTAATCTTGCTGAACAAAGAAATCTCCCTCACCATATAAATGTTTATTGCTAGAGAGAAACTTAGAAAAGCGTAGTTGTTTAGCATAAGTATAACCAATTGGCTTTTCCCAAAGCCTCTTAAATGGAGTCTTCTTGACCTGAAGCTTTGACTTCTTCTTGGGCTTGTCTTTCTTCACATGAGCTTCATTTGAAGAACAATAAGATAAAGGCATATTCACTTCACAAATATATCATAAATGCATCATGAGCTTTCAAAAAACTGTCAAATTCACAGTGCTCCAAAGGTGAAGCTGAAAAATGCTTTAGATCACTTCAAATGAGCAAGCATCCAAAAGCCCAAACATTCTCGATATAATAATGAAACTTTCTAGCACTTAACATGTTCAATGGTTCACAGTAGAAGCAAAGATCACGGTTACCCCCAAATTGAATCGTTTGAAGTTGGAGGCCTCAATTGAAGACTTCAAGAGCAACAAACAAAGGGATTTTTGGTGGAATGGAAGCCCCTACTATGGAGAGTCTCCAACATGAAGCAGAGGCACAATTGCGCGTGTCATTGTTTATGGGAAGCTTGTCAATTCCGATTGGTTTTTTGCTAAATGGCAGAGGCTATTCACATGCAGCTTACAAATTATGCTTGGCAGGGGCTATGTGCTTAGGTGGCACTTAACTAATCCTACCCCTAACCATGGTTATTTATTTGACCATTGACCATGATAAGGTTAAACTAACCTTAGTAAGACCAGAGACTAAACCAAGGGTACTTCTAACTAACCTTGGTTATAACTACCACGTGTCAAATTATGGGGAACCTTAGGAGAGAGTGAAGGATAAGGTCGTTTGCGATGCTAGTGGCGCGCTGTGGACGAAAGAAGCTAAGAAGGATCCTTTGATCCGAATTGTAGTTTTCTGCTACCTTTTCACTCTGCTTGATCCTCTAATCTAAGAATTGCACCTTTCTTTTGCTTTACTACATCACGATGATCGTCGCACCAGTTTCCACTCTGCTTGATCCTCCAATCCGATTTGATTTACTGCATCACGATGATTGTCGCACCAGTTTCCATAATCCTCTCCCTTCCCCCAGCTTCATCCTCCTCACACACATGCAGCATTTCTCCGCCTCATTTGATAGCTTGATGTTGTGTCTAATCTTTGCAGAAAGCAATTCAACCTTTTGCAAGTAGGAATTTGCTTGTTTTTGGCAAGGATCGACATGGATTTGCATCTCTTTTAAAAAGGGAATTACTGTTCCAAATGGTAAGTGCATTCATCTACATCCAATGACCAAATGGGCTGAGATTTGGACACATCACTCCTCTAGCAGTCGCCCAGCTTGTGCTCAGAGGGATTAAGTTGATTTGCTCTGCACAAGTCATATTGAATGAAAAGTCCCTGAATAGAGGGAGTGTCGGCATGGGATATAGAGGGCATCTCTCTCTAATTGCTTGGTGTCAAAGGTGCACCCCAGGTAGAGGAAACTTTAGCTCAGAGGGCTCTGGGAATGGTCGCTTAATGGGAAAGAGGGCAGAAATGAAGAAGAAGGTAGAGGGTGGAGAAGAAGATGATGAGGTGGCATATTGAAACTACAATGGGCTAGGGACTCAAGGAGGCTCTGATACCAAATGTTGGAACTTGGGGAGAAAGGAGAGCTTCATCATGAAGGGGAGTGAGAACACATGAGATATTCAAATGGGTGTTCTATTGATTTGAGAGGGAAGTCCCTCTTTGTCCTAAATCAATGGCACCTCTCCCACATCAAAGGAGGTAGCTCCTAAATCATAGTAACTCCACAATCATAGGTACCACTCCATATGGGGACCTTTGCATTACATCATCACCTGTGTCATTGCCTATGGCACTAAGTGTGCCTCTTCTACACACACATACAACCATATGACTGCTAGTGAATGCACACATGCACCTATCAAGCCCTTGATCACACATATCCCAATGCTCTCTAGAACAATGCAATTTACACTATTCCTAAAACTCCCTCTTAAATTGCACTAAGTAAGTAGAGGCTATATGCACAAGATATCTTTTAGATTTTTCGTGCATAGGATGGCATCCAAATATCTGAGTAGTATGTATTGAGGAAGCATAAGCCTTAGATTGAGTACATCTTGTACAATTTAACCTTCACATCCCTCGCTTGAGTTGTAGCTAGAGAGGACCAAGTTGTTAAATATATGAGAAAGTGGATTTGTGAGGTTATCTATAACTTGTTCTTGCATTGTAACATGAACAAGGTCTATTTCTTAAATGAAGTGCTAAGAGTTTTGACATGAAATAGTGGGTTCTTTGCCAAATTATTGTATGATGCTCATATTGTCCAAGTAGAGCATTGTAGGTTTTCCTAAAAATATTAAATCTTAGAAGCAAATTAATTGGCATTCAACATTAGTAGATCTTTATATTTTGCTTCTATTGATGATATGTCCAACATTGGTTGTTTCTTGATTTGCCATAATAAAGTTGCTAATCCAAGACTGAAGTAATAACCACTCATGGATCTTTTGTCACTTACACAACCTATCCAACCAACCTCAATATATCTATGAAAATTGAAAGTTGTGTACTTTTCTTGATGAGGATTTGAAGCAAGAGAGTTATAGTGAGCTAGCAATTTGATATTGCATTCCATAGGAGTTGAGAGCAGCTTTACATGAGACTATTTTAGAACTTTTAAATGTATTTGCCATGAGTGAGCATAATGTTGTGTTATTATTCCTCCATATTTCTATCCCAAGAAAATAGTGGAGTTCTCTCATATCCATTCATGTCTAACTTTGATATGAGATTCTTTAATATATGAAACTTTACCGCAAAAAAGAACCTTTGATATGAGATGAATTTTGACTTTTGAAATGAGGTGTCCATTGGAACATGTGATATCAATTCATTAAAATTAAGAACTATAATAATATCTTTAGTAGTGTTTTTTAGGTGAAGAGGCAACTCTGATTCTAAAGGCTACAAACCTAGAGCAAGAATGTGATTGTGAATTATTTCATTCCATGCATTGGTGCTTGTTTCAAACCATAAAGAGAATTTTATAGTTTTCCTACTTCTTTTCCATAGGACCATGTATCCATTAGGGAAATCAATTTTAACATCCATCTTGGATATGCCAATGAAGGTGTAAATCAAGAGCTACGATAGTTCTAATTGTTGTAATATTTGCAACGGGTACAAAGGTCTCTTCATAATCTATTCCATATTCCTAAGCATATGCTTTGGCAACCAATCTGGTATACTTGTCAATTGCTCCATTTGATCGGAGCTTGACTTTGTGTAACCATATATAACAAATGGGTTTTTTTTCTACAAGGAGATCCAAATTTATAAGAGCATCAAAATCTTCATCCATTTCTTGTTGCCATTTTGCAACTTCCACAGTTCCTTGAAATGAATGTGGTTCTTCTAATGCAAAATTATTCTTGTACGCCAATCTTTTAGGTTCCTAATGATCATGAGTAGAGTAGATCTTCTAGCATTGACATTGGAACTCTTCGGTACATGAGTGAAAACCATTGTGGTCAATGTATCAAATATATCTATGATATTTTGTTTGCCTTTGCTCTAGCATGGACTGAACACTTTTTGAGTAAGTTGGAAATTACCAAATATAATTGTCTAAATAGTGAGAGCCATAGACAACGTATCAAAACTATTATAAGTTGATAAAAATATGATATTATAAGTTGATCAAACTAATATTTTGTTTTTCTTTGCTCTGGGGTCATCAACATGGACACTTTTCGAATAAGTTGGAAAATTACCAAAGATAATTGTTTAAATAGTGAGAGTCATAGACAACATACCAAAACTATTATAAGCTGATCAAAACATGATGTTGTTTCATTAATAACAACATCTATGGAAATGATGAGTTCCCTTTTGACTAGATAAAAGAAGCAGTATGTCTTGATTTTGCACTTGTAGTAGATTAAAGACATCTTTGATGAATTTCATGTCCAACTTGTTATGAAGCTCATCTAGAATGCATGCATATGCAAGAGAGACAAAAACTCTCAAATGACTGACATAAGGTATTACACGTGTGAAAGATACATTCTACAAGATGGTTGTCAGGCTTATATACTCATGAGATAGACTATAGTTTCACATGCTTCAGCCCACTAAGGATGGGAACATTCTACTCATCTAACATGCATCTAGCCAACTTTGCTATGACTCTGTTCTTCCTTTTTGCATCTCCATTCTACTAAGATGTATATCTCCTTGTAAACTATGTCTTTATGCCATGTTGTCTAAATAATTAATTGAACTCATCTCACTTATATTCATGATTTTTGCCTATGAAAATGGATCCGAGTCTTTCTATATAATCATCAATCAAGGTGATGAAATATACAACTTTGATCAATGGTTGAACTATATCTTAACATAAAATTTGTAGTATATGAGTGCCCCTAGCCCATGAAGTGGGAAAAGGATGATGACGTTGTTTCCCCATGCAACATGATTCACAAATGTCCTAAGTAGTCCTATGAAAAGCGAAGAACCATGTGTCTTTGCTTGAGTGAGACTAAGATTTTGAATTTGGGCTACATAAACCTCTGGTGCCATACTATGATTAATCAAGCATCTTGGGGCTTGTGAGAGATGTTGCAAAGTCTCTTTGAGCATGCATTGATGAAGAAGCACATACAATTTGCGGTATATGAGTGCCCCTAGCCCATGAAGTGGGAAAAGGATGATGATGTTGTTTCCCCATGCAATATGATTCACAAATGTCCTAAGTAGTCCTACGAAAAGCCAAGAACCATGTGTCTTTGCTTCAGTGAGACCAAGATTTTGAATTTGGGCTATGTAAACCTCTTGTGCCATACTATGATTAATCAAGTATCTTGGGGCTTGTGAGAGACATTATGAAGTCTCTTAGAGCATGCATTGATGAAGAAGCTTAAACATACTTGTAACCACAATGCTTTTTCTTTCTTTCTACACCAATAATGGAAATTTCATATATAGAATGGCTTGTTGGCACCTCTTGCTATTTTTTGTTTGGACTTTACAACTCTTGTATTGTGCAACCAAACTTGTTGAAGACTAAATCCATGTCTATTTTAGTCATCTCACTAGCTAACAAGAGGTTGTGTCTCATAGTTAGAATAGAGAAACGTCTCCTATGCTTTATAAAAAACTATAGAAGAATGTCTATGATTCCTACTCTTTTGTGGAGGGTATTATCGCCCACAGCTACATTCTCTCTTACACTTTTGTTCGAATGCAATTCTAAGAACCATTCTTCCTTGTGTGACATGTCGTTATGTGCTCTGAAATAAAAGCACCAATTATCTAAATTTAATATTTTTCCCTTGAATATTTAAAATTTTTAAAGGAAATCCATGCATATTATATATGGACCTTGTCCCCCCCCATACCCTAGATTTTGGATGAGGGTAGTAACATATTACATATTGAGTTGGTGCCCCAGGAGCTATTGATGGAGCCCGATGAGATAGTTGATGGAATCGGATGCTGCTCTTTTGATGAAAAAAGATAGTCAATGAATATACACAACATTGATTCAATATGACCAAAATCAAGGTAAAGTCTTTTGTACAAGCTACGAGTTCCTCTGTAGGGGTTTCTCTAGTCATTGCTAGAAAAAGGTTGGGTGAGTGCAAGCACATTTCGAGTACAGAATAATAAATCAAGAACCTCCAAAGGGAGAATCGAGAACTGAAAGTGCATACAGTTATTGTAGTCAAGTAGCTAGCCACACTAGAGACCCAAGTAGAGAAGCAATCTAGCCAAGAATGTATTTAGGAAACCGTACACTAGTGTGTGAGTGATCCCCCTTCACATGTTATTTCTAAGCTTGATAATATGATTGTGCATAAGGTTCAATTGAAACTCGATAAACATGTGGATTTAGTGCATTCAAGGAAGAGAAAGCTAAGGAAAAACTTGCACTTTATGTGCAGATTGGGGGTTTGCCAAAGAATTGGCAAAGCGAGGACTTCAAAGTTCTTTTACCATTTGAACAATACCTTGAGAATATAGCGAATTCCATGCCCATGATCACGTGGGACACTGTAGTAGTTGAGGCATTCCAACGCAAAGCCATTGTCACATTCAAGACACGAGAGGATAGGTTGGCAATCCTTCACCAAACAAAAGCCCTAAAAGGCATCTAAATATGGATAGTAGTAGATCTTACTCCTCAACACCTTAAGATGAAGGCTAATGAACTTTAGAAAGTATGAGAAGCTCAAAAGAATGGCAAGTGGGAAGTATATCGTGAAGGCATTGCAATCATTCAAGATTTCAAATCGGCTAAGGCACCAACATAGATGTGGAGACACTCAATCCATAGCTGATGTGATACATAAATTTTCTAAGACACTAGGATGGACTCTCAGTCCTTAATTGACATTTTGGTTTTGATGGACTCTCGGTCCTTAACCGATCTAGTTTCTTGAGTCTCATAGACCTTTCGGTCTTCCATAGACTTTAATATACTTTCTTTCTTTCTCCAATGACTGCTAATTGAATTGTAGAATACTTAGATTGGACCACGTACTCAAGACCTATCTTGGACCGTAAAATATTTGATTGCTCAACTAACTTTCGAGTGTGATCGTTCTTAATGCTTTCCATGCATTCACAATACATGTGTTTTCTCTAATCATTCGAATGATTGTGTCCTTGACATTGAAACCGATGAGGTTGATTGTTGAGTGATCTCCTTCATCCTAATGTGCTTCTTATTCACTAAGCTCTTTAGCTTAATCCATTGTTAAGGGTGCATTCAAGCTCATTACAGGAGCTTCAAAGCTTTTCTTTGACTTGGTGACGATTTTTAATTGGAAAACATTTACAAGCTTGAACTTTCTCTATCATTATCATCTAAGTTGCTATCTTGGTCCAAGAATACGATGTCATCATTACAAATTTTCCCTTTTGATTACATTGATGTTAGATTGGTGTGCACTGTAAGTCTATTTATGGTAATTGTTATGTGAATGAGGTTCATTTTATGTATCCTCAATAATTTAGTCCCTTTTCAATTTTGTAGGCTAAGTGGTTTGATGTTGTCTTCATTGAGCTGAGAAGGCTTCCAAACCATGGTGTACAATAAAAGCAAAGCAAAGGAGTCATTGGGTGATGACTTGTGTCCACAAAATCCAAATTGATTCAAAGATCGCCCATCTCAAAACGTGATGCACTCAAAATGAGAGAGGCAAGTCATTCATGGTGCTGTAGAGCATTAGATGGTTTGGTTGCTCCAGTTAATCCAATCGCAATGGCATTAGCAAATGTGAAGTACACCAAGTTTCAAGGGAGAGTTCGTGATGATCCGGATGCACATGTCTGACAATTTGATAAAATCTATGCACTCAATGTGCCCCGTGTGGTGGATCCGATGCAAAAGGAAGCAGTGTTTGATTCCACTTTGGAGGCTAAAGTGTCACAGTGGTTGGTGGAGTATGCCTCAGACCACTTTTGGAATTAAAATGAGATCAAGGTCGCCTTCTTGAGGCAGTTTTGTAATGAAAATATGATTTTGTAAACGTTGGAAGGATTGTGGATCTTGAAGCAGGGTGATTATGATGTGGAGGACTATGTGATTCAGCACTAGCAACTTCTGCAACAATGGGTTCCAGTTTATTAGCGACTGGCGGTTGAGGTGATGAATGAGTATTTCATCAACAGATTGACCAAGGATGTGTGGACAGTAGTGGCAATAGTGGACAAAGTAACTTTACCCCTAAATGATTTGATCAGTCAGGTGATCTATTCAAGAGAAGCACTATAGGGTGGAACGGCTAAACATCATCGGTCAACCAAGGGCAAGGGTAAAGCAAAAAAAGAGTCTTCGAAGAAGAAGCACCGGGATAGTAATGAGGAGTCCAATGAAGATAGCTCATAAGCAAGTTCATCTAATAAGACAGTAGTGACAATTGGAGACACAAGAGGATAAAAAACCTAAGAAGACCTCGAAAGGAGGAAAACAAAGTTTTGCAGCATCCGGAAGTTACTCAACAGGGCATCCAAATGCGGACCTCTGGTGTGTTCACTGCAAAAATTTGAGACATTCCACAATGGAGTGTGCCTCGAATGAGAAATGGTGTGTTATCTATCACACCAATATGCACACAACAGAGCAATGTCACTACAAAGGATGCTGCCCACGAGCATAGGGTCAAACTCAATGGCCAACACTTCTAGCCACGGAGCTCGGAGCTGTTTATGTGAAATAGCAAGAACTACGAAAGCCTAGGAACAACCTCTCACCAGAGGTGGTGACGTTGGAGGAGGCCACGATCACGAATGGGGAGGCGGAGGACGGGATGGTGCTTGGGCAAAGGCCTATTTTTTCTGCCTAGAGGAAGGCCACTAGCGGAATGAATGTCCAAAGGCTCAGGAATGGGATCGGTAGAAATTGGAATGACAAAATATTGCGGGCAAGATGCCCAGTACGTCAATGGTGTACATTGTGGAAGATGACCCAGTCATCTTGTCAGATGTCAACGTCATCACTTGTTCGGGAAGAGTGGTGCGGGGCAAATTCGAGAAGAAACCAACACTACTCTAGTGGCCTATTCAAGACACGGTGAGATGACAAGTGATCGACTAAGTTCAAGAGGTGGTTCCAAAGGACGAATTGCTAGTACCTATCCCGAGATCGAAGAAAGTTCGAAAAGTGAAGTTCGAGGCAGTGTCGCGTCTCGCGGCGGCGATGCAAGAGCCATCCCAAACAAGAGATTAACCTTGGATTTTCAAAACAATTTTGGAACTAGGGCCATCCAGAACGATGATGGCAGATGCATAGCCGAAACAAATCACTCCCAAGATAGATGAAGCAGGAATGGAGGATCTTTTGAAGGCATCGATTCAAATCTCCTTGGGATGATTTTTGTTAGCTGGTGCCACAATTCCATAAAACACTGATACAATCATTGATTAGAGTGGCACCAGTACCCAAGGTGGAAGCGTTCCATGCAGCGTTAGTGCCCATCATAACAGTTCCTCTCACAGATGTGCAGATACTAGTCATTTCTGCAAAAGCACACGATTGAAATTTTTCACACGTGCTTGCTAACAGAGGATCTGGGGCAAATATTGTGACACTCCGTATGTGCAAGGAAATGGGCTAGATACAATGGGATCCTGCACCGTTTCTAGTTCGAATGGTGGATTAGCGACAAATTTGCCTACTGGGCATCGTGAAAGTAGTGTGCATGGAGGTTGTCGGTATTGACTTCATCATGTCATTCATTGTGCTCAACATGGAAGCACCTATCCTGGAGTATAGTTTTCTGTTGGGAGGCCCTTAGTTGTGGCAAGCTATAATTAAACAGAACTAGGAGCTACACTTTATGTCGGTGCAATGGGGTAAATAGAAAGTTTGTGTGCCAATGGGCACGGTGAGTGTGCTTGAGGGAGCGGTGAGGCCAATGATGATGGAAATAGTCAATATGGTAGATGGACTAGAAGATGATGAAGAAGAGAAATTTATCCGAGGCAACTTAGACCTGGTGCCATTGTTCACTGTAGATGTAATGGAGATCTCTTCACTATAGCTCTTTTCAAGACCGTGGGCCGGTCTAGTGTTACCGCAGCCCGCAAAAGGAATTGACAGAGGACCTACTAGTTGTGGGTATGGACAAAAAGGATGTTCTAGAGAAAGAGTGGGAGTTTGAGGAGCCCATATGTGTGTTCATAAAGATGCACCAGAGATGGTGTTCTTGGGAGCAAATGGGAGTTCTAAGCCAATTAAGATTGGTATACTGCTGGAGGAGGATTTCAGATCGGAGTTGGTGGTATTATTGATAGAGTTTGTGGATGTGTTCGCTTGGGATTACTCTAACATGCAGGGGCTAGATCCAAGGTCCTACCAGCACTGCCTAAATTTGAAGAAGGATCCAACACCAACTAAAATGCAATGGTACCGTATGAATTTGCATGTTGCAAAGCAGGTAAAAACCTAATCGGAGCGGCTCCTACAGGTAGGGTTCATTGCACCCTTAAATGATTGTTAGTCTCCTGTATGAGTTTTACCTTGTCAGACATATGAGAACTTCCCATCCATAGTCATTGTTCATTCTCCCAATTGTAATCCAAGAGATATAACTAGAGTGAGTCATAGGTTGGGGTCATGAGTGTTGTTACTAGATGTGAGCAAGCCATGAAGCTTCCCATGTACTACTGTTGGGGTGAGGTCATCAATTTGTGGGGGGTATTATTGGGACAAACTGATGTAATACCAAGGGTTACAAAGTCTATGTGTTAGTGTGTGAACACCTCTTATGAGAGTGTATGTGTGCTTGTGTGTGACCACCTGGTGTGTGTGTGGTTGGTGTGACTAGGTTGTGTGATTGAGATAATCATGGACCTATTCAGAAATCAGTGGAGTGATTAGTGGATCTGGAGATGCTCTCTCTTGGGCACATGCATTGTGTCACTTGCCTACTTAAGGTGACCTCTATTCATGAATAAACCTCTCCTTTCCATTATGCTTTCATTGTGTCTCCTTCAGATGCTTGATATCATATCCTATACTTCACTATGTGATAACTCTTATTTATGGTGTAATAACTACTAATTACTACGTGGTAAAACAGGTATTGCATGGTAAATACAAATGCCACACGATGTATTGAAAATTACCATGTACTAATTCATTTTACTATGTGCTATTTGGTTGTAATAACTTGTTAATTTAAATTGCATGCCTAGGTTGATTTTTTGATCATTTTTCCCTCAAAAGTTACGTTAACTACTTACACTAGCCAATTTAGATCTTGCACATATCTAAAAATACATCACAATGAAACTTCTCAATAAAGAGGTCTTATTTTTTTTGTGAATGATTGTAATGTGTAAGAGTGCATGTAAAACCTTCTTGCTATAGGCAATTGTGACATTGTTGAGCCAACCATCAAATTGTATATCTTCCTCATATCATTTCGAGTTGTTGATGCAATTTTAAAATTTTAATAATATCCCGAATATCATGCACAATCTTGAGACAATCTTCTTAAACCATGGCACCTGCATGTACCAATCATTCAACACCAAGTTCAAGGTGTGAGGGCAGCATGCTAGCAATGCTTACAAATGCCCAAACTGTCTTTGTAAAAGTTTACCAAGCTTTTTACAACTCTTCGCATTGTCCATGGTGTTTGCACAAAATTTATTTAGGCATATCTCCCTAATGGCTTTTGTCAATATACTTACTATGTAAATGCAATTCTTTCATTTTTAAATCAATAAACTTACAAAGGCCTCGCTCTTGGTGATAAAATCATCATATTCAATAATGGGAGCCTTTTTATATTTTGTTCACCAAGAAAGAGTTAGAAAATGCTATTTTTGATGTGATATGTTTATTTGGCTTATGCTTTGTCCACAATATCTATCTGCATGCATTATAACTAGGAGGCTTGAAACTTGCTTTATATCGTGTAATGCACTTCCATGCATCTTGCATCTCCGTGTTGTCCACTAGACTTGATGGATAACTAGAACACCAAATCGAATGACAAAATATATATTCAGCAATCTCAAAGTCCTCCATCTAGTTACTCTTTGTAAGTGATGGTTGCTTCTTGCTTTGACTTCCATTCATAGTAGTTGCTTTGATCCTATGCAATGTAGATACATGTGCTCCTTGATTCTTTGATTGAGGGGTGCTTGCAACAATACTATTTGAAATGGGCTTGGGTAGCCTCACTACTTGGTGTGATGCTATATGCTTGGAGATTGTGCTAGAGTGATGGAAAGTGGGAAGTTGGAACTATCACTCAATCTCACTCATAAATTCCCAAAATTTTCCATTTCACTTTTTCCATTTGCTTCTAGTTTATCTTTCAATTGTCGAGTAGCTATAGAGCTGCCTTGGAGCATGGCAAAGTGCAAAATTTCTTTTATGGAACCAAGCAAGTGGCTTGCAAAACTCCCATTTGGGTCCCAAAGACACGTCTTTCACACCTACTATTTTTTGCTCTTCTTTGTGATGCTCGGGAAGTCTCAAGAAATGCTCTAGCTATACCTTGGCTAGAACTCTAATGAGCAGAATATGAGAAACTTGTCATTCAGGAGCTTCGTTTTGATTTATGTTGGCATTAACACATCCAATCATACGCTCACCAACCACATTGATCATGGTTTGAATAGACAAGGCTTCTTTATTTTTAGGTGCATTTGTAATTAACCTCTAGCTCGTTACATTGATTGAAGAATATTTCTTCTAGCTATTAATGATTCTCTCATTGCACTTTCAATACCTACACATCTATTTCTTGCCTCCATGCTAAAATGAAGAAAACAAATCTATCGACAACACCATTACTTCACTCTATTTTATAAACTTAATCACATTTATTGGCTTCCTGCTGTAGTAAACCCTTATCCCAATATGCAAGATATTGGAATGGTTGACCACTTTCACAACTATAATGAGTCTTGGACAATGTTCATCCTTTTCCACTCTCAAAGCTCTTCTAAGACACGAGGCGCATCTCAATTATGGGCCACCGTTACCTCAACATAGCTATGGATATAATATTGCTAATGAAAAGGATTCTAATCGTAAAAAGCTAGTGGGAAACATAAAATAGCATCGTTGATTAAGATCCTACTACCATGGAGGCTAGTTATTTTATCGATGGTAGTAAGTACCGCAGGAACAATATTCTAGCTGACTTACGGATATTTTTTTCGATTATCAATATTATGATGCTATTCTCATGCTATTTGCAACTAAAAATGATGTTTGTAAATGATACATTAACACAAATGTGAATATGTTTTAATGAAATCCTTAGTTGGGGAACTATTAATAGAGGAGAAGAGAAGAGGGTTGAAAAGGAAGAGGGCAAGTGCACGATTAATAGTTCCAAGTGACAATAGTTTTTGTGGGGGTAGATTTGAACTAAGGGGAACATGGATGAAGGAGGGGATTTGTGGGAAGAGCACATTAATTAATTAAAGGGAGTTAGAAGGGGAAGTGGGGATGTCCACATTTATAAGAGGAGCGGGTTGTGAAAGGAGGCTTCTATAGCGCTAATTATAGGCAAAAGACTATAGGGTACATGATAAGCCTATACATGTGGTGGTGATTGGGTTACCAAGGCATAGCGTGGTCCTAGGTTCAAACCTTACCTGTACATAGCTAGATCTTTAAAAGACTGTAATGGATGGCTAGTGAAGGTTGTGATCAACGGCTTTGAGTGCAACGCTGGCGCATAAAAATTAGACATCCAAATGTGCATGGCGACTATAGGTCACTTTAAACTAGTAGGGAACCTGTGCGTTATTGCAACAAAACATGATTGTACCTGGTGGCAAGTGGTAAAGGATATACAAAATGAAGGAATAGTTTTAGATGTGGCAAGGAAGAGTATCACTGTTAGCCTAGTGGAAAACCCGGGGTGCTGTTATGCTCTAAAAACATGTGTGAGCAGATATCCCTATATTTAGAAAGTTACACTTTTTGCATAATTGTTTACCCCTCTTTCGCCTATATACATGTTCAAATATGAAATTTAAAAGTTCCCTCTGTATGTGCACATAACTTAATTACATTAGGTAAGGATTTTCTGAATCCCCACCCATCTGTACATGGACCGTAAGTCCCCTAATTAAAACGATATAGGAGAGGTCTTGGGTTTAATCTTTGAAGGTGTGTGACGATTCAAAATTTGGTGGGTGAAACAATGTGGTGGGCACGCGTGCTCCCCTTCTTTGCTCTAGTCTTTGATCCTTGAATTATCACATGGTACCCGCGTGTTCCTCCCACTTGGCACACAACTCACAACTTCTTCATTTTTTAAAAATGCTCTTTTTTAGGAGCTTTCTAAAGGTGACATCTGTAGAGAGAGAGAGCATTAAGTTCTAGAGAGAGAACAACCTCAATTATATTAAGGACATAGGCAAAGGCCTTACATAGGGTTGATTGGGGAAGGCTTGTGAATTGGAGTGAAAACAAATGATCGAGGGGAATCTGAGTAGAGTAGGAATGTCCATCCCCCCCAAATATGCCCCCCTTGGTATGGTGCTATCAGTAAAGTACTATGTCCCTCTCAACAAAAAGAGAGGAGTACTCAATATCACTTGCTTTTGATTGCAATAATCAATTTTTTAAAAAAGTATAGGAGGTATGTCGCTCTCCAAGCAAAAGAGAGAGAAGTACTAAAAACAAAGAGAATTTCTCGTGATAAATTTGATAAAAAGGGGAACAAATAAATAAATAAATCAATATATACACGCGCACACGAGAACTTGCCACCTTTTTCCCCTATATCAATATATACACGCACACATGAGAACTTGCCACCTTTTCCCCCTATTCACCTATGCTATCAATTTTAATTAGTTTTAGTGCACGGAGGCTTAATTAACCTATGTTTATCCATGGCTTAATTTATTTACACTTTAATTAAGCTATGTTTCTCTATGGTTTAATTTATTTATACTTTAATTAAGCTATGTTTCCCTATGGTTTAATTTATTTATGCATGTCTAAATTTACTTTATGCATGGACTATGTGCAAGGTGGCTTCCCCAAACCTTCAAGAAAAGATTTGAACTCAAAACCTTCATTTGTCCAACTGGTGAGCCCTATCATCAAGTTACAAAGTAATATTATATTGATAGACTAAGTATTATAAAGTCTCCTTCCCCTATACATACCCTTGATAAGTGATCCCCCTTCTCTAGTGCCCCTCCTTATTTAATTCAAACTCTCCTCTCCCCATGAGTGAGATTGTCCCTCCCTCTTCCCTCTCTAATTATTGCCCCTCCCTTTCCCCCCTTTATTTAATTAAATCCCTCCCCCATTTATTCCACTCCCGACAAACTAAGTAATTAATTGCGCCCAAATTGAATGTGGGGGTAATCTTTTCGATGGGCACGGATACTGTGGGCATTCAAGCCCTCCCCCCTTTATCCCACTCCCCCACAAACTAATTAATTAATTGTGCCCAAATTGAATGAGAGGGTATTCAAATTAAGTGATGGTGGGCACCTATTCAAATTACGGCAATACTAATCTTTTCGACAGGCAAGGATACGAATACAGATGAATGATTAAAAGTCATGGTGGGCAACTAATATTTCAAAGTAAGGCAAAAGTTGCTTCAAATGAATTAAAGCCCTTGTGTCCCTTGATAGGACTCCGGGACAAGCTAATTAATGAAGTGCGAATGTGAAAACAAATGAACGATTAAAAGTTTATGGTGGGCAACTATTGAAATTTATTTATTTAGTTAAGAAAAAATAAATTGAAACTAATCAAATGCAAGGCTTCAAATTGCAAAAGGCTGAGCGAAGCTTGGCCAAAAACAAAAATCATGCAGTGCCTAAACCCCCGACTCGCAGCTCTCAATTCTTCCCGCATCATGGCCATCTTTGATCTTGCCAATTCTTTGATTCAATCCGGTGTCCCTGTTATCAGTTTGGTGCCCGGTGAACCTGACTTCGACACCCCCTCTCCCATCGTTGAGGTCATCTTCCACCTTCATTCGACCTGTTGTCGCTCACGCTTGGTGAATTCTGAAATTGAGGATTTTCTTTGCTTTGCAGTCTGGTGTCACCGCCCTTCGTAATGGTTGCACACGCTACACCTCTAATGAAGGAACTTTTGAGCTTCGTACTGCCATTTGTTCCAAGCTCCTCGGTTATATCCCATTACACCATTCCAGTAACGTTCGACATTTGGCACGAAGAAACTAGTGCATGTAAGCAAATGCTCATGTCCGCCAGTTTTGTATCTTGTATCAGATGAAAATGGACTTAGTTATGCGATAGACGAGATTTTGGTCAGCAATGGAGCCAAGCAGAGTATTATGCAAGCAGTTCTTGCGGTTTGCGCTCCTGGGGATGAGGTAAATCTCCATCTTTCTGTCCTTTAACGGGACTACCGCAGGTGAGCTCATGAGTCATGCATCTGTTTATTGTTTTCCATCGACGTTTTTGCAGAGGTAAGATGATTAATACTTGCATATGGTGCATGCGACGTGTCGTTTTCATAAAATGGCGCATGTATCAAGTAAGATGATTAATGCTTGCCCGTATAAGACTCTTGAAGTGAGTTCTGCAGTTTTCAAGGATTTGTCACTCGTGCCACTTTGGAATCAGGCCGTACAAAGGTACGCATAATCATAGTAGCCGTGCTTTGGTAGGAGGTGGCCCTTCCAAGTATGCGTAATTGTTACCCAGTGCTTCCCATCTCTACCAATCATCCAACTGCCATTAAAGCTCACCTGAACGCATGTGCCTGCCACGAGAGGCGTCCATGTAAACGTTTCGGCTCACTGTACAAGGTGATGAAGAACGTAGGTAGAGTTGGGGCGAATCCGAGAAGGTTTGAACGACGCGTTCTCGAATGTCGCGAGAGGAAGGTGCAGGTATCACAAAGAGCAACATGCAAGGACGATAATGTTTCACATGCAGAGGTGGTGCGAAATACAGTCACTAAGTGGATATGGGATGCTGAAGTTTGGAGCAGATCAAGCAGAATATTGAGTATACACGAGGAAGCGTCCTTCCTTTTCGGAGTTGGAAAATGGATGGCTATGGACATCGGTGCTCCATGTGACGTTGAGTTTTGCCGTTTTGTTGGAAGGATCGGGTGGTCAGGCGATCTCTCATGTTCAAAGGATCCATGATTTTGGCCCTTCCATTGACCTCTTTTCTCTCACTGGATGAGTTCCTTACAACAGATTGTCCAGTATGAATCAACTTCTCCGGTATGCCGTTTGGGAGACCATGGTGCCTTGCTTGGGAAGGTACTCCTTATACCACCTTGTGTGAAGACTCCAAAACTTGGTCAGCCTAGGCCGATGATGTTGACGTCCTGGGAGGTCTGGTATGTGTTCAAAATATCAGATTTGGGCCATTCGCTGATACCTCTGTAAACATGTCTAATATTCACGCCCCTTTTTAGGGAAGCCCTTGATGTGGCTGTTCTAGATGTAGTACAGTGGGTGAATGGTCCGACATCGTCATGCCGAGTAGAATGCTGATGAATTCCCCCTATATGCAAGGCCCGATCGCCGATGTAAAAATCTGCCCAATCTGTCCAAGAACTCATCATGCAGGCACTGCGTAAAGGAGAAATTCAGACTTCATGCTGTCTAAGGATCCCAACACCTGACAATGAAGATAAACTGTTTCCATATGTCTCACTCTGAGGAGGCAGGCATGGCCGCGAAGGAATGCTCGTCTTCCTTGAACTCAAAATTATTGAAGTCACCTCCGATAAGAATCCATGTCTAGAAGACTCTTTATGAGCTGGCACCAAAAGGGTGCTCTTTGTTGCCGGCATGTGGGAGCATAAATGTTGAGCCACCCTACACGGGTATCCCTATCCTCAGACATATCCACATTGCTCATCTTGCCATGAGATCACTCTGATCAAACACCTCCGTGGTCAGAGTGGAGGAGGTGCCCTTCTTCTCTCATACTACATGCATAGGATGCCACTTGCAGTTGGAGGCAATACCCTGGACAATCGGATGATGCGAAATTCTTCCAAACCATAGGCTCGAGGTAAGTAGGGTCCTAGTTACAATGGTTGAGACACGAAGGAGGCCAGATGCATTTAGACCCACATGATATGACTGACTCGTTCTGCAGACAGCTCTTTTAGGCAAGGGAGGTGCCGGCAGCCCAGGAGGAGGTCTAGGCCCACATCCCCTCTGTGGTCACCCTAGGCATTAGGGTGTAGTTAGAGGCCCCCCCCACATAAATGAGGAGCTCTTTGAAGCCCTCAAGGCTCTCATAGCGTAGAGATGATTGAGCAAGGATGTCTTTCCCAAATATTCTTTCATTGCATTTGCGAGCAAATCCACATTCCCTAATGTTTGGGTTTTAGCAGATCTTTGGTTTGGGGCTTCTCCCTGAGTCGTTTGCTTGAGGTTGGATTTGCCTAATCCCGATAAAACGGGGAACTAGACTAACAGTTACAATCACATTTTTGGACATTGCCTACAAGATCTTAGCCAAGGCCTTGGGCTTGAGGCTCCATCCACACCTCTCTGACATCATGCATGATACCCAAACACGTTTTGTACAACAGAGGTGTATTCCGGAAAACATCTTTACATTTTGGTAGGCAACAGATTGAGCATGGGAGGAGGCCCATCCTCTTACTATCCTCTTGTTGGATTTCAAGAAGACCTATGACAAGGTGGATTGGGCTTTCTTGGAAGGCATCTTGCGGAGGCTAGCTATTTTGACTAGTGGGTGTGGGGGATTTTTGCCCTTTATGCAGGCTGTTCCAACTGATTTGGCACATAGCGGAGGCCTTCTCAGTCACCCACTTAGTGTGATAGGGTAGAGGATTAGACTAGTTGGTCGGTTGAGGCAGAGTTGGACTATTGAACCCAACGATATGAGTATGAGAGTAGGGTTCCTCTAGCTAGCACCTTTGGTTGATGGAAGACAGACCTGGTGCAGTGGGATCGGAGTGAGTGGTTCTCACCATCTAGGGTAGGATGCTCCGATTTGGTGGTACAGATGCCCTACGTCTCCTATACTACTTGCATTAGTAGATGACTTTAACATCAGCTTGTCTTGATGTGGGCCCTTGCCCACTGGATCTGCTGCGCAATTCCACAATCCAATAGCCCCGGTGCTGCTATCTTGCCCCAGCCCAATAGACACTTGGCCGGGCTATACACAGCCCCCACATATTGGGTTTAATGTCAGCTTGAATAGGGTGACCTTATTGGCTACCTAAAATAACATCAAGAGGGATCTCTCTTTGTTGCCAGTCCATCCGATTCTCAATTGGTAACTCCTATGGTGCAATCACCGACTCCTCTTGGGCAAATTGAGAGGGCCATCTCTCGACTTAAAGAAACCTCCAATATACTTAAGGACTTGAAACCCCCAATTTTCAATGGGGAAGAAAAAGAATGCAACAAGGACACATTTAATACATTCTTGCAAACATGGCAAGACTTCCATCGACTCAGGAATACCCCTTTTAAAAATCAAGTTGTGGAAGCGAGTCTTTCCCTCATAAATAAGGCCTATAAATGGTGGATGCGCCTCAGGGAAAATGATAGGATCCCTAGGTATTGGGCTGAATTTGAACTAGCCTTCTTAAAAGAGTTTTGACCTAAAAAGGAGTTAGAAAGATCTTGGAAGGCTTGGGATAATCGTACTATGAGTAAGAACACTTGAGTTCAGCACATAGCGAACTATAGGGAGGCAATCCTTATCAATGAATTCTAGAAGATAAGGGGTTTCGTGAGAGGTCTGCAAGACACCTATAAGGTTGAGGTGAGAAGAAATTCTCACAAGACCTTTGAAGAAGCAATTAAATATGCCCCAAATCTATGATGACGCAACGGGGAAGTCCAAATCTGGAACTTCAGAACAAACACGCTTTGTTCCTAAGTTCAACAAATTTCCCAATTTGAAAAGAAAGGGGCATTTCAAGAAGTAGGTTTCTCAGGCACCACCTAAGAAACCTCAAACACAAAATATCATCTCCTGAAGAAAGAGGATTATAAAATGGCCAAGCAAGAAAATCTTTGCTTCAAATGTTTGGACAAAGACCAGCTGCTTGGAACTGCCCTAAATAAACATGCGGGAGCTAAAGCCCAAATAAACCTCCACAAAAACAAGTATACGAGGTGTAGGTGTTGCTGCTTAATGGTACTGAAAAGTACACTGAGGTAGAGGTTTATCATAAGGACAACACCCACATGTGATGTCTATCATCGGCAATGTGGCAGCCCACCTTTGGTCCCCATGATTTAATGATGATGCATGGAAAAATGAAGGGGAACAGGGTAAGAATTATGGTTGATGATAGCGCAACACATAATTTCTTAAACTACTTGCTAGTTAAGAAATTGAAGAAGTCAGAAAGTCCAAGTGCCCATAAATATGTGGTCTCTCTAGCAAAGGGCAGTGTTACAAAAGTTTGGGACACCATGATTCACGACGTAGAGGTGGAATTTCAAGGTTATCAGGGTGCCTTGGATTTTCAAATCATGCATCTCAATTGAACCGATGATGTTCTTGGTTGAGAATGGTTGCATAGTCTTGGGCATAGCTTATAGCAAAGTTATCTAAATAACTCCATTATGTTTGAAAAAGATTGTAGAGTCTTCTAGATTCAAGGAGAACATGATGTGCCAACTCTCCCCTTATTTGTTCGATGGAATTGGAACGACTTCTACAACAACAATAATGCAAGGTATATCTTAGTGAACTTTCTTTTATTGGTGATTTTTTTGCTACATCTAAAAGGAATAAATTTTCTCTTGATGTGATTAAAAAGTATGATTCTTTGTTTAAGGATTTAATGGTTGAATTTAAAGATGTTTTTTCGAATGACTTACTTGATGGTTTATCTCCCGAGCTAGATGTATATCATAAAATAGACATAATTCTAGGATCTACCCCTGTTTGTAAACCACCCTATAAAATTAGTCAAACGGAAGAATGTGAGGTGGAAAGACAACTAGTTGAATACCTTAGGAAGGACCAAATTCAACCTAGTAATTCACAATGGTCATCACCAGTTTTACTGGTAAAGAAAAAAGACGGCACTATGCGTTTATGCATAGATTATACAACCTTAAATAAAATCACAATAACAAAATAAGTATCCTATGCCTCGCATTAATGAGCTCTTTGATCAAGTGCAAGGGGTAAAATATTTTACTAAAATTGACTTAAGATCAGGATATCACCAAGTACGAATTAGAGAAGAGGATGTCCCTAAGACATCATTTTGTACTAGGTACGGGCATTATCAGTTTAAAGTTATGCCATTTGGTTTAACAAATGCTCCAACAACTTTTTGCCACCTATGGACAATTTCTTGAGGCCATATTTAGGAAAATTTGCTGTAGTATTTTTAGATGATATCCTAATCTATAGTAAAATGAGAAAAAAGCATTTGGAACATTTGAGGAATGTGTTTCAATTGCTTAGAGATAATTCTCTTTTTGCAAAAGAATCCAAATGTGAATTCTTTGTAAAAGAAGTGAAGTACTTGGGACATATTAAATCCCAAGAAGGGATCGTATGGATCCTGAGAAGGTTAGGGCCTTATTGGAATGGCCACATCCTACAAACCTTCAAGAATTGCAAACATTCTTGTGCTTGATTCATCCAAGACTATGCTAAGATTGCTGTTCCGATGACGGACCAGCTTAAGGGGAAGGGAAGTACCTTCATATGGGACGAATCTCAAAAGTATAGTTTTGAGAAGTTAAAAGTGGATATAGCATTTGCTCCTGTCTTAAAGGTAGTGGATCCCAATGAACCATTCATGGTTGAAACAGATGCTAGTCATTTTGCTATTGGGGTGGTACTAGTACAAAAGGGTCAACCAGTGGCTTTTGAAAGTAAAAAGTTAGACCGTGCCTAATGGAATCACTTGGCATATGAGAAGGAACAGTATGCTATAGTCTATGCTTTGAAGAAATGGAGGCACTAGTTGTATGGTTCCAAATTCGAGATCATTTTTAATCAAGAAAGCATAAAATTGATTTTTTTATTTTTTGTAAAAAAATACTTATATTAAGTGCTAGCAAATAACTAGGGATGAGGCTGAAAATGCCAAGTCAACCTTGAGACAGAATTAGAGAAGAAAGGAGATCCCCTCCAAACTTTGAAGAAATTGTTCCTCCTAGTAGAGGCTACTGTCAATGACCCCTGCATGCTCGTTCAGATGGCCATCAAGGTATGTGTAGTATCCGTCCAAATACTAACCAATGTCCAATATGGGTGAACTTGGGATCAATCCAATGTCTCTGTACATCTGGCTTTCCAAATATGCCAAGCTGTAATACTAGCTAAAATCTCCCATGATGTGTCTACCGAAGCATGTGCAGCTCTAAAAAGAGTAAAAGCAACATTCTGTAGGAGACATGATTCTACTAAGTGTTGACGAACAAAAAAAGCCCCATCTGAATCATGTCCCTCGAAAAAGACCTAAGGCCTTGTAAGAGAAAGCCAAGCCACTAAACCCCAGGTCATGAAGAAGGGTGAATTATGGAAAGTACATAATATCCTCGCAACGCCCTTTCAGATCGTCCTTGCCTATTTGCACTCCCAAAGACAACGCTGAACTGTCTCAATTGCAGAATGACAACAAGGACATGTAGGGTTAGCCTCGAACTGGGACCTCCACAGGCTCACTGTAATCCCTCCGTGAATAGAAAGCTAAAAGAAGAGAGTGATTTTTCAGTTCTTGAGTCTCCTCCAAAAGTTTTTCTGCACATCTGCAGAAACGTGAAAGCTGTCCCAATGAGGAGATCTAGAGGGCCTCCAACCTCTACAACTAAGCTGAAATCTCCTGGCATTTCTAACCATGTAACAAAAGAAGGGGATGCTCTTCTCTTGGTGCCCTTCATCAATCCACTCCCACTCTCCAAGGTCCCACTGCAAAGATCGGATAGAGACACCTCCATAGAGCCAAAGTTTCCATGAACCGAGAGCTAGAAGAAGAGGGTTGAGATCTAGGTACCACTGTGAATCTGTACCTTGCTCCATAAAACTTGCAATCTTGACCGGCTAGAAGAGAACCCCCTGAAGGATATCAGAAGAAGACATGTAGCCTTCCTCTAGACTGAACATCAAGAAAAGCAAGATGGGCTGAAATAATGTAAGAGTTCAATATCCAATTGACATATTGGAAGGGGAAGTTCAATGTGGCCCTTAGCCGAATGCCAATTGTTAATGAATTGAGTTTTACTCAATTCTAGAATAATTTCCTAGAGTCCTTAAAAGGAAAATGCGAGTGTGATCCTCACTTTTCTGAAATATGGAAAGCAATTAAGAATAGGGATCCAACTAATGGAGGAGCTTTCATTGAGGAGTCACATGGAAACGGTGACACACCACAGGTTGGTCATAAATTCGAGTGTCATGATAGTCCGAGTGCTGGACATTTGGGAATTCAGAAGACGTGCTTCTGAAGATGCAATTCTTTTGGCGTGGAATAGATAAAGACAGCCAAGACTATGAATTGAAGTGCCAAAAATGCTAGGTCAATAAGGTTGAACGCCTTAAGATAGGAGGTCTCCTACACCCATTGGAGATCCCATTTGGCAAATGGGAAAGCATCTCCATGGATTTTATTGTTGGATTACCTAGGACACAGAGGAGGCACGACTTAGTGCGGGTAATTGTGATTCGATTGACCAAGATGGCTCACTTTATTCCAACCAATGAAAATGTTAAAACTCCAGAATTAGCTAGGCTGTTTGTGGAGCATATTTATAAATTGTATGGACTATGAGCCGGAATTGTTAGTGACTAGGATAGCAAATTTAAAAGCAATTTTTGGAGGGCTATGTTTATGAGGTTGGAAACTTCTTTGAATATGAGCACCGTGGATCATCCACAGAGCGATGGTCAAAATGAAAGGGTCAACCAGGTCATTGAGGATGTGCTTCGAGCATATGTAAGTAAACGATAACTAATTGGGAACAATATTTGCCCATATTAGAATTTGCATATAACAATGCCAAACATTCAACTACAGGTTTTAGTCCATTCATGATGATGTATGGATTTCAACCTAGAGCCCCAATTGCAGTGGGACTCGAAAAAGAGAAGGTTCAAGCGGCCAAATATTAGGGGAGAATTGGGGTCTCAAAAAGGCCTCATAAGAAATGGATTAACCTAAGATCAAGTGAACCCACTATGGTAACCCATGGGCTAAGGGTCTCCTAGCATTTACTCAACTGGAATGGATATCTTTATTTTGAAATTGATCAACCTTGGCCCTTGGATGGAGGTGGATGGTGGATGAATCAAAGGCCTAGGATGCTCAAATTGGTAGGAGGTACCTTTGGTGGGCTCTAAACTGGCAAAGGTTGACAAAGTAGAGGTCTAATAAAGAGGGAGAGGTCGCGATTTGTTGTGAACCATTATATTTTGGATAGATTTAATGGTGGAGATTAAAGGATCAAATGAAGGGCAGATCAATGGCTGGGAGTGAAGATCACGGGTCTAAACCATGGATGAGAGGTCTTCCCATCCATAAATGCTCAACATGTCCTGTTGTACACCTCAATGCACCATTGCCCCACACAAAGAAGCACTCTCATTGGTACTCCTCAAATCCCTCTATAATCCCTTGCAATTAGAAAACACTAATTGGAGGCCCTTTTGAGACCCCAAATCTCCCCTAATGGACTTTCTTGAGAATATGAATCAAATGCTTAAGTTAGATAAAGATAGCATCAGAAGAGCTTAGAATAAAGCACGTACTTATGCAAACCCTCACCGTAGAAGGTTGGAGTTTGAAGTAAATGAGAAAGTCTACCTTAGGGTACATGAATCTTCGAAATTTCTAAAGATAGGTAAATTGAAGGAACATAGTGGAGTAGGAAGAGGAGGTAGGGTAGGAAGGGAAGAGAGCTATGGAGGACGGAAGCAAAGGAAACAACTAGAAAATATGAAGAACATAATGAAAGAGCATGAAACAAAAGAAAGTACTCACATGGAGACCTAAGTGCTTGTAGGCTTGATTAGATTGAATGATCTGATAAGTGACAAGTACAAGCCTTTATAGGATAGGCATACACACTAGAGTGTACAAATGTATATGGGAGGGCTCCCAATAAGACACGTGGCACTCACATGTAAGACTCTACTAGAACTCCTAGTAGAATACACTAACAAATGCATTTTCGTGGGGTATAGCACTGAAAGCAGGGGATTTAGGCTATCCCGCTACTAGGAAGGTAATAATCAGCAAAGATGCTCTCTTTGCTAAGAATGAGTGCATGCAGCCGCTCTTGCAGACTTGCCACCATACGATGACACCTCTTTGGACATCATCCAGTTTGAGGATGATGAGATGGAGTCTCTTGATGCTTCCCCTTCTACTTCTCATAGTTCATATGGCTTGCCACATGTTGAGGATGGCTCTCCCTCAAATGTTTCAGATTTGCAGCCAATTAATGAGAATAGACAGCCTCATGTTTGGAGGCAACGTCGTGAGGCCATATTCACCACCGGAAAATGTGGTTGGAGCAAAAAATCAAATGTATGTGTGATCGATGTCGAGGAAACATGTATCGTGCATGCAGAACTACACTCAATCATGTCTCAAAGTTTGGAGAATGGGATGTGACCGTAAACATGGTAAGTGTTAAAGAGTTAAGGTTGATTGAGATACCTATGGGTGTTCATGTGTTTGATATATGATCCTTTTTTAATTTTATACAGGATGCAGTGTCACACCCACATATGTTGCCCTATGCTCGTCGTGAGGAGGCAAAGCGTTGGTGATATGAAGTGGGATCTTCAAGAGGTACCGTTACGGATGCATGGAGTGATGGTGATAGTAGCCCTCCACCATTACCTCATGAGGCCGTGGAGGAGGAGTGTTTGATGATATGGTGCAGGATTTATATGTCCATCAATCCTCAGGTAGGGATGATAGCATGGAGTAGGACGATCTTTTTACTGCAGCATCGATTCCACTATTTGAGGGGTGCACATTCTCTGTTCTACGTGCCTCCCTTGAGTTATTAAACTTACAAACCATCTATGGATGGAGCAATGCAAGTTTGAATGCATTACTCAAGTAAGCTTTAAAGTCTATTTTGCAAACGTGATGAATTATGCTAGTGGGTTGATTACTCGAATGCTTTTTAAAATTACTGACCTCAAGAGATATGGCGAGGCAACATGTGACCTCTCTTGGAGGATTAGATTACAAGCGCATCCATGCATGCGTCAACGATTGTGTTCTGTTTCGTGGACCACATAAGGATGCAAGAGAGTGTCCTACTTGTGGAGAGGCAAGATATAGAGCAGATCTCAAAAATTTGGATGTTCCTCATAAGGTTTTGCGACATTATCCCACAATCCCTCGCATCCAACATATGTTCAAGTGCAAATCCATCGTAGAGCTCATGTCATGGCATTCCTCCCATCGATCAACCGATGGCAAGTGGAGAACTCCTGCGTGGAAGCATATTGAAGACACATGGCCAAGCTTCAAGGAAGAACGTAGGAACTTGAGACTTGGATTGGGTATGGAGGGTGTGAACCCATTTGGTCTCAAAAGCACCTCTTACAGTGTATGGCTAGTGATATATTGGTGAATTATAATCTTCCACCCTCTATGGCGATTAAGAAAGGACATGTTATGTTATCCCTTCTAATTCCATGGAAACATAAAATCAAAAATCCTGATGTTTATTTGGAGCCTTTGATTGATGAGCTAGAGATACTTTGGAGAGGTATTGAGGTGCATGATGGCCTCCCTCGTCACGAGACTTCAACTGCAAAGCAGTGTTGATGTGGACGATGCATGACTTCCCAGGCTATGGCGAGTGTTCAGGCACTAAAGATGTTGATGCAGCCCTGAGTGGTATAGCAGAGAAATCTATTCCACATTGGGCAAGGTTGACCATTCAAGATGCTAAGGATCAGCCTACTTTAAGAAAAACCACGGCCAGCACTCAGAAAAATCAGCAAAAGGTCAATTTTGCTTTAATGACCTCAGTGATGGAAGTTGAAAATGAGCCTCAGAGCTTCAAGGATGCTCAGCATAATCCGGCATGGCAGAAAGCTATGGAAGCTGAGATTAAATCCATGAATGCCACATGGGACTTGGTTGATGCGCCCATTGGGAAAAATGTGGTTGGCACGAAATGAATTTATAAGGTGAAATACCATTCAAATGGCATAGTTAAGAAATACAAAGCCCGTTTGGTTGCCAAGGGGTATGCACAAGAGGAGGGGATAAATTATAAGGAGACATTTGCTCCAGTGGCCACCATTCGTTCTGTCATCTCTCTTGCTGCATTTTATGGTTGGTCAGTGTACCAGATGGATGTCAAGACTGCTTTCCTCAATGGAGATGTTAAAGAGGAGGTCTATGTACATCAGCCCCAAGGTTTTGAGGCGAAGGGACAAGAGCACAAGGTATGCAAGTCCGGAAGGCTCTATATGGGCTGAAGCAAGCACCTCGTGCGTGGTATCAGAAGATACATCACTTTTTGCTGTCCCAGGGCTTCGTAAACACTCATACAGAGCCAAATCCATATGTTTTGCAACAACAATCAGAATTGGTCATGTTGGCACTATATGTGGATGACATCATACTCACTGGCAGTGATTTGCAGCAAATTACAGCAGTGCAGTCCGCTTTATGCCACAACTTTGACATGACAGATTTGGGCCTATTGCATTATTGTCTTGGCATTGAGTTTTGGCAGACCCATGATGGAATCTCCATGATGGGATCTCTATGTCACAGACAAAGTATTCTAAGGGGTTGTCTCAAAAATTTCAAATGGAGAACTGTAAGCCTATGGCTACTCCATTGGAAAAGGGACTCAAGCTGAAGCAAGCACTTCATGCGTGGTATCAGAAGATACATCACTTTTTGCTGTCCTAGGGCTCCGTAAACACTCATACATAGCCAAATCTATATGTTCTGCAACAAAAATCAGAATTGGTCATATTGGTACTATATGTGGATGACATCATACTCACTGGCAATGATTTGAAGCAAATTACAGCAGTGCAGTCCGCTTTATGTCACAACTTTGACATGACAGATTTGGGCCTATTGCATTATTGTCTTGGCATTGAGTTTTGGCAAACCCATGATGGGATCTCTATGTCACAGACAAAGTATTCAAAGGGGTTGTTGCAGAAATTTAAAATAGAGAACTGTAAGCCTGTGGCTACCCCATTGGAAAAGGGACTCAAGCTGAGTAAGCATGAAACTGCTGAAAAGTTTGATGGCACTTTGTCCAGGCAGTTGGTTGGCAGTTTGATATATCTATGCTCCACACGGCTTGATATTGTCTACGCCACAGGGCTTTTGAGCCAGTTCATGCATTGTCCCACGATCACACATTGGAATGCAGCAAAGAGGGTTCTCAGATATGTCCATGGCACTCTCTCTCTTGGCTTGCATTATGCTTCAGATTGTGATCTAAAGCTGAGTGGTTTCACCGACTCAGATTGGTCAGGGGACATTGACGACAGACGGTCCACTACTGGCTATTGCTTCTCATTGGGTTCGGCCTGTATCTCATGGCTCAGTAAGAAGCAAGAGCGAGTCTCTCTCTCCTCTAGTGAAGCATAGTACAAAGCTGCAAATTCAGCCACTACGGAGTTAATGTGGTTAAGGAAGCTTTTGCATGACTTGCATCATGCACAAGATGGCGAAGCAAACTCTATCTTCTGTGATAGCCAGAGTTGCATTGCCATAGCCAACAATCTTGTCTTTCATGCTCGCATGAAACACATTGAAAATCATTATCATTATGTACGGGATTGTATTTCTGATGGCTTCATTGATCTCATCTATTGTCCATCTGAGAACAATGTGGCAGATATCTTCACCAAAGCCCTGTCAACAGATCTTTTCTTACGACATCAACATGGCTTAGGGATCAAAGACATTCTCACAATGTCAAGGGGGGTTGTGAAGTGATTCACAATGACATTGTTTTTATGTACTCCCATAGGTTGCATATCCATCTGGATGAATTTGTGTAACCATGGTACTTTAGGTACTGCAGGGTACACCTGAGATGTTTCCAGGGTACTTTCAGCCATATCTTTGAGGGGGGATTTGTAAGAGATTACAAAGATATGGTGTTGTAGGCATAAAAGTCAACCCTATGGTTGACCAGTAGTACTTGGGTACTATATATACCAAGTACTTGTATTGTTTCATTTGAACATTTCTATTGGAGCTTTCTTGTGTGTGCACTCTTGCTCACTTGTGTTCACAACCTGTCTCCACTTTGTTCCTACACATGACCTGCTCTTCTTCAACAAAGTCAAGATTGGACCTATTTCCATTGGTGAAGCTGCTGGTCTTGGAGCTCTTTGTTGCAAAAACTTCACTCTAAGCTGCTGTTTCAGCTAGGGCGACTGCTCTGCCTCCACCCTCCGCCTCCGCAACCGTCCTCTCCACACCCTGTCCACACAGTTCTAAGCCAGTTATCCTCAAACATCCACAATCGACAGCAGACCCCTTTTTTAGCACGTTCGTGAGCTGTTGTTGCAGGAAGTTTGGAGGCACTTCATCACTGAAAATCAGCTTCAAGTAGCTCCTACAAGCTGGGCGACAACAACTATTTAACAGCTCGAATCTGCAGTTCATGGCTTCTTTACCAGCCGCCATACTGTTTTTAACGATTTAGGGTTTGGTCGAGGTCGTTTTTCAGCTGTCACCTTTATCTCTACATCCGCCCACCTCTATTGCAGCCGGACAACACTGAACAGAAAATTCAGAGCTGAAATCTGAGAAAAACAATCAAAACTGTGTTTTTTAACCTAAAAGTCGAGTTTTGCAATTTCAGCTTGGATACTCGGTATTTTTTGGGGCTTTCATGATCAGAGGGCTCTTGCATGTTGCTAGGACACTTTCCTGCAACAAATTTTGAAATGCCCTGAAATTTTTTAAACCTAATTTTTGTGAGAAACCCTAAAAGTGCAGAAACTCTAATTTTACTTCTACCAGTTTAGTGTAAAGGATTAGATATTGTCACTGATCCATATCAGTGTTAAGACCTTCCTAAAGCATAATCTCTCACATTTGAGGATCTTAGGAGACTCTCCACCCGCCATTTTGAGAGTCATGGAGTAATAGCCCTTGGTAGGTTCTTCCATGGCCGACATCACCATATCTTCAGGGGCATTCTCGCCATGAACTTCATTGACTGGGAGATGTGCACATTTATGTAGGCAGCTACTTGGGGATCTTTTATTGGTTCTCTGCCCTTGCTATGCATAAAATGAATATTTTTATTGACTCCATATACAAAATATTTTCTATTTTGTATATGGAGTCAATAAAGGTTCTCAACCTTGGATAATCTTTCTAAAATGATGTTTTGCTATCTATGGTGTGTGGCTCCATGTCACCCTATTTTGGAGCCAGGAGGGGGATGTATTGTGGGAGCCATGTATTGGCTTTGGTTGGGTCTCTTTATCAGGCCTGGCCAAGTTCCAGGATGTTGGTGTATTCCTAGACCTATGAGCTGGTCATGTAGCCATGCTAAGACATGAGCCTCTGAGTCATATTGAGTCTCAAGCCATGAGAGTGCTTGGATCAACCTCTAAACATGCTCAAACTTTAGCCTCTAAGTTACTTGGGGTGGACAGATTGTAGTCCGACATTGTTATGTTCTGTTCTTGGTTCCATTCCAGTAGTCCCTCACCTTTCCTTCATGGGGAGGTGTTAGAACATGAAGTTGAAGGACAAATCGATGTAATGGGATCATACCAAGGGTTATAAGGTCTATGGTTGTGAGTGTGATCACATGAGTGAGTGTGTGAACACACATGTGTGTGTAGGTGTGCTTAATTAGGTGTGATTGATGATGTGTCAGTCAGTAGGTGTGATTGAGTGAATATAGGAGTGTGGTGTGTGATTGAGAGATTCTAGGAGACATTGGTGGTCTTCCTGATTGAGATGATTGTGGATCTAGATTCCATCTACTCATGGCCAATTGCCTATATGTACTCCATTCTATGAATGAATCAGTTGCCATTGCCTTCATACTTGTGCCATTGTCTCTATCTCTTCTAACTTGTCATCATGCTTCCATGCTTGCACCAACATGTGGTATCAGAGCCACTCCGACCTCCATGAGCCTCTAAAGCTTCCAAAACTGCCATGTCATCATCTTCCCCATCTCTCTCCTTCTTCATGTTTTCTTCCACCTTCTTTCCCGATTTTCCTTAAGCTTGTTCTCCCAATCTAGGCGACCATTTCCCGAACCCTTTGAGCTGAAGCATCCTTGTCCTCGAGCGAATTCTGGCTAGGTGGAATTAGGGAATAGTTTCCTCTGTCGCTTGTGCCGACACGTTTTCCAGCCGCCAAAGAAACGTGCAATTCTCCCTGTAGGCGCCGCCATTCATCAAATGGCTCTAGCTACTGTTGAGCAACGCTACAAGGAGCATGCTGTAGAAGTTTGAGCAACAATGGTCTAGTATACAAGAACAGACAGAAAAACCAATCGAGAAAGACGCTGCTCTTACAGACGTTCTGACGCAGCATTGCGCAATTCTTCTCTAGGGGATCCTCTTTGGTAATAGAGCTTCCTTTCCATGCTAAAAGCCCTATGAAAGCCAACTCCAGCAGTGCAAATTTGATCCTCCAGTTCTTGACTATTCAATTTGGGGGTTTTCTGCATTACTTCCTCATGTTACATGCAATGCTGATGGTTATGTGCTCAAAACTTTGGTTACTTTGCTACTTTCACTTTGCATTGATGGCTGTTTGTCATATAAGTGGATGGATGAAGTATTTTATCGTAAAAAATTTGATTATATGAAAACCATGGTCTTTGAGTCATATGTTTGGATGAAGTGCTACATTGACAACAAGGATGTAGCATACATGATGTTTGGAGATGACTTAGTGGTCTATGCAATATATCTTATGTATGCAACTTCTTTGCATCTATATGGGGATGACATGATGATTGTGCTCTCGAAGAATAAGTTCTCAAGTTCCACTTGCTTGAGTCTATTTGTCAAACCTTGTAAGGCATTAGACACTGCCCATGTGGTAAGACCTTGCCTAGAATTGCATACTTTGCTTCACATGGACAAAAAGATTATGCTTTGGTATACCAAGAAGATACACAAAGAAGGAAAACTTTGCTTCATCAACACCAAGTACAATGCAATGGACAAGCAAGTTAATGAGTTTGATACAATGGTGGCTTGGAAACGACGCCAGACAAAGATTGCCATCAAGGGAAGGAATTTCCCCACATCTTCAACTTAGTTGATTGTGTGTGTGGTCAATAAGGGTTCTCAGCCCTAGGTAGTCCCCCTTAAATGATTGTGAGTCTTATGTTTTGGTATTCCCATGTACTGTCATTGTCCATTCTCTTAATTGTAAACCAATAGCCAAATTCGGAGTGAGATCATGTTGGAGCAAGGGCGTCCAAATGAGTCTACTGCCGATGCAACCAGAGTGAGTCCAGGTTGTGGATCATGTGTGTTGCCACTAAGGGTGGGCAAGCCATGGACTACTGCCAGGGGTGAGGTCATCAATTTGTGGGGGGGTATGAAGGACAAATCGATGTAATGGGATCACACCAAGGGTTATAAGGTCTATGATTGTGAGTGTGATCACATGAGTGAGTGTGTGAACACGTGTGTGTAGGTGTGCCTGATTAGGTGTGACTGATGATGTGTCAGTCAGTAGGTGTGATTGAGTGAATATAGGAGTGTGGTGTGTGATTGAGAGATTCTAGGAGACATTGGCGGTCTTCCTGATTGAGATAATTGTCGATCTAAATTCCACCTACTCATGGCCAGTTGCCTATATGTACTCCATTCTATGAATGAATGAGTTGCCATTGCCTTCATACTTGTGCCATTGTCTCTACCTCTTCTAACTTGTCATCATGCTTCCATGCTTGCACCAACAGAAGTCGAGTTTGTCATTAAGCTTTGTCCGATGTGCATCTGGAACTAAAGCATATGCCACTGAGCCAAAAACTCTGAAATGACTAACCTATGGCTTAAAGCCATACAAAGCCTCAAATGGAGTCACATTAACCAAAGCTTTGGTAGGGCATCTGTTCTGAATATAAGTGGCTGTCACAACCGCTTCTCCCCAAAAAGCCTTTGAGACTCTCTTGAATTTCAGCATGCATCTCGTCATTTCCATGAGAGTACGATTCTTTCTCTTAGAGATTGGATTATGCTGTGGTGTCTAAGGGCATGTCAAGTGATGTTTAATCCCATGTTGCTTCAAATATCCCTGGAATGCATGTGACATGTACTCTTTCCCTCTATCTGAGTTGAGTGTTCCAATTCTAAAATTGGTTTGGTTCTGAGCCATAGCTTTGAACTCTTGAAACCAATAGAACACCTTAGATTTTTCCTTCATGAGAAAAAGCCATGTGAACCTGGAGAAGTCATCTATAAAGGTCACAAAGTACCTTGCTCCTCTATGCGTGGGAATAGTCACGGGGCCACATACATCACTGTGCACTATCTGCAACACTCTGGTTGCCTTGACCCAACTCTTGCCTTGTTTACTGAATGGCAAGCGATGCAATTTGCGAAGTGCACACCCCTCACACACTTCATGTGCTGGTTGCTGTAATTTTGGCATTCCCTGAGTCATATTATTGTTGTACAAGTAGGACAATGCCCTGTGATGGACACGTCCAAACCTGGCATGCCATAAATCAGCCTGGGAAGTGTTTGCTACAGCCAATACCTTCTGATCATAAGGCTCAGCATCAAGCTTGTATAAGCCTTTGTCATATGTGCCTGTTGCTATAACCTCATACCATTTCTTTGGATCCTTGATCCTGCATTAGTTATCCTGAAATTCGACCAACTTGATCATGGGCAAAGTTTGAAACTGAAATCAGATTTTGCCTCAAATCTGGAACATACCAAACATCTCGGATATACTTAACTTTCTCATTGTCAAGCTGAATGGGAATGTGCCCAACTCCGATGATGTCTTGAGAAGCATCATTGGCACATGTAACCTGTCTGCCATGAACAGGTGTGATGCTCTCAAACCACTCCTGGCGAGGAGTCATGTGCTTAGTAGCACCACTGTCGATATACCATGTATCACTTGCAACAAGGGAAGCGTCCCTTGATTGATTTTCAATATTCAAATTCCCCTTGGTATCCATCTTCTTATTAAATGCAGCAAACACAAAATCTCTATCACCTTGGGCAAGATGAGCTTCACCATGTGCATCTGAAGCACGAGTTTAAGTGGGGGCAACAAAATTACTGCTAGAGCTGTCCCTTTGCCTCTTCTTTTCATTGGCAATCCTTTTATGACACTCTACGATGTAATGCCCTGGCTTCTTGCAATAATTGCATTTGCCATTTTTCTGATTTTTGCTTGAACTGCTTGCATTCCCCTCCTTGGGCTGAGTTGTATGGCTGTGTTTTGGCTCAAACTTTTTCTAAAATTTGTCCTTTCCACCCATGGCAAGCGCTTGCTCACCCTGATGAGAGGCTTTGGCAAAATTTGAGCATCTCTCCTCTTCTTGCAACAAAAGCCCAACTAACCTGCCCTGAGAACAATGGTCAATGAAGTGATGAATGTGCCATATGAGGGCGCTAAGCTATTGAGAGTAATAGAGACGAGCTTCTTGTCTTCTATTTTCTCATCAATACTTGCGAGCTGATCACGTAGATCAGTGATCCTGGCAATATGATCAGTGATGGCCTGGCGTTCCCGCATCTCGAGATCCTTGAGCTGATTTGTCAAGGAAATGGCCCTTGCCTCATTCTTAACATGATACATGTTTGCTAATCTTTCCCATGCTGCCTTTGCATCCTTGCACGACTTGATAGTCGTCATAATATGATTCTTCACATTTGTGGCAATCAAAAACATCGCTTGGGCACTGCGGCGGTCAAACTTCTTCTGCTCCTCCGTCGATGCTATGGGACTAGCAGGAGGGGCTGTAGCAGTCTGCTATCTGTTTGTAGTCTGACCCAAAGAAGCTGTGCTGGATTTAGATGAGCCTGCTGGCCTCACCTCATCCCCACTAACAATATCCCACAAGCCCTTACCAACCAAGATGTTCTTAAGCATGAATAACCACAAGGCATAGTTTGGTCCATCCAGATTGTCACCCTCGGACAAGTTGCCAAAACCGTCTGAAAGAGTCGACATGATGCAAAATGGGATACCCACAAGCTGCAAATGTACCTGCAAAAAGAATTGCAAGTCCCAAAAGTGCAACTGGCTGCAAATGTGCATGCAAATCCCAAACTAATACCGGGTGCAAATGCAAAGTACGACTGGCTGCTCTGAAATCCCACTGATTGCACAATGCAATCACTGCAAAAATGGCATCAACCAATCACTGCACTCTGCTGCAATCTGAAGTGCAATCCCAAACTGAAAATGCACAACCCAAATCTGAAAGAGCACACCCACGAGTGCTCAAATGCATCCAACGGAGGTTAAAAGCATCCACAACTGTAAAGTAACTGCAAATGCACCCAACAATGCAGAGTATCTGCAAATGCACCTGAGAGTCCCGAAGCGAAATACACAGCTCAAAACACTTACTGGAAGTGCAACTTGGCCCGAACCACCTGCAAAACAGTCCACTGACTGTGTGGGCAAGCCGGAGATGACAAAGGAGCTGAAGTGAGTTGTTTGGATCTAAATGAAGCTGTCGGGAGTACTTTTGAACACAACACACGTGTAGAGAAGAGCCTGGAGCTGCTAGAACACACCCGGGAGAGGCACAAAGTGAGAAACTGAAATACACATAACTCAATATCCATAGGTCTCAATGAGGAGCTTTCTGAAGCGAAATGAAGAGTAAGAAGTGCTCTACAAGAAGAGGTAGAGAGACAATGAAGGTGCCTCACAGAGAGGGCTTATGCCTTGACGGAAGCAAGGGCTTGCACTCTCTTTCAAGGGAAAAACTCTCAATGGAAGATGCCTCACGGAAGGAGGGCTTGACACTCATTAAGGGAGTGGGAGCACCATCGCTCTGATACCATGACAGCGGAAGTGAGAGAGGGAGAGAGAGAGGAGTGCACACGATATAGCTACCTGTACACTAAGTTGTATTGAACATGAACATGAAGATACACATGTGAACCCCTTAGGTTAGGGTTAGGGTTTGCCCCTATGATGGTGCAATTTACACCATCCTCAACACCTTCAGGGCTTCCAACTGACCACTTGCAGTCTTAAGAAACTGCACTAGTCTACTAGACCTTGACTTTGTTGCTGTATTGACGACCAGTATAGTCCTAGACTGTTCCAGTCACAAAAAGTAACTAATGCTGTAGCCCTACATCGTCTCTAGACAATTTTACCTGATGATACAATGAGGTATTTGAATGGTCCCGCTAGTCCTATATTTCAGCCATACAGATTTCATACCACTTTGTCCTTTGTAGACCTTGCTATAGCAGATCTGCTTGTTGCCTATGTGGCAGACTGCCTACTCTGATCCCACATGGCTCTCTTAGATGCGATCTTTGCTGCTGGAACACCTCTCACATGGGCTCACAGTGGGGGAGGTAACCACAATAATCCCACTTCTTAGTGTACTTATGACCCACCCTTTAGGACGAATAATCCCACTTCTTAGTGTACTTATGACCCACCCTTTAGGACGGAACATACAGCCATGGTATTCGTCATTCATTGTGCCACTTCTTAGTGTACTTATGACCCACCCTTTAGGGCAGATTTGTCATGGAACAGACAGCGGGGCGGTGACCACAATAATCCCAAAATCCGCCGTCTCAATGCCTTGAAAATTCGGCAATTACTTCTGCAGTGCCCAAGTAATAAGCAACTATGCTGTCTGAAACCTTGAACAGTAATAGGCAACTATGATGTCTCCAAGTCTACTGTCTCAATGCCTTGAAAATTTGGCAATTACTTCCACATTGCCCTAGTAATAAGCAACTATGTTGTTTTCAAGAGACATGAGTCAGACTCAGCCTTCATTATACGACGACACTCTGTGGAGTCATGTTCTCTCCAGGATGTTCCCTTCACTCCTTTCAGAGCTGCTCATGCCTCGGTAGACACATCATGGGAGATTTTGGCTAGCATTGCATCTTGGCATATTTGGAGGGCCAGATGTACAGAGGCAATGGAGGGTTCCCAGGTTCACCCTTCCCAATCTATGGCTAGTATATGGACAGATACTACACACACACCGATGGCCATCTGGGTGACCATGCAGGGATCCTCCAGAGTAGCTACAGCCAGGAGAGATACTTTCTTTAGAGTTTGGAGCGGATCTCCTTTCTTCTCTGAGTCTCCTTCAGGGTTGCGGTGGAATTTTCAGCCTCCACCATGGATTTTTGTTAGCTCTTTTTGAGATGGTTTTTTCTCATGCATGGCATGATGTACTCCCACATTAGAGCTTGCTCTTGCGGTTTTCATTCATACTTAATGAAGTAACCTTTTTGGAAAAAAAAAACTTGAGAAGTTTGGTAATACCTCCATGGGAGGGGCTATTGCTAGTTATTCCTCACTGTAAAGGAGTCGCCCTCCTTGGATCTCTAATGTCCTTTGTCAGATATGAGCTCAAATGGACAATGGAAAACAAGTTCTTGAGGCCTCTTGGGCCAAGCCAACTCCCAACATGCTGAGTTACTTGGCAGTGCACCATTCCTTCAAAGAGGGCCAACAGTCTTCTTTTCACTAGAAGTCTTGAGAAGAAAGCTCACAGAATTTCCCCCCTTCCATAGAGAGTATTTACTGTTTATTAGTATTTTACCGAAATGCTGAGATACAACGGTAGATGAAGGGCTGTCCCTTCCTGTAGGTGGAGCTGGAGAGCTGCAGGCTGCTCCTTTTCTCCCTTTGCCCCTCTAGGGAGAGTATTTACTGTTTATTAATAGGTTGAGATACAATAATTGCCCAAAAGACCGAGAATACAATTGTAGATGAAGGGCTTAGGTGGAGATGGAGAGAGGCGGGCTGCTCCTCTTCTTCCTCTCCCTATTTGATGCTCATGGGGCCTGCTAGTCATCCTGGATCTGCTGGAGGCTGTGAACGCTGTAGATGCTGATGCCAGAATGAGGGGACATGGCCCTTTTTATAGGTTTTAGGGCAGACCGGGCTGACGGGGGTTATGGGCTGCAGACTGCCACAGACTAGCCTGATTGCTGCCACATCACTGACGGGCAACATCAGCATTGCTGACCTGACATAGGCTGATGTCAGTGCTGTACTGCTGACATCATCTCCTCTTCCTGCTGCTGCACTGCACTGCTGCTACTGTCTGCACAGGCCAGGTGGCAGCCTGCCTGGATGCTGATCTGCTGTGGCCAACTGTTTGCTGTCATGGGCTAATTTTGATCTGAAAATATACTGATCTATTCCCAGGAAAGAGTATAAATCAGAGCCAGACGGGCTAGAACTTGCAACTGGAGAGAATAGCAGGAGGTCTTTGTTGCATTTTTTCTTCTACACTTGACTTTGAGCAGACATTCTCTTCTTCATGTTAGAATCATGATTTTTATCATTGGTTATCAATGTCGGAGTTGAGCTGCTTCTGGCTGGTTAACCTTTTTTGGTGTCCGAACATAGGCGTTATGGTTTTCAACATAGTTTTAATTTTGCGGAAAGCCATTGCAACCTCGTTCTTGAAGTGTACTTCAACTGTAAAACTCTTCTGGCACACTCCACCTATTGTGGTAGCTACCTTTGAGCAGAGTGGTTTATAACGATGTGTCAATTCAAAGCTATGTGGAAAATTCTTCTACTAACTGAAGTTGATTTCCTGAGTTAACAAAACAACAATCCATTCGAATGCTGCAGGTCATTATCCCAGCTCCTTTTTGGGAATCTTATCTAGAGATAGTGAAGTTGGCAGATGCCACACCCATCATTGTACCAACAGTCTTGACTGATAGGTTCTTGTTAAAGCCTGAAGCATTAGAAGCTGTACTAAGTGAAAAATCTAGGCTGTTGATACTATGCACTCCTTCAAATCCAACTGGATCTGTTTATCCTCGTGAAGCTCTAGAGACAATTGCAAGGATTGTTGCAAAGCACTCGAGGCTATTGGTCAGTCTTTCTGAACCATGTATACGTTCCTTATTCCAATGTTCTCACAGCCTTTATACAATTTCTTCTACACCCGGTCTTACCCATTGAAGATACTGCATGCAGGTACTGTCAGATGAAATTTATGAGCACATCATATTCACGCCAGGCAGTCACACATCTTTTGCTTCTTTGCCAGAGATGAGAGATCGCACCCTCACTGTCAATGGTTTTTCAAAGGTATGGGATGCTAGTTTGCTGTGACTACAGGATACTCACTGCTCCCACACTCAGTTTATTATCTTTACACACATTCATATGACACTTATTGGGTACACTAAAACTACCAAGATGGTTGAAATCGGTTTCCATTAAGAAATGTTGCTGCCTTGGCAAGGGCATTCTTCTTGAATGGCCGAGGGTGGATACACTTTTAAAGATCTGTTGGTCATCAAAACAGGCCTTTGCAATGACTGGCTGGCGTCTCGGATATTTGGCTGCTCCCAAGCATTTTATTGCTGCCTGTAGCAAAATTCAGAGCCAGGTTGGTGCCATTGTAAAGACTTCATTTAGGCCTGCTTTCCAATCAGTCAGGCATTTGTGATTCTTTTGCCCTAAATTTTGTTTGCAGTCAACGACAGCACCAAGCAGCATTTCTCAGAAAGGAGGGATCGCAGCCCTAGAACTTGGTCATGCAGGCGGTGATATTGTTGCTGCAATGGTCAAAGCATATAAAGAAAGGAGGGATTTTTTAGTGGAAAAATTCCAGAAATTGAATGGTGTTCGATTTTCTATTCCAGAGGTAATGCATAACCTTTATCTGGAAAACACAACTGACGGAAAACTCCTGAAAATGAACGGGGTGGGCTGTAGTATGGCAAGGATAAAGCAAAATTAACGACAAATCTTGCATGTGCAGTAGACTATTTTCTTGCTTGTTTTATTCTCTGGGTTTTCATCAGGCTGATAATTCTCTTACTTGAACCAATGTGAATACAAAGAGGGGACTTTTAAATCCAGCATCTGAACAGGTTAAGGGGGCTAAACCATTGTACGGAAATTCAATTTTATTGGTATTTCAAGTAAATGCTTGCTCACATGTGTTACATGGATTTAGGGAGATATCAGCAGAGGTTGAGGCTGAACCTAAATCTGATAATTAGGAACCAAGTGTGGGGCAACTTCCATGACTTCTGGGTTTGCAGGTTTAACCATGGAATGTTGTTCTCATCTTCAGCAAATCAATGTAGATCTTGAGGTTCATTGAACAAAAATAAACGTAGACCTTGAGGCATGCTTATTGAGTAGTGACATGGAGTGGTATGTGCCGAAGCATCAAACAAAATGTTCATGGACGGTATGCATGAACATGTATCCTGTAGTTCATCTTATAGTTGTAAACGAGCATATGTTGTGTCTGATTGAACGTCCTTTCAGCTTATTCCAATTCCTCAGCCTTCAAGAAGCAACACTTTCATATTTTTTTTCAGAGTTGACCATCATGCTGGTTCAAATGTGTTACGTCTTCCAGCAACATGGAAGGCTTGAATTCCACCCTTCTCCCAAGCCTTTCCTCATCAGCTGTGCATGTTTTTTTTTGGTAACCTTCTTTGAAATTCTGTGGAGTTCTCCCTTGAACCCAGTGTTTCCACATTGGACCTAGGTGAGTGCCATTGGTTAAGTTTGGACCTTGGTAATTCCATGCTCTCTTTAGACCTTAGTATGAAGAGATCTTCAAAGGATGTAGCGGACCGCTTACCTTAAGACGTTTAACTTTAATAACTTGGCTTGTTTGGTACTTAAGGACATAATTTTGGATGCCTCCCCTATTTATTCAAGGTCAAAACCATTATCTTTTAAGAAGTGCATATGTCTTTTGAATTCTCGGATGTCCTGCACTAGAACTATCATGACACTAAAAAAGAATTTGGTGTCTTATGTCATTATTATATGGGACACCTGCCCTACCTTTATAAACTAGGTAGCCATTTTTTAATACTATATTTATTCCACTTGAGCCCTTTATCACCAATCTGTGGTGTGTCACCATTACCATGTGACTCCTCAATGAAAGCTCCTTGATTTGCTAGATCTCTCTCAATAATTACATTTCATATTTTAGAATGTGAGGATTATGCTTACATTTTTCTGTTTCCAAGCAAAATGATCTTTGCCTACATATTTAAAGAAAAGATTTCTTGATTAGCTTTTTCATAATCCTCTATTCTTTAGAATAGGATACCTTTGTTGACTGTCTTTTTCCCTATCTCCCGAGTTGACTAGTCAGCTACCTAGTGATTGAGGTCGGTGTGAGCGTGCGTGTGCTCGTAAGGGAGATTCTTCCTCTTCTAATCCATGGGTTCTTGTGCAAGGTTCCCTACTTAACACGGGGGCTAGTGGAATTAGATGTCAACGTAAAACTAACACAGGGCGACATGTTGCGTGAGCGAACCGTATGAAGACAGGTATAAGAAGCACTTGAGTAGAAGAGATACAACAATGCAACAACACAAAAATGTAGTCACTGTTTGTATTATAAAAGGAATATCTCTGTTATAACAGCTCGTAGCTGCACACCTTGTGACAGTTCCACTTCCACTAAGGCTCACCGTCACTTGCCTCGACTTGGCTTGAAGCTCTATGAGCCAGCAGCCTCATTGGAATCTCTAGTTCTGTGCTACACTCTGCCTTACACACATAGCTTGTCATCCTCCCTATCTAATCTCAATCTCTACCTCAAGCAGGAGCTCACTGCCTCACCCAGAGACAAGCTCACTGTCTTCTATTCCTACTCGTAACTAACAGTGTGGACCGTGCTGTTATGAAGTAGAGAACATAATCACTCACTCCTCTCACTCCCGATCGCAGCTCAAACAATACTCAAAGACATAGAGAGAGATAGAGATAAAACTCAGATATATTCTTCCCAGATGTGGGCTGACAAAAGCTCAAAGATGAACAGAGAAGACAGCTAGGTTGCTGTCAACAAAAGCTGAGAGTTCTCCTCCCCCAGCACTTTTGCCGGTGCAAGGCTTTTCAGTGCAGGTGATGGAGAATGAAGTGGGGGAAGGGGGGTTTATATAGGTGGGCAGGAAGCTCACAGACTGGCCGACTTGGCCAGTCAGTTTCAGCAAGCTGCACCACCCTGAAGGGGCCAAAATTCCCGACCCCTTGTGACACATCCCAGCACTCCTGAAACCCATGATCCGCAAAACAACCACACACCACGTCAGATCTGAGCAGGCTGCTCACCACCCAACCATGACATCTACGGGATGTGATCCCGAATCAGAAGATGTCTCCTCCGAGCCACGAGCTGGGCTACTAGCACGAACTCCCAATCAGATCCAAACCAGCCTGGTGTCCCATACCACCAGGTGGCGCTGTGAAGCCCTGGATCTGCCACTGGGCCTTGGGCTACGCTAAGATGCAGGCACGCGTCCGCGACTCAATCCAGGATCAGACCTGGCACCTGGGAACGAGACTTGCTCCCAACTGCACCACTGAGAATTGAACCCCCTGGGCCCCTTTTATAGACTCGGGCCTCGAGCGCCAAAAATAGCGAAGACCTATAAATAGTCCGTACCCTTGCCACTCAACCCGAGAATCAAGCCTGCCTAGCTCTAAGCCTCCCCATGCTAACCTGAGCTAGTCCTGTGTACCTAGTACACGTCAGATACCAATCCGTGCACATGACATACTCCCCCTCCTCTAAGAACTCACTCCTGAGTTCGCTAAAAAATCTGGAAATGTTCTTTGGAGGTTTTGTAATGTCTCCCATGTTGCATCCTGCTCAACACGATCCTTCCACTTAATCTTGTATTCCGTGATAGTACGATTACGAATCTATCTTTCACGAAATTCAAGAATACACTCAGGTTCGTGAGGAATAAAAGTCAAATAACTTCTATAATCTCATGAGGAGAAACAAGTTGATCATCTGCACCCAAGACTTCTTTCAGTCTACTGACATGAAAGACTGGATGTACTTTAACATCAGGAGGCAAGTCTAGTCGATATGCAACTGGTCCAATAATGACCTTGAATGGGCCACAGTATCTGGGGGATAATTTCGGAACCAAACCAGTACTTAGGCTCTTGGATCCCTTAGGAATTCGCAAATATACCATCGTTCCTTCAGAGAACTCTCTAGGTGGACGATGTCTATCAGCATAAAATTTATCCCGATCTTGGGCACTTCTAATAGACTCCTTGGCAAACTGCAACATTTCTTGCATATCTAGTAAGAAGTTCTTAGTAGCACCATTTTGAATTCCTTTTAACCCAACCATAACTGGTGACTTAGGTTGAAACCCGTACATAAGCATAAAAGGACTGTAACCAGTACTAGAATGCTCTGCACTGTTGTAAGCAAATTCAATCATAGGTAGATAATCTTCCCATGAAGACTGTCTCTTAGATACATATGCCCGAAGCATGTCTTCAACCAACTGGTTGACCTTCTCTGTACTGCCATCGGATTGTGCATGATCCGAGGAACTCATACTCAGAGTAGTTTCCAACTTCTCAAATACAAGTGTCCAAAAGGTACTTGTAAACTTTGAGTCCCTGTCACTGACTATGTCAGATGGCAAACCATACAGCTTAAACAAGTGGTCCACAAACTCGTGAGCCAGCTGAACAGCTGAAATAGTTGTTCTAGTAGGTAAGAATCTAGCCATTTTTGTCAAACGGTTGACGATGACCCAAATGGAGTCATGACCCTTGCGCGTTCGAGGCAAACCAGTAAAAAAATCCATGGAAATACTTTCCCATTTATTACCTGGAATCTGTAATGGCTGTAACAAACCCGCGCTTCTAAGGTGTTCGGCCTTAGTAACCTGACAAACTCGGCAACCTACTACATAGTTCTCAATAAATGCACGCATCTTAGGCCAATAAAAGGTATGCTTCACAAGAGACAGAGTCCTATGTATACCCGGATGTCCAGCACTAGGAGCATCATGACACTCCCAGAGAATCTTGGATTTAAGGTTCAGAACATCAGGCACACAAATCTTTTCATTCCGGAACAGCAAGCCGTTCCTAATCATCCACTGACCTCCCGCCGCCTGTACCGTAGGTGGCACAATCCGTGAGTCCTGGTCAACCATGGAGCTCCCATCCTGGACTCTCTGCCAATAAGAACTGAAATGACTATCAGTTGCGTATAGCCCTCTCAAGGATTGAAATAGGTCTGAGGATATTTCCGTAAATGACAAAGCATTTACAAACTTAACTCGACTTAAGGCATCCGCCACACTATTCAGGGAACCTTTACGATAACGTATTTCGAAATCAAAATCTTGCATTAATTCTGCCCATCTAGCTTTCCTTCCCCTCAATTCTGATCCATCACACACATACTTAATTGACTGATGATCAGTCAATACAAGGAACTTCGAACCATACAAGTAGTGTCTCCAAACCTTAAGAGCATACACTACAGCATAAAGTTCCTTTTCTAATGTGGGCCAACGATATTGGGTGTCGTCTGGCTTCTTACTCTCGAAAGCTACAGGTCTGCCCTCTTGGAATAGAGCTGCCCCAATCGCATAATCACTCGCATCGGCCTCTAAAACATAAGGCCGGGTAGGATCGGGTAATGCAAGAACGGGTGCTTCCTTGATAGAAAGTTTCAAGGTTTCAAAAGCCTTGTTCATTGCATCATTCCAAGGGATCGACTGAGTAGACCTGCGTCCACGACCTTTCAATATGTTTGTTAGGGGTGCCGTGATATGTGAATAATCACGCACAGACTTCCGAAGAAATACCGTAAATCCTAGGAAAGAACGAAGTTGTTTCACAGTCTGAGGGATAGGCCATTGTAAAACCTTCTGGATACGATCCAGATCAATGCTAATACCTTTAGAAGAAATCTTGTGTCCTAAGTAAATGATCTCCTTCATAAAGAAGTCACATTTACTCATCTTGGCATAGAGCTTATGCTGTCTTAGAATAACTAAGACAATCCGGAGGTATCCTATGTGATCCTCAAGTGTTCGACTATATACCAAGATGTCATCTAAGAACACTACAACAAATTTGCCCAGAAAATCCCTGAACAAATTGTTCATCATCTGCTGAAAAGTAGCAGGAGCATTGGTCAAACCAAAAGGTAATACAAGAAACTTGTAATGACCATACCTGGTTCGGAATGCGGTTCTATCTATGTGTTTAGCATAGATACGGATTTGGTGATAACCCGTACGCAAATCAATCTTAGTGAAATACTTCGCTCCGGCCAAACGGTCTATCAAATCATCGGAACGAGGGAGAGGGTATCGATTCTTAATTGTCACTTTATTTAATCGTTTATAATCTATAAACATTCTCCAGGAAGAATCTTTCTTCTTTCTTAAGAGGACAGGTGCACCCCAAGAAGGTGATTTGCTTGGGCGGATATAGCCCATATTCAGGTCATCCTAAAGCTGTAAAGCTAACTCATCCTCCTCTACCTGACTCATCCTATAAGGTGGTACACTGATAGGTTGAGCCCCTGGGACTAAGTCTATGCGATGATCTACTGCCCGTTCTGGAGGTAAACCTTCCGGCAGTTGAGCTGGGAATACATCCTTAAAACTATCTAACAACATTCTCAATTCACGGTGTTCAAACACACTTAATTCATTCTTGTTAATTACAGAAACAACAAATGAAGAAAGTGGAATCAAAACACACTGATAGACATCATAATGAGAATTGTTTAATATATTCCGAAGCTGCATCGCAAATACAATAGGCCCCTGAGAAGAGGGAATTTTATCACACTGAATACAAAATTGGGTGTCCTTATCTACAAAAGAAAGCGTATGCTCCGTCATGAGGAAAAAGTGCCCCTAACCTACTTATTACATTACATTGGTCACTGCTGAATTATAAGAATAACTCTAGAACCCCCCTGCAGTGCCAATGTCATGTACAAGGAAATGATCAATCACCAAAAGGATATAAGTTCAGGGCACTACGAAATGCCTCAAACTTTTCACGTGGAAGTGGTTTGGTGAAGATGTCTGCAACATTGTCATGTGTTGACACATAGATCATACTGATCTCTCCTGCATGCAACTTCTCTCTGACATAGTGATAGTGAACCTCAATGTGCTTCGTGCGAGCATGAAACACAGGATTTTTTGCCACTGCTATAGCACTCTGACTATCAGTGAGAATCGGAGAAGGACCCTCCAATGAAAGATGAAGATCAACAAATAAACGACGTAGCCAAACACATTCAACTGTCGCTGTGAAAGCTGATCTGAATATTGTGGGTTTTAAACCACTCTATTCCGATCAACAAGTCTACATGCTCCAGATGCATAACATAACATGTAAGAGCTCCCTTGTAGGCCTGAATCCGGATAGGAAGCGCTTCAACCTTGCGATCCCAAAACTGCTTCCCTGCTGGAAGCTGCACCTCATAGGTGTGGTCGCTAGGTACTGTGGACAGCCCCATCTTCTGCACAAATTTGTAATTAACAAAATTGTGAGAGCTGCCCGGATCAAAGAGAATGTGAACCTGTTGGTCCATAACTTCTCCATAAACTCGGAAAAGATCATGGGAACCAAACAACGAAGTATTGAAAGTACAATTACAAGAGAGTGGGCAGGTAATGACATTTACTGAAATACCTGTCATCGAGACTTGGTTCGCTCCCTTGGCCTTGGTACCAGTACCCGCCTGGAGATTCGGTCCAAGCACCAACTTTTGGTTCTTGCGCTTGGGACACTCATTCTTTGTGTGGCCCCGCTCCTCGCAATAGAAGCATTGTCCTTCTTTCTTGAGCCTCAAAGTACGAAGGAAACGGGCTTTACCATTCTTTGCTGGAGTCAAGTTTTTCTTGGAGGCGTTGTCCGTAGACTTCGTCTCCCCAGTACCAGTCGTATGCTGAAAGAACTTGCGTTTGTTCTTTCCACTCGTGTCGGAAACTGTAGTTGCTTTGGCACCGGCCATGGTATCATCATATATGCGCGCATAATTCATGGCCTCCTGCAACGTTGTGCATTTGTTATTCTTTATCTGCAACTTGTATGAATCTGGCAAACCATCCACGAAGAAACCTAACAAGGTCACTGGATCCATCTTAGTGGCCCTGGTTTGCAGATCCCGAAATCTTTGAAGATAAACTTCAAAGGTCAAGTTTAATTTTGACATATCGAGGGCTTTGAGCTTGCCAACGATATCGTAATCAAAATCTGTCCATGTATCGGGCTTAGGCTGGAGTTCCTTCCACCATAGCAGTGCTTTACCTGACATGAACCCCGCTGCGAGCTGGATCTTCTTCTCATCTGGGTATGGGTGGAACTGGAAGTGTACCTGCCACTTGTGTAACCAAGTATCAACTACCTCCTTCGTTCTAGACTTTTGGTCGCCCGGGAAAGGGTCTGGAGTTATATTCGGGCCTAGCACTGAAGCCATGGCATCCACATGCGTGAGTGCCTGCACAGTGCTAGCCAGAAGGGTGAGAGTTGCTTGAATCCCTTGGAGTTGCTATGTCAACCCCGTTTGATTTGCATTGACCTGCTCGAATTTTCCATCTAGAGCAGTCGTAAATTCACTGAAGGCCTTTTTTGTTATCAGGTCATCATAAAGACCCTGATCCTCCTCTCCCACAGGAGTGTAATCCAAATCCTGCTCTCCCATGGTGAACTCGGGATTTGCAGAATCAGACATAACTGAGCTTGGCCATACAGAAAACCGTTGTTTTTAGAAGCTTGCCAAACAACAATCCAAGGAGCATGCTAGTTTGGATGCAACTGCCAGTAGTGAAGAAGAAGAAGATGACACTCCGACACCAACTTTTGCTCTCACTGCTCATCTCCGAAATCTATCCTTCCCTCAGGAGGTAGATAAGGATGATGAATATGTCTTCTAAAATATGTCCACGAGCTTGATGTATATGGGTTAACTCTGCCTGGGTAGTTCCCCAAAAATTGAATCTAATAATCTCTTTAAAGGTTCTCAGCCTTGGATAGTCCTCCTAAAATGATGTTTTGCTATCTATGGTGTGTGGCTCCATGTCACCCTATTTCGGAGCCAGGATGGGGATGTATTGCAAGAGCCATGTATTGGTTTTGATAGGGTCTCTTTATCAGGCCTGGCCGAGTTCCAGGATGTTAGTGTATTTCTAGACCTATGAGCTGGTCATGTAGCCATGCTAAGACATGAGCCTCTGAGTCATGTTGACTCTCAAGCTATGAGAGTGCTTGGATCAACCTTTGAACATGCTTAAACTTTAGCCTTTGAGTTACTTGCGGTGCACAGATTAGTAGTCCGTCATTGTCATGTTCTGTTCTTGGTTCCATTCAAGTAGTCCCTCACCTTTCCTTTATGGGGGTGTGTTAGAACATGAAGTCAAGTTGAGTGTGTTTAATGTGTTCTACTAGGAGTTCTAGTAGAGTCTTATGTGTGAGTGCCACGTGTCATATTGGGAGATATCCCATATACACTTTGGTATTCTAGTGTGTGTCTATCCTAAATATATATGATTGTACTTGTGTGTCACATCAACACACATCAAGGAGTCTACATCAAGCTTATCAATGTGAGTCTTTCCATTTTGGTCTATTGCTCATTTCCGTTTCCTTTCAATTTCATTATGTTTCCATTTGAGTATTATCTTCTCTCTCCCTAGCTTACCCTCTCTCTCTCCCTCTCCACCATGTTCCTTCACTTCTATATACAAGTCGACGATAGCATGGAGCAGGTTGATGGTGGCTTCTCCTAATTAGATATTGTTTTCCTTTGGTTATGAGCCCCTTTGATTGTACAACTAAGCTCTTTCACCATGCTCAATGCAAATACACAGATCGTGGAATAAGATAAGGTCTTATGACGTACGACGTGCGTGCAGCTACCGGCCAAAGCTGTAGTTTTGAGGTGAAGAAGGAGCATTATGCATGGGGTCACTTTGACTATGAATGTTAGCGGAATTGCAAATGTCGAATTTATTAAGAGCATGAGAGTGTCATATTGCCTTGGCTTTTAATACCAATGTCACATCTCTGGACAGCATAGAAGGCTTCTGATTTCAATACCACCAGCCAGCCTCGAAATTTAGCTGCCTCCAAGCGTTGGCTCCTTGCTCTCGTGTGTCTTTTTTCTTTGGTAATTTTCTTTGAAAGTATGTAGAATTATCTCTGAACCCAATGTTGCCACATGGAACCTAGCTGAGTGCCATGTGTCTTAAGTTTGGACCTCAGTGATTCCATGCCCTCTTGGGACCTTAGTAATTCCATACCAAAACTTATTGCCTAGGCCTAACATTGCCCCTAGGCTCTAGCCTGATGGCACTGCCAACACCATCAAGCCCCGATGGTTTCTGCCTTTCCATAACTAAGCCATAGGATTCTACAATTATGGTTGACGTAACAAACCTGCGACACACACGGGAGAGCTTCTAAAAGAAGAGCTTGCCCATCTCCAAAGGTGTGATTTATGCTAAGGTCGTTGGGTTAATGCTATGAATGCGAAGATATCTTGAATAGGGCATGCAAAGGCACATGGATGATTCTTGTGCAGCTCATGCATTACTGCATTCAAAGAATGCACCCTTAGTAAAAGCTTATTTGAATCCTTTATCAGTTCTTTCCACAATGTTGCGGATGTGCGCATTCAATAATCTTTTAGTGTTAAGATGACAGTATAGGATTACAAGTCTTGACACATTTTCTTAAGTACACCATCCTTAGAGTTAATATCATTCATGTTTGTTCAATAAGAGAATTGAAGAGATTGCATGAGCATGTAATTAGTGGCCTTTGCCACTAAAATGCTAAGGAAGCACCTAATAAGAAAGAGATATATATTACAATGAATCCAGTTTACTGTGTGAACTGTTCAGCGGTGGCTCTTCAAGCCTCAGTAAAGTTCACACATTCTGAAGATGAGTAGGTAGATGGTGAATCTAGAACTAATTGCACAACTTGCTGTTCTGGCATTAGTAGTTGCATCATTACCACTAGTAATTTTGTTGCATCAAGATTGTTCAGCTATGCATGTTTGGGTTGGATGGTCTGTCTTTGAGATGTTCAAGACCCTAGAATGAAGAATTTCAGCTTGTGCAATGAAGAAATAATCTCATTATGATATGGAGTCTAAATATCTCTTCTGATTCACTGCTTTCAATGTATATGTCACATAACTTTACAGACCTACTGAACACAATCTCAGAAATTGACTGCATGTATCTTTATTGCACTTCTAACAAACCAAAAATACTTATTAGTTGTCAGGATTGGTTTTTCCAGACTGATCAGAAGGTTTCAATTCAATACCATTAGTGAAGTGTCTCATCTGATGATTGTTGTATTTTCAGGGTGCTTTCTATTTATTCCCAGATATCAGTGCTTACTATGGAACAGAAGCTGATGGGTTTGGTGTAGTTCATGATGCTGAGACTTTCTGTCAATTCATATTGGAGAAAGCTCATGTAAGTGAAAAATGCCTTATTTTGCAGTTTCTGGTCAACCCAATGAAGTTTCAGATATTTGTTTGTTCCTGATTAGTGGTTTTATCAAGTGATGTTTTGGGGGCATCTCTTTAAGAAATGATGTCAAGGACAGAAATATATGGCTCTGAAATCTTTATATGATATGAGCATGTTTCAATGTTGATGTTTAGTTTCTATAACAATCATTTCTGCTGTCGATAATTAGTTGGTGTTTAGTTTTTCTGCTTTTGATGATCAATAAGCTTTCTGGATATTGTCAGGTGGCGCTTGTCCCAGGCAATGTATTCGGTGATCCTAACTGTATTCGCATCTCGTATGCTGCCTCTTTTGATTCTTTGCAAAGAGCTATGCAAGGCATTGAAAAATCATTGAGCCTGTTACGACCTAGGATTGCGGTACCACATAACAAATAGTCACATTTGGTGAACCAAGATTCTCATTTGAATGTCACATTTTGCTGTTAATCCAGTTTGAATTTTGCATGACCTCTGATGGACCGGTTGACAGAAGTCTTTAGAGAGACCATAATATGGTTTGCTGAACTCGTGTGTAAATTGATGTTCATATCGGTTTGATTTTATGTATAAAACCATGGTGTGGTTTATGTTTCGTTTGCAAGTTACAGGGTCAATCTAATGGTCAAAGACAAGGTTCTGTCCATGTGCTTGATGAGGGGTGCAAGGGGACTAGGGCTTCCTAAGATTTCCTTATGTTTGGATGTGTATTGGTTATAAGTTGATAATTGCCTAGGGATAACTAATAGGCTGTATTGGTTAATGGTATTCCCTTGAGAGGGGCACGAGGAGAAGCATAAGGAGTTGCCACTTGACGGGATGCTATGTGTAGAAAGGAGGTTCTAGGGTAACAGGGATCAGCACACATGAAGGTAGGTATCACGAATATGCACAAGAGTTCATGATTTACTGTTCGTGCGTGGTATATAGGCTGGGTGGTTTCTTGCCCTCGTGCACCAAGTTGACATCTGCATGTGCATCCGTGATATTTCACTGAAGCTCAGAAAATTGGATGGAACTGCAATGAATTGCATCTTGTCTACTACTTGCTTGATGTTTGGTGCAGATCTTGTGACAACCTGCTTGATATTTGCATTGAGCAAGGTGGTAAGAATCTGTTGATGGCTGCACTAAGATTGCACGGTGGAGCGTGGATGTCTACCAAGATTGCATAGCGGAGGATGATCATCTACTATTGGCACTATGTAATCAATGTCTTTTGTTCAAACTAGTTCGTGGGCGACAAGTTTCCTGAATCCTCATACATATATAGGCCTTAGGAGTAATAGGGATAACAATTAGAGTCCGGGGTTTGGAAATTCAAGTAATATTAAAGTCAAAGGAGCATCATGAAAGTTAGGGTGTTTACAGACTCGTGCACGATGGGCATTGCCCACCGATCATGGACGGGCAAGATTGCTTGCCCACGTCAAGACCACGGCCTAGATGCATTGAATGATCAATGGGCATGGGGGGCTCTAGTGTGTAAACACCCTTAGAATGGACTTGGGTGGACTACACGATCTAAAGAGAGGAGCGTTTATTTCAAGGGAGCTCTCTTCTCCTTCTATCTTAACTGTTTTAGTGTTATTTTGTGTATGCTTTCTAGTTTGTCTGATTTGCAGTGATTTTTATAGTCAAAGGAGCATCATGAAAGTTATAAGGGACTTGGGTGGTGACATAGATCTAACGAGAGAAGCATTTATTTCAAGGGAGCTCTCTTCTCGTGTTATTCGTGTTTGCTTTGTACTTTGTCCAATTTGAGTTTTAAAGTATTGGGAAGAGTTAAATATTTCTCTACATAGTAGGGTTAAAAAAAAAGTCTTATAAACATGGAAATAAACTTTGATAACTTCAAACAAAATCTCTTGTGTGAGTCTCAGGATCGAGAATCTGGCCAATACAATAGGTATTGCATCCCATGGCATGTGAAACTTGATCTTGAACATTAGCATTGAAAATTTCAAGGATGTCTTACAACAATTACTAACTCACGACAACTCTTCACGCCAATTAGGGTCAAGAAGAGTTACGTAAAGTCATTCATGCACTTATTGACAGGTGCTCTAGGGAGGAAAGAGAAAAGGAACCAGAATCCTTTGTTAGAATGTTGGAGAAAAATATTAAAATTTAGTGTTTATATGTAAAGGTACCAAATCTCTTGAGTAGATATATTTGTCGCTCGAGTTACTATGCTCAGTGTTAACACACAATGTTATTAGTTCTAAATTGGTTTAAAATTGAAACTTAAAACGAGTCCATCTGACTATGTTTATGTAGTTAAGGTGGCGGAAGGAAGTCCAACACAAGTGTGGGACAAACGGGTCATTTGACGAGCAAAGAGAGAGCAACTTTGAAGAATATTTTCAATAGACATGTTTTCTTTTGAGTCTATGAAACGATGTGGCATTGAAGAACGATACAACATAGAACCCACTAGGAGAAGAAATGTGAGTTTCTACTCTTTTAAAAGGCTTCTCAATAGGCATGGGGAATAACTGTGTGAAAATAGGCATGGAAATTAATAAGATTTTTTCATGTTGGGTTTGTTAAATGCATCTTTATACCACTAGCAACTCAATTGTAGAACAAAACATGAGCTATGCACCCACATAAGAAAACCAATGTTGAACTTTGTAGCCTACGAAAAAACATACGGTCTCTAGGAAAAACGAGTTTCATTTAAGTATCGATATGCAATATTTCTAAAAGTTTTTCGTGAGTTGTAGTCAACACAATTTCCTTCTTGCATATAGTGGTACTATCAGGCCTAAAATTGTGAAATTTGGATAACTCTTTTAAGGGACATAGAATCATTGCTAGGTACGTTCTTCCAAAAAACAAAATTTGAAAAAAGAGAGAAAATAATGATGCAACCTACAAGAGTAAAATACCGAAAAAGAATCTACCTTGTTCATCTTATCCAACAAAGACAGACGTCCTACAAATAAGATACCTTTCTCAAACATAGATAGTGGATACAACAATGATATCACATTCAAAGTAATAAAAACATTGATAAATTTTAGAATTTGGGAATAAACATGTTTTCCCATATCTTAAGCAAGCAAGCGTGTTCTATCAATCATTGCTATTTGCCTCAAAGGTATTAATTATGCCATACATTCACCACAATTGGCTATCCTTTTGTAATAGCGTAGCACAAGTTAACCAATATCTTCATGAAGAATGGCTTAGGAGAAGATGAAACATCTATGATTGGAGCATGTCATAAGTCTTGTGGACCACTTGCACCAATAAACCACTACTTAAACTATGTTACCGCTCTTGCAGCCTTGTGATAGGTTTACTTTATTCCATCAGATATCCACTTCTATCCTTTTTAATTTGTGCACATGCTTATTAATCACACGTGAATTTTTATAATTCTTGTTACATGAATTCGCACGTGGTTGGTTAACTTTATATTATTATTTTCATTGTATTGAAAGTGAAAGAGCCAACATGGTTAATTTTATATTATCCAATGTGTTAGTTAACTTTATGTTATCCAACCCATTTGTCTTATCAGTTACAAAGATGGCTCTTTGTAACTCTTTGTAACCCATGTAAGGATAGCTCTTTACATGGTTTTTATGTTGGGGTACTCCACCCAAATACCTTTACAAGGATAGCCATAGAGACTTTTTTTACAATGTTCAATCAACAAGCTAGTGCATGAGGTGGATTCCACACCAAGTGGGATTATTTCAGCCCATAGGGATTATTCAATTTATTGGATCCCTCTCCACTTCACTTTAGATTGTCAACATGTGGTATGAGATTTAGATAAAATAGTTTTCTTACCCACAAGTTTTAACATCCATCAATCAATATCTAACACCTTTACACTGGGCCTTGGGGTGAACCTTGACTCTTAGGCCATGATACTTGATGAAAACGTCATAATGAAATTACAAGTTTTTTCACAGATATGTGGATGTAATCTTTTGGAACTACTTATCTTTTGAGTGGTTTCTTTGATCCACAAGTCTACCTTGATAAGTCATATGCACACTAGGTATTGCAATCAAGGCCCAGTCATTGGTTTTAGACCTTTATGTGGAAAATTAAAAAATTCTGTATCTTTGTCTGGAAGCATCCGTTTCACTTATAATTTTTTGCAAATAGATTGTAATTTTGCGAGAAAAAAGACGACATTGTTTAATTTCAAGAACAATAGCAGGGACGACACAGGATTTGCAAAACACATTAAAAAAATATGTATTGTGCTTGGAAGATTCCAGTACATACGCGTCGAGGGCTAGAAACGGAAAACATTTGTAGTATACTGAGTCTGCCTAAAAGTATTAACATACTATCAGCCCAAACGACTTACAAAATGTGTATTGCATTTCGATTACGCGTTGCATCAACAAGAGGCAAGAACTTAGAACTCGTAGATGGACTGCGTTCAGACGTGTTGACTGGTTCTTTCCAGGGCGATGTGCTGGCTGGCGTGTGAGCTCTGCATGCTCACGGTCATTGCATGCGCTTCAGACATTTCAGGGGCCACATTCTCCTTGTCAAACACGAATTTGCCGCTGGACTGCTGACTCTCCACACTTTTCAGCATAGAACTTTCACCACAGAGACGAGTGCTAATATCTTTGATCGTGCTTTTATGTTTTGGAAGTTTAAGCTCAAGTGCAGATACGCTGCCACCTGAGCAAGTGCCTTATGAAGATGCTGCAAACTGGGAGCTACTACCCCTCCGCTACATGGGTCATCCCGTTTCAAGGAAAGGGAATGGAGATCACCAGAGCCGAGTGCCTTTGGAAAGCGATGGTCTCACCTTCATCTATCATGCCTACTGATGTTAGTCTGATTTTCTTCAATATTACTGAAAAGGTAAGCCGTCCACATCTCGACGGCATATCAAAGGCCTTTTGGAGCATTCGTCAAGGTACCTTGATACACAATGCCACAAAAATGCCAGTGATTTCCGATTCTTCATCTCATCTGCACCGTATCTAATATAAAGCTCAATCCCTGCTTGCATGTCCTCACGAGAGACTCCTTTTGCCATGCTTTTGAAATGGGGTTGACCATAATCTTTCATGCAATACCCAATTATACCTTGGTAAGTATGCAGATTCTTTTGCTTCAACACGCGATACATGATGACTCCCTCGAGAGGCCCATCCACATCCCAGCCGATGTATTTCTAGATGAGCAGATTCACACTCTATATGCTGCATGCAACTATGCGAACAACCATTTGAAAGTGCAAGTGATACAGTGCGCCTCCCCTGTCCACACCACAGTAGCCGGATACACAAGCGTCTTGAAGAAACAGCTCGAGCTTAGGAAGCAGTCTATCCACTTCCACGTCCGCGCCTCCTACACCAACCCTTACGCTCAACTCCAACAGCCTTGGACCCTGGTTCCTCTTCACCGGAGTCTTGCGAGGTCTCCCTTGCTTCCTCTTAATCCTACCACAAGAAAACATCACGTTAGAACATCAAACAGAACATCAAATTGAAGAAGAAATTACTGTACGCTTACTCTGCGCACTCCACAACGTCATCCATCGCTCTGCCATATCGCGCGTTAGCACCTTCCTCCTGACAGACCGCCTCCCACAGAGAACCACGAGCTCTCGCCTTTCTCTTCCCCTTCATGGCATCGCCCTTCGTACTCGTTGACACCCTCGAATACATTGACACCCGCCAAAGGAGAACAAGATTTAACCGCCTCTAGGCCATCTAGGGAGCTCACCGTGATGATCACCAGTATTTACTCACTTGAAGCCTCTCGACATGCCTCTCTGTCCTCTCCCTCTACCTATTATGAAGCACCTCGTGGCCATGTAGCGCCACCCATGCACGTGGCCACACCCCCAAACCGGAATCCAATGGGCTAATACATTTTTTCATCTCATAGCCCCCCTATTTTGTATAACTATCCTACACTAAGTTGATTGGATCAATGCCCTTTCTTCAAGAGATCTTAGATCAAGGGGTGGTATACTTGTCATTAAATATCCAATGATTTTTACACTCATTTGTAGTCATGTTATTTGGAATAGTGGAGCGTTAGACTATTTGATCATCCACTCTAGTAGCTCCTTCACTAGCCTTCACTCAGGACATATGATTTGTAATATAATGTTCCATTTCTCTATTTCAATTGAAACTCTTGTCATTATAGAACCCATTTAACTCAAACTCTTGTAATAGTAGAAGCCATTCAACTAGCATGGAAAGGGTTGATTATCAATGTAGAAGACAAATTCATTGCTAGCAAGTAGTGCCATATTTTTTTTCTGGGCAGTAGATAGTGCCATGTAGTGCACAAAGCACCACCACCACTATGGCAAAATGGTGTAGGCTTCACTTTTCTTAGATAGTTCCTAGTGCATCTCTGTATTTCTAAAAATGCATGAAATCTACCCATGCTCTAAGCTCCATGAAAAAAATATCCACTCCAATAGCTTCTTCACAAGTCCTTACTCGCCATTATTCAGTCATCATATATGATTTGGAATTATAATATTTTGATCCTTTCTAGACCACAAAGTTACATTGAAAGCCTTGTAATACTATGACACATGTATCCCAAACTCATGTAATAACAAAATGCCATTTAGCTAGGTGTGCAGTTGATTAACTAGTTATAGCAAGGCTTTATTATCAATGTAGATGAAAAATCCATATAGCACTTGAAGCACCACCACCACTATAGAAAAATGAATATTGGATCCATTTTTCTTAGATAGTACCTAATTCTCTCTTTTTCCACTCAACAAGCATACAAGCTACTATATCTGAAGCAAATAGCGATTGAAGCACCACCACCACTGTAGCCAAAGGGTTGTAGGCTTCACTTCACTTAGATAGTACCTATTGCATCTCTTTTACCACTCAACATGTATGCAAGCTACCCATATGCTAGGCTTTGGGAATTAAATATACCCATTACCAAATGGACTAATGAAAGTGGATATATTTACTAATGAAGTAAATATACCCATTACCAAATGGACTAATGCTAGGCTTTGTGAAGCAAATATACCCATTATCAAATGGACTAATGAAAGTGGGTGCTCATCAAAATATGGAACTATACCTACAACACCTTTAAAGATTGCAATTTCTCATAGAAGATAGAACAAGGAGGAGTATATATTCATTTATTGGGATACACATTGCATACACTATTAATTAGAATTAGCAATGTATGCAATTCAGGTTTAGAATTAAAATATACTAAATTTAGAAAGAAAGAGAGCTTCATTCATTGCTTTACCCTCTACATAATGCACTAATAGGTACCGTTGCACTTGACACACCTTTATTTCATCTCCCTCCCATGCACACCTATGCTATCCTTTTACTTGAAATCTATCTACACATGCTCCTACACACACTCCTACACACTTGTCAACAACAGTACCTACTTCTGTCTTTAATCACCCTTTGTGCCAACAATGATTTCATAATGACATACACTGCAGCAACCTTCCCACATTCATTAGAAACTACTCTCCTATTACCACTTACCACTTCCCACGTTTTTCATTAGATATACTCTCCTATAACCACTTCTCACGTTTTTCAAAAACCACTTCCTAGCCTAAATACTCTCCATCCATCTGGCTACAACCTGTTTCCTTGCTAGGAGTCTCTCCTTAACGAGCTTTTTGTAGATGATGCCCCAAACTATTGCCAAGAAATGCCATCAAAGATCTCTGATGAAATTCTTGGTGAAACCATTGGTTGAGATAACTGCTTATCTTTTATCACCCACCTCTACAGTTGCACTTGGCTTGTTATTTCATTGGCTCCTTTGGTCTCAAGAACTATTGGGACTCAGTCCATTTCATTCAAAGTACTAGCCACATCTACATCTTTCCCTCAGTCTTTGATTTGCACATTGTTCCATGGAGTTCATCTCAATCAAGGGATCAACATTACCCCGAATCCTTGTTGAAGCCATGTCCACATAGCTTCTATCTCCTTTATTTAAGAGAGGATTCTACATTTGGTAATTTCATTCCACCTAGGCATATTAGCTAATTTGCCTCCCACCTCCATGACCCAATACATCTTGAAATAATGGATCTTTTTCCACTTTGTAATGTGTGCTCCATGCCCTTCTAGTTTGTGGAATTTCTAGCTTTATGATTATATCCATGAGCATTGTCTAGTGCTATCCTTGATGTGTATTGCTTTTTTGAATTCATAGCTTTATTCCTTGGCACCATGATTGTTTTAATGACATGGGTGCCTTCAAGGCTATGGGACACCAAATCCCTTTGCTACACTTTTATCTTCCTCAATTGAAATGGGTAACCAAAAGAGTATGTTGCCGTGTGCAAGGCATAGTGTGCTAGAAGAGTAGTTTGGCCTCTTCCTCTAGCTCATCCTTTTAGACATCAAGGACCCGGCTTGCTTCTTTAATTTCTACCCAGCCACACTCATCTTTTCTTGTTGCACACTTGTGGGTGCGCTATTTCAGATTTGGGTTGTGTATTTCAGTTTGGGATTGCACTTCAGATTGCAGCAGAGTGCAGTGATTGGTTTATGCCATTTTTGCAGTGATTGCATTGTGCAGTCAGTGGCATTTTAGAGCAGCCAGTCGTACTTTGCATTTGCAGCAAGCATTTGTTTAGGAATTGCAGGTGCATTTGCAGCCAGTTGTACTTTTGGGACTTGCAGTTATTTTTGCAGATACATTTGCAGCTTGTGGGTATCCCATTTTGTATCATGTCGACTCTTTGAGATAGTTTTGGCAATTTGTGCGAGGGTGACAAGCTAGATGGACCAAACTATGCCTTGTGGTCATTCATGCTTAAGAACATCTTGGTTGGGAAGGGCTTGTGGGATATTGTTAGTGGGGATGAGATGAGGCCAGCAGGCTCGTCTACATCCAGCACAGCTTCTTTGGGCCAGACTACAGGTTAAAATGAAACGTTGATCCCCTTCAAAGATCATCAACTCCTCTTTAGTGTTCTTCTCTAATAAAAGGGAATGGCCTTGGACCCCTTAGGTATTTAGGGTATTACTACGAGTCTGGTGTGTATAATCAGGGCCTTGTGTCTTCTCATCAGATATCCTATCATTGATTTACTCATTGATCTTCCTTGTTAAGGCATTAACAGCATGTGGGGTTAGCATAGATCCCAAGGGGCGCAAGTAGCCACAACTCTTCAATCACAGCGGTTGCAACCGCATATGTTGTATATCCTTGGGACCAAGTGTCTCTTGATCATTATGTATGTCACAAATTTGGATACACAGTGTCTTCATTCTTTTCCCGCATACTTTGTGTCGTGTGTGTGTGAGTATACGCATTATCTACTTTCCATAGTGCCTGCAACTTCGGGCGTTACACATTGGTGATCACGATTAACTCAGAATATTTCATACATGTGGGAGGTACATCAATCCTTATAGTGCACCATTCGTGTCAGTATTGCAAGGAGGGATGGCATGTGATGCGCCCATGATTGGAGGGTTCATTGGCTGACTTGCAAGCGCTCGTCATCTGGAGATGACAACAACTCAGCACTGTGCTAGAGGATCTTGTTGTTTGTGGTGAATACACGGCTCAAGCACGCTCGTTGTGGGGATCACCATTTTGTGAGCAAATCGGTTCGTCAAGTTTGGACCTCCAGATCCGCTAGTACGCCGCTAGTACTGTGACAACGAGGTTGCCCCGTTGGCCTAGATGGTTTTTCTTGCAGACGGAGACTTCCATGGGGATCGAGACGTTCAGTGAACTCCGCAAGATGCTGGTGGTGGTGTACTGGGACATGGTGGTTCCCAGTTTGAGTCCGAGCAGCCCGTAGAAGAATGCACAGGAGCCCTGTTCGTCGCCAACCGCAATCTCAGTGCGGACAATGCAGTGTAGCCCTTTCCACGAGGACGATGTGTTTTAAGTGAGCCATTTTCACTGACAACAGATGAGCATCATTTTGTCGGTGGTTTGTGGTTTATTCTTCACTCTGCAAGCGACGACATCAGCTAGAGGACCAGTGCTACATGCATCGATTGTCCAGATCATTTCTGCCAATCTAGTCATAATGGTGGTGGCTAATGTGAAGTGTACAAAATTCCAAGGGAAAACTCGTGATGATTTGGATGCCGACATTCACCAGTTTGATAAAATTTACACTCTCAACATACCTGGTGTGGTGGATCCAGTGTAGAAGGGGTAGTCTTTGAGTCCACATTGGCGGCTAAAGCGTCATGTTGGTTGGCAAAGTATGCCTATGACCATTTCTAGAATTACGATGAAATCAAGGTCACTTTTTTGCGGTGGTTTTGTAAGGAGAAAACAATTTCACAGACATTAGAGGGGCTGAGGATATTGAGACAAGGTGATCAGGACGTGGAAGACTATGCGGCTCATTACTACCAACTTTTGAAAAGGGTTCTAGTGACTCAACGACCGGCAGTGGAGGTGTTGAATGATTATTTCATCAATGGTCTAGCCAATGCAAAGCAAGGCCTTCCACTGTTGCAAATCTCGATGAACAATATTGAGGCCTCCTTGTGTTCGGAAAATCTAAGTCTACCAAACCAGTCTCTTTCTGATATCTACCAAACCATCAAGCCCAATCTATAAGAAATTCATTATCAACCTTTTGAGTTGAGTGAACTCCACAAGAGGAGTTTTCTCACGATACTCTCCACATAGAAACAAAGTGCTATTTAGGAGAGATGCCCTCGCTGACTTGGCAGCAGCCAAAATATATGATAGAGACACCCATTTGAATCCAAGTTCTAAAATCAGCCCCCCCAATATGGGGTGTCCTTGTTGCTAGGATGCCTATCTGAGGTGATACTTGATGGCAAGTCATGACCTCCCATATTTTGTTGAAAAAGAGTTTAGTAGCCTCTCGAACATTAATAGTCTTCTTGCAAATAATAAATTAGTTCATCTTGCCAGATCTACTCACAATAACCTGATCTCGTTGTTCCACTTCATGGATCTTAGTAATCCCATGATAAAGTCCACAAACTTGCCAATTTGGAAGGTCATTCTAGGCCAAAATTAGTTGCTTTGATGAGCTGCAATGATCCATAATGGTTTGCTCCCACGTTGACCCTCTTGGTTTATGCTTTTGCTTGAATAAGAAGCCACCTTGAAGAAATTACTCTCGGTATGTTCTACATCTACAATGGTACAGTGCTCCAAAGTCTCCAACCTGAGCATATAGCACCTTCATTTGGCACTATGGACTGGTGGTGGTCGGTGTACCTTACTTGCGTCAACCATTCCACGGCCCTTGCCAGTCTTTCCACCTTTGGCTTGATAATTTCGGTGAAGTGGATGCACCCTTTGCTTCTCTTGCGGTCATAGTGGAAAACTTTGCTGAGGGCCTCCATCTCTTGTCATCGTTGACGACCGGTAGACCTAGGGTGGCGACCATCTTCTTCTTCTTCATTGCATACTTGTCACTGCCGACCGGCAGACTTAGGGCGGCTCGTACCACATCTTGATTGAGGTGGTAGTAGTGGGGAAGACGGTCTACCACTCTACTCAGGCCTGCAACTGTTAGTGCCTCTTGCATCGCTGGCTCCCTTAGTGCTGCATAAGCTGCTGCTGTGTGGTAGTGGAGGGTGTAATTCATGACCCTCATAGGAGAAGCAAGAGTGAATGGTGCATGCATGTAATTCTTGGAGCTAGGCCTCCCCGAGTGGCGAATGCATTTGTGAGCGTACGACCCTTGTATTCTCCTTACATGGGAGCCGAGGTGCACTTTCTTGATGTCCTTGAGGGGAGGCATGCCTGTTGTTGTCGGACCTTGTCGCGTAGACACTTCCTCCTCCCCTTGCAAATCCTCAATTGAGAATTCAAAGGGCATGCGGATTGTGGCCGAGGGCATGCTTTGAGAGTCTAATGAGGGACCAGTGGCCTGTGGAATAGGAGATCGGGGGTGGAGTCCCAGCTCCGTCTCAAATTCGAAGAATTCATTTTTCGGATCCATGGTGGGAAGAATAAGGGTAACCGAGTGACGAGGGAATCGGGGGAAGCGGACGAGTTGGAGGACATAAACTGATTGTGCTGGATGGCTGTGTGAAAGAGGGCAGGGGGCCATGAGAATTTTGATAAAAGTTTGGCAGAGTTTGGGGGAAACTGCTATGGCGATGACCTGGAGGGATAGGGCTCCTTTATCTAGAATTTTGTATCCAGACACTTGGCGGGATCTTCAGATGGTGATAGTCGGTGAGATATGGGGATGGCAACGGTTGGCGAGATGATGGTTGATGAGATCTTTCGAGGGCGATGATAGGAGAGATATGCGGATGGTGATAGTCGGTGGGATATGGGGATGGCGATCATTAGGAAAAAAGGGAGCTCATTTTGGGGCCTTTTAGAAGAAAGAGAAAATAGGCTCTCAACCAATCAGGAGTGGGCCAACGTAACGTTGAAAATTCAACAAAAGAAGATGAAAATAAGAAAAAGTAATAGTACTATATGTTCGTAGAAGCATGTCACATTAATGAGGTGATCTAATTTGAATCTTTTAAAAATTTATTTTCTGTGCAGAATTTGGTGATTCTGACACCTCAGTCGCGTCCGGAACGGCCCAAAACCCCAGAAACGGCACTGGAAACGCTGGAATCGGACATCCGGAGGCCCGGAAACGGCCAAGAAAGGTCGAAAAGTGGGATTTGCAGCAAAACGCGATCTGGCACCTTTGGAAATTTCAAAAGGTGCCAGATCGCGTTTTGCTGCAAATCCCACTTTTCGACCTTTCTTGGCCGTTTCCGGGCCTCCGGATGTCCGATTCCAGCATTTCTAGTGCCGTTTCTGGGGTTTTGGGTCGTTCCGGACGCGTCTACGGTGTCAGAATCACCAAATTCTGCACAGAAAAGTGTTGCTCTTATATGAACATTGAATGTAAAGCATGTGAAAGAATATATTTATTCCTTTTCACACTGACATTTCTCACGCAAGTATCCATATTTTCTTGCTTTTATAGAGAGAGAAAAGAGAAAATAGTGAATTTCTTACAGGGCCCCAAAATGAGCTCCCTTTTTTCCTAATGGGTCAACGGAATGACAGTTGGTGGGATCTTCCGAGGGCGATGTTGGATGGGATTTGTGGACGGTGATGGTCGGCGGGATCTTCAGATGGTGATGGTCGGCAGGATATAGTTATGGCCACGATCGACGTGATATGGGGGTGGCGACGTTCAATGGGATCTTTGAATAGCGATAGTCGATGGGATATAAGGATGGCGATGGTCAGCGGGATAGCACTATAGCAACGACCGACATGATATTGTCTAAGAAGAGTAGGGAAAGGGAAAGAGGGGAAAAGTGGGAAGGAGTGGGAAGGTGGGAGGGAGGAAGGAATGGGTGGGGTGTACTGGTGAGGAGTGGGATGGATTGTGAGGTCAGTGTGCAAGATTGCAAAAAAATGTAAAAGGGACATACTGACCCTAATCACTTAGTGCTGACTGTGGATGTGTGTGTGTAGGTGTAAGGTAGTGACTTGTGGGCTGCGGGTGTGTTGGGTGATATGCCTACCATACTGACTCACCTAGACCTGGACTTGACAATCATGAGGAATGTGGTGTAGACAGAGGCTGTGTTGCCACATAGCGTGTTAAAAGCCATGTAGAGCATGTGCCCAGCTTGTATTTTACCTTGGATGCTAGAGGTACATTGGCATTGAAATGGTCCTTTATCATGGGAGAAGCAGGTTCTTGTGTGACCGCCTTTGGCACAGACATTTGCTCTCGTGAGTCAAATGGCACCATTGGAGATGGTATGATCACAACTACCCTCGAGGGTCCGCCTTTGAATTTGGGGGGAGGTTCTTGTGGAACACCCCGCATTGTAGGGGTCGGTTCTTGTGTTGCTCCTTCGCTGCCTTGGGCAATTTTCGTGTTGAGCTAGATGATTCATGGTAATAGAGCACGTTCGAGATTCTGTGGCTAGTTTGCTACGTTCGGTTCATTAGTAGGTTCTTGTGGTTCTGCCTCTCGGGTCGACATAGGTTCTTGTGTTGCCACCTTTGGAACCTTCGCGGTTTGTAACTTAAACTTCGACACCCAGATGACCTGCTTGCCTCTGGGGGAATGCTGTGGTTGAGGAGGTGGATTGAAGCCTAGAGTTTGAAGCACTAGATGGTGGTGTATCCTTCTTTTTGGCACGGATGCCTTCGGTAGAGACGTCTCTGAGCGATTAGGAACTCCTGTGCTGCGACTCCCTATGGTCATCTCAGTCAGTTGAAGTAGCTTTGAGCACAGAGGATGGCCTCTTATACTTGATGTTCAAGACTTTCCTAAGTGGAGGATGGCAATGGCAGTGAAATGGGCAATGGCACCGGGTTGCCACTGCGATTGGCCTTTTGCTCCCTTTGGGGTTGGACTCTTTTCAAGGGGTTGGAGGTGGATGGGGCTTCCAGTCCGCCCTCCCATAGAACTTCTTTGTCATGGGCTGGCAAGGGTGAAACTGAAGGAGCAGGACTTGGTCCACACAATGGGACTACCGCAATTCTACCACCTTTTGTGAGCGAAGCAGTCCGGGTGCACCAGTCAATTTGACAGTTCATGGTGTAGCACTAGGTCCTTCCCAATATGATCGGTTTGTCAGTTGCTTATTTGGGGAGAACATAAAAGCATATTTCTACTGCTTGGCGGACAATTGTTAGACTTAAATTCACAAAACCCAAGGTGTTTATGACTTGGCCATTGATAGCCCTTACTAAATCGATGGTGAGGTTTAGGGGTACCTGTAGCTTTTCCCATACCTCACGGGAGATGAAGTTGTGGCTCGCTCCTGGATCCATGAGTGCTTTGATTTGCATGTGTGGGCCTTGCAGTTGAACATGCAACCTAGCTAGTTCTATTGTTAGCTCGTCCACTACTCTCGACGCTACTCTCGACTGTTCAAGTGTTGCCTTAAGTAGTGTAATTTGCTTACTTGTCTGAGCTTAGCGCTATGTGCTCTAGCTTCTTCGATGGCCTAGCATTTCATCCTGGCTACCTTGGCCTTGAGTTCTTTTTCTCTATGGATGGCTTAAAGGATTGGCAATGTGAGTGGTCCATAGTATCTTTTTAATTTGCTCTCGTTAAGGTAGCCAACTATTTCTATTTCATCAAGGGTGGTGTGACGCTAAAAATTGATATTTTTATTTGGCATTGGTATTGTTTTCTTCTATGTTTTGATAAGAGTTTGAGTACCAAGTGATAGCCTAGTGGCTCTCACTTATTTCTATTTTCCAAGATATTGTATGGGATTGAGAGAATGAGTGGAATGGATTATTGTAAATACCATAGGTATGAATTATAAATACCTTGGTATGGGGTGAGAGTTATTTGTGTATGGGATATTATGGGGTTTTAGAAAATAGGAAGAGTGAGTCATATAAAGAGGTGGGATCATGTCCATGTGTTCCAATAATATAAGAGAGGCCACATGCCAAGCATGTGGAAGGCATGTGGAGGAGTGTGGAGTCAAGAGGAATCCTTCTAGAATTCCTATGTGGAATAAGGAGGATGTGGACATATGGAAAAGAGAGGGTCCCTATGGGCTCCATGTGGGGAGACTCTTGACTTTCTCAATAATTTTAAAAGTCTTGAGCATCTTTTGATGGGACACATGGGAAGAGTAGCCAAAAAGGACATGGATGGTGACATACGGGCTTATGTGATTGATGGGGAAAAGAATATACAGGCAACAATTGTAAATGGGTGAAGGAGGGCGACAAAATCTCTATAAAAGGAGCCCTCCTCTCCCTTGTTCATCATCTCTTCCACTATTGGGCCTCATGTTGCTATAGCTCTACTCTCCTGAAGCCTCTTCCATGAGCCTTCTCTCCCTCTTGTAGATATTCTCTTATGTAGACTCTTGAGTCCATCTCTCTCTAGTTCATTTTGTCTCTATGAGTAGTCTTGGAGCTTTCGCTCCCTATTGAGGTGCATGAAGCTTATTACCCCCAACTTCATATCACATATTTTGGTGGAGAAGCCGGGTACGTTTGGTATTGGATTCATCCCACCTTACTAAACGGTCTCGGGTGTACTTGATTGCATGTTATGCCTAGTATAGGCATGTGTTTTTTTATGTGATAAAGAAGATGCCTGGAAGAAGTTCATTAGAAGAGATTGCAGCCCGTTTAAGAGAACAAGAAGATTGTGAAGGTGATGCTCAAGCTATTCGCACGGTCATCACGATCATATCCTTTATGTTTGCACTATTGAATATGATGGTGAATTGACAATGTCGTCAGCAGGCACAATAATAGATTGGGGATTGTTTCATGCACTGGCAGCTTGGTGTGAAGAAGAGTTGAGTCTTTGGGTAGTTTTTGACTATAACAATGGAGTGGTGATTCTCAATGCTTTCAACTTCTTTTGCTATGCAAATGATGAAGAGTACAATATCTTGAAGCTGTTAAGTGCACTTCCAATTGTGAGAAGGGTGATTCTTGAATGCATGTATACACAATGTTTTCATGGTGCTGGTTGGTCACTTATTTTTGAAGATTTTATTGAGGATCACATTGTGGAGGGTTTTCAACAAGTGGTTATGCATAATAAGTTGGTCTTGGTATACTAAGGCTCCGTGGGATCTTGTTTGGGATATTATTTGGATCTTGGTGTTTCCTTTTTGTGTTTCATCATGGTGAATATTCTAGTGTTTTGAGGGACCCAAGGGAAGACCTAGAGTCTTATCTTTGGGATTTTGTTCAAGGATGCCGGCTGTCTGGATGGTCCATGAGGAATCAGGCAGAGATTTTGCCTGATTTTCTTGAAGGTATAGCCTTGAGTTGGCATGAGGCCTTGCCGGACTCTACCAAGGAGGACTGGGACCAAGTGGTGGCTGCAATGAAGCAGAGATTTCGGAAATGGAGTCACCAAATGCTTTGATGTTGCAGTTGGACTGGTTCTATCAAGGAGAGGGTGAGATGGTCTCTGCATTGGCAATCCAATATGAAACTTTATGGACAAAGTATGAAAGGGCAGCTTTGTGAGCTATGACATCTGCATCATCGGCCCCTCAAAGTCTCTCAGGGATGGAGCGCTTAAAGATGAGCAAATTTGTTATGGCTTTGGAGCCTCGTCTTTGCTCAAAAGTAATGAGTAAAGATCCAACAACATACATGGAGGCACTTCACATTGCGACTAAGAAAGAAGCTTCTCTAAAGATCGAATCCTCTTTTGTGTCTTTAACAGCTTCAACTCCTAAGGTGGAGGTAATGGGCACTCTTCAGGTACCAAAGTCCTCTGAGTTAGATCATAATATCTCCCAATTGATGGCACAGTTTGCTGATTTGAAATTGCATTTGGTTAATGCACGACAACCTAGAGCACCAAAGAGTGAGGATAGGCCTTGAGATAAGAGTCGGGTCACTTGCTATGAATGTAATGAAAAAGGTCACTATCGCCCCGAGTGTCCTAGATTGAGAAAGAAAGAAGGAAAATGAGTATCCTTGTTAGAAGCTTCTTCAAGGGATGAGGAAAGAGAGGTAATGATGGCTAAACGGGGGCGTGGTAAAGCAAAAGAAGAAGAAGAGAGCAAGGAAGAAGAAGATGAGGAACATCAAGAAGAGGAATGCCGTATTAAGAAAAAGAGGGCATCTAGAAGGAGAATTAGCCAGTCAGACTTTCCTTTTGGACAAGGCATTGGAAGCTATGACTTGTTGTTCGGCCTTAAAGAAAAGAAGTTCATATCACCTTTGGTCAATTACTTGCTTTGTCTCCAAAATGACGGAAGGAATGGGGAAAGCTAGCAAGCACAAGAGTGTCAAAGAAGAAAAGTGCCATTCCTGTTGTTAAAAAGGTAGATATAGATGTTGGTGATGATGTACCTATGGTTGATGTGATCATTGATGGTCAAGTGATTTCTAATGTGTACATTGATGGAGGTGCATCGATTAATGTCATGAGTGAGAAGACCATGATAGATGCTGATTTAAAATACTCTAGTACTACCTCTCCTTATCACATAAAAAACGACTACTTTTTAGGTGATCCCTACCAAGCTGTTGGCTCGTTCCTACTGCTTTCATAGGAAGAGCTAGGTATTCTCAGTATGCAGGGTTTCGAGGCTTTTTGTCACCTACAGATATAGTGGGGTTGTCGGTTGTAGTATATGTGTAGCCTAGGACCTCGAGTTGTGTTCCGATGAGAGACGTAGGCTTAAGTGTGGTAAGCAAACAAAGTGCATGCATGTGTAAAAGGAGCATGTATCATCATGATTGAGGTAATGAAGCTTTCACCTTCATTGGGGGTTGTGTTGGAGGTGCAAATCTCTCATGGACAAAGGGGATAAGAAGAAGGAGAAAGGGTTGAATTATCCCACATACAAAGGTGTGTGGAAGATGAAGGGACATAAATAGTCCAAGTTGCCCCTCCTATCTTCAATTCCCCCAAGCTTGCCTTTTGTGGAGGTTGGAGGGCTGGCTAGGCAAGGGTGCCTTATGGCAGGGGTGGGGACCTGCCATACACACATGCCAGAGCCTCCGTAGTGGCCATGAAGGTTGTGCACTTCCGTGAGGTGCTAGCGGTCTTGTCGGGGGGCACGCTAGGCACATGCTCTTGGATTCTAACATGGTATCAGAGCCCGGGTCTGATCCCGGCCACCTCTCTCCATGATCGATTGGAGGGGGGTGTTGGAGGTGCAAATCTCTCATGGACAAAGGGGATAAGAAGAAGGAGAAAGGGTTGAATTATCCCACATACAAAGGTGTGTGGAAGATGAAGGGACATAAATAGTCCAAGTTGCCCCTCCTATCTTCAATTCCCCCAAGCTTGCCTTTTGTGGAGGTTGGAGGGCTGGCTAGGCAAGGGTGCCTTATGGCAGGGGTGGGGACCTGCCATACACACATGCCAGAGCCTCCGTAGTGGCCATGAAGGTTGTGCACTTCCGTGAGGTGCTAGCGGTCTTGTCGGGGGGCACGCTAGGCACATGCTCTTGGATTCTAACAGGTTGCAGGGTTTAGAAGGAGGTTCTAGGGTTAGAAGGAGTTCCAAGGTTAGAAGGAGGTTCTAGGGTTTAGAAGGAGTTCCAAGGTTTAGAGAGAGGTTCCAGAGTTTAGAAGAGGTTCCAAGGTTTAGAAGGAGGTTCCAAGGTATAGAGAGAGGTTCCAGAGTTTAGAAGGAGGTTTTAGAGTTTAGAGAGAGGTTCCAGAGTTTAGAAGAGGTTCCAAGGTTAGAAGGAGGATCCAAGGTTCAGGGTAGAGTACATGGTGGAGAACTTGTCTCCCTCGTAGATAATGGAGTTTAAGGGATGAGGAACAAATGGTTTAGGGGGAGCATAGGAGTGGGAGAGAAAGAAGGTGTAAGAGTATGGGGGAAAGAAGAGAGAGGAGGGAGGAGGAGGAGGGAGGAGGAGGAGAGAGGAGGTGGAGGAGGAAGGAGGAGGAGGAGGAGGAGGAGGAGGAGGAGGGAGGAGGAGGAGGGAGGAGGAGAGGGAGAGGATGGGTTGCAAGGTTGGAGGAGAGGGGAGGAGGAGTTGCAAGGTTAGGACATGCTTTTGGACATGGAGTGCAAGGAAGCATGGACACTTGAGACAAATGCTTGGAATACCAAAGTAGACTCAACACAATTCCCCAAAGAGTGTGGGCTTCATTCCATTATGGGGTATTTATACAAGTTGGAGAGCTTCTCTCTTTGCATGTAGGAATTGTAACATTCTCTCTCTACATGTAGAAGTCGTATGTAGAAGTTGTAACACATTCTCTTTCTACATGTAAAAGTTGTATGAAGAAGTTGTAACACATTCTCCTTCTACATGTAGAAGTCATATGTAGAAGTTATAACACAAAGTTGTAACACATTCTCTTTCTACATGTAGAAGTCGTATGTAGAAGTTGTAACACAAAGTTGTAACAGTCGTATGTAGAAGTTGTAACACATTCTCTTTCTACATAAGTCCATGTTGGCACAAAGTCAACATATTCTCGGATCCATTTTATTACCCGTCCTCAGGTTATGGCTTATTGCGAGCATGTACCTAGGTTGCCATTCCTTTAGTCCAGTGGCTATGGAACTTGTGTCATGCCAGTCGGGGTCTTGCTGTAAAGCCTTGGTACCATACAATTCTTGCTCAGGTTCCAGGTAGCCTATATCCACCATTTGCTTGAACAGAGATATGTGGCATGCTTCTAAGAAGATCACTCTTTGATAGAATCTGAGCATCGACCCGATCATTGGGATTGAAACTGAGTGGAGGCAAATGGGAATCGAGGTAACATGGGACCTCCAGAATGAATTCCAATGTTTTACAGAATATAGCACTTAGGTGAAGGAAGCGATTAATGTTGCCACGAATTACTTGCTCATGCTACTGAAGTGCTTGGATAATTGTGCCTTGGATATTCCATTTTATGCCAAAGTATGGTTCGATCATTGGCCAATTAATGGTTCGATCTTCACCCAAAGTGTGTATGTTGGCTTCCTATTTTTTACACCATGGAACTGCATAGAACTTGGGATGGGTTCTGAGACATGGAAGTGCACGTAGGTACTCCTTCAAGAAGATTACATCAAATAGCTTGGGGCAGCGCCAATCAGGTTGTGGATGCAACTTGCTAATCCGACCTTCACTAATTTGACACTGACGAAGGTTGGTAGGAAAGTTGTTCAGGGTCCATCCACCTCGAGTTTTCATATCAGGATATTTGCTCCAAAATTCCTTGATGGGGTTACTAGGAAGTGGTATCTCATCAAAATCATACCCATCATTGGAACTTGGCATGGGAGTACGAATTGGATTATCCGGATCCTAATATTCGAAATCAAATATTGTGTCATTTTCTACTGATGGAAGCACAAGTAGTGTCAGAGGTGATGACGGGGCAGGAAAAGAATCTAGGGACATGGGAGAGAAATATGGCAGAGTGTTAGTTGCAGAAGGGGGAGCAGAGGGGAGGGGGAGAAGAACTGGGCAAATGGTTTGAGCAGCTTGGTAATCCTCAAGGGTAGGATTAGCAAGGGAGGGGAAAAAGCTAGGTGTGAGGGGCTTGTAAGTTTGTGACTGCTGGGTTAGTTAAAAATGGTGAGAGGCATGAGCAAAGAGACGATGGAAGGAATAGATGTTAGGATGGAGCTTGGGGAAGGTTAAGAGGGTGGTAGCAGCAAGGGTAAGTGAGGTTATGATGTTGGCAGAAAGAGTGGTTAGATATGGGAAGTTGGAAGTGAGATAGGCCTTGTCATCTTCTGACACTTCTTTTTCTTAGTGCAATCGGATGATCAGCTACATGGGTGGGATGTTGGTTATGTCGTGCCTTGCAAATAATAGTGATGGCCTTTGTTTTCTTGATGGGAAAAGGCTATTGGGAGTTCATTACAGGAAATGAAGAAGAACCTGTTCTTCCTAATGTTCCCAGTCAACAGAAAATGCAGGCATTCAAAGGATGGCATGAGAGAGCCAGGAAAGTTATGTACTGGCTGTCTATCAGTATTTCGGTCTCCATGATTGTGCATATTCAGGATGCAAGTACACCAAAGGTGGCATGGGATACTTTGGCTAAAATGTACAGCACAAATACGCAGGCCAGGAAAATGCAGCTCAAGCAGGAGCTACACAATGTGCAGAGAGAAAATATGAGCATCAATGACTACCACATGAAGGTGAAGAAAATTGCGGATGCACTTGCTTCCATTGGGTCGCCAGTGGTCGATGAAAGAACAACAAATAATTACTTTTCTTTTGTTCTTTTTAAGTGCTGGGTCAGATGCGTCGATGTAGAGGCAAATGTGCATGAAGGAAGTGGTTTTGTTGGCGAGGCTCAAATGTGAGTGTAACTTGCACCAAAATGTGCATCTGATGTGACAAGTGTGTAGAGCACGAAAAAATGAGCGACTTTCCTTTTTGGAGTGCCCTCAAATTCTTCGTGGATCAAGAGATACGGCTTGATCTAGGTGGAGGGGCAAAAGGAGTGCTGACTTGAAGAACCATCGAGTTTCTTTGTAAAGAAGATGACGAAGTGCTAGACCCAATCTTGTTTTAGCTTCCTACTTAGCAAAACAAATGTGCGGAGTGGAAGGGATGTGGGTGGCCAGACAAGTTCCAGTGACTGGGCCCTGTCAATGGCTGTGTAGGCCAGTGGTGATTGAGATGGCATTTGTTTTGCTTGGTCATGCATTGAATCCTCTTTAGAGCTATCGCTCTGGACCACGAATGACTATGGTTGCCATGGTTGAGAGGATGTAGATGGCTGCGAACTCTAGAGGGGGTCTCGTGGTTGAGGTGGTGGGCTCTTTCTGTGCATCCTCTTTAGTGGCGGCATCTTTTTTGAACCTGCATCCATGTGCATGTAGTGTACCATTGATCATTAGATTGATTGGCATGCTGGTATGACCTTTCTGTGTGAGAGAGAGAGAGAGAGATCTTATTTTTATACATGCTTTGAGAGTGTGGAATGAAAGTGTGTGGTACAATTATTCATGCAATCATCTATGTGTCTAAGCAAAAGCGTGTGAGTGCACGTGACCTAGTAGCTAGCTAGGGACTAACTATATGCTTTTTTTGCTGGGATTTTCATAGGGTAGCTAGAACTCAGTCATCACTTCTGAGCCCTAGGTAAAATCGATTGATGCTACCTATATGTGCGAAGATGTACATATGCAAGTGAGTGCTCGTGATACAGTCTAGTCCTAACTAAGGAAGACTTGGTTTCCCAAATCTTTTGTATGCGGTAGGGTCCTTGACCTAGATACTTCACTTTCCCCTTGTGTACTTTGGCATTGTATAATAGGACTAAGTCACCTTCTTTGATGTCTTTAGCTTTCAGATTTCTGTCAAACCATGCCTTTCTTCTGTGTTTTTCTATTGTCATGGCATGGTAGGCAACTAGTCTTGTCTCTGTATGCTTCAACTGATAGAGCCTTTCTTTCAAGGATTCATGGTCTCCCATGCATTCTTGTACTGCTATGCATAGACTTGGTATTACAAATTCGAGTGGGATCATAGCTTCAAGGCCGTACACCAATTGAAAAGGTGTGTTCCCTGTACTGACCTTGAATGTGGTTTTGTATGCCCATAAGGCTGCATTTAGTTTCTCTACCCAATCAGAACGCTGTGGTTCTACTACCTTGGTGAGGATAATGCATATTATTTTGTTGGTGGATTCTGCCTGTCCATTCCCTTGGGGGTAGTAGGGTGTGCTTTTTCTATGGATGACCATGAAGCTAGACAAGAGTTCTTGGATTACCTCATTGACAAAATGTGTGCCTCTATCCAACACTATTTCAATGGGGCATCCGAATCGGGTGATCACATTTTCGTATAAGAATCTTGCTGGGCTTCTAGCATCTACCTTTCTAACTACTTTAGGTTCAACCCATTTTGTAACGTAATCAGTGGCCACAATGATGTAGCGTGCCTGTGTTCCTTTTACTACTAGATGTATGGGACCCACATAGTCAATCCCCCATTTTTCAAATGGTTTTTATGCAACAACTATTGTTAAGGGATTGAAGTCTTTGTGTTGTGGTTTAGTAGTCCATTGGCATACATCACAGCCTTTTACATATTCATGGGCATCTGCCCACAGTGTTGGCCACCAATAGCCTGTGAGGAGAACTTTTCTTGTTGTGGCTTCCCCTTGGAAGTGTCCTCTTGCAATGCCTTCATGGACTTCACTCAGGATTGGCATGATCTCATGAGGCATTATGCATCTTCTTAATATCTGGTCCTTGCCCATCTTATATAATTGTCCTGCAATGAGTTGATAGGGTGCAGCCTTTAGAATCAATTTTTTGGCATCTACTGCTTTCATTTCAGGGGGTGGTCTTCCTGCCATCAAGTACCCAATGATATCTCCACACCACTCTAGAACAACATCTATTTGAAATAGTGTGGCATTTGGTAAGTCGTCTTCGACTCCAGTGGCTTCTTCTCCTGACTTGACTCGAGACATGTGATCGGCAATGTAATGTTGGGCACCTTTGCGGACCACTATTTTGAAGTTGAATTCTTGAAGCAAGAGGAGCCATCTGGTTATTCTTCCTACGGTACATGGACGGTTCACAAGATAAAGCAATGCTTGATGAGATAGTGCCGAAATTTCTTTACACTATACACCATTGCTAGGGCTTCTCTTTTTGTGGTTATATAGTTGATCTCTGCATCATTGAGTTGTTGACTGGAGAAGTAAAAGGGGTAGTCTTTCTTATGATCACCAGGTTGACAAAGCACACTCCCAATTGCATACTTGGATCCATCAGTATGTACATGAAAATAAATATCCCAATTGGGAGATATAAGGATGGGTGTTGTGATTAGGCGCCACTTTAAAAGCTCAAAGGCTTGGTCGCACTCTTCGGTCCATAAGAACTCCACTAATAATTTGTAAAGTGGTCTAGCTATCATGGCATACTGCAATATAAATCTTCTATAATAGCCGGCATGTCCCATAAAGACCTGTACACCTTTGGAAATTCAAAGGGGGAGGCAATTCCATGATGATTTTGATTTTGTCCATGTCAGTTGCAATCCCATGTTGAGAGACGATGTGTCCCAAAATAACTCCGTGGGTGACAATGAACTGGCATTTTGTTGGATTTAGGGAGATGCCATACTCCCTGCATTTGATTAGTACTTCTTCAAGACATTTGAAGTGGTCCTGTTTGTTTGAATGGATGCACAAATCATCCAAGTGATGGGAGTAAGGAGTGGAAGCAAGAAGAAAGAGGGATAAGGGTGAGAGAGCAAAAGAGAGAGCACAAGTTTTGTGGGAAGCTCAAAGTCCTCGATGTGACTTCCCTTATTTACTTTTATACAAAGAATAGATAAGGTGATGATGTGGCATTATAAGTACCACTTATACAAGGGATAGCACATTATGCCTTTATCCCCAACAATCTCCGACTTAAAGGCAATGTGCCCAAAAAGAGGAAGAAGTGTACATAGAAAACATATACACAAAATACAGGAGAATCTCAATCATGAGAAACTTAGCCAACACCCATCTGTACTCTGCAATGTGCAAAGTGTTGCGGGTTAAGACTCTTGGTTAAAAGATCTACAAGATTGTCATCAGTGTGCACTTTGACAAGCTGAATATGCTTATCCTCAAGCACCTCTTTGATAAAATGATATTTCACCTCAATATGTTTTGTTTTGGCATGAAATACATGATTACGTGCTAGCTGAATAATAGCACTCTGCTGACTATCATAATGCAAAATAGGAACCTCTCCTGATAAACCAATATCTCCCACTAGACGAGATAGCCATATGGCTTCTTTGCACGCCTCTATGGTTGCAACATATTTTGCCTCTGTGGTAGATAAAGCAATGCATTTCTGCAACCGAGAGATCTATGAAATAGTACCACCACCTAAGGTGAAAACATATCCTGTAGTAGACTTTCTTTGGTCTACACATCCTGCAAAATCTGAGTCTGTGAACCCATGAAGAACCAAGTCTTTCTTACCAAAGCAAATGCACACATGCATTGTGCCCTTAAGATATCTCATGATACCTTTCACGGCTTCCCAATGCTTCTTGCTAGGTGTTGCCATGTATCTACTAACAACTCCCAGTACAAAGGCAATATCTGGACGTGTAGCCACCATTGCATACATGAGACTACCACCAACCGCAGATGCATAATGAATCTTGGCCATTTGAGCCCTCTCATCATTTGATTGTGGGCGGTCTTTCTGACTGAGGTTTACATATGGAGGCAATGGAGTACCAAGAATCTTTCCTCCCTCCATATTGAAATGCTACAAAACCTTGCCAATGTATTCCTTCTGAGACAAATAGAGCAATTTCTGATTTTTGTCTTGTATGATGTGCATCCCTAAAATGTGATTTGCATCACCAAGATCCTTTATATCAAATGTCTTATGCAGTCTCGTCTTCAATGCATCGATCTCATACCGAGATTTGCTTGCAATAAGCATGCCATCAACATAAATGATGAGCAAAATAAGACTACCATCCTTTTCTTTCTTGGTATAGAGACAGTGATCAACATCACTTCTCCTAAACCCCTGAGATTGCATGAAAGTATGGAATTTGAAGTACCACTCCCTTGGAGCCTGCTTCAACCCATATAAGCTCTTTTTCAACTTGCATACCAACTTTTCTTTGCCTTCACTGAGAAACCCTTCTGGCTGTACCATATAAATTTCCTCATGAAGATCACCATGGAGAAATGTAGTCTTGACATCCATCTGACACAAGTCTATATCCTCATGTGAAACCAATGCCAAAACAGCCCTTAATGTTGTCATTTTCACCACAGGAGAAAAAATTTCATCAAAGCCAATGCCCTTCTGTTGCTTGAACCCCTTGGCAACCAATCTTGCCTTGTATTTCTTCTTAGCATTAGGAGTGATCTTGATCTTATAAACCCATTTGCATGGTAAGGCATTCTTTCCAGTTGGTAGTTTCACCAAATCCCATGTTTTATTTTTGATAGGAGAATCCATTTCTGAATGCATGGCCTTCTCCCACTTTCTCTTATCATGCCTTCTCATTGCTTCCTGATAGCATGAAGACTCACCACAATCTATCAGCATGACAAAATCAGCCACATAGTTCAAACCTATCAGGAGGTTTGGAGACTCTAGTGGATCTTCTTACCCAATCATCTTGATTGGTTGGCTATTCAGCCTGCATATCAGCCATATGTGGCTATACCACTTCCTTTGGTTGTCCTACATCACCTAGATGTGGCTCTATCTGTGGCATATCAAAGGCAATTTGATTGGGCTGATTCTCAGCCTCTATTCCCTGTGCATTAGGGACATTTGTAGCAACACCTTGCTGCATATTATTGGGCATATTTTGCTATCTATTCACAATGATTTCTTCAAAGATAACCTTCCAATTTTCTGATTTTTGAGTGGTGGGCTGCCTGTGCATGCTTTCCTCATGAAAAATCACATCATTGCTGCGTATAATATTACTTCCAATGGGATCCCACAATCTATACCCCATTTCACCACTGTCACCATATCCAATAAAGATGCATCTATTTGACTTTGGTTGGAGTTTGTTGCGCTGCTCTTTTTGTACGTGCACATACGCATCACAACCAAACACTCTCAAGTGTTTATATGAAGGTGGCTTGCCATACCATTGTCCATCGGGTACTTTACCATCCAACCGATTATTCGGTGACCTGTTGATGACATGAATGGTTGTTTGAATAGCCTCTTCCCAAAAACCATGGGGCAAGGTAGCATGAGACAGCATACTACGGACTCTATCTTGAATAGTCTGATTTGTTCGCTCTGCAACTCCATTTTGTGGAGGATTATGAGGGCTTGTGAGTTCCCTCTTTATCCCTTTCACATCACAAAATTCTTGAAATATTTTGGAGACATATTCTCCTCCATTATTAGAGCGTAAGCATTTCAACTTCTTACCTGTCTGATTTTCAACCAAGGCAACAAACTTTTGAAATGCACCAAAAACTTCATCCTTCCTCCTGATGAAATAGACCCACACTTTCCTTGTGGCATCATCTATAAATGTAACAAAGTATTCATGACCACCCATAGACAACTGAGGCATTTGACATACATCACTATGTACCAAATCTAAGGGTGTCAATCTTTGTTGCAATGTCACTTTATGTGGTGAATGTGAATGCTTACCAAAAATGCAATGCTCACAATGCTTAAATTCTGAAAATTTCAGAGACGGTAAATAACCCAATTGAGATAGTACTTGCATTCCTTTAACACTCATGTGTCCTAACCGACCATGCCACAATGAAACCTTTGGCACCTCAGTTATGGCAACCACATGATTCTTTACATTAGAAACATGCAAAGTATAAAAAGTATCACACTTGTACCCCTTTGCAATGACTCTGGCTCCTTGGTTATCTTCTACCTACTATTACCAAACACAGTATAGTAGCCTTGATCATCCAATTTTCCAGTACTAACCAAGTTCTTTTTCAGCTTTGGCACATGCTTAACATCATGAAGTATAAAATGTGTGCCATCAGAAAATGCAAGTTTCACATCTCCACGAGCACACTACTTAAAAAATGACCCACAGCAATCGTGCTAAGATACAATGCCGTTCCCAAACTCCGCATATTATCTGGTGCCTCATTGTAAAAGAATTCAAGCTGGCCAATTTGAGTGAAAATTTCTGTGCTACCACGCAGAAAGTACTGAGGTACAAGCCAGAAAATGCTCATTGGTACCGTCACATCTGGAAGATCCAGCAGTCCATGGTCTCTTGCAATACGGATGCGCTTTAACTCCACAAAACCAGCAACCACCATAGCGAGGATAGAAAATACTATGCCTATACCTATGCGTTGAAGAGTAGTGATCCCTTGCTCATGACCCGTGAACCTCCGCACAGTAGGGACAAAGTAGCGATCATAAAGAGGAAGAATGAGTAACACGTTCACAAGCTCAAAGACTGATAAAGATGCAGGCGGGAAGCTGAAATTTTTGGTAATATACCCATCCAAAGTTGCCCTCTCCAGCACTGAAAAAGTTTCCATCTGAGTCAAAGCAGTCCAGACAATTGCAGTGGTGGCCCATATGGGTAGCATCCTCAATAGCATTTTCACCTCCTCAACTTGAGTAACGGTGCAGAGAAACCACCTGCTGGCGTTTGCATGCTCAAAGATCACAAGAGCAGCCCTATCAAGGCATCTGAAAGTCACCAGACACAATCAGGTGGCTCATATTGCCACATAAATCAATCTCACTCATTCTCACTTACACACACTCTTACTTGAGATGCTAGTTTCCCCGGCAATGGCGCCAAATGTTGGTTCTTTCCTACTGCTTTCGTAGGAAGAGCTGGGTATTCTCAGTATGCAGGGTTCCAAGGCTTTTTGATACCTATAGATATAGTGGGGTTGTCGGTTATAGTATATGTGTAGCTTAGGACCTCAAGTCGTGTTTCGGTGAGAGACGTAGGCTTAAGTGTGGTAAGCAAACAAAGTGCATGCATGTGTACAAGGAACGTGTATCATCATGATTGAGGTAATGACAGCTTTCACCTTCATTGGGGGTTGCAGGGTTTAGAAGGAGGTTCTAGGGTTAGAAGGAGTTCTAGGGTTAGAAGGAGGTTCCAGGGTTGTTTCAGGATTTAGAAGGAGTTCCAAGGTTTAGAGAGAGGTTCCAGAGTTTAGAAGAGGTTCCAAGGTGTAGAAGGAGGTTCCAGGGTTTAGAGAGAGGTTCTAGAGTTTAGAAGGAGGTCCCAGAGTTTAGAGAGAGGTTCCAGAGTTTAGAAGAGGTTCCAAGGTTAGAAGGAGGATCCAAGGTTCAGGGTAGAGTACATGGTGGAGAACTCGTCTCGCTCATAGATCATGGAGTTTAAGGGATGAGGAACAAAGGGTTTAGGGGGAGCATAGGAGTGGGAGAGAAAGAAGGTATAAGAGCATGGGGGAAAGAAGAGAGAGGAGGGAGGAGGAAGAGGAGGAGGGAGGAGGAGAGGGAGAGGATGGGTTGCAAGGTTGGAGGAGAGGGGAGGAGGAGTTGCAAGGTTAGGACATGCTTTTGGACGTGGAGTGCAAGGAAGCATGGACACTTGAGAGAAATACTTGGAATACCAAAGTAGACTCAACACAATGCCCCAAAGAGTGTGGGCTTCATTCCATTATGGGGTATTTATACAAGTTGGAGAGCTTCTCTCTCTACATGTAGGAATTGTAACACATTCTCTCTCTACATGTAGGAGTCGTATGTAGAAGTTGTAACACATTCTCTTTCTACATGTAGAAGTCGTATGTAGAAGTTGTAAGACAAAGTTGTAACACATTCTCTTTCTACATGTAGAAGTTGTATGTAGAAGTTGTAACACAAAGTTGTAACACAAGTCGTATGTAGAAGTTGTAACACATTCTCTTTCTACATAAGTCCATGTTGGCATAGAGTCAACACAAGCCAGATATATGTGCCTATCTGTTGATTTTGGGAAGGCCTTGGCTATGCAAGGTGAAGGCTGTTCAAAAGTGGGATACTGGAGAATTGATTTTGCAGGGAAATGATAAGAAGGTGCGATAAAGATTAGAAGTCAAAAAAAGGAAGTTTTCAAGGAGTCTTCAACATCAGAGAGTTCGACTTAACCGATGAAGAAGAAGAGACAGGGTGTAGCTCCGAGGAGTCCAGCTCAGAGCGTGAGGTGGAAGGAGTGGCCTTTGGTCTTTGTCTTGGTGCTGATCGGGATGAGTCAGGAGGGAACAAGGTGGTGGTACAAGAAGATCCTGTAGAGACACTTCATGTGGAGGATGTGGAGCACACTAAACGACGCCAATGCAATGAAGAGCTTCTTGGTGATTCTCTATCAGAGGTAGTGAGAAGCTCCAGTACTTGGATATGTTAGATGATTTTCCATGTCTCTTTGCAACAAGCTATTCACAGCAGGTTCAACCAGTCTCTCTTGTGGAGCACAAGATTGAGTTGAAGCCAGAAAGCAAGCCAGTTGTGCAACACTTAAGGCGATTGGGGGTGATCCAAGTTGAGGCACTAAAGAAAGAGGTAACACAACTACTTGAGGTGGGATTCATCTTTCTTGTTGATGATTAAGAATGGAGATCTCCTGTAGTTGTCACACCAAAGAAAGGAAATAAGTGGCGGGTTTGTGTGGACTTTCATCCTTTGAATGCATGCACTAAGAGGGATCATTTTCCTTTGCCATTCCAAGATGAAATACTAGACCAAGTAGCAGGGCACGAGAAGTATTCTGTATGTGATGGGTATTCTGGGTACTTTCAAATTCGTATTCAAGAGGAAGATCAAAAGAAAACATCATTTGTCACACCTTGGGGAGTTTTTGCTTACAGAGTGATGCCTCTTGGGTTGACCAATGCACCAGCTACATTTCAACGGTTCATGAGTCAAGTGCTCGAGCCTTACTTGGGAAAGTTCATAAGGGTCTTTTTTGGATGATTTTTGCATTTATTCTCGGTGCATAGATCACATGGAGAAGTTAAAGATGGCCTTAGCTAGGATTGATGAAGCAAAAGGGTGTCTAAATCCTAGCAAGTGTCATTTGGCTCAAACAAAAGTAGTCTTGCTTGGGCATATTGTGTCTGAAGAAGGCTTGCAAATGGATCCTGACAAGGTTCAAGAAATCATGGCATTGCCAAGTCCTTAGAGTGTCACTAGTGTTCACAGAATTCTAGGAAAGAGCAAGTATTATCAATGCTTTTGTGATGATTTCACAAAGATAGTGCATCCCATGAACTTGTTGACAAGAAAAGGAGTTTCTTTCCAATGGGGTGTGAAGCAACAAGAGTCTTTTCAGCAACTTAAGGAGACCATGAGTAAGGCCCAATATTGAAGCCCCCTGATTGGTCTCAAGACTTTTATGCAAATCCAAGTGTATCTTTGCATTCAGTTGGTGTTATATTGCTATAAAAAGGACAGGCAGGTAGAATGCAACCCATGTATTATGCTAGCCGACAGCTTACAGAGGTGGAAACAAGGTATGAAGAAAGGGAGTAGCAAGCCCTCTCTTTGGTGTTTTTAGCTAGAAAGTTTTGCTCCTATTTATTACCTCGGCCATTTTTCTTCCTTACCTCTCAGTTTGTATTAGCATATCTAGTTCGCAAGCCTAATCCTGGGGGGAGATTTGCAAAATGGTTGTCAAAGCTTCAAGAGTTCTCTTTCTGTTTTGTATCACTAAAAATACCACTAGGTCCACTATGGCAGATTTGCTCATAGGACGGCAAGATCTAAGAGAAGAAAAGATATATAAGGAGGGCATTAATGATGAAAGGGAGACACCATTAATAGCTTTTGTCTTGTCTTTTGATGGGACTTTTAGTCCTTCATGCCAACAAGGAGCTAGGGGTATGGTCTTGATGAATTTTGAAGGTGAAGAAGTATGGGCTAGAGGACAAGAGCTTCCAGGTATCACAACTAACAATGCAGCTGAGTATAATGCTTTGATTCTTGGTTTGGAGGGTCGTCTTCAAAGTCAAGTTAAAGAATTGGAAGTAAGAGGAGATTCTCAGCTTATTATAAAGCAAATGCAAGGGCATTACAAGATAAGAAGTCCTCATTTGAAGGAGCTTAATCAAAGGTTGCAGCACTTTGTAGTAGCCAATTTGATTTTTGCAAGTTTGTTCATATAAACAGAAAAGAAAATCAAAGGGCAGATGAGTTGGCTACTCAAGCCATTGACGTACAAGACTGGGGGGTGGTTTCTTTGGTAGAAACTAGATGGCCAAAGTTGCATGATGTTCAGCAATATGTGGAAGAAGGCATGTTTCCTTGAGGGATTACTCCACAACAGAAGTAGAGATTGGTTACTTTTGGCCACGCATCCATAAGGATGTACATGAATGTCACCAATGGAACCTATCAGCTTGAGGATGTTGACGGCATGGTGATACCCGGATGCACCAACGAGTATCACCTTAAATTCTTCTATGCTTGACCACCTTGAGGGCTAGTAGACCCTCTCTATCACTAGAGAGGATCTGCTACAGGGGGAAAGATGTGACGCCAAAAATTGATATTTTTTATTTGGCATTATCTAGACTCCAGTCGAGATAGGTAATTTGCTAGCGCATGCTATGAGCCCGACTGATGAATTACATCAAAATCATATTCCTGCAGTAGCAACACCCAGCGTGCCAATCGGCCTGTAAGATTTTGTTGTTTTACCAAATACAACAATGTGGAATGATCAACATGGAATACAAAAGGTCGGCCCAATAAATAATACTAGAATTTCTTGACAGAATAGATCATGCTCAGTCCTTCTCTCCCCATGACAAAGTAATTCTTTTCGGCTGTTGAGAGTTGTTGGCTTGCGTAGTAGACTAGGTGATACCATTTATCTGCATCTTCCTGCATCAAGACACTCCCAATAGCTCTATCTTAGGCATCTACGAACACATGAAAATTCTTCTCCCAATCTAGAGACAACAGCACCGGGGCTCTGGAAAGCTGGATCTTGAGTTGTCGGTATGCTTGGTCACACTCTGCGGTCCACACAAATGCCTTTGATTCCACATGAGCCAATGCATTCAAGAGAATCGCCATGTGAGATAGGAACCGCAGATGTCTGCTATGCCGTCAAATTTGGCCCAAAAATCGCAAGCACTCCTTAGGTGTTGTTGGCACCGGAGCTAGCATAAGCACTGCCACTTTGTTTGGATCCACCGCAATTCCTTCTACCAAGATCACATGCCCTCGAAGTCGGCCACTGCGGACTGCGAACGCACATTTCATAGGATTCAAATTGAAGGAGACTTCCCTGCATCATTAGAAGCACTTCCGCAAATGCTCCAGGTGCTCGGTGAATGTTCCGAACACACTAAGATCATCCAAGAAAATATGCATGAAATATGTCAAATAAGAGCAGAAAATCTCTTACATTGCTTGCTGAAAGGTCAAGGGGGCATTCCGCAATCCAAGCCACATGATTGTGTAGACATAGACCCCCCATGATGTGATGAACGCTATTTTGGGTTGGTCTTCCGGAGCCATTTTGATTTGGTTGTACCTGCTATATCCATCCAAAAAAGAGTACACCTCATGCCCCGCCACTTCGTCTAGCATAGAATCCATGTACAGCAAGGGAAATGGATCAAGTACAGTGGCCGCATTTAGCTTGTGGTAGTCGACACAAATCCGCAATTTCTTATTTTTCTTCGACACAATGACAATCGGGGAAATCCACTCCGGATTCTTAATCGATGTGATGAATCCCACCCGCAGCAAGCGCTCTAGCTCTTCACGCACTTGCTTGGCCACATGCGGATTCATACGATACCGTTGTATCTTTGTCAGAGTCACATCTGGTTTGAGGTTGACCTGATGCTGGTAAAATTTTGGATCTAGCCCTTTCATATCCGCATAATCCCAGGGGAACACATCGGAAAGATCCAGCAAAAGGGCAATCAATTCACTGCGAAATTCAGCCATCAACAATGTGCTGATTTTGACTGGTTTAGGTGTTCCATCCTCTCCTAGATAGACCGTATCTAGAGCATCTTCCTGCACTTGCGTGACACGGCTCATACGTTCTTCGAACTCTCTCTCTTGCTGCAGGAGATCTCGCGGATCCATATCCATTGCTACTTGCTGGGGCTCAGTCACCTCCTCCGGAACTGTGCTGGCCGCACTTGCCAGAAGACTCTAATGCATGTAGCTTTCCGTAATGCCTTCCACATCGATGGTGAAGATAGGAACTAACTCTAGATTTGCTTTGAGAAAGGCTTCCTCCTCATCATCCTCCAATCCGTTTGTCATGTTCACCATCTCGGCCAATAAAGGTCATACCGCATCCGCCAAAGGTGCCGCCCGCACTTTCTTCTTTCCTCTCCGCACTGAAATGAAGTTCCATTCCCAATTTTGCATGACCTTTGCTTGCCGCAACCAAGGCCTACCCAAGAGGATGCTATACTCTGGTGTTGCGGCTTCCATGTTGAGCATCACGAAGGAAACCACGAATGAAATGCCTGCCACCTCCTGAACAAAGGCCCATAAGATTCCAAGTGGTCAAACTCGGCGTTGATCAGCCATGTGGACTTAGAATGGCGCTAGCTCCCAGGACATCCATCCCATTTCTTGGCAGGTCTTCAAAGTGATGATATTGACTCCCGAACCACCATCTACCAGCACCTGAGCAAAAGTCCGCCCTAGTACCTTTGCGGATATCATCGGAATCCTCATATCGGTTAGAGGAATTGCCAGTATTGGGCAGGAATCATCTTGGCATACCTCCACCTCTTCTGGTTCGGACTCCATGTGAAGTGAGTGCAACAATTGCCAGTGGAATCCCGAAACTAGGTTAAGTAATCTTCCCAATGAGATCTGGATTGGTGCCTCCAAAATGCATTCCAACCCCGACTCCCTTTGCAGAGAATTTGCCTGCCTCTTGGCTTGGTTTGCTACTACTAACAATGGAGTTGCTTCGACTCCCATTCCCTAGTAAATGAAGTTTGAACTTGGCTTGTGCCTCCACCTCTGGTTGGACAATCGGTTCTGCGAATTGCACCTTACGTGCTTCACTGGATGTCGTGTTGTGGACTCTGCCAGTTGCATCAATGGTGGTTCCTTCGTCACCAACTCGCGAACTTGGCATCATACATCTTCCTGGGCTGGCCAATCCAGCAGCTTGGAGTCAGCCCCCATAGCTTGGTACCAGCATAGGTGACTATGCTAATCTCCAGGCACACCAGTGGATCATAATCAACAATGTGTACCATCAAAGTGCTGGGCATTTTCCCAGACATCTTTTGGTACTTCGCACGTTGTTGATCCCATTCTTGAGCATCCACGCATTCGTTCTACCAATGGCCTTTGCCCAAGCAAAACAGATAGGTTTTCAGTCAATTTTGACCATGACCTCCGCCTCTACATCCACAGCCACCGCTGCCCTCGCCTCGTTGGAATGATTGCTATTATGGCTGAAACGATTGTTGCTGCGGCTCTTCTTACACAAAAGCTGTAGCCACCTCCTGTTGCTGACCAACCGTTCTCTGGCCGCACGCATTATAGTGGCATCCCACTGTGTTGTGTGTATTAGTCAAGCAAATCGCGCACCAATTTGCATTAAGAGCACACTCGACTATGGAGTGACCAAGATTGCGGTACTGAGTGCACCAGATACCTTTCAAGCCTTTAGGTACTGATCCTTCTCCGGAAGCCATTGGCATGCCCTTGCCCTGTTTAGAGGCTCTCCGGGTCTTCGTCTCTGCTTTCGAGTCGGATTCTCCGAACTGGTACCTTTAGAGCTTTCTTCTAAGCTGGTCACATCCGAATCTTCATCACTATTATCCGACTTCTTAGATTTTGGCATTTTATTCTTGGTTTTACTCTTCGTGGATTTGTGGCTCTTGGATGTCCTCTCGTGTAGCGAATCCCCTGGATGTCCTCCCATGCAACGAATCCCCTGCTCGCACTGCTTGCGCCATGATCGCTATGAGTGTCATCTATGTCCGATCCACTATGGCCAACGCTGTCCGCAGATCCTATGATAGCCCCAAAATGAAGTATCATTGAGTACCTCCTGAGCATGCCATTCCTCAGCTGGCACACGTTGCATGAGTAAGTTGAATTTGGACGCATAACTTTCCATAGCCTGATCTCCCTGATCCAAGTGTCACAATCTATCCAGAGTTTGCGGAATCGTTTTTCCCAACAAAACCGTCTCAAGAATGCATCGCGGACCTCATCATATGTGGTGAAGTAGTCCACTCCATACTCTGCCAACCATTGTGCAGCCTTGCCGACTAAAGTTGACTCAAAAACTACCTCCTATCAGAGTGGTGCCACGAGTGCCGAATTGTTGACCCCATACACCTTCTCAAACAGCCGGACATGAGCATCGGGGTCATCCGACTTTTGCCCCGCAAACGTGGCATACTTGACTTGGCCCATCACCATCACAACACCTCCAACGTTTGGTGCCCCTCCTCTGCCAGACGGCCTTCCTTGATTGAAGAGATTGCAAGAAGCAACCGAAACCGCTGTTGGAGACAAATATGCACTCAGCACTTGGCGTGCATCAAGCGAGACCCGCACCCACAACCTTGGCGGTGAAACTGAATGAGCAGGCAAACTCTGACACCAATCGACCACTCCCGGAGCTCCTTGCGGATTGACGTCTCCATGATCGAATCACTGTTACGCTGCCACAGTCGCATCGTTGGTGTCAAGGGATCAGGATGTCCTTGTGAGCTTGTGCGCATGCATACGTACTGGGAAGATAACAACCGTAGAATTCGCTGCCACGACCACTGAATGAGGTTCTTCACTGGAATTTCCCCACTCTCCCGACCGTAAGCAGGGTGTGCTGGGGATCGGATTGCATCCGATGGAGTTCATCTTGAAATCCATGGATGTGCCTCGTTACCGCATCAATCTCCTCCCGAACCTCCGTCGAAGTGAGTGCAACTACGGCCAAACCTCCATGTGAAGTGCCTCCGCAATGATGGCAAGGAACGGATGACATGAGCGCGCCCAAAACACCTTGCCGAAAGCCAATCACTCACCAGATCGTGAATCCCTTGTGTGATGGTAAGAATGCGCATCGTGATCACCAATGTGTAACGTCATAACTACGAGCAGACGCTAAAGGAAATAGAGATAAACGACATGCACAACATCTATGAGATCGGAATACAGATAATGCAATAGAGACAGAACACTGAAGATCTCTTTATTCCAAAGCAAGAGCTCACACAACAACTGTGTACAGAACAACATCGGAATAGGAAAGTGATAGTTGAAGACTCAATCGCTTGGAGATCTGAACCGCCAATCCTTGCGGCTAACCTACCCTTGCACACCCCTCAGAGTCATTGATGCTAACCCGCATGGTTATGCAATAACAATTCTTGACGGTGACTCACGTGTCATGGGGATGTTGAAGAGATGCCGATGGAGCCTCCACTCCAAGCTACTCCTTGTGAGAGCAATGCAAGGCACGAGCCATCCGCATGCATCACTCAAGCGGCTTCTAGATTGTTGCAATGTGTTTCCATGAGAGAAGAGCACTACAAGAGAAACAAGGGAACACCCAAAACACTCTTGGAAGAGAAGAGGGAGCTTGTATTCCAACTTGTGCAAACAACAATGAAGACCAAAGTCAACCATTTGGCCTTTTATACATGTCACCTTTTGAAGGGAGGGCCAACCCTTTTCCTTTTAGCACTTTCCCTCTCTTTACATTAAAAGGCTCTTGGGCTTGTAGGATGCCAAGGCGTATTGCTATTCTTTCCATCTCTCCCTACTAGCGAAAATAGCACTTGTGTTAACCATATAAGAGCGCTTAGGACAAGCCTGGCATTAGGAGGTGTTCCTAACCGGCTCCCAAATAGCGCTTGTGTTAGCCTTGCGCCTCCAAGCCCTAAGCTATTTGGGGCTCAAACCCCCTATACGAGGCTCAAAACTTGGAGTGGCGAGGCTTAACTCCCGCGAGACACTTAACCACAGCTTGTAGCTGGAACCTACAACCTGTGAGTTGGAACCTGCAATTTATGAGCTGGAACCTGCAACTTGTGCCTGTTTCCTACAATCTTTGACCTTGGGTATTTGGGGCTTAAACTCCCTGAGCTTGTACTGTACTCCTTCCATGGTTGCAACTATTAAAGTAAATCATGAAGCCTAATCACCTCTTATCACTAATTACCCTACATTTGGCGACTGTACTCCGTGGGTATTAACATATACTCGAGCCAGTCACTCCAGAATTCTCTATTTATGGCCGTGTCTGTCAAAATTTTCATCATTTTATATGGGACCGAGTAGCCAGCATAATATCCATAAGGCTAAGCGGCGCCTTATTGCAGCTCAAATCCGTGCTGCCTTGCCAGGCCCCACTATGCCAACCCTTCCGAATTACTACGTGGTACTACTTAGGGAGGTAGAGAAATTACTCAAGTGACAACCACATCATGGAGGCAGCGGCCATGCACAATAATACCCGAGACCTATGCAAGGACCCATAGACCAAATGGCAGGATGAAGTCATGCTTGCAAAACATTATGTGACACGTTTTGACAATGCCTTCAGTATCACCAACCCAGTCGAGGACCCGTTGGTCAAGCTTTAGTCAATCGGTTGGCTGGTAGATCTTGAGGGACCTCCTGTTGACATATGCACGTTGTATCGCTAGTCTCCTCTAGATCAAAGACCGAGGCTGAATCCTTTTGATCCCCCATCTCCATCTTCCTCCCAAGCTCTTCTAAATGATGCCCCTAGCCCCCATTCTCTATTGCCCCTCCATGATGAAGGCATGACCGCGTGCAACCACAATCACAGTTTCAACCCTCTGGGTGTGCATTTGAGTAGCGTTTGGCTCCAGCCAACCCCAAACCATGAGGGATCGGTTGTAGAAAGCCTAGGAAAAATTTTGGCCCTTGGGTCATGCCAACACAAGTGAACTTATGAACACATGCACGAGAGCAGGTGGTGCCTAGGACTGGTGCATATATCATTGGCTAACTTTTCGAGTAGCGAGCCAGACGAGTAGTAGCTAAGGCAGTGACCTGAGTCCGAGGAGTAGTCACCTGATGCTAAGAGCGGCGGACCAATGGTGAGCAGTGGTCCAGCAAACCTCGTGTCAATAATAGAAGTCAGTTTTGCAGTTAGTCTACTTAGTAGAGAAGCATTGTAACCGAGAGGAGGCGAGTGACATGTACTGTGGTTCACGACCTCTCTCTGGGTTAGCTTGCTTAGATAGGAGCTTGCATAGCTGAGTTCTCAATTCAAGCTGAGGTGGCTTCATTGTAATAGATTCATCTCTTAACACAAGTGTGGCTTGCTTCCATCTAGTGTGTATATTGTTCTCTGTTATCTGCTTAATTGGTTGTGACATTCAATCCCCTGTCATCATATGGTTTCCCTTTCAATAGCAACCACGACCTTTGAGTTTATCTTTGTTGGCATTTGTTTCCATCGTGCTCAAAGAAATTTCACACGCACAGCTCACTAAGGACTACAAGAGTGAGCATCTACATCCTAGCACTGCATAGATTGGGTAAAGGGTTCACAAGCATCGAACAATGAGCACTCGTAACACCAACGGGGAGTCAGAAAATCAAAGCGTCAATAGAGAGTGTTGAAGTAGGAATGGTAGGCTCTCATTTGGTCAAGCCTTTCACTAACTACACCCACAAGGGTTTTTCCTGACCCACAGGTGAGTTACTTGCTAGCCTGTGTCAAAGCTACAAATGTAACAAGGAGATAGTAAAGGAGTGGATGTGTTTTCTTTCTTGCTCATGATCTACCTTCTATATAGCCTTTGCTTAATCAAGTCCCTCTATTGGTTCACATGTTCGTCCCCCCTCTTGCTTTCCCTTCCCTCCCACTAGTTAAGCTACATGTGCCTTTCGTAGACTTTTATGGTGAGTAGTGTTGTTCCCTATCATGTTGTGTTGGTAGGTTCCCCACAACTTCTCATTAAAGGGGCTATCCCATGCCTCTCACATGATCCCACATAATCTAAGATATGCATTCATACTACCAATGAGTATTTTATTGGTCTCAAGGATGGATTTACATCTTGCTTATTTTTAGAGGATCCTAGGTAGTTAATGTTGTATGGGATCGAAATGGGATCACTTTAAGAGAAAATGTAGTTCTGTCATGGATTTGTTGCAAAAGGGTCTTACCTATGTACTTTTTTAAAATCATGTGCATTCTAGTTGCTTTTGCACTCTCTATTATTTAATTTAAGTATCATATGTTTTACTTCTACTTTGCTCATTATGCACCATAAGAGGCCATCACTAATCATTGCATACGACATAATAACTAACGTGTTTCAATTAAAATTACTAACCAAACCAAGATACACCATGTAATAGAGCTTGATCTAGACCACAACGAATGGAAATAAGTCAATTGTATTTTGGATAGAAGGAAAAAGTGAGAGGGCACATAAAATTGTTCTTTAAAAACACAAAAGCTATGGTACACCACAAAACTAAGTCAACTATTAAGACTAACTTAGATTCACACCATAGTAAATTAGGGTTATTATAGTTTTTTTGGTTGTCTCCCTAAGTCAAATGTTGTATAGGGATCGCTCTCTCTTTCTAGGAGATCAGCAAATTTCTTGGACAATCCAAAACGTAACAAGGTGGCAAAACCAATATGGCGGTGCTTTTAGTGAAAGTAAGAGTAGTTGAGCTAACAAGTAAATCTTTAAAGATGATTAACAACTAACACATCATTATTCATGAACCACTTTTTTAAGTCGGCAGGTTTTCTACAGTTTCCACAAAGGTCTTCTCCATGATACACATGCAAAATTGATGACGCAACACATGTCGAGTCATTTATGGAAACTTTAACCCATTGACTTTGATACGTAATGCACTTTTAAAGTGCAATGTTCACACCTTCCGATCTTTCACACCAATGCATAAGAAAACAAATTTGAATTCTAAGGTGGGTATGAAAGCTCATTTAATTTGATACACGACGCCTCTCTTTGAAGTAAAATGTCCACTCCCTCAATGTCATCAAAACAATTTTAATTGATTTAGTAGAAGTCAAAAACATGTGTCTTTACTTACACCCCACACATTAGTTGTCAGCTCTATCGTCCTCATAAATCTTAACAATAAACTTACTCCAGTGAATTGACGATATCCTACCAATGGGCTAGACCATGAACAATAGTTATTCACAGTTTCTATTTAAACTAAAAATGCTTATTACACAACTGAATATTGCTGCCAAACTCATTTGAAAACAAACATTTACACAGCACAAACAAGATTTATGTCATACAATACGGTCCTCAAACAATTTTAGATGTGAACATATAAGTGGCAAGTGTGTCTGCATCAGAGGATGGGAACACATCCTATGGAAAAGACATTCGAACAGTTTTTTTTTTAAACCTTTAAAGAGTAAAATATAGTCTGCATTATACATTCATCAAAGCAAGTGTCACCTTTATTGACTAGCAATGACAATAAAAGTATTGTCGATAGATTCACATAGTCATAGAAGAGATCCAAATTCACATATGGTATGAAGAAGAAAACATTGCTTGTGTCATTCCATGGTATGAATGTTACAAGATCCTTGTACAAATTAGTTGGCAACACGAAACATTTGTCAGTCCGTTCACATTGACAACAAACCCTGTGAGCTCTATTCACTAAAGAAGGGCCGTTACAAATGAAGCCACATATGAGACTCCCACCTTGCAGCACCTCTAGGCATCCAGGCCATCAAAAAACATGGACCATATGTCTAAAACATGCAAATACAACATGAAATTAAGCACACGGTGTACTATGCAGCAGGCGGCCTCAATGTGGGATCATGCCCTTGTTCAAGCTCAAATTCTGAGCCCCTCTCAAAATGTGCTGACTCTTTCCCTGCAAGCCTGCTTCCATCGGTATCCAATAAGAGACCACTTCGGTCTAATGAAAAATTCAACTTTTCTTTGACAGGAAACGTAGGAATGACGAGAGAAGTTGAAAAGGGACTGTTTCCTTGCTGCATTTCTGTGCCAACAGCTTTTGATCCAGGACTTTGTGGTTCTGCCATTGTGTCCTGTGCTTACACCATTGTTGTTAGCAAAATTTCTAAATACCACAAATTTTAAGCACTCAGACTGATCCTTAGGGGGTCACAATCAATATCTCAAGACAGACATGCACTTTTCAAGAGAAACAAAGAAAAGCCCACCTGTATTACTGGAGATCCGGAAGCTTGAGCCTGACATCCTGAGGCCACTGTGCCAGAAGCCTCATGATCTGAAGCAGTCGGTGCAAGTTGAGAATTGCATTGGGAACCTGGTGAATGAAGACTGCTTTCTTTTGACCTTTGATTGACTTCATTCTTTTGACCTGACACAACAGGAATGCCAGGTACACAAGGTCTGTATACAGGTGCCCCTGATGACGGAGGTGATAACTGATTCTGGGGTCCCTGATTAGGTGAAAGCTGAACAACATAACCTGGAACAGGCTGGACAGGAGAAGGGTACTGTGCATATGGCCTTTCTATATGGGTATGTGCGTTCACAGGTTGTGAAAAGCTTGGATAGGGCATAAACGGGTTTCCTGCATCTCCAGGCCTATTTCCAAACATGGCATACGCCTGGAGACTAGGATGCATATGAAACGTCCCCAAAGGCGGAGCAAGAGGCATGTATGGTGTCGGAGTAACAAGTGGACGGGGTGGCCCCTGATGTGAATCAGACTGAGAGAGTGACACTGGCTGTGGAACAGGCACTGGATAGGGAAAAGCTGCAGCACCCATAACCATTGACGGATCCAAAGCCATCCACGGTGTAGATGTACGCAAACGTTGTTGAAGCTGGCTTTGCAATTGCTCAGTCTCACTCTTTAAAGCTGCTTTCTCCTCTCGTAGCTCATTTTTCTCTTGTGTCAACTACACAAGCCACAAATTCAACGAACTGACCAAAAATTTGATTGGCCTGCCACTCTATGCCTCTCAGCAAAAACAACAGCCACGTACATGAACAAGCCCAGCAATGAGAGAAGCCAAGCCTGTGTTTAACTTACATCACGAGACTCGGTTAGAAGAGAAGTATGTTCTGTTTTCAATCGCTTCACCTCCTCACGAAGATCCTTGACAACTTGGACACTCTCACCAAGAATTGTAGCCTTGTCATTTTTCGGTCGATCTGGGTCTGGAAGCATACAGGGACAAAAAAAAAAGAATTTGACAACTCACTGATCCAGATGATGAAAGGACAGGAGGCCCCAACTTTCAAAAGATCCACACCACATACCCACCTAGTGCACTAGCAAGCTCTGAAAATTGCTCATTCAGCTTGTCTCTTCTCAGCTTCTCTCGGTCTGCTTTGTGGATTCTTCTGGCAGACAAGCGGTCTCCAGCCCCATTACCTCCAGCAACTGGCCTGTTCCACATCATCACAATTTAGTGCATGAAAACTTATCATGATCTCTGATTTTTGCCGTGCACTCATTCTTTTAAATCTTTTCCTAATATGTCAGTGCAGACCTTACCAATATAGAAATGATGCCACAACCTATTCAGGCATGCCCTTGTGTCATCAACCGCAGCATGTATCAAGAAGTAAGAAACACACACAACTAACTGCTCTCAAGTAAACAGGCAGAATAAATGCTTTCACCAAATTCTCCATGAAATTTTGGAAGAGCTGAGTCCATTAAGGGCCGTTCTAACACAGAACAGTAGTCACACGAGAAGGAAAATGGCAGCTAGAATCAGGGTCAGATGCAGGATTTACTAAAGACCTAACAACCAGAGAGACATCAGTTGGAGACCAAATCTTGCATGGATGTAGGTCTAAGGTAGCAATAGCATGACCCCAACATAGGAGTCCTCTACAGCAGCATACTCAGATCTTTAAGTACTAGCTTTCTGCCGATATATGAAGCCCTCCCTGACAAAAATTGCAGCCTCTATTAATGCTAAGCTAAAGGAGGAGGAAAAAAGTATCATGGCTCTTTTGCTTGACAAGAATGACCTGCACAAAAAGCTACCTAAATATATAGGGTTACAGCGATTGATTTACTGTAACACACATAGAGAGGAATATATTAGTCACTCCATCAAATTTATCTCCACGAAATTATGTCCGATTCAAAATATGTCGCATTCGAATCTGAGAGATAGAGAGTACCAACCCGCTGCCCACTAAATGGCCGCCAACTTTTTGAAAGCGTTGAGCATCCCCACATTCGTGTAACCCTTGAACATCAGTAAAATCTGCAAGAAACGAATGGTGCAATGGTTGACAAAATGCATCACAGTGGCTAGACTCCTGCTTTCCAAGCTGAGTGTCCAACCCCGGCGGGGTCGTCGAATAAATTACGAAATGTTGGTCGGCCGAATGCTGAGGGGATCGCGGAGGCAGTACTCCACCGTTCAAAAGCGAGTTCTCACCAGGAGCGGCCATGAAAGGTGTGTGAGCCGGTGAATCACATGCTTGGGCTTAAAGTGACGATGCGCTAGGGGGAACAAGCTCTGTAGGAAGTAAGCAATTCAATGTGCTTTGTGGGCGATGCCAAAACACACTCAGAAAACAGCTCCGCCGCTACGAAAGCGCTGCCTATTGGAATGTGTACGTTCCGGGGCTCAATCGATAGGAATTAGACTATCGAGACGCGCATTTGCTTCTGCTGAAGCTCCTCTCGGGAATTATAATCTGTAGCAAATTGTGGGCAGTCAGAAAAAGCGCAAATTCTGGACTCCATGACGTGACAAGCTGCAATCAAGAACCCTGAGGAGTACTGCTGAGAGATGGAGGGCAGATGAGAGCTTACAGAAGCTAGCACATTGGGACTGCAAAGCATCAACATTTGCAATGAAGGGCTACAAGGCTTGACCCTCCTCTTTTGGGTGAAATCTAGAAGACTGACTTTTACTCTCTTTTTTTTAGTGAAAGGACTGACTTTTACTCTCACCGATGGTGGAGGGACTGGCCTTTACCGTTAATCCACGAGTGGCTTTTGACCGGTAATGGCCACCCAATAGAGGTTCCCGGCCGCCAATAGATTCACTCGAGTAGGGAATCGACGATGGGTGGCCTTTACGGTTAGGCTTGGAGTGGCTTTTGACCCCTAATGGCCACGCAACACAGATTCCCGGCTATCAACGGTAGAAAGAGGCAGCAGGACACATGCGTTGCATCCAACAATGCACGAGTTGATGATCCAAGGGCGTGCATGGAGCGAGTGGCACACGAGCAACGACTTTAGGATCGCCTTGGAAATTTGACGGTGTGATAAGCATTTGGTTTCTTGGTCGTTAGATTTGAATGCAATCTAAGAGTGTTGGTTTGCCAATTCTGCCACATTGCGACGCACCGCCAGAGGAATAACTGTTTGTTGTCGATGGCTGTTAGATTTTGGGGGATGTATGTTTGGCCGGTGGATTCTGACCAATTGGTGGGCAAGTATTCGGCTATTGTGTCCAGCATGCTTTCCCATTATAAAGCGACATTGATCCAACGGCTTAGATTTGTGCTCCACTGACCCCTGTCGTTGATGGGCTGCAGGAGGCTTATCCAATTTTGCACTTTCTGCTTGCCCAATTTTGCACTGTTCTGCCATAGCCACGCAGAGCTACTGACGATGGCACCAAATTTATTCTCCATATTTCTGAGAAATGAAAAGCATGAAGGTGTCACATAAATAAATTGATTGATAATATGGACCTACATGCATGGCCTTGACCCTGATGTTTGGGCCTTTGGTGCTTGGGGATCCATAGTCTCCACACATCATATTGGCTAGATCGCTCCCCTTGGGCAACTGCAAGCGTTTGTGATCCCCAACATTGAGCTATTAACACAATGGGCGGGGCGGGGGGGGTCGGGGGACTTTGTATTACCCTCCTTGAAGTCAATCCCTCCACCATGTGCAGAATGCTTCTCTCGTTGGCCTCATCAGCAAAGCTATGTCCAGTCAACACTCTTGTTTCTCCAACTTTCACACCATAATGCAAGACTGAAAACATAATTTTCCTTAGTAAACGGTGGCCCTCCTTATGTGCCATTATTTTTGCTCATTTTACACTAATCCTCCTCTTCGCCCCCAATCCTCATCATAATGCCTACAAAGTGCTACAATGTGCTCCCAGCCCCCTCGTGTTTTCCAAACCCTTCCAACATATTTCATGCAACCTATTAATTAAATGAGGTGTGCTTCAAAAGAAGGATTTAATGTTTCTGTTTCCCACCCTTTTTCACATGCGATTTCAATACACTCAGTTATACAAAGTCCATGTCAATTATCAATTAAGAGTTAGTTCTTTTAATGTGGGTTTGTTGAGCGTAAATTTCATGTAAGTGGTTAATAAGAGTTAGATTTGGTTGTGAGCTCGTTGCATGTCACAAGAGATAATATGGGCAAACAAAATCTTGCTTCAATATGCCAAAGAGGTTAGTTAGCATGCAATCATTTGTATGTGTGCACTACTGGCATGGAAACTCCTAGTTTGGAAGCTCAACCTGTTGCACAAAAGTATGCACTAAAAGGTGAACTCTTTGTTTATTTAGGCTGACACATATCAGCACTAGGGTTGACCAATAGCAAGCACTTTTCACATGCAAGCTAGCAATCATCCAATAATTTTCAACTACTTTATGAACTAGGATTGACTTTTCACACGACATGCATGAGGTCAATTTACACAATAATGCCATTGCGCATGTATGCACAATTCCATAGGTTTTATTAGAATTGTTTGCAAAAGAATAATCATGTCAATGCCACTCATTTATGCTACTTTTCTTTACAATACAAAGTTTTCTATAATACACAACATGGGAGTGACAGTGCTCGACTATCAACCATTCACGTCATGTGATGATTTGTTTATAATAAAGTACCTGGAAATTATGATTCATATTTCATTTTTTCTATTTCATGTGTTTTGATCTTAAATACTCTAGTGGTAATAAAGCATATGCCTATGCTTTCCATTCCACCCTTGCTATCTCGATAAAAAATTTGGCAAACGCAACATAGAAAAGTTTCCAAGTGCCCAAATACCCAAGCTTTCATACAAGTTTCAAAAAAGAAATAGCAGATGGCAAAGTCATCAGGGGCTTCTTAAAGGAAAGTGCTTCAACAAGAGGCACACATGCCAAGAGCACTACCCCTTAAAAAAGATATCCAATCAAGTGGCTGAGTATAACTGCCTATTGTTCCGATTTCCAAGGGCTCCGAAAAAAGCATGTTCCTCTATGCTATAGAGCCTTGCCCCCAATGGGGCATTGCTAATAAACATTGTCACCATAATGGGACACTAATGCCAAAGTACTCCATGGAACCACACTAAATAGATTGGGGATTCTAGAAAATGCTTTGTGTGGTCTAGTTGGTTTTGCCTAGTTGAGCCTATTTTTTGCCATGCTAGATGGTTGGTATTATGGGTGATTCCATGTTAATAATGATGCTACTACTATTATTGGTATTTTTTAAATTGATTTTTATATTTCAAGTGTAATGATGGTGAGATTGATTGGTTCATTGATTCATTCAATTGCTTGTGATCCCTTGGATTTCTAGACAAAGGAGCCATTTTTTCAAGGTAATTTTGGCTCTATGTGGTTTAACAAAATACTATAATTACACTAGATGGGGAAGCATGAGCCACACATCTAGAGGGGGGCGATTGTACCCGATCTAAGTAACAGCCCCATTTTATTGTGTGTAAGTAGCAACCCCGTTTTATTGTGTGTGGTGCTTTGTGGAATTCCCAAAGTCTATAACTTAGTCTCACTAATATCAAAGGAAGGCTATTCTCTAGGCATATGGGATGAGGATCAAGAGCTTAAAGGGTGGTGTCTTGAGATCTATGTGGTGCTCTTTGAAGATGTGACATGATTCACATGCAAATCTGAAGACATATAGAAGGCTAGAAGCTTGCAAAAACAAGAAAAAATGCATACACATGATGGTCGAAGAATTTTTTTTGTAAGGTGAATTCCCAAGATAGATGCAACATGTGCTCAAAAGTCAAGAGAAGCCATGACAATCATATTATCCTATTAGAGCCACATTGAATCATTGGTAACATATGTACTATGAAGGTGAATAAGGCTATATAACCAAAGCTCTATAGCTACCAAATTATACATAGATTCCAATGTTACAACTATTAGACTTTTGTAGATTGTTTTTTATAGTTGTAATGATGTTAGTCATTGTTAACTCCATGGGACAATGGAGTCGGTTCTACAAGATAGAGCAGAGCAAAGGAAAGGATGAGAGAAAACAATGGAATTTCACCTTGGCATATGGCCCAAGTGCTTGTAAAATGAGAAATAGGGAGAGCAGTAAGGAGGAATATGGTTGGCCCTCGCTTCAAAAGGTTCTATGTATAAAAGGTAGAAAGTTTGAGTTTGGTCTTCAGTTGTATCTTGAAAGATTGAGAAACAGAAGATCTCTCTCTTTTTCAAAGAAGTGTTGTCTATGTTTCTCTTGCTCTTGCCTTTGTGAATGTCTCGACACCCACTTCATGCTTCCCCATCCCTCTCCCTTCTCCTTCCCCACTCCCTCTTCCCTCTCCCCTTCTCTCCCCTTTTTCTCTTGAGGATTCACATTGCTACAACTCCAAAAGCCATTGGCATGACACTCTGGGACCGCATGTGCTTGCATTACTCCCACAAGGAGTGGTAGGAGGAGAGTTTCCCTCGACATCCCTTCAAGATCCTAAAGACACATGAGTCACCACCGTAGGCCACACATTTTTGGCATCGTTGTTGGGAATTAAGGTATGCTTTTGCTTTTTGGACATGTTTCTTCCATTATCACCCATTGCCAAGTGCTTGTGAAAACAATTCTTAAGGGCATCATTAACTAAGTGACACCAAGCAAGCTGAGAATCCATAGCATCTCCAAGAATAGGCCACGGCCACTAAAAACTCAAGCTGAGCCCCCAAACTGCCAAAAACAAAATCCACTGCATTAGCTACAACATAGTAAACACGTCACATTATGACACCATGCATGTCGGGTTAATAGCCCAATGCATGCCGCATTAGCAACCCAACACATGTTGGGTTAGCCAGTTGAATGGAAAGAGATATTTGAATCCAAAAATAGAGTGGCCAACCAGGGGCCCACTCACCTTGACCCACTCACATGCAATTGAGATGTGGAGGAGTGGAACTAGGGCCGGAAGATAGTGCTCCAACAACATTATATTTGATCAAGCAACCACTATATTATCAGCCACATCCGGGAACTCAGCTTTGAATACATACTCCGTACATGGCCCTTTATAAGCTGATAGTTATAGAATGAAGGACTCAATGAGTTTTGATGCAGAATCAGGTGAAAACCCGAATGTTAGGGCCTCCATGGCTCCTAATTCTAGCTCAATCAGACCCCAATCTCCCACACCATCAACCACAAGCTCACGGCTTAGGGAATCGCTCTCCAACTTCATGGGGAGGTTTGGACAGTCCCTAATATGGTCAACCACTTTGATATATCAACGTTGAATCCTATGGGGCCTCATGTTCACTTCTATGAGGGGGAACCATCCTTCATCAAAACCTTTGAGCCCAGGGTATCTACTTGTAGCCACCAAGTCTTGAGATGCATGGAAACAAACAAATGGACTTTGGGGGCAACATGCTTTGATGCACAATGGATTTCCACCCCCCTCAGTACCCAACTTGGGTGGGAGCCCCAGAAGGCACTCCTTACTCCTCTGCTGCACCCTATCCAACTGATGCCTATTGTGACTTTGCTTATGCCTAGGCCATCACTAGTGTAGCCAGTATGGCCAATCTTGCTGCGAATGCCAACTCTAGGTCCTAGTGGCCTTAGAATCGCTAATGCAATGCCCGCACATACAATCCACCCCTATTGCCACCTAGCTATGGAACCGTGCTAGCTCCACTAGCAACTCCTCCTGCACCGTAAACAATATTCACTAATGAGGCTATGAGAATCCTAGTGCAATCAATAGGAAGGGGGGCCACACTAGCAACCTTTGTTGGGAGGGATACTAGCTCTTCAAGGAGAAGACCGGTCAATCCAGTGCCACATGTGGAAAAGTTTGAGAAAATTTGCGAAATCTTTGGGGACATAAGGTCAATGCATTTGGGTAAGGTAGGCCAATGGTGTAGGTCCTTGAAGAGAAGATCAACTGGGAAATGCTCAGAAAATCATTTATAGTTATGACGTAAAGCCAAAGAACCATTAGATCTCATTGGAACATATTGCGAGGATCAAACCTTTGAAATCTCGATGCGAGCCTCATGAGAGGATGAGCGATGAGCGATTATTGCCACACTTCTAATTGGGTGTTACGGAAATTATATTTTTTATATATCTTGCCTTAGACATTATTATTTTTAGTCGAGTGAGACTATGACAAAGTACTCCATAGGAGCGCACTGGATGCAGCAGGGATCCTAGTGGATACTTTGTGTGGTTAGTTGGGGATGCCTAACTAGCTTGTGTTTTGCCATGCTAGATGATCAGTATTGTGGGTGATTCCATGTTAATACTGATGTCACTAGTGTTATTGGTACTATGCTTGATTATTGTTCTTTGAGCATGGTTATGTTGGGATCAGTTGATTCCGTGATTCATTCAATCGATTGTTAATAACTAATGTAATTGGCGGCTTGAGTACAGGTGATGGAACTCACAGTGAGGATTAGAGTTAGTGTGAGGGTACCGATCGAGGTGTCACACAGCGCATTATATATGGCCATGGGCCAATTTTGTATTTGTTTTATTATTGCAAGTTTGAGCAATATATATTTTGTTATGGACATAAATCATTTTGGGCCCTAAGATGGCTATGTAAAGCAAATCCCTCATTTTTGAATGAGAAGGATAATTTTGGCTCCTTGGTGCTTTTATCAAATGTCATAAATACTCTAGATGAGGAAGCATGAGCCACTCATCTAGGGGGGAAAGATTGTACCCATTCTGTTGTTGTTTTCATGGTGTGATTGTGTTCTCTTTCTCTAGTTGATTAAGTGGTGAATTTGTATGAAAGGAATTATCTTCCAGTTTCAGTGGTATCAGTGCTTAGGTCACGCTCTTGTGAAGAAATTAAAGAGAAGCCCTCTGAAAGATTCAAGAGTACTATGTGATGCTTATGCATGAAATAAAGCTCGTGGTTGTGGGGGAGAGAAATTTTGCATCGAGGGACGTGCACATCGAGCCTTAGGCTATGAACTTTGAAGATCGCGCCAAGTATTAAACTTAGAGTCATTATCACGGGAGCCTTGCAGCAGCTCGTTCGTGAACTTCAAAGGCTTTTGGGACTTGGGAGCAGCCGTCGTCGCATGCAGAATGACTTGCAGTAAATTCCTCCTTCTGCACGGCCCCATTTACAGGACCTACAGCCATCACGATACCGCAGCCGCCTCTAGTTTTGGGAGTCTTTTCCTCTGCATGCGCCTCACTGTAGCCACGGACTAGCAGCCATTGCAGACTCTTCTAGAGTCTCTCTTCCTTCAATTCTGCATGTAGACCCACGCAGTCCCATAGACCTATAGTCAGCAGCTTCTGCCCGTATGCCAGACTCTATTGCACCACCTTTGCGAAAATAGCTTCTGCAAAAGATTGAAAATGATTGGGCGTATCTGCCATTGCTATCATATTTGAAATCTCGCACACGTTTCCTTAATTCAGGGACTCTGAGGATTGATGCGCAACGTCTTATAGTTAAAGCATTTCTTTGATATATATATATAAATATAAATATATATATATATATATATATATATAAACAAGGGACCGCGAGGTGCAAAGGCCCTTTAAAGGAAGGCCCAAATAGAAAAGTCTCAAGTGGCTTCATCCGATGTATCGCACACTGGTAAAATTGTTAGTGCGAGTGAAGCCAAGGAGGCAACTAAACTTGCCAAGGGTGTTAGGTGTTAACATAGACGAGATGGCCACTGATCTCTTGAAACAAGTGGCTCAATAACTCAAGGGGGGATTGTCAAAAGAAGGCCCAATAAATCCTCACCTATTTCCTAGAAGAGATAATGTGTGGTGTGGTCTCTACATGGGAACCAACCCATGAATGAGTGCCCATGCCTTAGGGCTAGGCCGGCACTCTATAGTGCCCATTGTGCTAGATGGGAAAACCATGAGGCACCTCAGTGTCGCTATCCCAAGATTATCCCCCAGTCGATGTACTAATAGAGGCAACCGCTCACATTGCCCACACCACCTAATCAAGACAATTGGCCATTCAGGGAGCCCCCTTTTCCAATCAAGGAAAATATAGGGCTCAAAAACTCCCATTACCACTATCCATTTTAAGCCCTCAACCTCCACCACCTCAGGTCACCCCTATGAACCAGATGATCATTGAGAAGCCACCTAGTGAGTGGGAGGATCCACATTATGCCCTTTCGGCAAATGACTCCTTGTTGCTGCTGCATGAGAGTTCCTTATACTAGTCCAGCCAGATAAGTTATTACATCTTGTAGGATGAACAATACTTCATGGTGTACCAAATGGCTCCCACCACTCAAAGAGCTTGGGACATGAATACCTTGACAACAACAAACTAATGATAAAGATACAAACTTTTCCCTACTCCGACCCATGTTGCTGGAATCCAGTCTACGCAAGCAAAGATGAGATGGTGCCATCTTTGTTCTGGCCTTCTCGACTGTGTCTATGGTTGCAAGAACATGCATCCAGTTCTTGCAATAATGAAGCATACCAGTGCTCATCCCGATCCTCTCCCATGTCCCTCTTGTTGCATGCTTACAACACATTTGGGAGCTAGTCCTAGTCCTTTGTGTAGTGTCCAACTCAACATCGAATAAGTTGCCGTCATCATTTGGTGGGCTTTCCATATCTAGAGGCCAACCCTCATGATTTGTTCATTCTTGAGCAAATACATCCTATTTGAGGACCAATCATGGACTAGAACTACAACATGCATAAAGGGTCTTCCTAAAATGACATGGTACCCATCTGCTTACCCATGGAAATCCATTACAACAAACCAAGACTACAATAAGTGAGGCCAAAGGTTTTGATCTTAATGTCCGTTGAAACCCCGACTGGTTGGGCCATTGCTCCATTAACTAGTTTGACAAACAACTAGACTAGTGCTTTCAATCTCAGGACTTTCCCATGTAGCCCAACACTGTTTAGTGATAATGCTGACACCTGCTCCTCCATCCAAGATTTCCATGGGATTCTTGATGAGGTAGGTAATTGGTAGCACCGCATTCATCATCACTCTCCAAGCACTGGCCTAACTTGTTGGCCGGTATCTTTAGTAGGTTTAGCTCTTCTAAAGGGGGCTTTGGCTACCTCGGTGGCCACATCCTCTACGGTGACCATTTGTCCATTCATCCACTCAGAGAGTTCTCTCCACAAGGTGGAATTCCCTCTTAATAGGGCTGCTATAGGCATTTTTACCTCCATGGACAAGAATATAGCAAGCCCTACCACATCCCGAGTTTGATTGATGGGTTTTTGGCCTTTCGAATATGGTTAATCAAAACCATAAAAGGACATAGGGTCCTCTTATTCATTTTGGTGCCACTTGGGGTCCTTTTCAAACATCTTTTGTCTTAAGAGCGATGTCACATTGAAGTGCCTTCCTCAACCACCTTTCTAGGGTAGGGGCATCCTTGGGTTTTGGGCCTGGTGTTTGAATGTATGTATCCATGCCCTTGGGTCCTAATTCTTTTCCTCCAATTTTTCTTAGTAGTCGTGGACCAGTTGTTGTGCCTTTGTGAGGCATTGCTTCTAGATTTTGCTGGGTTGGGATATTCACTAGACCGAGCCAAGTTTAAGTTTTGGTTATGTGACTGTACCCCTCTTACATTATCCTTTTTCATAGAACAAGGGTTGGCATTGACTAGCACCAACTGGGTGCCTTTAGACAAGGTGGAAGTGGATACGATTGTGGTTTCCTCATCGATGGATGATAACCTTATCCAATCCCTTCCTTATTTTGATTGCACCTGAATGGCTTTTGTCTTTAGATCGGGTCAAAGATGCTTTATCCCAATGAGCCTATCTTGCTCATGGCCCTATCCTGGGCCCTAGTTATCACATTTCAACAATACCAAGGAGACTTAGCCCCTCTTGATACTCAACAATTTAATGATGGTCATAGGATCTAGAGTTGTTTTTAGGGCTCACCTCATTAGGCAGTCCTTGAAGAGGTGATCGATGCCACAACCCAAGCACAACAGAGCATTTGTGTTGGAGGTGGTTGCTAGGGGTAAGGTTTGGTCCTCCATATAGGGGAAGTCCCTTAGGCAGTGAGGTCCTTGACACTTAAAGTAGGAGATCGGTTGGTCTTGAGCCTTGAAGGGACACTCACTAGCCCGATGTGGGCCTTGGCATGTGTAACATTGTATGGCCAGTCTTTGCATGAAGGTGGGGTCAAGGTATTCATGTCCCTAGTCCATTGAGGGGCAAGAGCCATTTGGTACACCAAAACATACTGTTCATCTTGCAAAATGTAGTGACTTATTTGGTTGAGTTGGTATTAGGAACCTTCATATGGGTCAAAGTCAATTGTCGATGGGGCATAATCTGGTTCCTCCCACTTGCTTGGGGGTTCCTCAATAATCACTTGGTTCATGGGAGTGATTCGAGGTGGTGGGGTTGAGGGCCTAAGATAGGTCATGGCAAAGGTAGGATTTGTTTGAGCCCTATATTTCTCTTGGTTGGCAAGAGGGGCTCCTTTTATTGCCAATTGACCTTGATTAAGTTGGTTAGGTGGAGTGGGAGAGGTTAGAGGTTGTTTGTCTTGATACATCGGTTGGGGATTGGTCTTCGAATATCAAAATTGGGAGGTTTCATGATTCCTCCATTTGACACAATGGGCACGAGAGAGAGAGAGAGAGAGAGAGAGAGAGAGAGAGAGAGAGAGAGAGAGAATATCTATTAACGTCTATAGGAGACCTCACGGGTCTATGGAACAAGGTACACACCAAAAAAATTGCAAACACATCTAGGTATCCACAGAGTTGAGGGAGTGCTCAAGGCACCTCAGCCTTAATTATTTAGATGCATAACTCCCTACTAATTCTATCTTAGACAAATGGCTTGAATAACATTAGTTTAAGGCTGAGAGTCTTTGGGTTTAGATCTGAATTCACGAATCAAGGCTTGTCCATCATGATAGGCTACCCATTTTCTAGATTTGTGTGCATCCTTCACTTTAGCAAGTTCAACATTTCTTTGTTTGAGCCAAGTCAGAGTGAGCTCCTCAGATATCCATATCTCTGTACCTTTTAGCTTGTTTGTCTGTCAGAGAAACTTGGTTCTTCCTGCCCTCTTTGTGAAATAAACTTATACTTGTGTTCCCTTATGAGAGATACAAGTGTTGTGAGTTTCATCCCATTCTATCTATGGTATCTCCTTAAGACACGTGAGCTTTTCTTCTTCTGTGTGTCCCTCAGTAAAGACATCAACCAGATAGCCAAGGCAATCCTCTCGTAGTCCCCCACAATAGGTGCACAATATTTTCTTATTTTTTGCTTTCTTTTCCTCCTCTTTTACCTCTGTGTAAAGATCTACTTTGTTGCTTTTGTTGTTGGCTATAATAGCCATCTCTCTCTTGGCTAAACTAGCCTGAGTGGTAATCATCTCTTCTACTGTGGAGACAAGAGTTGGTGCTAGTGGAGATGAGCTGCATTTTTGTAGAACCTTAGTAATGATCTGCTGCTTACCATTATTTTCCATTTCCTTTACTTTCTTCCCGAGTGCTGTTACCATTAGCTTGAGCTCTCTTACTTCCTACTATAGATAATAGATTTGCTCCTGCAGGTTTGATCCAATCCTTCCCTTAAAGTATAGGCTAGAATATCAAAGTATGAGGGCTTGCTGATTGGTGTGGTGGCAAACTGCCTCATCTTAGGGAAAGAGGGGACTCCATAACAGTAGCCTGTGCAATCTATGGGCCCCTTAGCTAAAACTAACACTTCAAACCGGTCCAAGGCCTTGGATTAGCCCAGTTTGAGGTGTATTAGATCTCTCACCTTCTGCTTTACTTTGGATGACCTGGACGAAAGGGCTACTCTGCTGCTGTACAGATGGCGGCAATGTTTATACGACAAAGTCTAAAGGTGGTTGTATGGCCTGTAAAGGAGGCTTAGGGGCTAGGCAATGGGCGATGGGGGGGGGGGAGACACACAGAGAGAGAGAGAGAGAGAGAGAGAGAGAGATTTACAAGTCAACGCACACTAATAACAAAATTGCAATATTTACAAGGGGTTGAGATCATCACTATCAACTGTCACCCCAAGTAACCTGGCTACGATACATGCTCTAACCTAGCACACCTTACTAAGCTAAAGTTTGCACCAAGAATGTAGATTCGGCATTACTTGTAGTACCTGTGACCAACTGTCCTGTGCGTATGCATGAATGTGATAGCTTAGTCGTATGGGGGTTAAAGGTCACTGTGCCTTTACCCCGGTTATGTACAATACTCAAACACATATATAAATGAATGAAAAAGAAGATTAGGGTGGTTCTGCACCCACCAAAACTTGTGTGGCTCTCTATTTCTCTCTCTCCCTCTTCCGTTCTTGCTTCCGTTGAGAGCACTCTCAACTGGTATCAGAGGCCGGGTGATCTAGCTGAGCGTGCGTGAATGCTTGAAGCTCAGCAGCTCTGTGGGAGGAAGGAGAAGCTCTGTGGGAAGCTTTGTGGGCGACTTTACTTGCATCCGAGTGTGCAGAGACCTTGGAGGAACCTTTAGAAAAGTCTCTTTGGCTTTGCGAAGTGGTTTTGAGAGCCTGTTAAGAGTTTTCAAAGAAAAAGTCGTTTTTTTGAGCTTTTCCCTGTTCCGTTCGATGACAGAGACTCCATATTGACTTGTAGAGGCAACTATTGCTTGCTTTTGGTGTCCACTTCACTTCAGGAGCTTGGAAACACCTTCATTCTTGAATCTGGGATCATTTTATTGGATTTCTGACTCACTGTGTCAGTTTCTGCGTTTTTTGCTCGGGTGTTGGAACTCAAGTTTGGAGCAACCATTTGCAGATCTGTCAGTTCCGATGGACTCAGGAGGTCCTAAAACTTCTATGTTGCTCATCATTCACACTCCGGTGGAGTTTACAAACAGCTCTGTTTCCAAAAACGTTTTTCAGTCCGTGTGTTGGACCCTATGATTGAGACCACGGTTTCCAAAACTGTCTGTCCCATTGCGTTCCGGATGCCCAACAACCCCTACCTGTCAGTTCTTGTGCAATTCGGTGGAGGATTTTCAGATTTATAGGTCTATGTGTATTCGATTTCGTCTCTCAGTTATGCATTTTTCATTCTAAGGTTTTGAAACCTTAGATTTATGCCACATGGCAGTGGATAAGTGTTGACTCCCATTTCTCACTCATCGGTTGGGATTTTGGAGTTCTGGAAGAAGAGAGATATTTGTAAATTTTCTTGCTGAGTTCGATTATGCAATGGCGCCCATGTTTTGAGGCATCTCAGGTTCTATTTTCAGTAGCGGTCATTACCATGGGACCATGATTTCTTAAGCATACCTTATGCAGATCACTCTGGTTGCAGTTTGAGCACTGTGCGCTCATTTGTGGTGTGCATTGGGTTGCAGTGGATGATTTATAGGCCATTTGGATGCATTACGGTCCTTATTGGATGCATTGATAGGCCCAAATTGCCTTGTGGGATGCTATTTTTATGGACGCTTTGCACATGGATGCTATTTTATGCTGAGGGACAGTTTTGACACATTGTAGGTGATGCACTGATAGTGCTATGCTCTCTTGGATGAGATATTATTGATGCATATACCAGTGGATGGTGCTTATGCTTGAGTCATTTGGCACTTATTGGCATTTTCTTTTGGGCCAGATTTGCTCATATGGATGCATAGTATATGCACATGGGTCAGATGCATCTTTTGATGCTTTGAGCTTTGAGTTTTGGTGATATTTCACTCTATTGTAACATACACATTTGGGTGCACCTGGTATTTGGTGTGATTCTCTCTTGTAGGCACTAGCATTTGGGATTTTGTTTCATTTGCATCATGGCATCCTCTTCCATGTCTGAAAAGGAGTTTTTCAGCATTAAAAAGTTTGATGGGACAAACTTTTCTTTGTGGAAAGAACAAATAAGGGATGTGCTTATTCAAAAGAAGCAGATTAAACCCTTGGCAGGGATTGAAGCTAAGCCTGCAAATATGTTTGAGGATGATTGGAATGAGTTGGATGCATTAGCAAAGTCTACTATTAGACTTCATCTTGCAGAGTCAGTTTATTTCACAGTAGTAAATGAGCAAACTACGGAAGATTTATGGAAGAAACTGTGTGCCACTTATGAGAAGGAAACTGCCTCTAATAAAGTTTACCTCATGAAGAGGTTGTTTGAGCTGCAGATGAAGGAAGGGGTCTCCATTGCTTCTCACTTGAATGAATTCAATATTATTTTCAGCCAGCTTCAGGCTCAGAAGATGAATTTTGATGCGGAGACTAAGGCAATATTTCTCTTATGTTCATTGCCATCCTCATGGGATACCTTCCGTACAGCTGTCAGTAACTCTACACCTGGTGGAGTACTGAAATTTGATGATGTTGTGGGTAGCTTGTTGGCCAAGGAGATTAGACGGAAGTCTATGGATGGCAACAAGTAGAATGCAGCCTTAAATGTGCAAAGGGGTAGATCACAGTTCAGGGGGAAGTCCCAAGAAAGAGGGAAGTCACGTAGCAAATCCAGGGCACGGAACATTGAATGTTACCACTGTGGCAAGAAGGGCCATATGAAAAAGGATTGCTACAAGCTAAAAAGAGAGCAAAAGGATAAGAAAAAGAATGCAAATTGGGGTGCAAATCAAAAGGAAGAGAGCCCAAGGGAGGACAAAGGAAAAGTGAAGATCGAGGAGATCAATGCAGTCACACATGATAGTGACAATGACGTTCTCTTCATGTCTAGTTTATCTGCAGAGTTGCTTACCACTTCAGATGATGCATATTCCCAGGATTGGATTTTGGATTATCTTGCTTCATTCCATGTTACTCCCCATAAGGAATGGTTCTCCACGCATCTTGGAAATGACTATGCATATGACATAGTGGGAGCAGGTGACATAAAGTTTTCTTTTGCAAATGGGTCTGCATTTGTTTTGAAACATGTGAGACATGTGCCTAAGCTGACCAAGAGTCTTATTTTAGTGGGTCAGCTAGATGATGCTGGTTTTCACACCACTTTTGGCTTTCAGAGTTGTAAAATTCAGAAGGGCTCTATTCTTTTGGCTAGGGGTGCCAAGTGTGGGACTTTGTATCCCTTACATGTATCAGGGGTATTTGATCATGTTGTTGCAATAACCGAGCAGCCAAGCACTTCTTTGTGGCATTGCAGGTTAGGGCACATGAGCTAGAATGGAATGAAACTCTTATGCCGTTTGGGTTATGTATCGCATTTGGGTTTCTCTGATTTTGAATTTTGTGAGCACTGTCTGTATGGGAATGTCTGAATGGGAAGCAGACTAAATCAGCCCATAAAAGAAGGGGAAAGAAAGAGTTTGAAAAGCTTGATTTGGTGCATTGAGACATATGTAGTCCCATGCCTACACGGTCATTAGGTGGGGCTGAATACTATGTGACATTCAATGATGATGCAACTAGGAAAGTGTGGGCTTATGCTATATCTTGAAAGAGTGATGTGTTCCAGGTATTTCAGAAATGGCTGGCCTTGGTTGAGAATCAGTAAGGTAGAACGCTTAAATGCCTATGGATTGACAATGGTGGAGAGTATCTCTCTCATGACTTTCAGCATTTCTGTGATACACGTGGGATTAAGAGGGAGCTCACATCCCCTCGTACTCCAAAGCAAAATCCACTTGTAGAAAAGATGAACTGTACCATTCAAGAAAGGTTGCAATGCATGCTTTCCAATGCAAGTCTTTCTGGTGGTTTTTGGGCTAAGGCAATGAAGACTGCAGTGCATGTGATCAATAGATCACCTAGTAAGAGTTTGGATGGTGGTATTCCTGAAGAGGCATGGAGTGGCAAAAAGCCATCTTACTCTCATTTGCATATATTTGGGTGTGAGGCATATGCACATGTGCCAAAAGAGCTTCGAAAGAAGCTAGATCCTAAGTCTAGGAAATGCATCTTTCTCGGTTATGGTGAAAGTGGAGAGATGGGCTATCGTCTCTGGGATCCAGAAGCAAAGAAGATCATACGCAGCCATGATGTGGTCTTCAATGAGAAGAAGATGCATAAGGCATCCATGAGGGATGTGGAAATGAGGAGAATCACTTTCCAGGATGTGAATCCACCTGCATATGTTGATAGACAGCAAGCCATCCATGCACCAAATGTGCAAGAAATGGTACCACCAAGTACTCCCACAGGTATACAATCAAGGGTAGATGTGATGAATCATCTATTGGTGGAAATGATGAGCCAAATGTGGCTGATATGCAGGTGGGACAGCAAGCTGAAATGCCCTTGAGAAGATCTTCTAGAGTGTCTAGACCGCCTGTTCCAGGGATAGACTATGTGATGCTTACTGGTTGTGGGGAGCCTTCTTGCTACAGAGAGGCTATGATGCGCAAGGATCAATGCAAGTGGGAGTATGCTATGCAGTCAGAGATGAGTTCACTTATGAAGAATAAGACTTGGGACTTGGTTTCTTTGCCACATGGAAAGAAAGCATTGCCATGTAAATGGGTCTACAAGATGAAGGTCACAGGTGATGATGTGCCTAGGTACAAGGCCCGTTTGGTTGCTAAAGGGTTCAAGCAAGAGAAGGGTGTGGACTTTGATGAGATATTCTCTCCGGTTGTGAAGATGACCACACTTAGATGCATGCTTGGACTAGTGGCAGTAGAGGATATGGAGCTTATGCAGATGGATGTCAAGACAGCTTTCTTGCATGGGGATTTGCATGAGGAAATTTACATGGTTCAGCCGGAAGGCTTTGAAGAAAAGGGCAAAGAGCATTTAGTTTGCAAGCTAAAGAAGAGTCTCTATGGTCTTAAGCAAGTGCCTAGAGAATGGTATCAGAAGTTTGATGCTTTCATTCGGTCCCAGGGTTTTAGGAGTGACATTGATCACTGCCTCTACACTAAAAGGGCTAAAGATAGTAGCTTGATAATCCTGGCACTATATGTGGAGGATATGCTATTGGCTAGCAAGAATACTTATGAGCTAGATGTAGCGTATTGCAGCGTTTCAATATCGAGGGGGGGAAGGCAGTGAGTACTCCATTGCCTCCATATGTGAAACTGAGTCATACAGATAGTCCCAAATCAGATGAGGAAAGGGCCATGATGGCCAAGGTTCCTTATGCATCAACGGTTGGGAGTCTTATGTATGCTATGATAGCTACTAGACCAGACATTGCATTTGTAGTGGGAGTTGTTAGCCAGTATATGGCTAATCCAGGAAAGAGGCATTGGGAGGCAGTTAAGTGCATCATGAGGTACATGAAGGGTACCAAGGAGATGTGCATCTGCTTTGGTAAAGGAGACATGCGTATACTTGGGTACACAGATTCAGACTATGCAAGGCATGTGGATAGTAGGAGATCCACTTCTGGTTATGTTTCATCTTTGCAGGTGGTGCAGTGTCATGGATGTCTCGTGCACAGAAGTGCGTTGCTTTGTCTTACACAGAGGCTGAGTATGTTGCAGCCACAAACAGTTGCAAGGAGGTTATATCGCTTGATTGGCTAGTGGGAGATTTGGGGATTCATACAGGTGTACCGACATTGCATAGTGATTCCATGAGTGCTATTCAGCTAGCACGGAATCCGGTCTTTCATGCAAAGACCAAACACATTGAGGTCAGGTACCATTTCATCAGGGAGGTACTTGAGGACAAGCGCATAGAGCTTGTCAAGGTTCATACAAATGATAACCCTACAGATATGCTGATGAAGAGTCTACCTAGTCAGCGGTTTGAGTATTGTCGTGTATTGATGGGCATTGGATAGTATGCTCACTGGTTGTTCTCCCTTAAAGGCACATTGTCCTTTAAGTGGGAGGTTGTGGAGGTTAAAGGTCATTGTGCCTTTACCCCAGTTATGTACAATACTCAAACACATATATAAATGAATGAAAAAGAAGATTAGGGTGGTTCTGCACCCACCAAAACTTGTGTGGCTCTCAGTTTCTCTCTCTCCCTCTTCCGTTCTTGCTTCCGTTGAGAGCACTCTCAAGTCGATCCCACTGGATGGGATCACCCAAGAGTTGTCCTTTCTAAGCGGTACCTTTGCACCCCCTTTTCCTTGAGGAGTGGTTAGAGGACACATCATCTAAGAACATTGACTCTTTCGCTGATTTTGGGTTACCATCTGACATGCCATCATCATTGCTCAGCTTCGTGTACCATGAACTTTTCGAGTTGTATGGCTCCACCTCTGAAACCATGACTTCCTGTGGCACCTTCAACTAAACCTTGGGTACTGGTGTCTTTGGTAGCCTGGGACTGCTGCCCTTAACATGGAGCAATGTATCATGTTCACCCTTGCAAGTATGTGAGGTGATTTGGGTGCACACAGTTACTGATTGTTCTTAAGATCGTGTTTCGCATCCGATCTTATCCCTTGAGCATGCATAGCCATCCTCCGTGATGACTTAGAAGATTTAGCCTTTCTTAGACAGTCTTGTGCATAATGATCCTACCCGCATTCATAACAACCACCTTTTTGTGCCTTGGGAATTAACACCACACTGCCACCACCTGTGACCTTGCACCCATTTTTGTTAGAGCCTGAGGAGTTGGATTCAAACTTGGACCTGTTGCCATTACTAACATGGCCACTGCTTGGCCTTCTTGACATTTCACCTCCGCAATGATGATTGTATCCCCCATTCTTGTTCCAGTGTCTGCTAATATCCAGAGCCGACATGCGCTTGGTATCGACAATAACCTCTCTGCGATCTCCAAGGCATGAGGGTAGTCCTTGATCTCCTATTTCTCTATGTCCCTTAGGACCTAGATTTGCAGACCATATAGAAACTCGTGGAGCTTGTCATATTCATGCAGCCGATCTAGTCCGATAAGCCACCATCAACGTGGTGTAGGGCATGCCACTCATCACGTAGCGTGCACACACACACACACATGGAGAGGGAGGGAGGGAGAGAGGGAGACTATGAGAGAGAGAGAGAGAGAGAGAGAGAGAGAGAGAGAGAGAGAGAGAGAATAAAGAAAGAAATATATATTAACATCTGCGGGAGACCTCATGGGTCTATGGGACAGGGTACACTCCAAAAAGTTGCAAATACATCTGGCTATTGAGAGAGTTGAGGGAGTGCTCAAGGTAACTCAGTCGCAATTATTTAGGTGCATAACTACCTACTAATTCTATCTTAGACAAATGGCTTGAATAACATTAGTTTAAGACTGAGAGTCTTTGAGTTTAAATTTGAAATCACGAATCAAGGCTTGTCCATCACGATAGACTACCCATTTTCCAGCTTTGCATGCATCCTTCACTTTAGCAAGTTCAACATTTCTTTGTTTGAGATGAGTCAGAGTGAGCTCCTAAGATATCCATATCCAAGTACCTTTCATCTTGTTTGTTTGTCAGAGAATCTTGGTTCTTCCTAACCTCTCTATGAAATAAACTTGTACTTGTGTTCCCTTATGAGAGATACAATTGATGTCAGTTTCATCCCATTCTATCTGTGGTATCTCCTTCTTGAGACATCTGAGGTTTTCTTCTTTTGTGTATCCCTCAATAAATACATCAACCGGACAACCAAGGCAATCGCCTCACAGCCCCCCCAATGCACAATATTTTCTTATTTTTTGTTATGTTTTCATGCTCTTTCACCTCTTGTTTGTTGATTTTGTTGTTGGCTATAATAGCCATCTCTCTCCTAGCTGAATTGATTGGAGTGATAATCATCTCTTCAACCATGGAGACAAGTGTTGGTGCTGGTGGAGATGAGCTGCATTTTTGTAGAACTTTGGTAGTGATCTCTTGTTTGCCATTATTTTCCATCTCCTTCACTTTCTTCCTGAGAGATGCTACCATAATCTTGAGCTCTCTTACTTCCTACTATAGATAGTAGATTTTCTCCTGCAGGTCTAATCCAATCCTTCACTTAAAGTATAGGCTGCAATATTAGAGAACGAGGGCTTGCTGACTTGTGTGGTGGCAAATAGCTTCATCTTAAGGAAGAGGGGAATCCATAATAGTAGCCTGTGCAATCTATGGACCCCTTAGCTCCTAGGGATCAGCCTAGTTTGAGGTGTATTGAATCTCTCCCCTTTCACTCTGCTCTGGACGACCTGGACAAAAAGTATGATTAGCTGGTGTATGGATGATAGTGGCGGCTATATGACAAAGTCTAAAGGCGGTTGTATAGCCTATACAGTGGTAGCTGTATGGCCTATACGGGAGGTTGAGGTGCTAAGCGACAGTCAATGTGGGGGAGAAAGAGAGAGAGAGAGAGAGAGAGAGAGAGAACTTAGAGGGATAGAGAAATAGAGAGAGAACGAACGAAACAAAAGAATGCAAAAAGACAAAGAGAAGGAGGAGAGGAAGAATAAAAAATCATACCAAGGAGGAGGAATGATGACTAAAGAGGGAGTGACGATCAAGGAGGGATATTAGAGGAGAGAGGTTTTGATGGAGGGATCTGGGAGTGACGATCAAGGAGGGATATTGAAGGAGATTAGAGATGACGATAGATATAGGAGTAGAGGTGACGATCAAGGAGGGAGATTAGAGGTGACTAAAGAGAAGCTACTAATGACTAAATGTTGAAACTTGAATAAACAAACGTTTGTGTTGAAATATAGAATGTACATTGCTATGTGAAAAGACAAACTTGAATAAACAAAACTTTCTATTGAAATGTAGAATGTACCTTAGTGTGTGAAAAGACAAACGTGTCGAAAGTAGAACTTGGTAAAAACGAACAAATGTATTTGTGAAATGTAGAAGCTAGTAGTAGAAGTCAAACTTATGGAATATACTAGAAAAACAAATGTACTTTGTGTTGGAATATAGAAAGTAGAATTTTGAATTTCCCACCTTTTTTTACAATTTAACATTTCACTCACATTTTCAATTTATTAGTTTAATTTCTCAATTGAAATTTCACATTTCTCACCTTTTATGAGAATTAATATTTGCTTTTACTTGAATTTTTTATTTTTTATTTTAAGCTTTATTTTCTTAATTTCAAATTTGAAACTTTCTCATTTTTCATAAAGTTAAATTTAAATTTATTTAAATGTTTAATTTTGTGACTCAAACTAATAAGAATTTAGAGTTTACATTAATAAGAATTTATATTGTCAAAATTTTAACTTCTTATTAATGTGAATTTTAAACTCTTATTAGTTTTAAGTGAAATTAATTTATATTAAAAAAACGTTCTCATTCAAAAAAATAAAATAAAGATTATAGCTTAAAATTTGTTAGTTCAAGGTTTATTTGTCAATTTCAATTTTAAAATTTTATCATTTTTTATAAAGTCAAATTTAAATTTATTGAAAATTTAAATTTGGTAGTTTGTTTATTAGACTCTTCTCAATTCAAACTAATAAGAATTTTAAACTCTTATTAGTTTTAATTGAAATTAATTTAAATTAAAAAAACGTTCTCATTCAAAAAAATAAAATAAAGATTATAGCTTAAAATTTTTTAGTTCAAGATTTATTTATGTCAATTTTAATTTTACATTTTTATCATCTTCTCAATTTAAACTGATAAGAATTTAAAATTGAAATTAATAAGAATTTATATTTCCTGACTCTGTCAAAATTTTAGCTTCTTATTAATGTGAATGTTGAATTCTTGTTAGTTTTAAGTAAATTAATTTTCTAAATAAAAATATTATCTCATTTTTTGAAAAATTTCCCCCAATTGTAGTAGTCTTTTTTTAACTCATAACCTAAGCATATAAAAATGAAGAAATGAAAAGAAATTATTTCTTGCTTTTATTCGCTTCAACGATTGGTGGTTTAGATTAGCATAGATTAGTTTAATCTTAGAGGAGAGAACTCCAAAAAAACCAATTAAAGCCATGCTCAAAAATTTCCGACTAGTTCCTAATCGAAAGTAGTCCATTTGCTCACATGCGGTTTCACACACACAACAACCCTACCATTCAAGCAATGATCAAAGTTTAAAATTTTCAAGGTGATTGGAAGTTGTATAAGTGCATAGGTCAGATTACAGTTGCATCAATGCACAAGGCAAATTACAGTTGCATCAGTTGAGGGAGTGGATAGAGCAGATTACAATTGTATTAGTTGTGGGAGTGAATAGAGCATATTGCACTTGTATCAGACACACTTTAGATTTATATCTGATTGTACTTTATTTCATTTTACACTATACAGGAGTTCATTGGAAATCCTTATTTTCTTCCTCATTTATGCATGTATTGTTAGCCGGAAAAGAAATCAGGACAAGAGGCTAGACACTAAGCATGGCAACGCTCAAGGGCCATAGAGGAAAGGAGAACGTGAGGGCGAAACGTTATCATGGGAGGGGAAATGGGATTAGAAGGGGAGGGAATGAAGAGGGAGACTATGGCACAAGGGCAAAGGGAGAGGGGGGTGAGAAGCACGTACATGATGGGAGGAGGAATGTAAAAATGGAGACATCAAGGGAAGAGGGCCATGCTTTATTTGAAAGGAAGGGAAGGGGAAATCAAAGTACTAGCTAGGTGGCTTTACAAGAATGAGCGTCTCTCATCAAGGAATAGCCCCCTCCTTTTATAGCCAAGAGAGGGGGTCTCTCCCAATAAATGCATCCTCCCACATGCATGGTGTGTGTGGAAGAGTCTCCCATGTGGGCTAGGCGGTTATGCACTCTCAATCGTGTGCGATAATGCTTGGCCACATTTTTCCACATATATCAACTCCGATATCCCAAGTCTATGATACTCCCTTGGTCTGTTCCAAATTTTATAATATGTTCAAACATCTAGGAGGACAAGTGGAGGGTTGGCACAAGGATCTCGCCACATCATCCTACTTTCCCCATTATTTAACTTGCACTCTTGGACCTTCTATACCTCCCCCACATGGGCCTATCCTATATGGAGGGAATAACCCAATATAATATCCATCTCCACCTATTTTATATTACTTCTCCCATGGACTTTGGGCCATATCTCACTAAATGCAGCTTAGGTAGAGGGGTGGCACATGGAGGAGCCATGCCACCTTACATTTTATAATATTACTACCATGGATTATGTACATCACTCCTTATGGGTCCTCTTACATGGAAGGGTGGCACATGGTCATGCCCTGCCACCTCAACCCTGGGCCCTATGCACACCATATTTTATTATACTATTGCCACACATACAAAGACACTCATATTTATGCCTTTTTACTTTGGTCAAATTTATCCATAACAGTTCCCCCCCAGGCAGGGAATACACAACGTTTCCATGCCTAGGTCCATCATGCACAAAGAAGGGCTTGAGGTAACGCTTGTTGATCACCTTCTTGCCATATGGCTCATGAAGCTCTTGAGCTTGTACAGACCCATTGCTACATTCCTTGATGACTTTGTATGGACCGGTCCATAGTGGCAGAAACTTCTTATCCATTTGGTGGTCCAATCTGTTATCAAAGCATAGCACAACATCCCCCTCAGCAAAGTGTCTTTCCCATCCCTTGCGAATCTTAGCATCCAAGCGGGCCTTTTGTCGATTCTTTTGAATCTCTGTTTGATGTAGGTATTGGCATCAGGTTTCATATAGCTTCTCAAGTTGCACCAACCAAGCCTCTACATGTTCATCTTCTATCATCCTCTGTTCTTGTGCCAATCTCAAGGCCGGAATCTCCATCTCTAGTGGTAAAATTGCCTCAGTACCATACACCAACTCAAAAGGAGTGTGACCTCTAGATGTTTTATGAGTGATGTTGTAAGCCCATACGGCTTCAGTGACCTTCTGATCCCACTGGCTCTTGTTCCTTATAGCCATTTTTCCCATGGTTTTACAAAGGAGGCCATTGGTCCACTCCGTTTGACCCATGGATGCTGGATAATAGCTGCTAGAAGTGCGATGATCAATAGCCATGCGATCCATGAGTAACTCCACTGCTTCATTTAAGAATGGACTCCCATGGTTAGAGACTATTTCCATGGGTGTCCCAAACCTTGTGCAGATACATTCAAATATGAAATTTGAAATTGCCTTACCATTTGCAGCGGGGAGGGCAATAGCTTCAGCCCACTTAGTGACATACTGAGTGGCTACCAAAAGTTACTTCTTTTTGCAGGCAGTCATGGGCAAGGGCTCGACAAAATCTATTCCCCCCTTTTGAAACGGATGGATGGACATCACTGGGTGATGTTGCCCAGGATGCAAATCCTTCCTACCAAAGAATTGGCATGGTTCACAGGTTTTGCAATACAAAGTGACATCCTTGAACAAGGTCGGCCAATAGTATCTAGCATGTAAAATCTTCTTAGCTGTATAGTCACTGGCATAGTGGCCTCCACAAAATCCATCATGATAATGCTTCAATACCTTAGGCACTTCATCTGCATCAATGGCCCGTCTTAGTACCCCATGCATGCCTTGCGGGTACAACACCCCATCAAAGAGGGTGTAGCGCCTACTATCTCTGCAGATCTTCTTTCTCTCATAGCTAGTACTTTCTGGAGGAAAGGAGAAAGCAGTCAAAATCCTGTAGATACCACCATACCATGGATCCCCAACTTCTATGGCCGCTATAAGGGTTACATCAAGGCACTCCTCTAAATCAATCAAAGCATTCTTCAAGTTGGAACAACCCCCTTTTACAATTTTGAAAGAAAAATCATATTCTTGTAAAACTACCAACCATTTGGCCAACCGGCCCATGGGATTTGGTGATTGAAGAACCTACTTTGCAAGACCAGTGCTAGTGAGTATAATGAAGGACTTTCCAGCCACATAATGCTTAAATTTCTCCATGTAGAACACCAAAGACAAGGCATGCTTGTCAGCCTCTGAATAGCGTCGCTCAATGTCGAACAATTGTCGAGAAGCAAATCGAATAGGATACATGAATCAATCCTCCCCTTGCTAGAGAAGAATACCTGCTAGAGTGCTCTCACCAAACCCAGGATTGATATAGAAATTCTTTGACCAATTTGGATTGCGTAGAATGGGTTCTGAAGCTAGAGCATTCTTGATTTGTGCAAACCCATGATCACAATCCTCATCCCAAGAGAAATCAACCCCATCTTTTAATAGCATAGTCATGGGTCGTGTCAAGGTAGCATATTGATCAATGAAGCGGCGATAGTATCTTGCTAGATTGACAAATGAGCATACCTGATGTTTGGTTGTTGGTGGGGAAGCTTGAAGATGGCTTCTACCTTCTCAGGGTTAGGCTTGATGCCCTCGGATGAGACAATGTGTCCCAATAACCTCCCTTGAGTGGCTCCAATGGTGCATTTCTTAGGGTTGAGATTGCCATTCGCATCATTGACCCTTTGGAAGGCCAACCTAACCTTCATGACGTGCTCCTTACGTGACAAGAATATACAGAAATATTCTAAAAACACCTCCAAGAAATCCCCCAAATAAGGAGCAAACACCATCTGCATAAATCTCTGAAAGGTAGCAGGAGCATTGGTGAGGCCAAATGGCATTACTTTGAATGCAAATGTCCCCCCCAGGGTGTGGCAAATGTGGTTTTAAGCACATCTTCTTCGAAAATTCTGATTTGATAAAACTCGGAGTAACCATCACAGAAAGTATACATCTCATGACCACTTACCTTCTCAAGAATGAGGTCTTGAAAGGGAAGAGGATGATGGTCCCTCTTGGTGGCTGCATTGAGTTTCTTATAGTCAATGCAGACCTGCCACTTGTTTTTTTTCTTTGGGGTGACTAGCACTAGTGAAACCCATTTAGTATTGTGAACTAGAATAATAAACCCAGCTTCTACAAGTTCTTGCAACTCTGAGCGCAAAGCATCGGTCTGTAGGGGCCCTAATCTCCGATACTTCTGAGCCATAGGCTTTGCATTAGGCCTCAGCTCTATCTTGTGTTCTATGGTAGTCACATGGCGAAGGTGCTGGTAGCTAGTTGTGAAAAGGTCAGGGAAATCTTTGAGCATTTCTAGGAACTCATCTTTCTCACTTGGAGTGAGGTCTGGGGAAAGCATAGATTCAAGCTGTTGAGAACTAGCTATTACCTTTTCTGCAGGTGGCAGGGTTGGAGATAGCCCCATCATGTAAACTTCCTCATCTGAGAACTCCTCCCCCCGTTTGATCCTTCCATTGATTCAGACAGTGAGGATGAGAGTATATCACTGTCTTGCTCCTCTTCTTCTTTTGGTTCCATGCCACTTGGTTGCATCAAGATCTTCTCCTTAGAAGTGCCAAAAAACATGTGTCCTGTCTTCCAATAGCTGACTGCATCACTCTTTCTCAACCATGGTCTCTTGAGTATGGCTAGGTAACTCCTGCCTGTATCTTCAATGTCCACTACATAGAAATTGATGGTGGTGGTCAACCCATTGACAGTGATGGGCAAATCCTCAATGACTCCCAAGGTGGTGAGTCGTCAACCATCTGCTACCTTGATTCGAGTGGAGGAACGTCTTGTGCATTTCAAATTCAATTTCTTCATGATTCAGGGCACCATGATATTACATGCAGCTCCCCCATCAACACACACATTTTTGACATGGCAATTATTTATGATGACATGTACTGTATGTGGGTGCTGATCAATTTATTTAGAGATAGAAGATACCTCTCAGATCTTTCCCTTTTTCTTGCTCCTCCTTGTTGAGAGCCCTTTCTATAGCTCACGTCTCACCTTAGGGCTTAATGCTATTAGTTGAGGGAGCGTCATGCTCAAAGACCACCCAATGAGCAAGGTCCTTAACAACTGAATAGTCCTCTTGCCCTGAGCCGATGTGAAAATTTGAGGGCGACCACTTACTCCTGCTGGATCTTTTAGTCTTCACTATTGGTGGGTCTACCATCTTAGCATCTGAGGGCTCTAAGAAGGACACCTTCTTCTTGGGGCAGCCCGGTCCACGGTTAGGAGAGGGGTCCGAGGTAGTACGACTTCTTTTCCCGAGGTCAAGGGTCTCTACGTCAGAATCCTCAGTGCCTACAACATTAGCACGTTCTCTTGGACGGCGGTTGGCTTGATTTCTGATGCCCACCATCTCAAGCTGAAGATCATTCAAGGCCTTGGCTAGGTCATTGACTCTGAGTTCTTTTGCAGGGGGGGCCTCTTTAGCTAGAGGGGCCGAGGGAGTAGAAAGGAGGGGGGCTCGTGGGTGAGGCTGGGGAAATCTTCGAGGTAGAGGGTGAGAATATACACCTTGTTGAGGGTAGGCATCTGAGGGAGGACCATACATTTGAGGTGGAGGCAGTGGATACGTCCTTGATGGGGGATGGGAGTATGTCCCTGAGTTAGACCCCCCAGGTTGTTGTTGCAAGAATTGAGGGGGTTGCGGAGACAATCGTCTTCTTTGAAGCGGGGTCAGAACTGAACTTTATCAAACTTTTGAGCAATCTCATGTGCTAGCACCATAGTTTCTGGATTCTCCCATTTAAGCTTGAGGCCGAATTCGTCAGTTGCTCCTGTTACAAGGTAGCCTAACACATGCTGAGTCATTCCAGCTCAAAATCCAGCATTGTCCTCCTACGTGGCAATTAAACGGTCCAGGAGCATGGCCGCTCGATCCACATATCGAAGCATCGTCTCACCTTCTGACTGCTTCTAGTTTGCCACCTGTAGGTACACATTCTCCGGCTCCTCTTCTTTACCGAAATACTCAATCATCGCTGTTGTCAACCTTGGCCAACTTTGGCTAACGTCTTTGGCCTACTTCTCATACCACACTTGAGCCAAACCCTCTAGAAATGTGGGAAGAACCAATAGCCATCTGTCTTCAGTAAGAAAGTTGAGAGAAACACAATGGCGCTTGAAGGCCACAAGATACTCATTTGGATTTTCTTCAACCTGTCCACAAAACACTGGAACGTGCATGAGGTTGTTCATCAAGGCAAACAAGAATGCCATGACAAATGTCGATAGTTGGAGAGCTTGCACATCACCTTCAGCTTCTTCCAGTTCTTGTAATCGCCATGCTATTTCTTCAAGGGGTGTGCGGTCTAGCATCCTTCTTTTGAGCAATGTCCTTGAGGACCTTTCTGATGATCTTGTGAAGTCGGTAAACTCGTATCAAATATGCCCAACAATTAGTTTCATGATGACCACAACCTTTGCATTCCTTACAAATGATCACCCTCATTCATGGCTTGTGGCTTTGTTGGGGCGGTGCTTCCACTCGCATCATGCGTGATTAAAGTACAAGCTTCACGTGCCAAGAAATCAGCAACTATACTTTGAGCTTGAGGGATATGCTGAATTTTTCTCTCTTCAAATTGTTGGCACAGTTCCAATGCTTGTTGATGTTGTGGAAGTAATCCTTTGCTCCGCACCTTCCACCTTCCACTAACTTGTTCACACATTAGTTGAGAATCTCCTTGCACCTCAAGTTGCTTGATGTGATGTTCTTGTGCCTTTTGTAGCCCAAAAATGAGTGCTGAGTACTCAGCTTGGTTGCAAGTACTTGTAGGTGCAAACTTGTTATAACAATACTCCTCACCACCTAGTGAAGTGAGCTTCACACCCATGCCAGCAGCCTTGGTCGAAGGTTTGTAAGCTCCATCAAATTGAAGGATCCAAGATGTCATCACACGAAGACTAAAATCTAGGCATCCTAAGTTTCTCGGTAGTCCAAGATAGGTAGAAGGAGAGGGTGGGGAGAATTCAATACTTGAGCCAAACATTCAGCACCAAATAAACTTGCAATTCTTTGTTGATAGTTTATCTTTAGACCAAAAAGAATTACAACTTGAAGCTCAAAATGGGGCACAAAAGGTTGATTAGGTACAAATGGATTCCTTGGTCGAAACATTACCAACCATAGCCGAGGCCTAGAAACCTTTGTAGTGAGATTGAGAATAAACCATTCAAGATGAGCTTATCCACAAGAATTAACAAGCAGATGTGCCAAATATCCCCCCAAGCTTGGGGAGCATCCCATCCTTCGAAGAAGGACACCCTTTTAATTACCTCTGAAGCAGCAAGTAGCTCGATCACCGCACAGTGAGTAGAATTGAAATCAAAGTTCTCCTAGCGTATCACTAGTTCTTCACCTTGAATCATCCATGGTGTATCATCCCACCCGTCGTCTCCTTGAACAATGCACTCAGTTGTTGAAGGTCGACATGAAGATCAAGAAAGAGATCTTGCCAATTGGTAGACGTAATGAGTGGAGGACCAAGCACCAAATCCTTCAACTCGTCGAGAAGTGACATAAATATCCACCCTCCTCATGTGGCGTGCATCTGTGAAGTGAACTTGGAAAAATTTCAAATCGGAAATCTAGTAGGAGATGTGAATAGAGCACATGAAATGAAATACTTTTGCTTTTTATAGCAGGAGTAAACTCCCCATGGTTAGAGAGTTACAGTTCTGGAGATTTCAATATATAAGCAAAAATCAGTACATTTTCATCACTTCCTACTTGTTGGCCCAATGATAAGTCTCTCTTTTATGAAGGGGAAGGTCTTGGGTTCAAATCCCACTTTTTAATAAAAAGAGAGGAGAGGAGAGGAGAGGAGAAGGAGAAGGGAAAGAGGAGGAGAAGAAGAAGAAGAAGAGAAGAGAGAGGGGGGGCGCGGGATCTCTTACAGTTTTGCAGAAACCCAAAAAAACTTTACACAACCAAAAGACGCAGGAACCTAGAAAACCGTTGCAATCTATCCACGATGCATGCGGGTGTGCACAGTGGATGCGCAAATGCACGCGCAGGAGCACAGATGTTGCAGTTTTGTAGATGTGACCGGTACGAGCAGAAGATTCGCTAGCCAGAAGACCCGTAGGTACCGCAAGCAGAAAGCCAGCCGATTGAAAGTACAGAAGCAGGGAGGTTTTACAGCTATAGAGACAGGGAAATCACACAGTTTGGAGGTGCAAAAGTAGAGAACTATGCACGGAAGAGGCCACAGAGCCACACCCAGTCGTAGGAGTAACAGATTTTACACCACTAGCCATGGAGATTTCGATCCTAGCAGCCACACCATTTCTGTTAGTTGGAAAAGAAATTAGGACAAAAGGCTAGACACTAAGCATGGCGATGCTCAAGGGCCATAGAGGAAAGGAGAACATGAGGGCGAAACATTATAATGGGAGGGGAAATGGTATTAGAAGGGGAGGGAATGAAGAGGGAAACTATGGCACAAGGGGAAAGGGAGAGGGGGGTGAGAAGCATGTACATGATGGGAGGAGGAATGTAAAGATGGAGACATCAAGGGAAGAGGGCCATGCTTTATTTGAAAGGAAGCGAAGGGGAAATCAAAGTACTAGCTAGGTGGCTTTACAAGAATGAGCGTGCCTCATCAAGGAATAGCCCCCTCCTTTTATAGCCAAGAGAGGGGGTCTCTCCCAATAAATGCATCCTCCCACATGCATGGTGTGTGTGGAAGAGTCTCCCATGTGGGCTAGGCAGTTACGCACTCTCAATCGTGTGCGATAATGCTTGGCCACATTTTTCCACATATATCCACTCCCATATCCCAAGTCTATGATACTCCCTTGGTCTCTTCCCAATTTTATAATATGTTCAAACATCTAGGAGGACAAGTGGAAGGGTGGCACAAGGAATCTTGTCACCTCATCCTACTTTCCCCATTATTTAACTTGCACTCTTGGACCTTCTATACCTCCCCCACATGGGCCTATCCTATATGGAGGGAATAACCCAATATAATATCCATCTCCACATATTTTATATTACTTCTCCCATGGACTTTGGGCCATATCTCACTAAATGTAGCCTAGGTGGAGGGGTGGCACATGGAGGAGCCATGCCACCTTACATTTTATAATATTACTACCATGGATTATGTACATCACACCTTATGGGTCCTCTTATGTGGAAGGGTGGCACATGGTCATGCCCTGCCACCTCAACCCTGGGCCCTATTCACACCATATTTTATCATACTATTGCCACACATACAAAGACACACTCATATTTATGCCTTTTTACTTTGGTCAAATTTATCCATAATAGTATCTAAGCCTTGTAAAGCCTTTAGGCTATTTTCAAAACATGAAATTGACACTTATACCATTGGGGAGAATGAAAACTTGAGGTGTATCAATGGGACTCATTGTACTTTCGATTTGTCAAATTAATTGTGGTTTTCATTCAAAAGTAATATAGTATTTGTATCTAATTTTTTAAATTATGCTTTAATATAGGATGGATCTTGAGGCTGTACTTGAAAAAGAGGTCATTCCTCTACAAGAAAAGGACAAAGAGAAGAGAAAGAGCACAAAGAAGTGGAGGGTCATGAAGTAGAGTCAGATTCAATGAAGAATCTAAATCTTCGCTTAAATGAGATAGTGACAGAAATGATGTCAATGAAGAATCTAAATCTTCGCTTAAATGAGATAGTGATAGATGTATCCCCACACATTATGATTCTTCACATGTCACTTTACACTACCTAGTAGAGCGTTCTCTAAATCTTTATTTTAAATCTTCAACTCACTTTATTCGTAGTCTTTCCCCTCACTCACTCATTATCAAGCATTTCGGTTCTTCACATGACACTTCACACTATCTAGTAGAGCGTTTTCTAAATATTTATTTCAAATCTTCAACTCACTTTATTCGTAATCTTTCACCTCACTCACTTTTCCCATAATCTTTAACTTCAATCACTTTATTTGTAATTATCTTTCATCTCACATTATGGCGTGCACTCTAGAATCCTTAAATTCCTCTCTCTCACATGCCTTACTCTCACATTCTCAGCTCCTTTTTTCACCATTCTGCTATCCTTAGCCTTACTCTCGCTCTTTCGCTTCGTTCACCTTACTCTCACACTCTCAGTTCCTTCTTTACCATTCTCCTTTGCCTTACTCTCATCTCGCTCTTTTGCTTCTTTTGCCTTACTCTCACAGTCTTAGGTTTTTCTTCCACCATTCTCCTTCTCCTTACTCTTACACTCTCAGTTTGTTCTTCTGCCTTTTTCTTCTTCATCTCATAGCCTTACTCTCGCATTCTTCTTCCATCTCGCCTTACTCCCTCACTTTCTCTTGTTCCTCATTCCATCTTCTCTTAGCTCAAATCTTCATGGATATCTTTGAAGTCATCTCCTCAGTGGAGGAAGCCATTAGCACCAATAAAGATTAGATCATTGAGAACAAGGCGAACAGAGAGCAAAGAAAGAGACAACGAGCTCCACTAACCTAGGAGGAAAAGGAGGAGTTTGCTCTTCACAAGCACCTAGAGAGGGAGGAGAGACAAAAAATAAGTAGGTCTTTTATCGAGATAAATAGTTTGATTTCATATAGGATAGAACTAGTAGACTTTCTAAGTGAGGTTACTTCTCATAGCACTCATTATGGGAGATTTCCACCACATGAATTGAGGAAAAAATTTATAATTACTTACTTCTCTTCTATAGTTTTAATTACATTGATCATGATGAGATGGTCTTAGCACATGAATGTGTTGAATCTTGGATAGAAATAGCAAATATTCATGCCTTCTATTGAGACGCTTATTGTAACTTTTTGAAGGTGTTTGTTAACACTAATATAAATATTATGAGATTTTACAACTGCATCTTATCTTTTGGTGGAACTTACCTATGTCATGTTAAATTTTATAATTTTGATTTCATTTCCTTCATTAAACTCTTAAAAAATTCTTGTTTTATTTTTTTATCTTTGTTTTGAAGAGTGGGTTTTTGCTTAAATTTTATCCAAAAACTCATCCAAAAGTATCTATAAAATGGATTTGTACATTGGCAAGTCCAAAATTAATGAAATGAGTGTTAATTGTAGTTGGATTGGAAAGTTCAGGGAACAAAATCCATCACAAGTCATGTTGCTATAGTTATCAATCAAGGCTAGCATGTCCAAATTTTTGCAAGTCTAGACTTTTGATTTTAATTGGAACTTAAAATTATTAATTACACCATGACTTAGTACATCATCTAGTCGTAGGACTAGGATCAAGCAATAATTATAGCATGTCGTAGCATTGCACCGTAAACTTGACATTCAATGATCCCTCGAATATTTATGAGGTGGACTTGGAGCACTATGTAATCATTTGTATGAACCAATGTACATAATAATATTGTCATATTGCTATAGTTTTTAATCAAGGCTAACAGCTCTAAATTTTTCCAGTCTAGACTTTAAATTCAAATTGGAACTTAAAATTATTTATTACACCATGACTTTTAGTACATCATCTAGCATAGGACTAGGAACAAGCAATAATTATAGCACGTCATAGCATTCTCATAGCATTGCACCTTAAACTTGGCATTCAATGATCCCTCGCATATTTATTTTTTATTTTTTTCAAAAAATGAGGGTTTATATTAATATGTTAATTGTGTATATATATATGTCTCTAGAAGCTTTTAGCAAGAACACCTTCTCAGAGGAAGAAAACTACTATCATACAAAAATCCTCGAGTCACCAAACAATAGAAAGACATGGCTGGGAACAATAGGAACAGGTGAAGGAGGAACAACAGTGACACACCGGATCACCCAGAAATTGAACGAAAGCATCAGGACTAGGAGAAGAAGGAACAGCAATAGCAAGATAACCCAGATCTAGATCACCCATAACTTTATCAGTAGAAGCAGGTTCATTAGGAATGGTAGCATCAGGAATAGGACAAGCAGGAACAAGTTCTTTGCCTTAGAATGGTTCATCTTTAACTATAGGAGCGGGGATAGGAGGAGCTAGGGGAGAAGCAGAAGGATTGTGCAGATGCTCCATGAATTCTTCTGCAGACAATGATTCTCGATGGACTTTATAAGATACATTGGATGGGTTTGCTCGTAAAACATGCCTCTTGAAGGGGTGGGCATCAGGGGGAGTGACCAATTGTGTGGCCACAGGTGCCAAGAGATGGTGGAAGGCAATTGGGCCCACAAAGGAAATAGGTATTGTGAAGAGGGGGGAATCGACAGAGGCGTAGGTAGATCCGAAGTGATAGCGGGGGCTGGGGTGTGACTGCTCTAGAATAATTCTAATTTTTCTTCTTCCACAAGTTCTCTTCAAGAGCCGTAGCTTGATCTAGCATAGTGGTTTCTTCATTTGCAAATCTCTCCTAAGTAGTAGACAAGCAATCCTAGAATTGGTGGTGGAGCTGACCAAGCTTTTTGACATTAGCTCTTCATTCCTATAGTCAAGCATAAGGATTTAAATAAACTTTTAGTATCCATTACTACATTATTAAACACCTTATTACATCTTTGAATCCAGATTGACTAGAGAGATGCGGATCTGATGGCATTCTAGTTCTGAGGGAGCCTGTTAGGAGAGTCCCCAAGTAGGGTAACTGAGTAACTAAGTGGAAAGGGAGCGAGAAGTCTATCAATAAGGTCCGAGAGTTCTGTGGAGAAGACACAATTGAGAAAAAGATGCGGAATGTCCTCCCGTGCTCTATTGCACTGTTTACACCATCCATTATTGTGGCCAACCTTTTTGGCTCAGATGGCCGATCAGAGAAGACAAGAATGTTTCTGTGAGATGTTGTAGTCTTGGGTAACTTCGAGCCCGCCACCTACAGAAAAGCTAACAGCTAGTCCTCAATAGCTTGAATCTATGCTTTCCCTTGACCTCACTCTGAGTGAGAAAGATGAGTTCCTAGAAATGTTCAAAGATTTCCCTGACCTCTTCGCAACTAGCTACCACCACCTTCGCCATGTGACTGCCATTGAACATAAGATAGAGCTGAAGCCTGATGCTAAGCCTGTGACTTAGAAGTATCGGAGATTAGGGCTCCTACAGACCGATGCCTTGCACTCAGAGTTGTAGAAACTTGTAGAAGCTAGGTTTATTGTTCTGGTTCACAATACTGAATGGGTTTCACCAGTGGTAGTCACCCCAAAGAAAAACAACAAGTGGCGGGTCTACATCGACTATAAGAAACTCAATGCAGCCACCAAGAGGGACTGTCATCCTGTTCCCTTTCAAGACCTCATTCTTGAGAAGCTAAGTGGTCATGAGATGTATACTTTCTATGATGGCTACTCCGAGATTTATCAAATCAGAATTGCTAAGGAGGATGTGCTTAAAACCACATTTGCCACACCTTGGGGGACATTTGCATTCAAAGTAATGCCATTTGGCCTCACCAATGCTCCTGCTACCTTTTAAAGATTTATGCAGATGGTGTTTGTTCCTTATTTGGGGCTTTTCTTGGAGGTGTCTTTAGATGATTTTTGTATATTCTCAGCACGTAAGGAGCACGTCATGAAGGTTAGGTTGGCCTTCCAAAGGGTCAATGATGCAAATGGCAGCCTCAACCCTGATAAATGCACCATTGGAGCCACTCAAGGGAGGTTACTAGGACATATTGTCTCATCTGAGGGTGTCAACCGAGAAGGTAGAAGCTATCCTCAAGCTCTTCCCGCCAACAACCAAATGTCAGGTACGCTCATTTGTCAATCTAGTAGGATACTATCGCCGCTTCATTGATCAATATGGTGCTTTGACGTGACCCATGACTATGCTATTAAAAGATGGAGTTGATTTCTCTTGGAATGAGGATTGTGATCATGGGTTTGTACAAATCAAGAGTGCTCTAGCTTCAGAACCCATTCTATGCAATCCTAATTGGTCAAAGACTTTCTATATCAATCCTGGGTTTGGTGAGCACACTCTGGCGGGTATTCTTCTCCAGTAAGGGGAGGCTTGGTTCATGTATCCCGTTCGATTTGCTTCTTGACATTTGCTCAAAACTGAATGATGCTACTCTGAGGCTGACAAGCATGCTTTGTCTTTGGTGTTTTGCATTGAGAAATTTAAGCATTATGTTGCTGGCAAGTCCTTCATTATAATCTGTAGCAATGGTGTTGCAAATCAGGTTCTTCAATCACCAAATCCCATGGGCCAATTGGCCAAATGGTTGGCAGTTTTACAAGAATATGATTTTTCTTTCAAAATTGTAAAAGGGGGTTGTTCCAACTTGAAGAATGCTTTGAATGATTTAGAGGAGCACCTCAATGTAACCCTTGTAGTGGCCATAGAAGCTGGGGATCCATGGTATGGTGGAAACTACAGGTTTCTGACCGCTTTCTCCTTTCCTCCAAAAATACTAGCTATGAGAGAAAGAAGATTCGCAAAGACAGTAGGCACTACACTCTCTTTGATGGGGTGTTATACCATCAAGGCCTCGATGGGGTACTAAGACGGGCCATTGATGCAGATAAAGTACCTAAGGTATTGAAGCACTATCATGATGAATTTTGTGAAGGCCATTATGCCATTGACTATAGAGCTAAGAAGATTTTACATGCTAGGTACTACTGGCCGATCTTGTTCAAGGATGTCACTATGTATTGTGAAACTTGTGAACCATGCCAATTCTTTGGTAGGAAGGATTTGCATCCTGGGCAACATCACCCAGTGATGTCCATCCATCCATTTCAGAATTGGGAAATAGATTTTGTTGGGCCCCTACCCATGACTGCCTGCTAAAAGAAGTATCTTTTGGTAGCCACTCAGTATGTCACTAAGTGGGCTGAAGCTATGGCCCTCCCTGCTGCAAATGGTAAGGCAGTTTCAAATTTCATATTTGAACGTATCTGCACAAGGTTTGGGACCATCTTTCCAATAATGCATGACTCTCTTCCCTTGTTGTCTCCATCTCTACATTCCACCTCCCATCATGTACATGCTCCTCTTCCCCCTCTTCCTTCCCCCTTGTGCCATAGTCCCCCTCTTCATTCCCACCCCTCTTAATCTTTTTCCCCACCTATGTTAACGCTTCTTCCCTCACGTTCCCTTTTCCTCCATGGCCCTCGAGCATTGCCATGCCTAGCGTCTAGCCTTATGCATTGAATTCTTTTCTAGTTAATAGTACATAAAAGAATAATTCATAGTTAGGGAAGTATTCATGTGTGTGTGTGTGTGTGTGTGTGTGTGTGTTCGTGTGTAAAGAAATAAGTGTCTGTGTGTGAGATTCATTTACTAATCAAATTTTGTGTGTGTGTGTGTGTGTGAGAGAGAGAGAGAGAAGAAGCCACGAGATACACCAAAGCAAACCTAGACGAACACAAAATGAGCGACCAAGGAGATATACAAGCAAGCTGTTATGGAGGCCTTGCCAGTAGCACTTATAATTGATTGTAGACTAGGAGAGCCCATACTTGGGAAGCGGCCATTGCTATGAAGCAGGTTGGGTTTTAGCGCACAAAGTTGTAGTAGCATGTAGTAGGTATCCGCGAACAACAAGAGTGGTATCAAATATCAGAAGGTAGCTAGAAGACCATTGCAAACATTTTCTCACTGTACTCAAGGGTGAGGTAGCAAGGAACCTCGAAACCACCGAGATAAGCCACCAACATGGCTTGAGAGATCACCCGAATTAGTAACTCACCAACTATTGCAAATTCATTAGCACAAGGTGTGGATTATCCACTCGAGCCTTGTCAAATTCACACAACATTCTAGTCTTCAAGGTGACCAAGTAGTATTCACCATATAGTACCATAGATTAATACATCAACAAAACAACTTAAACACATGCAATTAACATTAAGTACTCTAGAATTAATACTTTTGGTAAGCAAGATTATATTTGGAGTAGCTTAAATTTGACGTATATTATTACAATCCACAAAATTAACGTTAAATACGTACATGTAACTACAAGAATTCTAAGGCAAACAATATTAACAACATTCGAAGGTTGACTTAATTAAATGTCCATACTTATAAAGGGAAATGTGAATCTACTTGTGTAAAGCACCAAACATAAGATGAAGAGAACAAAAGTATTAGATATAGGTCATTAAAAAATGTCCCTGGGGAAACACATCGAAGTAACTCAAAGCCAAACCAGGGCATCAAGCATGCCTATATAGTGCGCCATCTTACCCTCATGTAGAATATGATCTTAGTGCTTGAGTAATTCCATGTATTAATCCTCCATCAAGGAAACAGTTCCAAGGACTCGATAATAGGCACAAATATTATAGACTGAACATAATTGATGAGTGTCCAAAGAAAAAGCTTCCTTAGCTAAATTAATGTCAAACCACACTAAAATATGTCATTGGCCAAATCACACCACGATAGTATGTCAACAAAGAGCTAACATGTAAATGAAAAATCAATACAAAACTAGAGTAGATGAAAATAAAATCCTTGGCCACTATCATATTGGTAGTATCACATTCTCTAAAGGCTTCTCCTAGTAACTCATCCATCAATTGGAGTAATGTTACCCTGCATTAAGCGTAACATGCACACAGCACTCTAAATGTAAGTATCAATAGCCAATTAGTATATAGCTAAAGCAAGAAGTGTAAGATGTGTAATGTTATGGATAAATTTGTCTAAGGAAAAAGGCATAAATATGTGTGTGTGTTTGTATGTGTGGCAATAGTATAGTAAAATATGGTGTGCATAGGGCACAGGGTTGAGGTGGCAGGGCATGACCATGTGCCACCCTTCCATGTAAGAGGACCCATAAGGTGTATTGTACATAATCCATGGTAGTAATAATATAAAATGATAAGGTGGCATGGGTCCTCCATGCACCACCCCTCCACCTAAGTGGTCCCACGCCTGCATTTAGTGAGATATGGCCCAAGTACCATGGGAGAAGTAATATAAAAAAGGTGGAGATGGATATTATATTGGATTATTCCCTCCCTGTAGGATAGGCCCATGTAGGGGGGGTGTAGAAAGTCCAAGAATGCAAGTTAAATAATGGGAAAGTAGGATGAGGTGGCAAGATTCCTTGTGCCAACCCTCCACTTGTCCTCCTAGATGTTTGAATGTATTATAAATTTGGGAAGAGACCAAGGGAGTATCTTAGACTTGGGATATGGGGGTTGATGTATGTGGAAAAATGAGGCAAAGGGTTGTCGCACACAATTGAGAGTGCGTAACTGCCTAGCCCACATGGAACACTCTTCCACACACACCATGCATGTGGGAGGATGCATTTATTGGGAGAGACCCCCTCTCTTGGCTATAAAATGAGGGGGCTATTCCTTGATGGAACACGCTCATTCTTGTAAAGCCACCTAGCTAGTACTTTGATTTCCCCCTTCCCTTCCTTTCAAATAAAGCATGGCCCTCTTCCCTTGATGTCTCCATCGTTACATTCCTCCCTCCATCATGTACATGCTTCTCTTCCCCCTCTCCCTTTCCCCTTGTGCCATAGTCTCCCTCTTCATTCCCTCCCCTTCTAATCCCTTTTCCCCTCCCATGATAATGTTTCGCCCTCACATTCTCCTTTCCTCTATGGCCCTTGAGCGTCACCATGCTTAGTGTCTAGCCTCTTGTCCTGATTTCTTTTCTAGGTAATAGAAATGGTGTGGTTGTTGGGATCGAAACCTCCATGGCTAGTGGCATAAAATTCATTTGTCCTATGATTGGGTGTGATTTTGCAGCACCTTCCATCTATAGTTCTAAGCTTCTGTGCCTCCAATCCGCTTCTAGTCATAGTTTTTGCGCATCTGTGCATCCCTGCTTCTGTGCCTCTAGTATGCCTGTAGTTCCAATGCATCTTCTAGTTGGCGAATCTTCTAGTCGTACCGGTCGCATCTGCAAAACTGTAACATCTGCACTTCCTTTGGGGTCTTGTGTGTGCATTCGCATGTCTCTTGGTGCACTCACACATCCCTTTGTCATGACTGGCACATTCGCGTGTATACCGCACATCTTCTGCTTGTGGACAGATCGTGTCTCCTGGTCACGACAGATTTTCTGAGCCTCTGCAAAACTGTAACAGATCCTCACATCGCGCCCCTCTCCTCTATCTCTATCTTCTCCTCTCCTCTCCTCTCCTTTTATTAAGGAGTGGGAATTGAACCCAAGACCTCCCCATTCACAAAAAGAAAGACTTATCAATGGGCCAGCAAGTAGGAAGTGATGAAAATGTAATGCTTTTTGTCTATATATTGAAATCTCAAGAACTGTAACTCTCTAACCATGGGGAGTTTCCTCTTGCTGTAGAAAGCAAAAGTATTTCATTTCATGTGCTATATTCACATCTCCTACTAGATCGTTGATTCGGAACTTTTCCAAGTTCACTTCTTGGACGCACGCCACATGAAGAGGGTGGATATTTATGTCACTTCTCGACGAGTTCAAGGATTTGGTGCTTGGTCCTCTGCTCATTACGGCTACCAATTGGCAAGATCTCTTTCTTGATCTTCATGTCGACCTTCAACGGCTAATTGTCCAGCGCATGTTCAAGGAGATGAGGGGTGGAATGATACACCATGGTTGATTCAAGGTGAAGAACTAGTGATATACTGGGAGGACTTTGATTTCACTTCTACTCATTGTGCGGTGATGAAGCTACTTGCTGCATCAGAGGTAATTAAAAGGTGGTCAACATTCTTCGAAGGGTGGGATGTTCCCCAAGCCTGGGGGGAGATTTGGCGCATCTGCTTATTAATTCCAGTAGATAAGCTCATCTTGAATGATTTCTTCTCGATCTCGCTACAAAGGTTTTTAGGGCTTGGCTATGGTTGGTAATGTTTCGACCAAGGAATCCCTTTGTACCTAATCAACCCTTTGTGCCTCATTTTGACCTTCAAGTTGTAATTCTTTTTGGTCTAAAGATAAACTATCAACAAAGGATTGCAAGTTTATTTGGTGCTAAACGTCTTGCTGAAGTGTTGAATTCTCCCCACTCGCTCCGTCTACCTATCTTGGATTACCGAGAAACGTGGGATGTTTGGATTTTGGTCTTGCTGTGATGACATCTTAGCTACACCAATTTGATGGAGCATACAAGCCTTCGACAAAGGCTAGTGGTGTGGGTGTGAAGCTCACTTCACCAGGGGGTGAGGTCTATTGTTATAGCAAGTCTGCACCAGCAAGTACTTGCAACCAAGCTGAGTACTCGGCACTCATTTTTCGGTTACAAAAGGTGCAAGAACATCGCATCAAGCAACTTGAGGTGCAAGGAGATTCTCAACTCGTGTGTGAACAAGTTAGTGGAAGGTGGAAGGTGCGGAGCGAAGGCTTGGTTCCATGACATCAACAAGCATTGGAACTGTGCCAACAATTTGAAGAGGTAAAAATTCAGCATATCCCTCGAGCTCAAAATATAGTTGCTGATTTCTTAGCATGTGAAGCTTGTACTTCAATCATGCATGACGTGAGTGGAAGCACCACCCCAACAAAGCCACAAGCCACGAAGGAGGGTGATCATTTGTAAGGAATGCAAAGGTTGTGGTCATCATGAAACTAAGTGTTGGGCATATTTGATACGAGTTTACCGACTTGGAAAGATCATCAGAACGGTCCTCAAGGAAATTGCTCAAAAGAAGGATGCCAGACCACACATCCCTTGAAGATATAGCATGGCGATTACAAGAACTGGAAGAAGCTGAAGGTGATGTGCAAGCTCTCCAACTGTTGACATTTGTCATGGCATTCTTGTTTGCCTTGATGAACAACCTCATGCAGCGCCATGTCTCTAACCCTCGCTTGTAAAGATGGATGCGATATCATGAGGGTTGGTCCTTTTAAGATTGTCTATCAGCTATTCTATGCTAAAGATTCTTCCCGTGTAGTATTTCACAATACACCAGTCACACCCTACCCTGCCTATGTGTGCTTTGTGGATGTATCTTCGCCTTATTTTCAGTTCAAGCTAACTCTTTCCATTATTTGCCCATAGATAAGCCTCGTTTTGTCTCACTCTCTTTTTCATATTTCTCCAAGCATGGTTGACATTCACGTGTTCTATGGATGGGTTGAAGAAAATCCAAATGAGTATCTTGTGGCCTTCAAGCACCGTTGTGTTTCTCTCAACTTTCTTACTGAATATAGATGGCTATTGGTTCTTCCCACATTTCTAGAGGGTTTGGCTCAAGTGTGGTATGAGAAGCAGGCTGACGACGTTCGCCAAAGCTGGCCAAAGGTTGACAGCAGTGATGATTGAGTATTTTGGCAAAGAAGAGGAGTCGAAGAATATGTACTTGCAGGTGGAATACTTGAAGTAGTCAGAAGGTGAGACGGCGCGTCGATATGTGGATCGAGCGGTCATGCTCCTGGACCATTTCATTGCCACGCAGGAGGACAATGCTAGATTTCGAGTTGGAATGACTCAGCATGTGCTGGGCTACCTTGTAGCAGGAGTAAGTGACGAATTCCATCTCAAGCTTAAATGGGAGAATCTAGAAACTATTGTGCTAGCACATGAGATTCCTCAAAAGTTTGATAAATTCAGTCTGACCGCGCTTCAAAGAAGACGATTGTCCCTCCGCAACCCCCTCAATTCTTGCAACAACAACCTGGGGGGTCTAACTTAGGGGCATACCCCCACCCCTCATCAGGGATGTATCCACCGCCTCCACCTTAAATGTATGGTCCTCCCGTAGATGCTTACCCTCAACAAGGAGTATATCCTCAACCTCCACTTGGAAGATTTCCCCAGCCTCTCGCCCACAAGCCCCCCTCCTTCCTACTCCCTTGGCCCCTCCTGCTAAAGAACCCAAAGTCAATGACCTAGCCAAGGCCCTGAATGATCTTCGGCTTGAGATGCTAGGCATAAAAAAGTAAGCCAATTGCCGTCCAAGAGAACGTGCCAATGTTCTGTGCTACGAGTGCCACCAGAAGGGTCATTATCACACAGAATGTCCCAATATTCCAAGGGTGAGTCTTCTAAGTGAATCTGGCATTAAGGATTCTGATCTCTAATTCTGATGTAGAGATCCTTGACCTTGGGAAAAGAAGTCATAACACCTTGGACCCCTCTCCAAACCGTGGACCGGGCCGCCCCAGGAAGAAGGTGTCCTTCTTAGAGCCCTCAGATGCTGAGATGGCAGACCCACCAACAGAAAAGACTAAAAGATCTCATAGGAGTAAGTGGTCGCCCTCAGATTTTCCCATCGGCTTAGGGCAAGAGGACTATTCGGTCATTCAGGACCTCGCTCATATGTCTTTGAGCATCACGCTCCCTCAACTAATAGCATTAAGCCCTAAGGTGAGACGTGAGTTGTAGCAAGGGCTCTCAACAAGGAGGAGCAAGAAAAAGGGAAAGGTACGAGAGGTCTCTTATATCTTTGAAGAAATTGATCGACACCCACATATAGTAGATGTCATCATAGATAATTGCCGTGTCAAAAGTGTGTGTCGATGGGGGAGCTGCATGTAATATCATAGTGCCCCGAATCATGAAGAAATTGAATTTGAAATGCACAAGGCGTTCCTCCACTCAAATCAAGGTAACAGATGGTGGATGACTCGCCACCCTGGGAGTCATTGAGGATTTGCCCATCACTGTTAATGGGTTAACCACCACCGTCAATTTCTATGTAGTGGACATCGAAGATACAGGCAGGAGTTACCCAACCATACTCAGGAGACCATGGTTGAGAAAGAGTGATGCAATCAACTATTAGAAGACAGGACACATGACTTTTAGTGCTTCTAAGGAGAAGATCTCGGTGCAACCAAGTGCTACGGAACCAAAAGAAGAAGAGGAGCAAGACAATGATACTCTCTCATCCTCGGTGTCTAAATCAATGGAAGGATCAGATGGGGGGGAGGAGTCCTCAGAGGAGGAAGTTTGCATGATGGAGGTGTCTCTGGCCTCGCCACCTATAGAAAAGGTAATAGCTAGTCTTCAACAACTTGAATCTATGCTTTCCCCAGACCTCACTCCAAGTGAGAAAGATGAGTTCCTAGAAATGTTCAAAGATTTCCCTGGCCTCTTCGCAACTAGCTACCGCCACCTTCGCCATGTGACTGCCATAGAGCACAGGATAGAGCTGAAGCCTGCTGATGTGAAGCCTGTGGCTCAAAAGTATCAGAGATTAGGGCCCCTACAGACCGATGCTTTGCGCTCAGAGTTGCAAAAACTTGTAGAAGCTGGGTTTATTGTTCCATTTCACAATACTGAATGGGTTTCACCAGTGGTAGTCACCCCAAAGAAAAACAACAAGTGGTGGGTCTGCATCGATTATAAGAAACTCAATGCAGCCACCAAGGGGGACCATCATCCTCTTCCCTTTCAAGACCTCATTCTTGAGAATCAAATCAGAATTGTTGAGGAGGATGTGCTGAAAACCACATTTTTCACACCTTGGGGGACATTTGCATTCAAAGTAATGCCATTTGGCCTCACCAATGCTGCTGCTACCTTTCAAAGATTTATGCAGATGGTGTTTGCTCCTTATTTCGGGGTTTTCTTGGAGGTGTTTTTAGATGATTTTAGTATATTCTCAGCACGTAAGGAGCACATCATGAAGGTTAGGTTGGTCTTCCAAAGGGTCAATGATGCAAATGGTAGCCTTAACCTTGATAAATGCACCATTGGAGCAACTCAAGGGAGGTTACTAGGACATATTGTCTCATCTGAGGGCGTTAAGCCTATCCTCGAGAAGGTAGAAGCTATCCTCAAGCTCTCCCCACCAACAACCAAACGTCAGGTATGCTCATTTGTCAATCTAGGAGGATACTATTGCTGCTTCATTGATCAATATGCTGCTTTGACGTGACCCATGACTATATTGCTATCAAAGATGGAGTTGATTTCTCTTGGGATGAGGATTGTGATCATGGGTTTGTACAAATCAAGAGTGCTCTAGCTTCAGAACCCATTCTATGCAATCCTGATTAGTCAAAGACTTTCTATATCAATCTTGGGTTTGGTGAGCACACTCTAGTAGGTATTCTTCTCCAGTAGGGGGAGGATCGGTTCATGTATCCCATTCGATTTGCTTCTCGACAATTGCTCGAAACTGAACGACGCTACTTTGAGGCTGACAAGCATGCTTTGTCTTCGGTATTTTGCATTGAGAAATTTAAACATTATGTTGCTTGAATGTCCTTCATTATACTCACTAGCACTAGTCTTGAAAAGCAGGTTCTTCAATCACCAAATCCCATGGGCCGGTTGGCCAAATGGTTGGCTGTTTTACAAGAATATGATTTTTCTTTCAAAATTGTAAAAGGGGTTTGTTCCAACTTGAAGAATGCTTTGATTGATTTAGAGGAGTGCCTTGATGTAACCCTTGTAGCGGCCATAGAAGTTGGGGATCCATGTTATGGTAGTATGTACAGGTTTCTGACTGCTTTCTCCTTTCCTCTAGAAAGTACTACTATGAGAGAAAGAAGATCCGCAGAGATAGTAGGCGCTACACCCTCTTCGATGGGGTGTTGTACCGTCAAGGCATGGATGGGGTACTAAGACGGGCCATTGATGCAAATGAAGTACCTAAGGTATTGAAGCATTATCATGATGGATTTTGTGGAGGCCACTATGCCAGTGACTATACAGCTAAGAAGATTTTACATGCTGGGTACTATTGGCCGACCTTGTTCAAGGATGTCACTATGCATTGCAAAACTTGTGAACCATGCCAATTCTTTGGTAGGAAGGATTTGCATCCTGGGCAACATCACCCAATGATGTCCATCCATCAGTTTCAGAAGTGGGGAATAGATTTTGTTGGGCCCCTACCCATGACTGCCCACAAAAAGAAGTATCTAAATTAAACCACCCTACACTAGTTAGAAAGGTGTAAAAATTTAAATGCATATCATAGAGGTCAAAACACCATGTTCAAACTAAACAAGAAAATAAATTGCCAAGGTGGACACATGAGCCAACATCAAAAAATTACGGAAGGTATCATGATATCATGGAAGTCCATGATGTAGTTAAAGTCGACGTGGTTGTGTCATTGAGGGAAAGGGGGGGTTTAGTGTCATAGTGAAAGTGTGTAACATGCAAGTGTATGTGTGCATCTATGTGTGTGTGGGGGGGGAAATGGCAAGGGAAGAATGTGTGTGGGTGAAAAATTTTTTTTGAGAAAAATGTGTGTGTGTGTGTGTGGAGAGAGAGAGAGAGAGAGAGAGGATTTTATGTCATTTTAGAAATAAAGTACAAGCACGTAGTCTTTCTATATTTTAGCTCATCTTGATTGAGAAGACAAAAATAACATTTACGACATACTAGTACAAGCACATAATCCTTGTAAACCATAGATGATCATCTAATTTATTGTGGGAAGAGTAGGCATAACCTTTTACAACCTCATTTGGCACCTAGCACTCACCATTTGAACATATCACGGTGTCGGTCTGCCAAATGGCAACTCCTGTATCCATGAGGTATAAGACAAGATTTCCATCATCTTGAGGTTCTAGAATTGTGTTAGACCAACAACCAGGGCCGCTGGCACATTGTGTGCCTGTAAACCAAAGAATGGCTCCATTTCCATCATAAATAGCGAATGTGCCATCCAAGTTCAAGCGAGCAAAGCAATGAGTGCCTTTTTTATAGCATGAATCCCCACAAGCCCACAAAACACGAGAGCCTTCACCCCTATCATATAGTACCAAATTACAATCATCTTGCATCAGCAGGTCAAACCTTCCACTTGGCGAAGTTATACTATAGGGGTACTTCAAGAAAGTATTTGGGGAAGCCATCACGTTGATGTCATAATTTGATATGAAGAGAGCATGGAGATAAGGTTGGGTTTGGAGCGTGGGATACCGAGACCGAGGGATCGGTTTGCCATGTGGTGATGGCTAAGGAATTGCCTATATTGATGGTTAAAAGCACGAGTTGTGGTATTGGGCAGTACCTTGTCAGAAGTTAGATTAGTGGATGAGGCATTCAAGATGTCGACATTTGCAATAGATAGTATACCTAGAAATAAATAAGTTAAGATTAGAGATGCGAAAGAGAAGATGCCCCCAAAAAAAATTTCTTATAATACTAGAGTCTACAAGTAAGTTGATGGCTCTTTATTAACAATTCACCTAGTAATTCGTCGACGTTGCGATTAGGACTATTGTCGGAAGGGCCCGAGGTCCGATCTGTGTTGGGTGTGGCTGCACCAAAGGTGGGATATCTAATGTCTTCGACCCAGTAGTGCATCATGGCAATGTAACCTTGGTCAGCAATAGCCTTAGCCACCTGAGCCAATATTTTTAAAAAATAGAGGTTTAGAGCCTATTCACGTTGAGAGGAAGGTTTGCCAATGTAGATGAGTTGGGTGCAAATCGAAATGTTTATGCATGAGATTATTTTTTTTAACAATCATATCTTAGTTTAAAGCTAGTTGCATGATGAGCCCCTTGAGAGAAAACCAAGAGCAATAATGACTACTAGAAGATTTTCTTCCAAGTACTTCACCTTTTTCTGATTGTAGCTGAGTCTAAACAACTGACTGTAGTCTATAAAATATTGTTCGAAAAATGTGCAAGTGTGAACGGAACAAAAATTGCAACCTGATTTTTTGCTTGAACTCTAAATTTCCGGCACTTAGGGAGGCGTGAAGGCGAGCAGGGAAGCTCACATCGATCTAGGTTCCCTTTTTGGTCATTAAGGGAAGCAACGAGGAGAAGAAGGCATCAGGATTACATTCCAAGCAATGAATCCAATGATGAAAGTGACCAAATGTCAGATTCCTTTGGTCCGCATGTGCATCTCAAGAGTGACGACCTTGATGGAGTAGGGAGGACTCCTTTCCCACTTAGAAAATGGCAAGCAGGCCAGCCATTTTTTGAGTGAGAAAGGGGAGTGTCCCCACCTTTCCTTGCGACTGTGAGGAGTTGACACGTGGCAGTTTGGGCATCACTCTTCACTTCTTTGTCTAGTTCAAGGTGTTCTTCTATTTTAGTATCATGAATCCTTCAATCTCCAAGAAGGGTGCTTGCAAATATGAATTAGTTATGCGTCAAGGGCCATGATCGGGGAAGATTTCTTCCACTGTCCGTCCGATCGCTGGCTCTTTTACCAAGGAACTCGCACATCTCAAACGATGTCAGATCAAGAATCTTGTTGACAATGAGTCGCAGGTCACCATCAAAAGCTGGAGGATTGACAGAACGCTCCATATTCTGAGGTGGCACGCATAAAATAACCCTCCCGTCACAATCAATGCCTCCTGTGGCCCCTCGATGTGTTTGAAAAGCCCGCGGGAGGCTTTTCACGCATACTTCGAGACTGAAGAAAGTATATTTTAGCTGTGGTCTTTAGGTGGATTCGATTGAGGCAGATTGATCCAAGGTTCCCGAATCCAGATTGCGACCCTATGGCAAATTTCGGAATGGACGTTTGAAATTTGAACTTGAAAAGCGAAGGTTTCGGTTTCAGATACCACCTCGTCGTTATATTCCACGGCCGCGGAGCCATAGCCGGCGTTGTCCCGAGTGATAATCGGGATAAGCGAGTTCGCCAAGCTATCGGCAGCCCGATTGATGTCGTAGCCCATAACGATACCCTTTGGACCCCCCATCAATCGATGCATGTCGAACAGTGTTAGGGCCGTGTGCAGGCGGTAGTTCCGACTCACCATACGTACGTCCTGCGCCACCATGCCCGCCCCGTAGTAGTCGTCCCCTGTCGCCGCCAAGGTGCGCAAGGTGCGCGTGGCTTCCCCATGGGCTTCATTATCTTCGTCGGTGAAGAAGTAAAATCGATCGGAGGCGTCAAAAATACACTGTACTACTGAAGGAGCGACGATCAGCAAGAGTTTGATGATCATAAACATCGTCATGACGCAAAGGAAGCACGGTCCGTCACAAATTGCTCACTTCAAGCCAAACAAGGAATATCGGAATACTACAGATCTTACAAGAATACACTGTACTACTGAAGGAGCGATGATAAGAAGAAGTTTGATGATCATGAACGTCGTCGTGACGCTGGTCCGTCACAAATTGTTCACGTCAAAATTTCAAACCAAACAAGGGATACTGGAATACTAAATATCGCGGTAAGATCATGTATATAAAGTGCTGGACCAGAGTCCAGACACGACGTCAAATAAAAACAGTACAGAGACACCAAATAGATACGGAGAATATCCCCGCCTCCAAATTCACGCCAAGGCTTCCAGCCTATCCTCACCCTATTGACACGACTTGGTTATTCAAGAGCGTAACTGATATAACCGAGTTGGCCTATATTACCCTCTAGTGAGACCGAGGAAGATAAGCCTGAGGATAATCTTCACTCAGCTGATAGATAACAAGGAAAACTAGGTATTGCGCTCGACAGTTTTCTTGGATATAATTGATCTAGCAATGATTCGTATATTCGTGAAGTCGCTCATGCATCTTGTGAGCTATATGACACACAATTATTTAGCGTGACTGTACTGTTGTTATTTGGCGTTTATTTGGCCTCGTGAAGTCCCTCCCAGCTTCGGCGTGAAATTTATAGCGGCAACAAATTCCAACTAAAGACAGTTGTGCGTCCTATATCTCACACGATGCCAGACTCCAGAGCCTTCACGAAGCTAGCCGTTAAATTCCAAATATCAACAGTACAGTGCGATGCCAACTAGCTGTGTCTGGATCCCCGCCCCCTAATTTCTCCCGCGTCTCTCCCATTAGAAACTCCCCCGGGCCACTCCCTCCTCCGCCCCCCCCGCCCAGTGACCTTGGACCATCCATCCGGCTTACTACCTACTCCCTACAGCCTTGGCTACTCTCTTAACCATCCTCGCGGATGGTGACTCTGATTTCCCAAAGAAGAAAAAACTATAGATAGACTTGTGGGTGGAATTGAAGATGAAAATGGACAAGACTCCTTATGTTATCGGGTTCATTTTAATTAACTTACCCATCTTAGATAGGCATGCACTTGAAATTGTGGCTCAAGACTTGGGCAATCCACGAATGGAATTGGCCTGTCTTCCAAGTTAACAACCACAGGCTTGGATCCTCCACTATATAATCAAAGGAAGATGATTGTGTTTTCTGGGAGGTGCAAGTAAAATTTGAATATGACCTAGTTACATAGTTAAAGCTTAGCTATAATATATACTAGACACCAAAAAGATGAATCTAATTCCTAGACCTATACAAATTAAAGGAACTTTTAACCAATCTCTACATAATAAATTGCTACATAATATTGTTTATTGAACACTCTTTGACCTCACATGTCATCACTTTGTGATGCTTGACTTAGCAAGGTCGTTCATCACCTTTGGATTATATCGACATAAATTATAAACCTTCAAACTATGATGGGAAACATATTAATATAGTAAGAGTAATGAAACTAGTGGACAATAGAATTTTGAGATTCTTATCCAAGAGAGATCAATAAATTTTGTATTAAAAATCTTCTATAGTGAAAATTTTCTTTCATTTTAATGTAATTTCTTTAAATTGTATCTAGCTATCCATGTGTTCTCTTGAATTAACATTTTCAGACTTTTTATTAATCTAACTATTTTCAAAATCTAGTACAACATGCAAATAAGTCCAATTGGAGTGAGGTTGCCACTAGGATCATTTGGCATGCACTTTTATATGAAATGGAATTTTAACATGTATCAAGCATGCGCATTACACAAAACAACACAACGTCATCATCCTAAGTAAACTAAAACAATAAAAAATGCAAAAATTCAAATTCTTTGCTTGTTTCTTCTCCCGCGTACCTCTACCTCCTCGTCATCCCTTCTACCTCTGCTTCTGTCCCACCATCCCTCACAACAAGACAAAGCACCTACAGACGTGCACACAGACGCATTTACTGAACTAAATAAAAAACTTACGGATGCGTCTATTTTTGCGTCTAGAAACCGGCGTCTATATAGTAGACACATGTGCATATAGACACGCATTTAGATGCGTAAATAGACGCTCTGCTTAAAAATTTTAAAAACAGACAGATGCATCGTTAAATGCGTGTATAGATGCGTTTTTAAACGGTCTTATAAACGCGTTTATAGACACACAAATAGACGCTTCTCGAATAGACAGACGCGTTTATAGACGCACTGATAAACGTGCTTTATAATATTTTTTTTTTAATTTACAGAATGCTGTGTATGTTGTGTATGTTATATAGTTACAAGAATCCCATTTCCACATTGTGTAATTCAATTCTTACAGCCAACCGCATTTTCATTACAATTCTAAATAAAACATTACAACTCCAAAATGCAATAAAATTAAAAGCTCAAAAAGTGCTTGTATGTACATATAGCACGAAGCTAAGCCACATCATGTGGCTTCAAGCACAAAAAATAAGAGGAGTGTATATACAAGAGGCATGAAGCCAAGCCAGTGGCTTTAAGTACAAAAAAGAGTAGCTAGCACTACTTCTACGACTAATCCTCGCTCCCTTCCATGCTCCCTTCTCCGCCTCTTTCCTCGTCTTCTTCCTCATCGTCTTATGCAGGGACCTATAAACAAGGGACAACATATATCAATGTATGAAAAATCACATCTTTACTTATAATATTGACATTATTTAATTACTTTCAAATACCTCGGGGGCCGCTCTAGTAGCCTGGATATACTGCTCCTCAGTAATCAACCCGTCATGATAAAAGTGTCTCCATGTATCTCCTCTGCGATGGTGGCGGTGGTAGGTTGTCTCGACAAGAGTAGGGTATCTGCCCACGATATCAAGCTACAAGACGACACAATTTGCGGAGGGATTAGTACAAAGAAACAACCTCCTAATAAACTACATAAGCAATATAATTTGAGATCGATACTTACAAATTGGGCCTCCTATGAATCAACACCCCCTACTCCAAAATGCACACTTCCATATTACTTCATCTGGATCCTTCGTGCCTCCACATGCTGCAGACTGGGGTCCTCCCTCGCTGACTTCATTGCTTTCTTCCACTCATGCTTGTGAGCGGTGTGGGGTGGGCCCCTTGGTGGTTGATCTCCCTCGAGCCTGGCAAGCTCCGCTAGTGCCTACCTCTTAAGCGAAGATCTTTTATTGCCAAGTATCGTAACAATCTTTGACTTGGCCCATTTATCTGTGAACTGGCGATTGGGGGGGTTAGGATACCTAGAGCGAACAGCAGCGAGGGTCTCATCAGCCAACCTCTTTGGCTGGTCTTGTAGTGGATAAAGCAATCTCTGTAATTGTTAGCAATTACAGAGTGCATGAAGGCCATGATGTCCTTACCCCGTGCATCCATCAGGATGCCTCCTGTCTGAGTGATGTCATAGAATATCGTACCATTACCCGAAGGCACATCTAAATCATCTGAATCATCATCGTCCCCACCGCCACCCCTCCCAAAGCACTGTGACATGCATCCCCCACCGCTCTCCCTGCTACTACACCTGCTACCGTGTCGTGTCGAGCTGGTACACTGGCCACTCCTAGCTGGAGACTACACGGGACTACGTGGACCACTCATAGTTGGAGAACCGAGTCTCGACTGCACAAGAGTATGCCGATGGCTTTGCGAGACAGAAGGACCTCCTGACGGCCTAGGGGAAGGGGCATAAGACGGCATGGCGGAAGGGGCATAAGACGGCATGGGGGAAGGGGCATAAGATGGCATGGGAGAGGGGCCCACGCTGTGTAGCCGGGTGGGTTGCGCTGACTCCGCTGGGGTGATCTCAGCTGGTGTGGGGTGGTTTGGAGTCTGTAGTGCCGACTCCTAGGGGGGTGTTTAGAGTACCCGTCATATACCCATATAACTCCGCAGGACTAGGAGGGTGCCCCAAAAGGTTATATAAGTCCCTAAAAATAGCCTCCCGGAGATCAGGTGAGCCCAAAGCACCGCTTCCTAGCCACATGATGAACTAGAAAAAAGAAAAAAAGATGATTACTGATGAGCTAAGAAGAAAGGGGAAGGGAAGAGAGGATTACTGTCAGAGCGCGTCTATAGACGTGTCTCACTAGCACGTCTATTTTTGCGTATAACAACGCGTCTATAGACGCGGCTGTCTGTGTCTGCAAACAAGGTAGACGCGCATCTAAACGCACCTGTAGATGCGGTTTTAGATGCGCTTTGAGACGTGCCTATAGACGCGCTCTGACAGACTGACTTTTCTAAAAAGTAGAAAAGGACATGCACCCAACACAAAAACATAACACCGATACCCAAATCATGCGTTTTTTGGATACGAGAAAGTACAAATCCAATGAGAGCAAACTTCCAAAAAAGATCAACTGCAAAAAGACTTACCTTGGATAGAGGTATGGAAGGTTCTTCTCCTTTTTCAAAGTTGCTTCTCTTCCTTGTTTGCCCTCTTCTCCTTTAAGCTTGGAAGTAAGTGTGGGTGCCTTCCTCTTAAGTGTAAGCTTGGAAGTAAGTGTGGGTGCCTTCCTCTTAAGCGTCGAAACTGTGGATCTGCTAATAGCGAAGCAAGCAAGCCGTGCGAAGTATAAGTAATGTGAAGAAAAGCAAAGCAAGCACTAAAAGCAAATTTAAAAGCCATGTCTATAGACGTGTCTAATAGCACGTCTATATACACATCTAAATACACAGATCAGATGCAGTTTTAGATGCGCTTGTAGACATGCACCACAGAATAGACAGACGCGCTTTTAGATGCACTTATAGACGCACACCATAAAATAAACAAACGCGGTTTTAGATGCGCCTTTAGATGTGCCACAGAGTTTAAAATTAAAATATTGAAAGAAAAGGAAATTTTTTTGGGTTGTTTGTTTGTAGGATGTCTTCATCTTCAAAAGTAGCTCCAGTGAGCATGAATCCCTCTGTATCCACCATCGCGAAATGTGGTTAGAGCAAAAAATCAAATGTATGTGTGATTGATGTCGAGGAAACATGTATCGTGCACGCAGGATTACACTCAATCACATCAAAGTATGGAGAATGGGATGCAACCGTAAACATGGTAAGGGTTTGTAGGTTAAGGTTGATTGAGATACCTATGGGTGTTCATATGTTTGAGTTATGTTCCCGTTTTAATTTGATACAAGATGCAGTGCCACACCCACATATGTTGCCCTATGCTCATCGTGAGGAGGCGAAGCGTTGACGATATGAGGTGGGATCTTCAGGAGGGACCGTTACGAATGCATGGAGTGATGGTGATAGCAGCCCTCCACCATTACCTCATGAAACCATGGAGGAGGAGGTGTTTGATGATATGGTGCGGGATTTATATGTCCATCAAGGGAGGGATGATAGCATGGAGCAGGATTATCTTTTTACTGCAGCATCGACTCCACTATTTGAGGGGTGCACATTCTTTGTTCTGTGTGCCTCCCTTGAGTTACTAAACTTGCAAACCATCTATGGATGGAGCAATGCAAGTTTGAATGCATTACTCAAGTAAGCTTTAAAGTCTATTTTGTAAACATAGTGAATTATGCTAGTGGGTCAATTACTCGAATGCTTTTCCTCATTTATGGTCTTCACGTGCAGGCTATTGTGTAAAATGCTTCCAAGGGAGAATAAATTCCTGACCTCAAGAGATATGGCAAGGCAACATGTGACCTCTCTTGGAGGATTAGATTACAAGCACATCCATGCATGTGTCAATGATTGCGTTTTGTTTCGTGGACTACATAGGGATGCAAGAGAGTGTGTGGAGAGGCAAGATATAAAGCAGATCTCAAAACTTTGGACGTGCCTCGTAAGCTTCTGTGACATTTTCCCATAATCCCTCGCATCCAACATATGTTCAACTACAAATCTATTGCAGAGCTCATGTCATGGCATTCCTCCCATCGATCAACCGATGGCAAGTGAACTCCCGCGGACTCTCCTGCGTGGAAGCATATTGAAGACACATGGCCAAGCTTCAAGGAAGAACCTAGGAGCTTGAGACTTGGATTGGGTATGGACGGTGTGAACCCATTTGGTCTCAAAAGCATCTCTTACAGTGTATGGCCAATGATATTGGTGAATTATAATCTTCCACCCTCTATGGCTATTAAGAAAGGACATGTTATGCTATCCCTTCTAATTCCAAGGAAACATAAAGTCAAAAACCCTGATGTTTATTTGGAGCCTTTGATTGATGAGCTAGAGATACTTTGGAGAGGTATCGAGGTGCATGATGTGAGTAGGCCTCCCTCGTCACGAGACTTCAACTGCAAAGCAGTCTTGATGTGGACGATGCATGACTTCCTAGGCTATGGCGAGTGTTCAGGTAAGCATTGCACTTCTAATTATGAATAGGCAAAGGATGTGGCACCCTAAACCCACCTTCAACTCTTAATTGCATCTATTGTTCAGGTCTCACTACATCGGGTTACCATGCATGTCCTGTTTGTGGTCCTTCGCTAGTTGCCTCACAGGCAGACGCATTGAATAAGGTCATCTATGAGAATCACCATCGATTTCTCCCACCTGATCATCCTAGATATGTTGCCCCTTGGAATGAAGTCCTCCCACAATCACTCACTGCGGAAGATTGGATGAGAATTTGGGACGGTTCCACGACTCCACCACTTGGCATGAGCTGGTATGGGTTTGTAACTATTGTGTGCTATATTGGCTGGAAATAAAGATTGCCCGCTAACACCAACTTTTGTTTAGATACTCCATCTTTTATCGTTTACCATATTGGTCCCACCTCAAGATCAATCACCTGCTTAATCCCATGCATATCTTCAAGAATGTGGCATCTACCATTTGGGAGCATTTGAATGGGACACGAGATTTCGCAGACATAAGGGAGGATCTACATACCACAGGGAGGATGCGTGAAGCTTGGCCACAAGAGAGACCAAATGGGCGTGTTTTTTTACCTCGTGCACCGTGGAGGTTATCAAAGCTAGAGATGGCGATGGTGAAGCACGCTATTACTACAATTCGTACTCCCACTGGATGCATGAGGTGTTTGAAGGGAGCCTTTACAAAGAGCAAGAAAAGAGGTGTAGAGCAATTATATGGCTTGAAATCTCATGATTGGCACAAGATGCTCCAAATAAGTATTTTATATGCATAATATCTTTTTCCTTTCAAATTTGTGAGTGAATAATTATAAGCAATCAATCAACCACCTCCTCATGGGTTCAGTTCATACTACCTACTAGCATTTCACGTAATGCATCGAAGGACGTGAAAGATTGTATTTACAAGATGGGTGAGCTTGTGAGGTACTTTACATGATACAAAATATGATGCGTATTAATGCTCCATGCAAGTTTGAATGCATATTGCTAATATGCTGTACTTTTTCATTTCTAGGTATGTGAGCTCAAAGGAAATAGATCCCACCACACTTGAGAATGCTCGAGTTATGTTAGTGGAGGTGGTTTGTTTAGTGGAAGAGACATTTCCACGTTCTATTCTCACAAGCCGACTACATCTTATAGTGCATTTGGTGGATGAGATTGCTATATGCGGTACTATACATGCACGATGGTTGTTCTTTCTCGAACGCTTCATGAAGACCTTGAAGGGCTTCATGAGACAAAATGCAAGACCCGAAGGTAGCATGGCTGAGGGTTGGTTGGTACAAGAGTCACTTGTATATATTTCTGAGTTTCTTGTTGATGTGGATAGCTCTCTCCCACGACTATGGAGAGATGATGAAGACCTAAGGATGACCTCTATTGTGCCTCAAGGGAAAGGACGCAACAAAGTAATAGACACAGAGTTGCATAATAGTATCAACCTCTATTGCATGCTTAATAGTGATGTGATGAAAGGATGGGTGACAAGATACGAGGATGCAAAGGCAAGAAGACAAGAAGAAAGGGCCCTCTTTCGTACACACCACGGATCTCGTGTGCCATACCCTCAGTATCTAAGAGCACTTCCAAAGGATATTCATGTGGATTGGCTACTTGATGAAATGGAGAAAGTAGAGAAAGATGAGGGGATGCATATCACAATGGAAGAATGGGAGTTTGCTAGGGGATGCATGAGCAAGGTCGGTATATAGAATGTTATGCATAAGTTAGGAGCTTTCAATAATTTAGATTGCTTATTTAATTGATTTTTTCTTGGTGTAGTGCACTATGTTCAATGCTATATGGTGTGAGAGCAAGCATTTTCGAACACAACGGATTGATGATAAGAGAAACACACAAGATTGTGGCGTCATTGCTAGCTTTGAGGGAGCCAATGGAGCCATGGATGATTATTGTGGCATAATCCAAGATATTATTAAGCTTGACTTTCGACGCTTCTTTGTGTATGTTTTGGATGTAAAGTGGTTTAAGGATGTGGTGGAAAGAGGCCCTAATGCAACAATCAAATGCCATGCAAGTGGCTCTATAACTATTGACTCCACAAAGTTTTGGCAAAGTAGGAAGGACACACTAGTACTACCGCAACAATGTGAACAGGTACTGTGCACACATATAAAAATACTCGCTTTTAAATATTTGATGCAAGAAAAATAACATGATTGTATTTGTGTTTGAATTAGGTTGTCTATCAACCAATGGTGGATAATAATAGATGGTGGCATGTCATACCTATTATGCCATGTTCCAAAGTGATGTATAGTACATTTACTAATATGGAGCATATGGAGGATGATCATGGCCATGGACGTGATCATGACCGTGATACGAGAGAGGAGGATGATCATGAGATAGGAGATACAGATATTGAGGCCATTACCCATGAGGACGAGCCTACCATTGGTGATGCTGATTTCGATGAGCACATGAGTAGCACAAGTAGTAGTGGGTTGAATGTATTTGTAGTAAACACTTGTTTGGATTTTGAAGTAGATAGTTTGGCAAGTCATTGATATTGGCAAAACTATTTTACATATTGTCTCATTCTCCTCACCTCACTTAATTCTTGTATATGTGGGCTTGCAAAAAAGCATTGATGTTTTTGTTAAAATTATGTGCTTTGGTAATCATGGGCAATGTTTGGAAAGCAATGATGTATACCAAAATCTCACTTTCTGTATTCTTTGGTTTGCATCTAAATATGCGTCTAAATACACGTCTAATTCCCAATGTAAACGTGCAAATAAATGCCCTAATACACGCACAAATAGACGCGCTGATAAACGCAATGTTAGACGGGCACATATTTTCTCGATTTAGATGCACAAATAGACGTGTTAATACATTCACAAATAGATGTGCTGATAAACACAATGTTAGACAGGCCCGTATTTTCTCAATTTAAACATGCAAATAGACGTGATAATACACGTGCAAATAGACGAGCTGTTAGATGCGCTATTAAACGCACCCGTAATTCCTCTACTCAAGCAATGCCTATAGATGCGCCCGCTATTTTGCACGTCTACCAAGCACGTCTATAGTTGCTTTGTGTTGTTGTGCCTCCCTCCTTCTGCCTCCTCAATGCTCTTCTCTCTCCAATCCCATCCACCACCATGCTTGAAGGAATCGTGGAACTCTATCTCATTTGTGATCATGAACTCAAGCATGCCAAAGTTTTCTCTTTCCTCCTCTATGTATGCCTTCCTTCTAATCTAGCCTTGGCTTTTCTACTATAGGCTTCTCTACTATGCTCTTTGCTTGCAAGCAAATACACATAACCAGATTATTGGCATGATATCCAAGCTCTTTCATAACCTGGAGAGGAAAGGGAAAGAGGTGTGTGTGCTGTGTGCGTGGGTGTGTGGGTGTGTGTGTGTGTGTGTGTTATTAGCTGGAAAAGAAATCAAGACAAGAGGCTAGAGTGCACAGGGGTGTGGGAACTGTTGTGGACAGGACCACTTGGGGGAGATCCCTATAAGGACAATCCTTTAAATAGTGCAACCCTTGGCATTTGAAACATGATACAGGAGGGTTTGCTACGCCCTTATATGGGCATTCATTGGCCTTGTGTGGACCTTGACACACATAGCATTGGATGGGGGGCCTCTGTGCCAAGCAATTCATGTCTCTTGCCCTTGAGGCCACGGGCAGTGTCTGGTATATCGGGACATGATGATCCTCATGTAAAAGGTATTGACTTATGATGCCACTTCCTTCCTCATAAGGATGATATTTGGGATGGCCGTGATCATGCTCAGGCTCTTCCCAATCACTAGGTAATTCCTCCACCAATACTTGGTTTACTAAAGTTATACGAGGCGGGGGCAGTTGCAGACCTAGTATGGGTGGCAGTAATGGAGCATGTTGTGTCCTATATTTCCCTAGATTGGCTAGAGGGGCTCCTTATGCATTCATTGGGTTAGGTGGGGACATCAAGGCCAGTTGGGGCCTTGGTTGGGAGATCGGTTGGGGAAGAACCTTTGAAATCAGCACTGAGAGGTGTCGTGGCTCCCCATCTAGAGTAGTGTGCATAATATAGTGCTTGCCTTACTTTGAGGCACGGGCAATCATTTGAGGGGTGATTGCCGTTGCATACCCCACACCAAACATTTTCTCTTTATCAAGAATTTAGAGGCCCACAATTGTGATCATTTCATTCCTCATAGCCTTGCAACTCATTAATGCGAGCATTTTTATTATCCTCCTCATCAAGTGACTATGTAAGTGGGGGTTACTCGGTGCTGCCTTGGAGGTTCCTACCTTCTACTTCTGGCCTAGCTCATTTAGTAGATTAAAGGCCAACTATCCCATATCTAAACCCTTAGACTCTTTATCATGCTTCTTGGTAGGCTGCATACTGGAAGACCTTACCGATTGCAATACCTCAAATGGAGTTGTAGTTTTGTCCTTGGTGTCCATACCCATCATGTTGTCACTGATACGGATGGCTACCTTGCTGCAAAGTTTGAAAGAAGTTGGGTTCATAACCATTAAATGGTCATGCAGCTTTGGGTTCACCAATTCGATGAGGAAGGGTGGCACCAGTCGCTTGTCACTCATCCTCTCATGTGATTCACAGTGGATATTCAGGTGTTTGATCCTAGCAATGTAGTCTCGAAGGGACTCATTCTCATTCTGTTTCACCTTATACAACTGATTAATCAGGCTCCACTTGTGACCACTAGGAGCAAACCCTATGATGAAGGTTTTTTGCAAGGCCTCCCAATTGACTTTCTCCTCAGGGATTAGGGCCCTATACCATTGGCCTGCATTGCCATCTAGACTGAGGCCAAATGTGTTAACCATTTCCAAATCTCCGGTAGCACCAAATGCTTTGCATATTTACTCAAATTGCTCCACGTGGGAGACAAGATCTCCTTCTATGAGAAATTTAGTTATTAGCTTGGAGATGGCTATGGGTTGGACTCCGAGAGGGATTGGTGTTCCCTATTGGAAATACGGGTACAATTAGGGGTGGAGCAGCCCCCCTTCCTAGTGTGTCCACTAGGATGCGCATCACCTCATCCGATAGCACTGTTTGGGAAGCCTAAGCAGGAAGCACTATTGTGGGGTGCCTAATAGGATGTAGAGGCGAGCCTCAAGCCTTGCCCTAGTAGTGGGATCCATTGGTTCGTCGGTGCCATCATTCGAGCTGTAACGCCTACTTTGAAGAACATTGGGGTTGTGATTAGGTGAGTAAACTATCGAACTTCCTGAGGGAGCAAGTTACCAGGCATCTGCATGGATGCTCCTTGCATTGGTCTAAGGGCACATAGCCAATTATTTGTGGCCTAATGGTGAATGTTAGGGGCACTTGGAGGGTCTGGGCTCATAAGGGATTCCCTCTTGGGAGGTCTAGTGAGTTTCCAAGCCCGAGATTTGTCTAGCGAAGTCCCTCATCTGGATCCTCATCTTACATGCACTTCGGGTCAGTGTTCTAGTGAAAATGTGGTCCTGAGTCCACAAACACGATCTCAGTCATTGCCTGTGGCACAAGGACTGAACTCTCACTGGTGTCCCCTTTTCATGGGCATACTAGCAAAAGGTTTCTGCATTTCTACTGAATCCATTCAGCCTAACCATTTGAACATCTTGGATATAGTCCCCCTTAATCTAGAGGCTATAAAAGGAGCAAGAGAATGAGGTAGAGCTACACTTGTGAAGGGGGCTTCAGAGGCCCTCGAGCCAGTTGGTTCTTGCATTTCCTCATTCGAACTCTCAATCTCATCTGAACTAGAGGGATCACTACGTCGGGGCCCTAATAGTGAATGAGAGCTGGCAATTGTATTCTCTATTTCTGGGGTGAAAGGTGGGCTACGTGTAGTTTGAAATGCTATCCTTGGGCTCAAGCTCCTTGGGCAAAATTCTCCCAGACCTTAAGTGCATGTATGAGATCCTTGTGAAGGCACACTCTGCCTCAAATTTAGTTCTATATTTTCTTTTAGAGAATTTATTCCAGAGCTATCCTTTCGGTCGGAGGATTAGCTATATGCCACCAGTTTGGAGGTTTAGCCTTATGGCACCGATCGATAGGATAGTAGATGATATGTGTTGGTGGGTTGGGTCAGGTTGGTATGACATCGGGTCAGTCGATTAACTTAAAGCATTGGGCAGTGGGATATCTCAAGTTGGCAGAGTGGAAGGATGGCACCGGTCATAGGATTAACTAAAATCCCTTAAAAAAGTTCTCCCAGACTACTGTAGTTTTGTTTTTTCTAGGACGAATCCCTACTGCTAATGATTTAGCACAGTGGATTAAGGCTTTACTTGGCAGATGTTTTGTTGAGGGAGTTTATTTTGCATCAAGGGGCTTTTATGAGGTACATCTGGCAGATGTAACTTACAAGCAGAAGTTGCTGAAATTTTCTCCTTTGTTTTATGGTAGACAGATGGTACATGTCTTACCTTGGTCTCCCAATTAGGATTATCAAAATTTGATCAAGCATTTTTGCCGAGTATGGGTAGAGGTGGTTGATTTTCCAGATTATATGCATGAGGAGTTGCCTAGATTGGCTGCATCTTTGGGGCAAGTTATATGTACCCCTAGACCCACTGGCAATCGCAATAGATTTTGCATTTTGTGGGACACCAACAAGCGAACACCTCCTTCCATTGCAGTTGAGGTTGAGGAGGTTCAAATGGGAGAGAAATACTTTGAGTTGAAGTGGGGAGTATTTGCAGCAGCTTGTTTTCCATGTCAGAAGTTTGGTCACTTGGCATCAGAATGTCCTACTCTGTTTCATAGACCTCCTCCAACAGCCATGCCTCAAAATAATGCTCAGCCTTTGGCTCGCAATAGAGGACAGCTCCCCAACTCTATCAACACTACTCTGGATAAAGCATCAAAATCAGCAACTGAGCATTTGATGAAGGTTACTACTCCTGTTAATAGATGCTGCTCCTCCTTATGAGCCTGTGGGTCTCAGTAAGAGGCAAAGGATATGGTAGTTGCTTGATGCTTCGTCACTTTTCTTGTACATATGTATACAGCTTTGAAATGTCTTTCTTACAATGTTCAAGGCCTTTGCAATGTACATAAATGGAGGCCTCTTTGGCATTATATACATACAATGCATCCAGATATGATTTGCTTGTAGGAGCATAATCAGCATGATATGGCTGGACAGCTAGGACACTTTGCAAGATATGACATTTCCTATGCAAGCACTTTGAGTTTTTTTGGGGTATGCATCTTACTCAAGCATGACTTGTATCCTTTGCTAGCTTTTAATGATCAGCATGGCAGATGGATGGTGATACAATGCCTAGTTGATGAGGATATCTATGAGTTTGCTTTTGTGTATGCTTCTCAAACTTCAGCTTTGTGTGCATAGATTAGGATGCTATCAATCACTATCCTTGGAAGTCTAATGCCTTCTTATGTGGGGACTTTAATAACTCTCCTCATCCATAGGATAACACTACTCATAAATCTCATATGATACCCTCTAAATTTTAGAAATGGGAGAATATGCAGACTACTCTTGATGCAGAGGATTTGTGGAAAGTTTCTCAACCTCAAACATTGGGCTCACGTATCATCATAATGCATTATCCAATTACTAGGCAAGATTGGACAGATGGTATTTATTGAATGCTCAACAATTTGATGCTTTCACTTGTAATTTGTGGGTTGACTATTCTCTTCAACTATCGGATCATGCTCCCTTATGGCTGGAGTTATGTTTTGCCCACACAATAGATGATTTGCAACCATCAAGTGCTAGAATGCTTCACATGAACAACACATATCTTTCACACAAGAAATTTTGGGAAGCTATCTTACTTGCTATCCAACCTCTTTGTTTGCATGCTTATGAGGATGTGGATTATGCATGGGAGAGTTTCATTTGTCGTGTTCAGCTAATCATTAAGGATTATGATATGTGGCATATGGTTGAATTACGATAAAAAAGACAGTGGCCTCAACATCAATGTCAATGCCTCACTCAAATTAGACATTATAGACATCTTTCTCCTAATGAGTTAGATACTCTTTCAGCAGCTTGGAATTTTTGGACTCAAGATGATCAAAGAAAGCTTTGTAAATGGCAAGTTAGAGCCAGGGTTAAGCCGTTGTTGGATAAAGGCTGTTCTTCCAAATCTTTTTTCAAGAGTTTGCATGCAAGAAGACACAGATAATCGATTCAAAGAATTAAAAATCAGGATGGTTGCTAGACTCACTCTCAATTTCAACTGGAAGATGCCTGTGTGCAGCATTTCAAACACATTTTCTCTTAGCCTTTGTCTTCTTCTAATTAGTTACAAATGCGGTGCAAATTTTTGGATTGTGTCACTCCCATCATGACTTCTGATGTTTCTACAGATCTTAAAAAGCCTTTTTCAGCCATTGAACTTGATGATGCTTTAGCACATTTGGCAAAAGGAAAATTTCCAGGATGGGATGGTTTAACAGTGGAATTTTTGTGGCTTTTGGGTTGAGTTGAAAGACATTCATCTGAAAATGATTAATTTGGACTGGTAGAAGCAACACCTTCCTTGTGCTTGGAAGTATGGCATGGTGAAATTGGTCCCCAAGAAATGTTTGTGTGAAACTTTCTTTGATTGGATACTAATCACTCTGATGCCTATCATTTACAATCTCCTTGCTAAGATATTGTTGCAAGGCAATATGGGTTTGTACCTACCTGGGTGTGATTTTTTGGTGAGCTTTTTGTCATGAGCTTTTTTTCAATTTTCATGAATATTGCGAGCTTTTCATTCACCTGAGAGAGAGAGAGGGGGGGGGGGAGTTCATGGAGTCGGGTGGGTTGAAAGTTTGGGTTGTGGTTGTAGTTAAGAGGAGAGAGGGGGGGGAGGGGAGATAAAGGAAAGGGGGAGGGACGGGCACATGGGTAAGGTGGCATGGAGAAGGGAGGGGAGGGGAGTTGGAACATATATTCGTTATCATAGTGGAGAACGTAGAGGGGAAACTTATAAGGTATGCAAAGAGGAGTGCAAGGAGGAGAGAGAGGATGAGGAATGTGAAAGTTATGTTCATCTACTAAATGTAAAGGGGAAGGGAGAGCATGTGGGAAATTTGTTTATTTTCAAAGTGTATAATTTGACAGATTTGACCTCATATTTGGATTCCTCGTCGAATTCCGGTCATTTTGAGTACCAACATGACCATATTCTGATAAAAATTGGAAAAATTGTGTTTTTGTCATGAATTCATTTTGACCTGTTTTGGGCGTATTACGCCCAAAACAGACCCAAAACAAGCCAAAATGACAAAAATATCATTTTTTCAATTTTTATCGGAATATGGTCATGTTGATACTCAAAATAACCGGAATTCGACGAGGAATCCAAATATGAGGTCAAAAGTTTCAAATTATACACTTAAAATGTACATATCTCCCATAGTTCCTCCCTTCTACTTTGAATATGGACATATCTTCCATAATTTTTTGCCTCCTACTTCCAGTCATATCTGCCCCCCCCTTGTGCATAGTATACACTCTTCCACCCCTCCCACATGCTATGAAAATGAACATATCCTATATTCTCTCCCCCTCTTTCTAACCTCCCCATCTTTCTTATAACAAAAACATGTATGCATTTCTAAAAAAAGCTCGCAAAAACAAAGGAAATGGTAAAAAAGCTCACATTAAAAAGCTCGCCAAAAGATTTTTCCCTACCTCGGCGGAGGCATGTCAATGACTATATTTCCAATACCCTTATTACAATAGAATATGCAAAATATACTTCACATGATGTTTTGATTATGCAAGTGGACTTTGCAAAAGATTTTGATATTGTTCACTGGGATTTTATTTCTAGTACCATGTCCAGAATGGGTTTTGGATCCAAAATGATCCATGTCATCTATCTTTTATATTCAGCTTCCACTGCTGAAAGCATACTTGGCAGACACTTGTCAAGGTCTTGGAATTTGTTCAGACTGCAAGGTTGCCCCTTAAGTGCTTTGTTATATGCCATTGCTACACATGCATTGTTGTTATATATGGATTATCTCACTGATTTGGGACACCTGCATGGTCTTCAACTACCTAGAGCTCAATCCTTTTTGGCACAAGCGTATGCTAATGATTCTCGTTTCATGCCACGAAATAGTCCTGTTGAACTTAGGCTTCTCATGAGTACTCTTTCTGATTTTGGTTTGGGTGGTGGTCTACATATTAATTTTTACAAATCTAAGCTTTTTCCCTTGAAAGCTCATGATTGGCACTCGCTTCTTTAGCCTAGTCAAAATTTGGCTCCTGATCAAATTGTCAGGCATTTGGGCTATCCTGTGGGCTGGAATATTGTCATTAAACAACAAATGGTATGGGTGTCTGAGAAGCTTTATAAAAAATTGGATTACTAGAAATTATCTACATGGCCTCTGCATGTTTGCCTTAGAATTGTACAATCCATTGTTATGGCTCATGTTCAATTCTAACTGCCGTTTTTACATTGAAATTCCAAAAACATCAATGCTTTCATGTCGCATGCGATGGAACTTTTTTAGAAGACAAAATCTTATAGGAAGGGTTTGAGGTTGTTAAGAATGCCTTATGCATGTTCTCCCAAGATGCATGGGGATCTTAACATACTTAACATTCAGTTTCACATCCTAGCCAAGAAGACTACTATGCTTCCTACCTTTTTTCAGCAAAAACAGCCATGGTCTGTCATGTTGGCAATCATGTGTATGAACATGAGGACATATGCTTATAAGGATTGGATTACAAATCATTGGGAGGTGGTCATTGGTAAATTTCAAGGCATTATTCTGAGCTGTCCTTTCTCATCTTTAGTACAAGATTGGAAGCGAGTGCTTTCTAAGGCTAAATGGTCTCTTACCAATTCAGGTCAGCCCAACTCTCTTCGTTAAGAAAGCATACACTGGAGCTCAGTCTTTGATATGCCTCTTGCTTTACAGGAACCAGTTCAGGCATACAATCTGATGAAGCTTGGTATTCATTACATTGATGATGCAATGGATGTTCAAGGGAATATATTATCCTTCCCAGATGCCTGTCGTCGTTTTCCTCTTGGTATGCATCATCAACCCATATAGAGAAAAATAAGTGATTTATTGCAACCCCTTCTCCCAATTCCTCCATCTGATGGATCTCATAGACTTCAAGATTGGCAACTCAGATCTACCACTCCAGGCTTACACCCACTTTCTTTGCAAGCTATTACTTCTATGAAAGTTTATAAATTGATTTTTCCTTCTCCATGGATTGCTCAGCATGGGAATACTCTCTAGCATCTGTGTAAATCTCGTTCCTGGTGGAAGTCAAATCTTCAACTATTATGGAGAAACAAACTCCCTTAAAAGCAAAGATTGTTTCTTTAGAGATGTTTGGTGGGCATTTTTCAGTGGGTGTCACTTTGGCAAAGCGAAGGATCGCAAAGTCTCATTGTTTGAGGTGTTTCAGTTTTTTTGAGACTGTTCCACATATTTTATGGTTTTGTCCTCAGTCTAGAGCTCTCTTGGGCCGTATTTCCGACTGTCTTCGACTGCGTTTCCTTGGTCATTGTTTTGGGAAATATTTCTGGATCTTTGGCAGATTTACTACAATACAATCCCAATACTCTCTCTTTTTTCATTGGGTCAGATTTTGGCCACTATGGACCATTTGGAAGCAGAGGAATCAGGTGTTCTTGGGGCAGTCATTGCTCTAACCTTATGAGTCTTTTAGAGCATCGTTACGGCAATCTCTGTATGATGCTTGTCATCATGATGACTTGGATGTATCATCTTTAGAGGTGTTTTCCCATTGCTTTTGATTTTTCAAGATAGTCTTTTTTTAAGACTATTTTAATTGTAAAAACTTTTTCTTGATATAAATACTGTGGTATCACCACACAAAAAAAAGTGTGTGTGTGTTTGGGTGCACTACTAGGCACTTTGGACTCTATGGATGGACAGAAATCATAGTCTTTGGTGATCCTACTTTTCCATCTTTTGTTTTTTTTAAATAATCTCTACGGCAATCGTATTATGGTTGCTTTCAGACTCATTTGATTGATCATGATGTATAAATGGCTTATATTGAGATTTTTGAGTAGTAGTTACTCTGCTTTTGGAGTACCTATGAATGTAATTATTTCACAGCAATAAAATATTTCCTCACTAAAAAAAAAAAGTATGTGTGTGTGTGTGGTGTGTGCGTGTGTGTGAGAGAGAATAGGAGTGTGTGTGAGAGAGAGCTGCACACAAGAGTCTGCGTGAGTGAGACAACCTACTCCACGTTTGCTTTGAACTAGCCTATTCTGAGCCCTTACCTCTGCTTGTGGGAGATTTCGACCATCTTGCATGCTCTCAAAGCCACCCTCAATGCCTTGTCTTTAGTTTCCTCTCTAAAGCCCGCTCTGTAAGTGCGTAGGATACATGTAAGTTGTGTGTGAGAGAGTCTTCCTACAAGGAATTTAGTCACAACAAGTTCTCGTGCCCTCTTGTCGAGGTTTCGTGCCGTTTTGTCCAGGTCCCGTGCCCAACGGCTACACCGTCACTTTCCTTATTTTGGTTTCAAGACAACCTGTTTAGTTCGTATATTGTTTGGTTACTCCCTCTCTCGTTTGCTTTGTGCTTAGCTTGTCTATTTCTTTCTGCTTGCTATCTGCCCCAACTGAATTTTTTGTTTAGCCTGTTTATTTCGTCTTGGCCCTCATCCCCCTCTATCTCATAGCTTGTAACCTACCTGCAACTTCATCTTTGAATCTCTCCATTGAATCGACTAGCTTCAATGACATAAACAAATAAGTATTATGTAAAGAGGGCGCTCTCTCCAGAACCCAAAAGACAGTCAAGGGAGACTCTGCCCCCCATAGCCCCTTCATCTGAAGATGCTTCCTATGTATTTGACATGTTGAATGAGGAATTTCAACAAAGTAGAAGAGAATGGATGCTACCTGCTCCGGAACTCACTTACAAAATGCAGTTGCCTTCTCTTGTGGATCCTCTGAAGAAGCTCTCTCAGACTGCAGTCATCATCTTTTTCCTAGGAAAAATACCTTCAGCTAATGATGTGGGCCAATGGGTGAATTCCCTGTTAGGTGGATGCTATGTGGAAGGAGTTTATTTTGCCTCCCGAGGATTTTATGAAGTTCATCTCTTGGATGCCTTGACAAAACAAAAGATGCTGGAAATGTCCCCTTTATTTTTTGGCCGTCAGATGGTGTATATCATGCCTTAGTCTCCTAATAAGGACTATTAGAATCTCATTAAGCACCATTGCCTTGTATGGGTTGAAGTGGTTGATTTCCCAGATTACATGAGAACGGAGCTTCTTGGCTTAGTAATGACATTGGGACAAGTGATCTGTCCCCCTCGTCCCACAAATAATAAAAATTGCTTTTGCATATTATGGGATACTAATAGACCAACCCCTCCATCTATTGCTGTTGAGATTGAGGGTGTTAATTTGGGAAAAAAATATTTCACTTTGAAATGGGAAATTTTTGCTGGAGCTTGTTTCTCGTCACAAGTTTGGACACCTGGCTTCTGAGTGTCCCTCTATACTTCATCCTCCTCCTCTAGCTACCATTCCCCTGCCTTCTAATAAAGGAGGTCAGAAGACTTATGTGGAAAAGACAGAAGGCAAAGGAGCAAAGCCTTCAGTTCATACAGGGAGTCAAGTCATTTCAGCTCAAAACAAGGATAAAGGAAAGGGCAAGCAAGTGGAAAATAATCCTTCTTCTCATGAGGGTTGGCAAACTGCAAAGAAGACAGTGCCTCTCAAACAAAGACCTCTCCAATCTTGTAATTGGGATGCTTCTGCTCCTTCTCCTAGTCAAACCATCTATCTCTTCTGATAGCCCCATCTCAAAGGCATGGATTAATGCAATCAAGAAGGATATTCCGCTTTGTGAAGAAGATGATCTGGTAAGGGAATTGGATTCTGAGGGTCAGCAAGAACCTGAGGCAATGGCAGAGGCGTGATGCCTCCTTTTCTTTCTAAAGACTACTCATTTCTTGTACATATTTTCATGCATGCTTCTCTTAAATGTGTTTCTTACAATATACAGGGCCTCTGCAACTAGAATAAATGAAGGCTCCTTTGGCACTATATAAATAAAACTCATCCAGATGTAGTGTGTCTACAAGAGCATAATTAGCATTCTTTTACTGGCCAGCATGGGTTCTTTTCAGAATATGATATATTTTATGCAGGCTCTGATCAAATCTCTGGGGTGTGCATTCTAGCCAGACATGATATGCAGCCCTGTGTAGCATATAATGATCTTTGTGGCCGATGGATGATTATCCAATGCATGACCATGGAGAGATTTTTGAAATTGGTTCCTTGTATGCCTCATAAACTTCAGCTTGTAGAGCTCGAATGTAGGATTCCATAAAGCAATATCTTTGATCCACAAATGCTATACTTTCTGGAGATTTCAATAATTCTCCTCACTAGAAGGACAATACCACACATAAATCCCATATGCTACCCTCTGAAATTCAGAAATGGAAACATATGATTTCATCACTTCGTACTGTAGATTTATGGACAGCAACACACCCTTCAGTTTTGGGATTTACATATCATCATAATGATTTTACAAAATATTAGGCTAGGCTTGATAGATTGTATCTTATTCATGCTCAGCAATATGATGATTATACATGTCAAACACACTCCACTTTGGCTGAACTTTTCATTTGGCATGCCTTTGGATGATATGCAGCTCTCTTCAGTCAGACACTTATAGGTCAATCAATTATATCTTTCTCATGAAAAATTCCAGCAAATGATTCGATTGGCTTGCAGGCCATTGTTATCTCATGCTCAGGAGGATATTGACTTTGCTTGGAACTCTTTTGTACATCGCATTCAAAATGTCATCAATGAGCATGGAAGATGGTACATGGCAGAAACCAGGCATCATATCCAGTGGGCGAAATCACACAAGCAGTCCTCGGTACAGATTAGCCATCAAAGGTCCCTTTCGGCTTTTGAACAGAGTTCATTGTCTTGTGCTTCTTCCATAATTGATGCTAATGATAAACGCAAGCTTTCCAAATGGCAGACAAGGGCTAGAGTTAAGCCTATGCTAGATAAGGGTTTCTCCTCAAAGTCTTTTTTTCGGAATTTACATGCATATCGACAAAGTCAATCTATCATGAGAGTTAGAAAATTATATGGTATTTGGACCCAGACTTTATCTCAACTAGAAAAACAATGTTTGGAACATTTTCAACTGCTTTTTTCTCAGCCATCTTCTCCTACTCCTCAAATTAAATTGGCACAGAGAAAATTTATTGATCTTGTTTCTCCTATAGTTTCTTTGCCAAAAGCTTCATTGCTGGAAGTGTCTTTTTCAGATATTGAGTTGGATGATGCTCTCAAACATTTGGGTAAACATAAATCCCCTGGCTGGGATGGTTTGACGGTTGAATTTTTTGTAGCCTTCTGGGCTGAATTGAAGGGTCCAATCTTGAAGATCATTAATGTAGCCTGGCAACATCAACATCTTTCTTCAGCTTGGAAGCATGGTCTGGTCAAGCTTGTGCCCAAAAAACTCCTATGTGAGACTATGGTTGACTGGCGGCCCATCACTTTGATGCCTGTTATATATAAACTTATTGCTAAAATGTTGGTTCTTCGGATAAAGGATATTCTTCATGATGGTCTACATCCCAGGCAATATGGTTTTGTTCTAAGAAGGAATATACATGATAATATCTCCAATACTCTCATCGCAATGGAATATGCTAAATATTCAGCTCAAGATGTATTAGTCATGGACATGGCAAAGGCATTTGATACCGTACAGTGGGATTATGTCTCTCAAATCATGTCTAGACTTGGTTTTGGGCCAAAGCTAGTTAATATCATTTATTGGCTTTACTCATATTCCACTGCACAATGTTTTATAGGGAATCATTTGTTTGAGTCATGGACTCTGACACGGTCAGTTCGACAGGGATGCCCTCTTAGTGCTTTGCTCTATGCTATTGCTTCACATCCTTTGCTTCTTTATATGGATCATCTAGTTGATACTGGACAGCTAGTGGGGCTTCAAATTCTTGGCTCGTGACCTTTCATTGCACAGGCCTATGCAGATGATTCTTTCTTCATGATAAAGAATTGTCCTCTGGAGCTTCGTTTATTGATGGATACCCTTTCTGATTTTGGGTTGGTAGCTGGTCTAAATATTAATTTTCAAAAATCAAAACTCTTGCCTCTCAAGCATTATGACTGGCATGCGCTCCTTTGGCCAGGTCAGATTATTCCTTCGGAGAACATAGTAAGACATTTGGGTTATCCACTTGGCTGGAAAATAAAAAATAAGCAACAAATGTCTTGGGTATTCAACAAAATTCAGGACAAATTAGAATATTGGAAGATCTCCACTTGGCCTTTGCATGTTCGGCTTCGAATTGTTGTTGTTTTTTACTCTCCTCTTGCTGTACCTCAACCAATCAAAGCTTACAATCTCATGAAGTTGGGCATCCGATTCATTGATGATGTGGTAGATACTCAGGGGAATATTCTCTATTTTCCGACAGCATGTCAACAATACAATCTTGGGATGCATCATAGACCCATATGGAAAGTTATTGCAGATCTCTTACTCCCTTTTGTTCATGCCACCTGCTATAGAGGTAGGCAACTGGTTGACTCGCACACTGGCTGGCTCGTTTGTTCGCAAGGTACACTATGTAGCCAGGGGTTTTTTTGAGGTCATTATGGTAGATGAGATACACAGGCAAATGCTTTTGGAACATTCGCCCCTCTTTTATCGGCAGCAAATGGTGCACGTATTGCCATGGTCTCCCACAAGGGATTTTCAGGCTTTGATCTGATACCGATATCCGGTCTGGGTTGAAGTTGTAGACTTCCTGCAATGCATGGCTTCACTCTTGCCTAAAATTGCAACGACTTTAGGCAAAGTGGTCTGCCCACCATGGCCTAATGGCAACTCGAATCGATTTTGCATTCTCTAGGATACTGATAATCCCACACCAGACTCTTATTCAGTCACGGTGAACAATGTCGACATGGAAAGTGCTTTTTATAAATTGAAATGGGAATTATTTGCAGGGGCTTGCTTTGACTGCAAAAAATTTGGACACATGGCTTCACAGTGTCCAATGAATCATCATAAAATACCTCCTGCTACTTTGCCTGTTCAAATGCCTACTAAAGATGCTCCTACCTCCATTGGAAATAAAAACAAAGGTAGTAGATAGTTTTTTGGAACTCAGGATAAAAGCAAAGCTCCAGTGGTTTCAAATAGGAATGTTTCTTCACATTCACCTCCTGCTATTCAACCCTCATCAAAAGGACCGAAACCTCCAATTAATGGATGGCAAAGTCCAAGAAAAGTTATTTCTGCTCGAAGACTTCCATCCCCTCACACTTGGAATGGTGCGTCTTCTAGTGGAAACTCCCCAGAGGTCAATACAGGAATTGGGATCACATGGGATGCAATCACATCTAGCAGAACACTCTTCCCTGAAGAAGAGGTTGCTGCTTTGTTGTCTACTCCTCAGGTAAATATTTCGTCTCAGGGAAGAGGCCTTGACCCTGAGATAGAAATGCAGGGCTGACATTGTGAAGATAGTGGGAGAGAAGGAAGAAGTCTCACTTGCGGTTTTCTCACATACACAATGGAGGAATACACACAAAGGTGGAGGCTGAAAAACAGTGAAAGCCAAAAGAACTCTTGTACAAAGAAATAGAAGAACCCTATATGTGGGTCTCAAACCAAACTCAGCTAACTAAGGTGGCATACTAATTGAGCCACGAACTAGAGTACATAAGGATAGCTGTCATCCAGCTATTATTCATGGACGATGTACCAACCGCATTTGTAGCTAACAAGTTGATGACATAAATGCACAATGGTCACCTTGGCATATCACGAGTGAAGCTCGATATCTCAACACTCCCCCTCGAGCTCAATCCCAATTCCTGCATACCAAGCAGGTCTCTGAACTTGCGTAGCTTCTCTGTGCCCAATGCCTTCATAAATATGTCAACTACTCGATCCTTTGTGTTGACATAAACTAGATCAATAAGACCTAGTAAACCTTCTCCTGCACATAGTGATAATGCACCTCAATGTGCTTTGTTCTGGCATGATAGACTGGGTTATTTGCCAAGTGTATACTGCTCATGTTGTCACAATAAATGACAACTGGCCCATCTGTAGATTGATGCATATCATAAAGTAGCTTATGCAACCAAGCTACCTTACATGCAGCCATTGCTGCACCCTTGTACTCAGCCTCTGTGCTTGACAAGGCAACTGTAGGCTGTTTCTTGCTGCTCCAAGTGACTGCAGCACTCCCAAAAGAGAACACATATCCATTGATAGATTGTCTATCTGAAATACTACCAGCCCAATCAGCATCAGTGTATCCATGCAACTGTATCTGAATCCCAGCCTCATAAAATAGTCCATACTGCAATGCGAACTTCACATACCTGAGTATGCGTCTAGCCGCATCCAAATGCGATTTCCTTGGAGCTTGCATAAACTGACTTACCAATCCAATAGCATAGCTCAAATCTGGCCTGGTAATAGTCATATAAATAAAACTTCCTACTATGCGTCTGTACATAGTAGGGTCTTCCAGAAGCTCACTTGCATCTGCGCTCAGCTTCACATTCTACTCCAAAGGAATTGAAATAGACTTACAGCCTATCATTCCATATTTGGACAGTATGTCCAATCCATACTGCCTATATAAGAGCCGTATCCCACTTGGTGATCTAATCACCTTAATGCCCAAGAAATAACGCAACTCTCCCAAATCCTTCATCTCAAACTTCTGCTTCAATAGCATTTTCAAATAAAGGATATCTTCATCACTATCACCTGTGATGATCAAATCATCAACATAAATGAGAAGCAGCATAATACCTTTCTCTGTTTTTCTCACATAAAGTGAGAAATCTGCCTTGGAAATCTGAAAGCCAATAGTGATAAGATACTGTCCTATCTTGTCAGACCATGCTCTAGGTGCTTGCTTCAAGCCATACAAGGCTTTCTTTAACCTTCAAATAAACTCAGGATGAATAGCATGAATATAACCTGGTGACTGCTCCATAAAGACCTCTTCTTGCAAATCACCATGCAAGAAGGCATTCTTTATATCCATCTGATGTAAAGACCATCCCTTTGATGCAGCCATAGCAATGACTGCTCTTACGGTTGCCATCCTTGCAACCGGACTGAATGTTTCTTCATAATCAATGCCATACGTCTGTGCATATCCTTAGTAACTAATCTTGCCTTGTATCTGTTCATAGAACCATCTGCATTGTGTTTCACCTTATAAACCCGCTTACAGCTAATTGCATTCTTGTCTTTAGGCAAAGGCACCAATTCCCATGTAGGATTTGCTTCCAAGGCATCCATTTTTTCATCCATGGCTTTCCCCCATTTTTCTTTTTCCATGGCTTGCTCAAAAGAAGTGGGTTCTGGTTCCTGTATCACTTTGACCATATAGGCATAGTGAATGGCTGTAAATCCATCATATTTTAACCTATCCACAAGATACCTAGATCTGATAGACCTGCACAAAATAGGCTCACTTCCAGGTGCTCTCAAAACATCTCTGGTCTTCCTTACTCTAAGTGTAACAACAGAAGGAACACCTAACTCATCATCAATGCTCTGTTCTGAGCCACTGGATTCACCATCCATATAAGAGTGACCTGCATTCACATCAAACATGGGTTGATCTACCTTCTCTTTTCCTTTTCGTGATACCTGCATATCACTATCTGCATTTCTTTGAGAAGATTCTCATGATCTCAATCTGCATGTCCATGGTGAGATATGTGAACTACTACTAGAGGACACTGCAGGTCCACTAATATTTTGTGATTGTTGCTGTAAATTCTGTGTAGCATTACCATTTTGTGCATCTACATCATCAATCACATTTACTGTTTATACCAGCTGCTCATCTCATCAAAAACAATCTCTGCTCATTTTAAAATTACGGGTAAAAGGATTATAGCATCTATACCCTTTCTGCTACAGAGAATAACTAATAAAGATGTACTTCTCAACTTTTGGATCCAACTTGGACCTTAACTCATCTGGGACATGAACATAGGCAATGCAACAAAAAATTTTCAAATAAGAAATATCTGGTTTCCTACCAGTATACATCTCCTCTGACGTCATGCCATGTATTGCTGCAATGGGAGTCCTGTCATTATGTAAACTGATGTAGCAAATGCTTTAGTCTAATGATAATCTGGTAGATCTTTTTCATTTAGCATGGCCTAAGATACCTCTTCAATATGCCTGTTTTTCCTTTCTGCAAGTCCATTTTGCTGTGGAATATGATTGCATGAATATTGCTACTTTATGCCATGTTCCTGTAAGAACCTTGCAAAATCATTTGAGAGGTACTCTCCCCCTTCATCTGACCTTAGGCATTTTAATTGCAAGCATGTTTCTTTTTCAACCATAGCTTTAAAAGCTTTGAAATGCCATGTATTGCTGCAATGAGAGTCCTGTCATTATGTAAATTGATGTAGCAAATGCTTCAGTCTAATAATAATTTGGTAGGTCTTTTTCATTTTGCATGGCTCGAGATACCTCTCCAATATGCCTGTTTTTCCTTTCTGCAAGTCCATTTTGCTGTGGGATATGATTGCATGAATATTGCTACTTTATGCCATGTTCCTACAGGAACCTTGTAAACTCATTTGAGAGGTACTCTCCCCCTTCATCTGACCTTAGGCATTTTAATTGCAAGCCTGTTTCTTTTTCAACCATAGCTTTAAAAGCTTTGACATGCCCAAACACTTCACTTTTCTTTTTCATAAAATGCACCCAAACTTTTATGCTGTAGTCATCAATAAAAGTGACAAAATAATGACAGCCTCCAATAGATGCAGCTTTAGTAGTCCACATATCAGAGTGGATTAATTCCAATGGCTTCTTACCTCTTGAACATGTCTAGGAAATGGTTTCCTTGCCTGTTTTTCAAATTGACAGGCTTCACATACCTTATGCATTTTTGCAACCTTGAATTTAGGCAATCCTGCAACAATGTTTTGGACTTGCATTGATTTAAGTCGCTGTACATTAACATGACCAATGCGTTTATGCCAAATATCAATATCTCCAACTACACCAATCCCATGTGCAAACATTTTTGCACTCAATTTAGGCATGTCTGCATCCAACATAAACATCCTGCCCTTCTTCTTTTCTTTTGCTATCAAGCAACCATTATTTTTCATATCCTCAACAAAGCATCCATGAGGAATAAATATGACCTGCAAGCCCTGCTCACCCATTTGACCAATAGAAACCAGTTTCTTGGTGATATTCGAGACATGAAATACATCAGACATGTATTTCTTTTTCCCATCCTGCATAGACAAAGGAATTTTACCAATCTGCACAATAGGATGTGCAGTATCATCATCAGTCTCCACAAATCCTAGTCTTTCCATTTTCCTTGCATCATGCATCCATTCTGCATGACCTGTCATGTGGTTTGACGCACCTGAGTCAACATACCACACATCATTGCTTTCTTCTGCACTTGTCACAGAATTGGTCATGTGCTGCACCATAAACAAATACTCCTTTCTGTCATCACCTTGTCTACTAGAGGATGCATAATTGCCTTGCTGCAATTTTTCGTTCATAATGTCATTCTGCTTTTTGTAGCAGTCTTTAGCCATATGATCCATTTTATCACAATAGTAGCATTCAACATTGCCAAAGTATCCCATGTCTCCTTTGGCATACTTGCATCCTGAATATGAACAATCATAAAATCCGAAATACTTATAGATAGCCAGTACATAACTTTTGTGCCTCTCTTATGCCATCCTTTAAATGCCTGCATTTCCTGTTGATTGGGAACATTAGAAAGAAGTGGTTCTTTTTCATTTCCTGTAATGAACTCCCAATACGCTTTTCCCATAAGAAAATTCGTCATTCTAAACTTCCATGCTTGGAAGTTGTTCTTGTCAAGCTTTTTAGTGACAATCTGTGAAAGAGAATCAGACGCCATTACAAAACACTGCAAAATATTCTGTCACTGCAAAAAACACAGCTTCTGCCTCACAAGGGCAAATCTGCAAAACTAACAAAAGTGGTATTTAACCACACAATCACTTCCTAGTGACGATTTTGCATCAACAGGTAGTAAGGATGATTCTGTAACTCCTAATATCTCTACGCATAGGCATACAATGCAATTTCTGCGATAACTTTTCACCAACCTATGGAGCAGTGGTCGCACAGCAAAAACAGGACCTTTTTCTCAGAACTTGCAGAGAGCTTTCACCTCCAAAACGGGCCCCGAAATGGCCTCGAATCAGAAAAATAAAGTTAGAGGCTAGACTCTAGAGCTAGGAGAACTGAGTATTAAACTTACAAGTTTCAACTTATATGTACTTGCTCTGGTTGAGGATCTCAATAGCACAATCCTCCGTTGCTTTTCGAAGCTTCAGCATGAACTCGTATAGCAAGCCCATAGCACAACCCTCATGGTCAAAGAGTCAAAGCACGAAGTATAAGGACTCTATGGACATCTGAATGCAAAGGGCTTCCTGCAAAAACTGATTGTCAAAGACAATCCTCTCGACATTCTGTCCAGCAGGCAATCTCGAGTCACTCCAATCCAGCCAATCTGAACTGGTCATCATGTGACGAAGACTCTCTTTGGTCTTAACCAGCCCACAAATGATAAAGTTTAAACAAGTTTAAACAATGAATAATTTGAGAAATTGATCTTTAAATGATGAAAATTGAATCATGATTCATGAATCATACTTGCTAAGAACCAAGAAGATGTAGCCAAAGCGTGTCTTTGAGGGTCTCAATAGCTCCCACTTACACTCCCTTCTGAATAGGGCCAGTGCATGTGGCTTATGAGTGATATAAGTCACTAGCTGCATTGCTTTTTCGACCACACTAGACACCCAAGGCAGCTTTCCAATATCCTCCATCATCAAATCAAGAGAGTGTGAGGCACAAGGTGTCCATACTATCTTGGGATACTTCTACTCAAGAAGACTTCCCTTTCTCTTGCAGTTTGGTGGAGCCATTATCGGTGATGACTTGCACCACATTGTCCTCACCAACCTCCTTGATGGCTGCCTCAATATGACCCCATATCCACTCTCCGGTGATGTGAAGGCCGACATGTGAGGCATCAACCACCCTCAAGAATATGCTTCCCACACAACTAGTGACCAAGATATTAATCATGTGTCTCCTCTTCGTGTCACTCCATCCATCGGAGATTATGGTGCATCCATACCGACTCCAAGCTTCCTTGAGTCCCTCCATGTCTTTCTTGATTAATCCCACTTGCTTCTTTAAAAGTGTGGTGCGGAGAGTCTCAGAACTAGCAGGTGTAAGGGATGATGCTCCTGCTCTACCAACAGCTACAAGTGTATGATAAAACTTCTTGTAGACAGGAGTCCTTGCAACATTGAAGGGAATATTGCAAGCGTAGAAAAACTGCTCCTCTGCAATTGCAACCTCTTGCTTCAGGCGTGGTGCCCAAGCAGCCTGTATAGGAGTAACTCTCGGAGTGATAGTTGCTGGACCACGAGCCTCTTGGAAAGAGGCTGTGGAGGAGCTGATGAATAGCGGACAGCCCAACTGATGGAGTGGTGCCATGTAGAGGCTGAGTAGAGGCACTCCCATGAACTTGTGATGTCGATGTAGATGGAGTATACCCATGCCCCTCCTACTGTGAGTGAGAACACTCCACATTCCCGGTATCTGATTGGGATGATGTGAGAGTGACGGTTGCCTCTATGCCCAACTTCTGTATCTGCTATCATGGAAATTTTCTAGTGTTCAAAAAATGGCAAGAAAAGTCTCAAATTACTCTCTATGCATCGTCTCTGTTCTCCAAAGATGCACAGGGGTCTGAACATTCTCAATATTCAAATGCATCTACTTGCTCACAGAGGGAAAATAATGTTACAGTTTATGCAAGGAGATTAGCCTTAGGCTTTCATGATCCGCTCTCTTTTATTACATATTGATACTTCTGCTTTTGGGCATTGGCAGCCTACTCAGTGGGATTTTCTATTTGGCTCTATCCAAGGCAAGATCAAAGGCTGCCCTTTTGTCTCTCGTCTGCTTCTTGAATGGAAACATATTTTATCCCACTTGGAATGGAATGGCCGGGATTCTTTGTCGGGAAATTCTTTGAGGGCTGAGAATATTTATTGGTCTAAACTATTCCACCCTTCTTTGGCCATACAAGAACCCAAACGTTCTTATTTTCTCTCTTTCAAAGGCATTTCTTCTGTGGAGGATGTACTTTAGGATGATGGCACTCTTTTATCCTTTTTTATGGCTGCTAGCAAATACGATTTGGGAGCTCATTATCGTCCTTTATGGCATAGGATTTCAGCAATGCTTCAACCGTTCTTACCGGTACCTCGTTTGAAACTTCAGAATAGGCTTGAGGATTGGATTTTACATTATTCTCTCTCTTCAGCCCGTCCTTTGAAGCTCTCACATATTACGATGTCATCTCTGTATAAAGTGTTATTATTTCCGCCTTGGATTTCTGACAGAGCAAATACTGCTTGGCATATGGATCGCCTACTAAAGTGATGGAGAAAGCGACTGCATCTCCTTTGCCATAATAAAGTCCCTCTTTGGCAACATCTTTTCCTTTGGCAAGTCCTACTTGGCATTTTTACATCTGGCCAGTTACTCGGACATAGCATAGTTACCCGCCAAATTGGAAACAGAAGAAACTGCAATATGACACAATTTATGTATAAAAATTTATTTTTTATACATAATATAATTTTCAATAGAGTGCAAATCATAAATAATACAATTATCTATACTTGAAGCTTCAAGCATCAATGCATCATTCATGCCTCTATTATTCTAAATTCTTAAATGATGCTTCAATAATCTGAAATCAACATGTATCATGACTAACAAGTTTGGCATTACAAGAATTTGAAATTTAGAAGTTTGAAGTACTTTAAACTTAGCACACAAGTTGAAACTTAAAAGCATCCAATGTCAAGACTCCATAGATGATCATGATTCATGATCCACAAATTTCATGATCATGACTCATGAGTCATGCAAGACTCAAAATAAAAGCACCCATAGATGATATAAAAAGAAAGCAGCTGCCACCTGGCACCAAGGTCCAAAGTATACTAAATAGTAACTACTGTATCTACTATCTAGGAGAGAGACATGGACCCAATAAGCATCTCTCGGCATTGAGGAGGATGGAGAGGTGAGAAGGAGGATGGAAAGTTCACAAGTGAGAAAGGATGGAGAGGTAGAAGGAGGATGGAGAGCTCAGAGGTAAAAGAGGATGGAGAGGTAGAAGGAGCCTGGAGGATCAGAGGTAGAAGTGAAGGAGGATGGAGAGGTTACAGGTAAGATTAAAGAGAGGATGGAGAGAAGAAGGATGGAGGGATGGAGAGCAGGCTGCCAAGCTGAAGCTTGCAGGATGGAGAAGATGGAGAGAAGAATGAAGAGGATGGAGAGAGAAGGATGGAGGTCCAAGGAAACCGGGATTGAGAGTCCAAGAGCAAAGAATGGAGGGATGGAGAAAGCTTAGAGAAGGTGGAGAGAGCAACAAGGATGCACAGAAGGAGTGCAATGGACAGGAGGTGGCGAAAAAAGAAGCTAGGCGACGAAATCGCAATTTTGGGGGTCTAGGATGAAACGGGAAACGCCTTTTCCATTTCCTACCACGAAACGGCCGTTTCGTGCAACGATGGCACATAGACATATTGCTCCGGCTGTTTGCCACAGATGCCTACACTATGCTGAATTTGTGCTTCACATCTTTTGGCACTGTCCACACACTTGTGATTTCATCGCTCTCATCCGACAGAGGCTTCGAGCGAGATTTCCTACTGTTACTTTTGGTAGGTTTTTCTGGTTGTGTAGTTTTCATCCAGCTAGACAGGGTTTTGACTTATTTTTTGTATGGGTACGCTACTGGGCACTGTGGACTTTATGGATGGACAGAAATCATAGAGTCTTTGGTGATCCCCTATTTTCATCTTTTGTTTTTTTCAAACGATCTCTGCAGCAATCATTCTATGATTGCGTTCAAACTCGTTTGATTGATCAGGATGTATATATAGCTTATACTGAGATTTTCAGTTGAGTAGTAGTTAGTCCACTTTCGAAGTAACTATGAATGTAATTATTTTACAGCAATAAAAGATTTCTTCCCACAAAAAAAAAAGTGAGAGAGAGAGAGAGAGAGATTTATTAACTTAGTGGGAGGTAAAAAGGAGACCAAGCCTGAGTTGCATCACACAAAAGATACTCCTGTGCAATTTACACATTGTTGACGTTTTCTCTTTTTGGATTAATAACTTTAACGATGAATCCAAGAATAAATTTTGAACTCTCAATGGCATTTAACTCTATAAGCATGACATCAATGATCACATTGCTGTTCTTTTGTACAATATAGTTGTACTATAAAATAGGATGATTGACTTAAACCAGCACTTTTAACTTCTTCTAGAAAAACACATATTATGACACGCAAACTCATGTTAAATTTGGAAGGATCGGTGTTTTTCTAATTCAGTGATGCGAAATCGAGCTCTACTTTTGCAGAAATACAGCGGACACTAACGAAAGCTAGGTCTGATTTGCCCACTTGAGGAGGACTTGTCAAGTATGATCATTCAAAAAAAAAAATGAATGGAGAACTACGCCCTTTCTTAGACTCTTCATGTGGGGTAACTGCACATCAGTGCAATTTCTTCAACCACTATGTGCACATTTGAACGCCAGGAGAATGCAATATCGGATGCTGACTTAATTTGAACCACAGTATGCATTTGGCCATAGTCTCTTCCTTCCCTAGCACTTGGGGCTAGGATAAAAGAATCAATGATCCATTGGGATACTCCTATGGTCTGCATTTTCTTTCAAGCACATTGATAATGATGGATTCCAAGTGGACCTGCATAATTATAATGATAAAAATTTTGAAGGTGCTGCCTGTTTAGAAGTCTGACATACCATGTTAAAAAGAAAAAGATGTGAAAAACAATTATTCCATTTATTTTTTGTCAAGAACTACCAAAGGGAGAACGTATGGGCACAGCAAGGAGAATTTTAGGTAGATTTTGCTCTCTACCTGTAAGAGATACAGGATGTTTCCAGTTTGACTCGTTCAACTATACAGAAACAACATCACAATTGCAAAGAGCCTTAGCATCTAAACATGTTAAAAAGACGGATGTAGCAATAATAGAAAATGGATAACAACCCCTGGGTTTAATCATTAACCCACCCATCAAGTCTCAGCAATCCTTCCTTAATAAAATAGAATTTGTCAAAATATCCTCACTTACTGATCCCATGCTGTCCTCAGCTATGCCCTGATCTGTCACTGTTATCCTACATCAAAACCAGGGAAATTTTTGTGTTTAAACAAAATACCATTTGACAGCTGCAGATGCCTGTTCTAGATCATGATTCTGTGCTCAAAGGGCCCCGGTATGTCTTCGATGCACCTTTCAAACTTGAACTAGTGAGCTATACTGCAGTCTATCAGCCACAGTCCACCCTGTACAATCTCTTTTCCAATTGCTCATGCAATGAGGAAATCAAAAAGAGGCTAAGAGAAGCTTGGATTGGGTACATGGAGTGGTAGCAAATGACAATGTAAATCAAGATTTCATTGTCAGAAAAATAGGGTCAATTGGTAGGAACGAAGAAAACAACCTGATGCAAGATCATACAATATCAAATAGCTCTATAAAGGTGATGCAAACAAGCTGATGCAACATCATACCAATATTTATTAAAATAATATTTCTGATGTGCTTTTGCGCTCACGAAGAGCTCTATAAAGTGCACAAAGTAAATACACATTGAAAGCTTGTGTGATCTTGAAGAAGCTCTCTAAAAATAACAAAGTAAAGACAGTGCTGAACGCTTATCTGCAGTTAAGAAGACATATGCAAGTTTATACCTCTGAAAACTCTCTCTCTGATTGTTCAAGTATACTATCAAGCTTAGCTTGACCACTGACCATCCTATCAACGTGTGCTTTTTCTGTAACGTTCGCAAGTTCTCTACATTTTAGTTGGAGTTGTATTCTGTCATCATCAACCTGGAAGCAATTTAAAATCAGTGTTTCAGTGATACAAAAAAGGAAGAATATATGGAAAGCATTATGGATTAGGAAATCTACCGACAGGGCATTGTGTACATTCAATGCAAGATCCTTGAGCACAAAGTTCCACAGTTTTTCAATATTAAGACATTATGGCACACAGCATCATATTTACAAAAAAAGTGCCTTTAAGAAACATTTCTCCTAGAACAAAGAAATCTCAACCTAGAGCCATGGTTCATTGATATTCATTTCTAATGTGCTTACATTTGAAAGATTTAGAGTGCAGAGCCCTAACAGTTGCATATTTGCAGTTAGAATGATGAACTTTGACATTGACCATCATCTAGTGTTTCTCTATCCTAAACTATGGATGACTTGGGATTACTATTGCGCCAGTCTCCACGTTCAGTGGGCAAGTTAACCAGCCTCATCAATAGGCACATGGGACACCTTATGACCGATGTGGTAGGCCATGAAGTAGATGTTTCCACGAGAAGTGATGTGTCAGAGTTTAGAGATTCAAAAAGCTTACCAGTGACATGGTTACAATAACTAATCAAGGCGTCCATTTTGCTGAGTTAACGTAGCTGGTTAGTATGGATGGCTCTGGATTATTGACCAGAGAAAAAGGGTGGGAATATCAGGATTGGATTGGTACGATTATGGTTAGGGCAAGACATATGTCCTTCAGGCACACAAGGATCCAAGTGAGTTGACTTGGCCCCCTTTGGAGGACTTATGGTACTCCTGTGAATCGCTCAATAGTCCTCAGTGAAAATGCCCTAGAGAGTTCACCCTTGCAAGACCTATCTTAGAGGGCTTTTTAGATGTGTGCCCCATTCCAAAAGGGAAATGCATGACCATGACAGGCATGACCTAGCATTTCCAGCCACCATCCTAGTTCTTATCTAGTTTTTCATTTGTTCAAACTCCTTGAGTGGTTCTTTACCATTGAGTTTTCCATGCTCTGCATGAAATATCTATGCCTTAAGTTTCTTGTCTCGTTAACAGAAGTCTATTTTCAGGGGTAGGAGGCGGCGGTTTGGGGGGGCGGGGGGGGGAGAGAGAAAGAAAGAAAGAAAGAAAGTGTATTATTATCCACTAAAGGCCAAAATGGGCCCATGGGACATCAAGAACTCTGCATACAAGATAGCACAAAATCAACGTGCCACAAAGAAGAGGCATCGTCGAATATCATCTAAGTGCTACGCAATACAATGCAAGTGAAAGTACATAATGTCAAATCTGAGCCTAAATACAAAGTAAACTAGATGCAAGGAAACCGCCCCTGGGTGCAAAATGGGGGGATGAGTACAATATGCCAATGCAAAGATACAAGTCCAGGTGTCACGGAGTCTGAGAACCAAAATAATACTGGAAATCCTGTCCATCGACTCTGCCTCCTGCTATGAGAGTACAAATCTGAGCAAAGGTGAGGTGAGCGGCTGGTGGGGCGAGATCTCCATGAGTAAGTCTCCTCCGAAAAGCTGCCATCATCCTGGATCGTCTGGAGATGAAGCGACGAGTACGTCCCCTATGTAACAAGATCCTGCGGCGTCTACAAACCATCTCATATGTACATCCACAGGGTGGAGGCATGTGTCCTGTGTGAGCTCTGACCTCCTCGTGCTCCTCCTGGTCTCTGTCCTCTGGTATAGCGTGTGCCTGAGCTCTATCAGGCTGGGCTCTATCACGCTCCGGTCTGTGCTGATGGTCTCTGAGGTAGTCTCGTCGAAGCATAGTGGCCTCCCTGACATAAAGAGCTAGGCAATGCTGATCCTCGTAGTCCATCACTCGTGAGAGAGGTCCAAAGCCATTCGTGAAGAGACAGTGGAATCTACCTCTGAGCTCATAATATAGCGGGCATCTGCAAATGAAGTGCTCCTCTGACTCCACCTCTCCCATGGTGCAACAAGGGCAGATCCTGGTCTCTCGGCCTGGTCGCCGTCCATCCTCCATGCGTCGCATCCTACCAGCCTCTATCTTGAGCTGATGCGAAGAGACTCTAAGCTAGCCAAGGGCAATCCTCAGTGAGTGGGACATGTGGATACCTGTATAGCCTGGTGGAATGACAAATCCATCCTCTGAGATTCGAAGGAAGTGGTCACGATATGTGGCCATCTTCGTCGGAAGCTGCGTGGGATAGATCCAAGTGCGATACGTATGAAGCTGCAGCAAGTCTGCTCTCGTGACCTGGCTAAGCTCGTGGCGAGTCAACTCGAGATGAGGGGCATCTATGCTGTATCGGAAGGGAGGCAGTCTATCCATGTCTAGTCCAAGAGATGTGAGCCACCTAGTGAGTCTGAAGTACCAGCAGTATCGGGCCCCAGATCGTGCCAACTCCATAGAAGATGCAAGTGCTAACCATGGCAGCCGAGCTCTGCCTGCTGCTGAGTCTCCAAACTCCCTAACCCTATGCAAATACATGACTGACTGAAACGCTGCATCCAATGCAAGGGGAGTAGCTCCAAACTCTGCTAGCATGATCTCGTGCGGAACTGTAGCCTTGGCCCTAATGAGCCGAGAGAACATGATGATCTGTAACCTCTCTACTCGTCTCCAATCTGCAGCGCCGAGGTCTCTTGCCTAGAAAGGAGCTGCATACATCGCAGCTGGTCTCACCAATGTATCAAAAAGCAAGGATTTCGTATCGGGATGCTGAAAGTGGGACTGAAAACACTGACGCTCAAGATGAGCCAACGAAGCATACACTTTACTAATCCTATCTCGTGCTGCATATGTCATGGTGAAAACCGGTCCCCTGAAAACTGCCCCCAAATAAGTGTACTCTCTAACAAGCTCAATGGGCTGTCCGTCATATGTGAAGCAAAACTCATCCGTGCTATAAATACGATCAGAGGTGTTGAAAACCATAACCTTGGTCTTGCCAAGGTTTACGGTCAACCCCCTGTCCTGGCAAAACCTGTGGAGTGCCTCAATATGTGCCTGGAGGCCCTGAGCAGTAGAGGAAATGAGAACCACATCGTCCGCATACAGGAGGATAGGAATGGAGGATCCTGAGAGAGTAGAGCCCACACCGCCTGTCATCTGTATAAACATCTCTAGCTCATCAATATATAATCCAAAGAGAGTAGGAGAGAGCGGGCAACCCTGCTTCACCCCAATCGTGCTGCATACCTCCTCTGAGAGCCCCTCACGTGTCCGAACCCGACCAGTGACCCTCTCATACAAAGCCATGATAGCCCACTGTATCTCTCCACTGAAGCCCATCTGGCGAATCCTCTGAAACAATCTGAATCGCGGAACTGTGTCAAATGCCTTCCTGAAGTCCACGAAGCAACAATAAAGCCGTTGCCTTCGTGACTTCGCCTCCTCTACCAGTGCCCTGAGTGTGAGGATGTGGTCAAGTGTCGAATGATCCCTGCGAAAGAGGAGGGGCGCGGGGGGGTGGGCGGGGGGGTTGACCGAGGGGGTGAGCGGGAGGGTTGAGGGAGGGGGGTGAGCGGGGGGGCTGCGGGGGCTGAGCGGAGGGGTGAAGGGGGGGGGTTCCAAGGGGTGAGCGGGGGGGCAGCGGAGGGGTGAGAGGAGGGGTGCAAGGGGTGAGAGGAGGGGCTGAGCGGATGAGGGAGAGGCTGAGCGGGTGAGGGAGGCTGAGCGAGGGTGAGCGGGGGGCTGAGCGGGTGAGGGAGGGGCTGAGCGGGGGGCTGAGCGGGGGAGGAACAGAGAGAGAGAGACGAAAAGAAAGAGAGAAAGGCAACGGGGGGCTGAGCGAGGGGTGAGCGGGTGAGGGAGGCTGAGCGAGGGGTGAGCGGGGGGGCTGAGCGGGTGAGCGAGGGGCTGAGCGGGGGAGGGACGGAGAGAGAGGGACAGAGAGAGAGAGAGAGAGAGGGACAGAGAGAGAGAGAAAGAAAGAAAGAAAGAAAGTGTATTATTGTCCACTAAAGGCCAAAATGGGCCCATGGGACATCAAGAACTCTGCGTACAAGATAGCACAAAATCAACGTGCCACAAAGAAGAGGCATCGTCGAATATCATCTAAGTGCTACGCAATACAATGCAAGTGAAAGTACATACTGTCAAATCCGAGCCTAAATACAAAGTAAGCTAGATGCAAGGAAACCGCCCCTGGGTGCAAAATGGGGAGATGAGTACAATATGTCAATGCAAAGATACAAGTCCATGTATCACGGAGTCTGAGAACCAAAATAATACTGGAAATCCTGTCCATCGACTCTGCCTCCTGCTATGAGAGTACAAATCTGAGCAAAAGTGAGGTGAGCGGCTGGTGGGGCGAGATCTCCATGAGTAAGTCTCCTCCGAAAAGCTGCCATCATCCTGGATCGTCTGGAGATGAAGCGGCGAGTACGTCCCCTATGTAACAAGATCCTGTGGCATCTACAAACCATCTCATATGTACATCCACAGGGTGGAGGCATGTGTCCTGTGTGAGCTCTGACCTCCTCGTGCTCCTCCTGATACCTGTCATCTGGTATAGCGTGTGTCTGAGCTCTATCGGGCTGGGCTCTATCACGCTCCGGTCTGTGCTGATGGTCTCTGAGGTAGTGTCGTCGAAGCATAGTGGCCTCCCTGACATAAAGAGCTAGGCAATGCTGATCCTCATAATCCATCACTCGTGAGAGAGGTCCAAAGCCATCCGTGAAGAGACAGTGGAATCTCTCTCTGATCTCATAATATAGTGGACATCTGCAAATGAAGTGCTCCTCTGACTCCACCTCTCCCATGGTGCAACAAGGGCAGATCCTGGTCTCTCGGCCTGGACGCCGTCCATCCTCCATGCGTCGCATCCTACTAGCCTCTATCTCGAGCTGATGCGAAGAGACTCTAAGCTGGCCAAGGGCAATCCTCAGTGAGTGGGACATGTGGATACCTGTGTAGCCTGGTGGAATGACAAATCCATCCTCTGAGATCCGAAGGAAGTGGTCACGATATGTGGCCATCTTCGTCGGAAGCTGCGTGGGATAAATCCAAGTGCGGTACGTATGAAGCTGCAGCAAGTCTGCTCTCATGACCTGACTAAGCTCGTGGCGAGTCAACTCGAGATGAGGGGCATCTATGCTGTATCAGAAGGGAGGCAGTCTATCCATGTCTAGTCCAAGAGATGTGAGCCACCTAGTGAGTCTGAAGTACCAGCAGTATCGGGCCCCAGATCGTGCCAACTCCATAGAAGATGCAAGTGCTAACCATGGCAACCGAGCCCTGCCTGCTGCTGAGTCTCCAAACTCCCTAACCCTGTGCAAATACATGACCGACTGAAACGCTGCATCCAATGCAAGGGGAGTAGCTCCAAACTCTGCTAGCATGATCTCGTGCGGAATTGTAGCCTTGGCCCTAATGAGCCGAGAGAACATGATGATCTGTAACCTCTCTACTCGTCTCCAATCTGCAGCGCCAAGGTCTCCTGCCCAGAAAGGAGCTGCATACATCGCAGCTGGTCTCACCAATGTGTCAAATAGCAGGGATTTCGTATCGGGATGCTGAAAGTGGGACTGAAAACACTGACGCTCAAGATGAGCCAACGAAGCATACCCTTTACTAATCCTATCTCGTGCTGCATATGTCATGGTAAAGATCGGTCCCCTGAAAACTGTCCCCAAATAAGTATACTCTCTAACAAGCTCAATGGGCTGTCCGTCATAAGTGAAGCAAAACTCATCCATGTTGTAGATATGATCAGAGGTGTTGAAAACCATAACCTTGGTCTTGCCGAGGTTTACGGTCAATCCCCTGTCCTGGCAAAACCTGTGGAGTGCCTCAATATGTGCTTGGAGGCCCTGAGGAGTAGAGGAAATGAGAACCACATCGTCCGCATACAGGAGGATAGGAATGGAGGATCCTGAGAGAGTAGAGCCCACACCGCCTGTCATCTGTACGAACATCTCTAGCTCATCAATATATAGTCCAAAGAGAGTAGGAGAGAGCGGGCAACCCTGCTTCACCCCAATCGTGCTGCATACCTCCTCTGAGAGCCCCTCACGTGTCCGAACCCGACCAGTGACCCTCTCATACAAAGCCATGATAGCCCACTGTGTTTCTCCACTGAAGCCCATCTCGCGAATCCTCTGAAACAATCTGAATCGTGGAACTGTATCAAATGCCTTCCTGAAGTCCACGAAGCAACAATAAAGCCGTTGCCTTCGTGACTTCGCCTCCTCTACTAGTGCCCTGAGTGTGAGAATGTGGTCAAGCGTCGAATGATCCCTGCGAAATCCAGCCTGCCCTCTGGCTCTGAGTCCTGTCGTCTCGGCATGGTCATTTATACGGCTTTCCAAAACTGATGCATAGATCTTGGCCATAACGTGGCCAATCATGATGGTCCTGTAATTCGACGGCTCCATAGGGTCCCCCGACTTGTGGATAGGTACTATGGTATTGCCTAACCAGGACTGTGGTAGGCCTGTACAAACAGACTCATTGAAGAGACGGGAGAGAACAAAAGCTAAGGTATCAATCCCATGGATTACATACTCCGCTTGCAATCCATCATGATCCTTAGCTCTCCCGTTCTTCAATCGGTGGACTGCTGCACGGACACTCTCTGGTGTGAAGAGACTAGATGAAGCTGGCCTAGGGGAGTGGGATAAATCGATATCTGGCTGATCTGGAACATCGTATAGAGCTGAAGTATATGCAGACCAGACACGTGGATCAGTGAGGGGGCTCTGAGACTTCGAGCGGAGGAATTTTCTCCAGAATTCCTTGGAGTCACAGCTGAAAAGCAAGCTTCTCAGCTCCTCATTCCGTGCTAGAAATTGGCGTTTCTTGCGCCTAACCAACCACTTGTAGTCTCTCTTGGTTTCGGCAAGGAGGGGAGACTTCTCCTTGGTCTCAAGGTTAAGTTTCCTGCGGAGTTCCTTACACTCCTCGTCATACCAACCGTTGCAAGGAACAAGACCAACCGGTGGGGGACTAGACGAATGACATGTGGCAGGGAACGACATGTGAGCGGCAGAAACGAGTGAAGTATGTACAAGTTCCCACCGGTCCCGCGTGGATGGTAGAGCATCTAATAGATGAGGACGGAGTAGGCGGCTGAGGTTCTGGCTATATACATCATCGAACTGGTGGTCGAAATGAACCTCATAGTAGAGTTGGCGGTCGTGATAACGAGGGGGAGGTGGGTCATGGGAGACATGAGTCAAAGTAAAGTGGATGAGTGCATGGTCGGCAGAGGGCATGAAGGGGCTAACAGTAAGGCTATGGATGGAAGGGACTAGAGTCGGGGGACCTATGATGTAGTCGATCACGCTAGTACCACGCCCAGAAGCAGAAGAGAATGTAGGCATGGAAGACTGTGGCCACCTTTACAAGCCGTTATAAATGACCATACTGTGCGAGGTGAGGAGCTCCAGTAGCTGACGTCCCTGATCTGTGGGCTGTACTGTGCAGTCTGATGAAGTCCGACAGAGGCTATCATCGTGAAATGCTGGGAGTATGACCGGATCCTCCATGAAGTCATAAGTGAGGGCCTGTCTGTCTGAGGTCCTCGCGTTGAAGTCTCCTAAAAGGATGACTTCTCCGCGACGTGAAAAATCTGCAATGTCCGCTGAGAGATCCTCAAATATGGACTGGCCTGGTCCAGTGGAAGAATAGATCGACTGCGCTGGGGGGAAGTAGCAAACTGCAATAAAAAGATCTCGCTGAGGGGCCCTGCGGCAGATGCGTACCCACAAGAATCGGGCATGTGAATCTGCTCTCTCCACTGTGATGATCCGATCGAGATGCTCTCTGTACAAAATGGCCACTCCTCCAGATCCTCTCACTCCAAATGTCCGGGCGTGCTGCCTGAAGGCAGATCTCCATGTATACCCTGTCACTCGTGGCAAAGGTCTCTCTGGACTCTCGTGTGTCTCCGTGAAAAAGATGATATCTCTCCCAAAGAATGCCCCCCGTAGATTGCCTGGTTGTGCTGTAAAAGAACCATTGCAGTTCCATACAGCGATGCGTAGACTATCTGACGGGTGGTGTGTCCCATGGGCCCTGTCCCGTCAAGCGGACGGGGCAGGAGGTGGAGGTGGATGTGGGGCTGTATCTGCTGGTCTGCCATCTCTAAGCACTGTGGGAGCACGCCTCAAGGTGCCTGTGATGAGTCTGCCATCCCTAATCACTGCCCACTTGCCCTGAGCTCGGGCTGCATCTCTCTGACGCATGAGCGCCTTGCGCTCCTCAACCTGTATCTGAGTCAGATCCTCGTCCATGGAAATCTGTGGGTGGTCTCTGAGTGTCCCTCTCCTCCTGAGGGCAGCTAGACGTGCCTGGGCATCTCTGAATCTGATAATGAGGGGCTGCTCTCTAGTAGGATCCCTCCCGACTCTATATGCTCCTACAATGCCATGATCCTGTACTCCCAATGTCTGAGAGACAAAGGTCACAGCCTGTGTCATCGTGGACTCTGTCGCCGAGGGTAAGATACCACGAATGCGAATGTTGAGGGCCTTTGTGGCCCTCTGCTGTGACTCGACCAATGTAGCTGATACAGTAGATCTCTGAGGCTGTGATGGCTGACGGCGGACGACATCCACCCACTCTGTGGCTCTCTGGACCTCTGTCTGAAGGGAGGTCAAACGCTCCTCAACCGCTGCTACTGCTGTAGTGGGAGATGTATCCATGTGCTGAACGCGAGTCTCGATCTGCTGCACTCGCTCTGTGTGTCCATGAATCTCTCCAGCAAGAGTCCTATGGGTCGCCTGTAAGACCTGAAGATCTGTCCTAATAGATAAGACCTCCCGATCCTGCTGTGTCACTCGATCAGCAAGAGAGAGAGAGAGAGAGAGAGAGAGAGAGAGAGAGAGTGTGTGTGTGAGACCGAGAGAGAGAGAGAGAGAGGCTAGCGGGACGGGCTGTAGCGGGAGGGGCTGGGCGGGGATGCTGAGAGAGAGAGAGAGATTATTAAAATTATTTGAAAGAACGAAGGGCCTATAAGACTGATACAATGACCTGAAAGGGTGGAGTCTCTATCAAGGCATCAACACACAAGAGGAGTGCAACATAGCAATAATCATAAAGACACCAATACATAAAATGAAGTCTTTGAGCCCGTGAAGAAGATGGGAGCTGGGAATGTGGAAGCACTTTGATGATCACCTAGAAGCTAGTGGAGGGGTCAAGCCTAAGAGGGAGCTGAAGATGTATGAGGCTATGGTGGCATAAAGCCTTTGGTGACTGTCAGTTACTGTGGTTTGATGTGGTCTCCTAGCTATGGCTCTGTTGGACAAATGCCAATATTACCCCAAACAATCGTGCCTCCGATTTGGTAAGCATGGGGGGGAGGTCCCCAGTCTGATATGTGCCTCAACCCGCTTGGTAAGTCTACCGTGTCTCTCGCTCTGGTCCTTGGATCTGCAGTCTCCTTGAGGCCTACTGGTCGGTGTTGATTGGCTGGAAAAACTCAGTGACCATGCTCCGAGTGGAGTCTGGCTGTACACCATAATAATCTATGTGTCTTCCGAAAATGCTCCCTGTGTCAAATGGCCTGATGAAAGAAAGTCACCAGGCATATTTGATTTGGATAGGACAAGACAGTAGATAGGGGTCCGAAGCAACCCTTGAAGAGCAATGATAGCGACCTAGGATCTCTAGTATACAGGGCATCCAAAAGCGAAGTGCTCCTCCACTTCGATCTCTTGCCGATCACATAAAGTATAGATGCAACCCACTCTGGGTACGCCCTTAACCAAATCCACTCTCAATGCGAAGTTGATGTAATGAGATGTGAAACTGCTTTATTGATATCCTCAAGCAGCCGGGGAGATGGATCCGTGTATATCTTTGTTGGGTCAATGAAGCCCTCCGTTAGAATCCACAAGTAGTAGTCTTTGTAGAAGTTGAGCTTCACAGGGAGCTCAATAGGAGCCAATCAGGTCCTAAATGTGTAGCCGTAAGAGATCCTTTTGGATAACCTGGATCACCTCGTGATATGTAAGCGGGACGAAGAAAGCCCTTAATATTGTATTGAAAGGGGGGCAATCTGTCTTTGTGGAGCCCTAGAGTCTCAAACCATTTGCATGTATGTGCATACCAACACCTCCGGTCACCCTCAGCTGCCAAGGCCATGGATCAAAGATAGGGCCAGCTTTGGTAGTCTATATCGGCTGTAGTGCAAGAGATATAATCCCTAACATGGTAGAGACCCCTAACAACCAGGAATATTGCGTCAAGCTATAGTGATAATGCTCCAAGCTAGGACTCTTTGATGTGGGACAAAAGGATTACTATGAATTTGGAAAGAAATGAAAGAACTAGAAAGCAATGAAAGGAAATGGAAAGTACAAAGCAATGGTAACAAAAATACTCACATGATAGAAAAGCTTGATGTAAACCATACTAACATGACACTAGAGGCTACCTGACCAACACATCAATCTAGGGAATGCACCAACATCCTAGAACTCGGCCAAGCCTAATAAAGACGCCCATCAAAGCCAATAGAAAGGCTCCCACAATACATCCCCCTTGGCTTCATAACAGGACATGGTAGGAAGCCACACACCACTCATAAAGGAAATGTCACTCAATGACTCAAGGAGATTATTACATCAATTTTTGGGAGACTACCCAAGGCAGAGTACCCACTCATGTAAAACTTAAAATGCCAAGTCACGATCATCAAGATCATAGATCTTTGGACGGAGAGAGAGATCTCGGGTGTGAGCCATGAGAGAATGTGTTAGTGATGGTGGTGTAAGAGATTACAAAGATATGGTGTTGTAGGCATAAAGTCAACCCTATCGTTGACCAGTAGTACTTGGGTACTATATATACCAAGTACTTGTATTGTTTCATTTGAACATTTCTATTGGAGCTTTCTTGTGTGTGCACTCTTGCTCACTTGTGTTCACAACTTGTCTCCACTTTGTTCCTATATTTAATATCAGAGCGCTTCCGTCTCTAGAGCCCATTCCCATGCTTGCTTCCAGACACCCGCAAGCTTGGTGCTCTAGTGCGCGTTCTTGGTTCTTACATTCAGCTCTCCAGCTTTTGTTTGAGGTAGCTCCAACAGTCCAGCAACTGTTTTTTGAACTTTTGAGGTCCGATTTCGATGTTTTTCGAAATTTTGAGTTGCTTGCATACAAACAAGCCTATCTCGCACCATTTTAGGTAGGGGGAAATTTCTTTTGTTCGTACAGTTGTACGAACCTCCGTACAGTCCTTACGAATCTGTCCGTACAGTTGCGCGACAATGCCGGGAGTCCGTACGACTTGTTGAAACCTGGTTTCGAGTCCGTACGACTTGTTAGAAGGCGATTCGAACAATTTTTGGCTGTTTTTGGACGTTTTTGCTCAAATCTCGACCCTTTTCAGCTCCAGCCTCTCCTCGGTGTGTTCCAATAGCTCCAAGCATCTCTAGGCTCTTCTCCACACGTGTATTGTATTCAGAAGTACTCTCGACAGCTTCATTTAGCTCCAAGCATCTCACTTCAGCTCCTTTGTCATCTCCAACTTGCCCACACAGTCAGTGGGCTGTTTTGCAGGTGTTTCGAGCCAAGGTGCACTTTCAGTAAGTGTTTTGAGCTATGTATTTCAGTTCGGGACTGTTTTTGCAGCCCATACTCTTGCACTCTCAGGTGCATTTACACATGCTCTGCATTGTTGGACGCATTTGCAGTTACTTTACAATTGTGGATGCTTTTGAGCTCGTTGGATGCATTTGAGCACTCGTGGGTGCGCTATTTCAGATTTGGGTTGTGCATTTTCAGTTTGGGATTGCACTTCAAATTGCAGCAGAGTGCAATGATTCGTTTATGCCATTTTTGCAATGATTGCATTGTGCAGTCAGTGGCATTTTAGAGCAGCCAGTCACGATTTGCATTTTCAGCCAGTATAAGTTTGGGATTTGCAGGCACATTTGCAGCTAGTTGCACTTTTGGGACTTGCAGTTCTTTTTGCAAGTACATTTGCAGCTTATGGGTATCCCATTTTGAATCATGTCGACTCTTTCAGAAAACTTTGGCAATTTGTCCAAGGGTGACAAGCTGGATGGACCAAACTATGCCTTGTGGTCATTCATGCTTAACAACATCTTGGTTGGTAAGGGCTTGTGGGATATTGTTAGTGGGGATGAGGTGAGGCCAGCAGGCTCATCTACATCCAGCACAGCTTCTTCGGGTCCAGACTACAGACAGACAACAGAATACTATAGCCCCTCCTGATAGTTCCATAGCATCGACGGAGAAGCAGAAGAATTTTGACCGCTGCAGTGTCCAAGCGATGTTTCTGATTGCCACAAATGTGAAGAGGCACATTATGACGACTATCAAGTCATGCAAGGATGCAAAGGCAACATGGGAAAGATTGGCAAACATGTATCATGTTAAAAATGAGGCAAGGGCCATTGCCTTGACAAATCAGCTCAAGGATCTCGAGATGTAGGAAGGCCAGGCCAGCACTGATTATATTGCCAGGATCACTGATCTATGTGATCAGCTCGCAAGTATTTGATGAGGAAATAGAAGACAAGAAGCTCGTCTCTATTACTCTCAATAGCTTAGCACCCTCATATGGCACATTCGTCACTTCATTGACCACTGTTCTCAGGGTAGCCCCACTCTCGTTCGATGAGTTAGTTAGGCTTTTGTTGCAGGAAGAGGAGACATGCTCAAATTTTGCCAAAGCCTCTCGTCAGGGTGAGCAAGCGCTTGCCATGGGTGGAAAGGATAAATTTCAGAAAAAGTTTGAGCCAAAACACAGCCCTACAACTCAGCCCAAGGAGGGGAATGCAAGCAGTTCAAGCAAAAATAAAAAAAAGGGCAAATGCAATTATTGCAAGAAGCCAAGACATTACATCGCAGAGTGTCAGAAAAGGATTGCCAATGAAAAGAACAGGCAAAGGGACAGCTCTAGCAGTAATTTTGTTGCCCTCAATAAAACTCGTGCTTCAGATGCACATCGTGAAGCTCATCTTGCCCAAGGTGATAGAGCTTTTGTGTTTGCTGCATTTAATGAGAAGATGGATGCCAGGGGGACTTGAATGCTGAAAATCAATAAGGGGATGCTTCCCTTGTTGCAAGTGATACATGGTATATTGACAGTGGTGCTACTAAGCACATGACTCCTCGCCAGGAGTGGTTTGAGAGCATCACACCTATTCATGGCAGACAGTTATATGTGCCAATGATGCTTCTCAAGACATCATCGGAGCTGGGCACATTCCCATTCAGCTTGATAATGGGAAAGTTAAGTATATCCGAGATGTTTGGTATGTTCCAAATTTGAGGCAAAATCTGATTTCAGTTTCAAACATTACCCATGATCAACATATGTTGGTCAAATTTCAGGATAACCAATGCAGGATCAAGGATCCAAAGAGAAAGGGTATGAGGTTGTAGCAACAGGCACATATGACAGAGGCTTATACAAGCTCGATGCTCAGCCTTATGATCAGAAGGTATTGGCTGTAGCAAACACTTCCCAGGCTGTATATCCGAGATGTTTGGTATGTTCCAGATTTGAGGCAAAATCTGATTTCAGTTTCAAACATTACCCATGATCAACATATGTTGGTCAAATTTCAGGATAACCAATGCAGGATCAAGGATCCAAAGAGAAAGGGTATGAGGTTGTAGCAACAGGCACATATGATAGAGGCCTATACAAGCTTGATGCTCAGCCTTATGATCAGAAGGTATTGGCTGTAGCAAACACTTCCCAGGCTGATTTATGGCATGCCACGTTTGGACATGTCCATCACAGGGCATTGTCCTACTTGTATAACAATAATATGACTCAGGAAATGCCAAAATTGCAGCAACCAGCAAATGAAGTGTGTGAGGGGTGTGCACTTGGCAAATTGCATCGCTTGCAATTCAATAAACAAGGCAAGAATTGGGTCAAGGCAACTAGAGTGTTGCAGATAGTGCACAGTGATGTATGTGGCCCCATGACTATTCCCATGCATAGAGGAGCAAGGTACTTTGTGACCTTTATAGATGACTTCTCCAGGTTCACATGGCTTTTTCTCATGTAGGAAAAATCTGAGGTGTTCTATTGGTTTCAGGAGTTCAAAGCTATGGCTGAGAACCAAACCAATTCTAGAATTGGAACACTCAACTCAAATAGAGGAAGAGAGTACATGTCACATGCATTCCAGGCAGCATGGGATTAAACATCACTTGACATGCCCTTACACACCACAGTACAATCCACTCCCTGAGAGGAAGAATCATACTCTCATGGAAATGACGACATGCATGCTGAAATTCAAGAGAGTCTCAAAGGCTTTTTGGGGAGAAGCAGTTGTGACAGCCACTTATATTCAGAACAGATGCCCTACCAAAGCTTTGGTTAATGTGACTCCATTTGAGGCTTTGTATGGCTTTAAGCCAAAGGTTAGTCATTTCAGAATTTTTGGCTCAATGGCATATGCTTTGGTTCCAGATGCACATCGGACAAAGCTTGATAACAAGAGTGTCAAATGCATTTTCGTGGGGTATAGCACTGAAAGCAGGGGATTTAGGCTTTATAATCGCGTTACCAAAAAGGTAATAATCAGCATAGATGTTCTCTTTCCCCTTCTAATTCTCATAGTTCAGATGGCTTGCCACATGTTGAGGATGGCTCTCCCTCAAATGTTTCAGATTTGCAGCCAATTAATGAGAATAGACCGCCGCATGTTTGGAGGCATTATCAACGTCGTGAGGCCACTAAAGATGTTGATGCAGCTCCGAGTGGTACAGAAGAGAAATTTATTCCACATTGGGCAAGGTTGACCATTCAAGATGCTAAGGATCAGCCTACTTTGGAGAAAACCAGGGCCAACACTCAGAAAAAGGTCAATTTTGCTTTGATGACCTCAGTGATGGAAGCTGAAAATGAGCCTCAGAGCTTCAAGGATGCTCAACATAAACCATGTGCACTCTTGCTCACTTGTGTTCACAACCTGTCTCCACTTTCTTCCTACAAGCGGGTCTTCATCTGCTTCCTTTGCTTCACTATGGACGACCACAACCAAATTGGCATAGTCTTTGGTTTGTTGCTTGGTAAGTTTCTTGAAGCAACGATCTTCCTTGTGACCAAGCTTCCCACACACCAGTATGTGCACTTGAGAGGTTTGAATTTATATTTACCCTTTGAAAGAAGTACAGTAGGGTCAGGAGTATCGGTATACCTCCGTTCATGGTCAAGTAGCATGGCCACCATGCCATGGAAAGCCATCTTTGCTACCTGTAGTGCTTGAATGACCTCTTGATACTTTGGAATGTCTTCAATGCTTGAGAGGAGAACAACAACTTGATCATCTTCCTCTACAGGGGCCTTTAAAGCAGCAAGTTGTGTGATGAGGGACTCCATATAATTCAGATGTTGTTGAAGGGTGTCTTCATGCTTCATGGTGAGCCTGAAGAAGTCCTAGCGAAAAAAATACCTTGGAATTGATGAGTTGGTTGCCAAACAAGTGCTTAACTTGCTCCACAACTCATGGGCAGTGAGCTCAAAATCAAGGTGATGAATGATAGTATCAGCAAGAGCCAAACCAATAAAAGAGATTGCCTTGTCATTTTGAGCCTGCCATTGGAGAAGCTTCTCTTCATTATCACCGGGCTACCTTGATTTCCCATTCACAATCAACCATAGATAATCTCTCATAAGTAGAAGCCGCTTTTTTTTTTGTTCTTTTTTTTTGGGCAAAAAGAGACTTCTATTAAGTATTAAAGAAAAACCGTTAGAGTGGGCTCCATACGGGATACATCATGCAATGCACGAAAAGCTCAAGAGCCAAAAAGAAACGATTGAGGCTGATAGTGCCATCTCAATCCGGTAGAAACCTCCGAGAAAAAGAGAGAACCCCTCCAAACTCGAAGAAATATAGTCCTTCTAGAAGAGGCTGCCCGTGAAGGGCCCTGCATGCTAGCCCATATGGCTATCAAAGTGTGAACCATGTCAGTCCAGATACCCGTGAACACCTATGATGGGTGTATCTGGGTGCCATCCAAGGCCTCAGTACATCTGGCTCTCCAAATGTGCCAAGAGGAAATGCTAGCCAAAATCTCCCAAGAGATGTCCACTGAAGCATGAGAAGCTCTGAAGGGAGTAAGTGGTACATCCTGAAGAGAGCAAGGCTCTATCACCTGCCAGCGGACCGAGAGTGCCTAAGAAGAAGGCTCACCCTCATAAAACACCTAGGGCCCGGTAACCATGCGACCGAGCCCCAAGTCATGAAGAAAGGGAAGTGTGAAAGATGCTGAGTATGCGAGCAACCCCTTTCCAAACAATCCTCGCCTGACTGCAGTCCCAAAGGCAATGTCGCATTGACTCCTCTGCAGAATGACATCGAGGACAAGTGGGATCAACCCCAAATCGTGATCTCCACAGGTTCACTGCAATCCCTCCATGAATACAAAGCCAAAAGAAAAGAGTGATCTTTCTATTTCTGAGGGAATTCCAGAGCCTCCTCCAAAAATTTCTACGCAAATCTACGGTGATGAAGAAGCTTTCCCAATGGGGGGCTTTGGAGGGAATCCAACCCCTACTGTTCAGCTACAATCTCCTGGCATTACCAACCGTGAAACGAAAGAAGGGAATCCCCCTCTCTCGGTGCCCATGATCTATTCACTCCCACTCTCCTGGGTCCCACTGCAAGCACCTGATAGGTGCACCTCCATATAACCACAACCTCCAGGATCCCAAGGCCAAGAGCAGAGGGTCAAGGTCTAAGTACCACAGCAAGCCCGCTCCATGGTCCACAAAACCAGCAATCCTGACAGGCTGAAAGGCAACCTCAAGAAGAATGCCATCCTTGGATGTAGAGAGTAAACCTCCATCCCCAACATCAAAGACCAGTGCGTCTTCCCCGAGACCTCGAAATGCGATCACCTGTAAAGGAACTGATATCCTCAAAAAAGCCCCCATCCAAGTGGTGGAAGTAATAGGCAACTCAACTGTCCATTCCACCGGGATGGCTGCATCTATCTGCTCAATCCTGCGTGCTACCCCTCTGAGGTGACTCACGGACTGCAGTCTCTGATCCTCAGGTAGCCTGATAAAAGCTTTCCAAGTGCCTACTGTGTAGGTGGGGCCTCTCTCCCATTTAGACCACTGCATGTAATGGGAAGTGCCAAGTGGTCTGGCATGCTCGTCAAGAATACTATCATTCCAAATGATCGGCTGCCTATCAATCTCTTTGACGGTAGAAGGTGGAATCCTTCGAAGAGTGTTCCTGAAGCTCCCCCAAGCTTTCAGGATGGCAGTCATGAGAGGAGAGGCAGGAGATCTGAGAGGGGCGGAAGTGAAAATCCAGCGAGGGCTGTCCACCCAATCATCTCCCAAGGTTGGTGTGCAAGCCTGAATGCGTCCAAAAAAGAAATCCTTCCAAGGTTCCTGCGCAGGCATGAGTTCCCTCACCACCACCTTACAAAGCAATGCCCTGCAGTACAAGTCCGGGTCAATGACATTAAGGCCCCCTTCACATGTAGGGAGAATAATGGTCTCCCAGGCCACCCTTGCTGCAACATCTGCTGTGCCATCAAGTCCACTCCATAAAAAATTCCTGACTGGTCTGATGAGCTGAGTGATGCAATCGCTAGACCGGCACCAGCAAGAACAGACAAACCAGGAGGTGGCCAAGAGAACCTGGTTCACTACCACAACTCTAGATGCAAGGTCGAGTTTGACAGAGCTTCTGAAAAGGAGCTTTTTCCTTATACTTTCTAGTACTGGGGCAAACTGCTGTGCTGGAGAGATGTCCAATCCTACCTGGCATCCCAAATACCTGATAGGAACACTCCTCTGAATCCAGGAAAAGCCAATGTCAACTCCCCAGCCTGGAGTGTCCTCATCATTGATCCAAAAGCCAAAGGATTTATGCCAGTTAATGTGTGCCCCTGCAGCTGAGCAAAAAATATCCAACGCTGTCCGGAAAGAATCAAGTGACTGCGAAGAGGCCTCAATAAAAATAGCAGTGTCATCAGCCAATTCACAGTCAAGAAGCTCCTGCTCCTGTCTCAAGGGCAATCTCAGCCCAAAAAGATTAGCCTGAGATCTAAGGAAGATACTCATAGCTTCTGCCACAAAAAGAAAGAGGAAGGGGACTAAAGGGCATCCCTGACGAACTAATCTGAAAATCTGAAACCTGTCACCCCTTACCCCTCCAATCAAAACCTGGCTGTGGGCTGATCTGTAAAGGGAGGCCACCTCTCTAATCCAAGCATCTGAAAATCCAAACCGTAGAAGAGTGCCCTCAAGAAAACCCCAATCTACTCTGTCATAGGCTTTCTCGAAGTCCAAGAGTAGAACTGCTAGCCTCTGCCCACTCTGTGGCTTCCCAAAAGGAAAAGATATTATAAAAAATACTCTTGCCATGCACAAATCCTGTCTGAGTATCATGGATGAGGTCTGGAAGAAGGGGCTGTAATCGGATGCTGATCGCCTTGGCAAGGATTTTGTAAAGAGTGCCCAAAAGAGTGATGGGTCTCCAATGGGATACAAAATTCATGTTGCCACCTTTCGAGATAAGGTGAATGGATTTTTTGGTGAGCTTTTTGTCATGAGCTTTTTTTCAATTTTCATGAATATTGCGAGCTTTTCATTCACCTGAGAGAGAGAGAGGGGGGGGGTCATGGAGTGGGGTGGGTTGAAAGTTTGGGTTGTGGTTGCAGTTAAGAGGAGAGAGGGGGGGGAGGGGAGATAAAGGAAAGGGGGAGGGACGGGCGCATGGGTAAGGTGGCATGGAGAAGGGAGGGGAGCGGAGTTGGAACATATATTCATTATCATAGTGAAGCACGTAGAGGGGAAACTTATAAGGTATGCAAAGAGGAGTGCAAGGAGGAGAGAGAGGATGAGGAATGTGAAAGTTATGTTCATCTACTAAATGTAAAGGGGAAGGGAGAGCATGTGGGAAATTTGTTTATTTTCAAAGTGTATAATTTGACAGATTTGACCTCACTAGCGCAGACTCAAAATAGGCCCCAAACAGGCCAAAATGACAAAAACACCATTTTTCCAATTTTTATCAGAATATGGTCATGTTGGTACTCAAAATGACCGGAATTCGACGAGGAATCCAAATATGAGGTCAAAAGTTTCAAATTATACACTTTTAAAATGTACATATCTCCCATAGTTCCTCCCTTCTACTTTGAATATGGACATATCTTCCATAATTTTTTGCCTCCTACTGCCACTCATATCCTCCCCCCCCTTGTGCATAGTATACACTCTTCCACCCCTCCCACATGCTATGAAAATGAACATATCATATATTCTCTCCCCCTCTTTCTAACCTCCCCATCTTTCTTATAACAAAAACATGTATGGATTTCTAAAAAAAGCTCGCAAAAACAAAGGAAATGGTAAAAAAGCTCACATTAAAAAGCCCGCCAAAAGATTTCCCCCCTCGATCAGTGAGTCAGGCATCTCACCCGAGTCCCAAATGCCCTGCACGGCTGAAGTAATATGATCACCTATCATATCCCAAAAGGCTAGAAAAAAGGAAGTAAGACCATCGGAACCAGGGCATTTGCCCTTATGAAGGGCAGAGAGAGCAGTCTTGAATTCTGTGTTGGTAAAGCATGCATCAAGTGAGCATAACATCTTTGGGGTGACCAACATAGGTAAACTCTGCCAAACTTCATCTCTAGCCACCTCTCTGGCCTGTGAGTTCGGATCTGCGGAAAGTAGGGAGGCATAGAAAGCTGTCGCTAAGTGCATGACGGTCTCCGGATGGGACTGCAAAACGCCGTCAGAGTCAATAAGCTGCCTGACACTCTCTCTACTATGTCTGGGACCAAGTGTAGAGAAAAAGTGTTTATTGACTCTCCCTCCCATCTGTATCCAAAAGGACTCCCGTGCATGGAAGACATACTCTGCTCTCTAATCAAGCAAGGTCTGCAAGTGAGCCCTTGCCGTAGCAAGACGCTCATGTATCCAAGCATCTGATGGTCGTTTCTGCTCCTCCCTCTGTAAGGCTGCCAACTATCGGCGGATACCAATCTCTTGCATGAGTACCTCACCTTGCCGAGTACTAGCAATGGAGTGATAAAAGCCGCTGATACTGGCAAGTGCTGTGGCCACATGTGAAGGACCGGCCACCCCCCCTGCATATGAGAAACCCAAATCTCCAACACTGCCTCTGTGAGAGTCTCATCCGTGTATAAGGCGTCGGGGATCCTGATACTGTGAGACCGTCCTCTCAGATGAGGCTCTGAGATGGACAAAATTACCGGAAAATGGTCTGAAGTGGAAACACCGGGTGCAATGCAAACTGTCCCCGCTCTATCAAGAGCCCAGTCACCCACATAGAATCTGTCAATCCGAGCATGGATAGGCATCTGCACCCTATGGTTTGACCAGGAAAACAAAAGTGACTGAGATTGAATAAGAAATGCATCATCTAACCAAACATCTTTGCCACTGAACCGAAGGGACTCGAGTAGCCCTAGGAGGGGGGGGAGACCGTGTCCGAGGCCGTGTCTCTGGAGCAGTAGGTCTTGCTCTTGCTCTCTGTCGTAAGCTAGTACGAGCTGGTTGCTTTCTGGGCCTCTTTTTCTTCTTTGGGTAATCTCTGACAAAGTGCCCCGAGGATCTGCAAATCTTGCACTAGTCCTGCCGACCTACAACCTCAAATCTTTGGCGGAAGAAAGACCCATCGGGTCGCTGTAGCATGATATGGTCATCTGAAATATTGGGGTCCTGGACAATGACCCTAACCCTGGGTACCCCATCCATCCTGACCGCCTTAGCAGCCGAAGAGGGCTCGCCAGGGAGAGGGGGGATCTCTGCTACCACACCACCTCTCACCAATAACTGAAAGAAGCCTGTGATAAACTGAGGGAAGACCAGGGAACCTAACGAAAATAGAAACTCCATGCTTGTCCTCTTCAACTGGGTGAAATCCCAGTTGAAAAGGAAACAAAAAAATCCTCCTATAGCCTAGAAGTAGAAACCTGGCCTAGAGCAGGTCTCTCGTGACGTCCGGGGAATCTAGGCACACCTGAAAGAAACCCCGTCCCAACAAATGAACATCCTTGAGGTGGGGGGCGAGGTCATGAGGAAGCGCCGCCAGCATCCAATCTCTAGCTTGTGACCTGGAGGGGTGTGAGCCATGAATGCGTGCGAAGAGAGTCGTGGAACACTCATGCTCCAAATCCTTTTGCAACCGCTGCAGCTCGAAAAAGTGATAGTTCTTACAGCCGGTGTGAGCGGAGATGGATTGATTGAATGGGAACCCGTTCGTCAATCAAGGTGTGTTGGCCGATTCAAACACAAAAAATAAAAAACTCCGTCCGCTTTCCCAAAACCCAGGAGACCCCTATAAGAGAATAGGGGTATTCCAGATAAAGGAGTGGGTGAAGGAAGAAGGGAGAGAGAAGAAGAAGCCAAGGAGGAGTCAGCAAGGAGGCAGCAAGGAGGAGGAGGGGAGAGGAGGGGAGGATAGAGGAGAGGAGGAGTGGAGGAGAGGGAGAGGAGAGGAGTAGAGGAGAGGGGGAGGAGGAGAGGAGGAGAGGAAGAGAGGAGAGGGGAGGAGAGGGGGCCTGGAGCGGGGAGAGGAGCAAGGAAGAGCAGGGGGGGAGAGGAGGGGATGGGGGGGGACGTGCAGGCAGAAGCACGGGGGAGTAGGCTGCAGCGGGGGGGAGCAGCAGCAGGCGCGGGGGGGGAGCAGACTGCAGCGCAGCATATAATCTCCTATTGAGAGAGAGAGAGAGAGAGAGAGAGAGAGTCTATTAACGTCCACTGGAGACCAAAAGGTCTATGGGACAACAAGGAACCCTCTAGTACATCTGCTTTAGGGAGGGCACACGGCAGCTCCCAAGGAGTGCACAGAGAGAGAGAAAGAGAGGTACATTAAAATGTCTACAAGAGGCCAAAGTGGCCTATGAGACCAAAACCACATCTGAGACTGATGAAGACTCATCAATGAAAGAGAAAAAGACAAAACTGAAATCAACTCTATTCTAATTTGGGGTAGAAATGAAATAAAGAGAAAAACTCTATAGATACTGTTGGAATATGAAGCCAAAGTGAGTCAAAAATGTGTGTTCTAGCGTGTTCTAGTGTGAGTTCTAGTCTAGTGTGTCCTATGGATGCCACGTGTCATATTGGGAGTTATCCCATATGCATAGGTGTTCATATGTGTGTGTGTGCTCTTATATAAGAGTTGTACCTATCTAGTGTCAAATCAATCAAGTATCAAGCTACAAGCTCTTTGGTCTACATGTGAGTACTCTCATTTTTGTTCATTGCTCTAGTCATTTCATTTCCATTTCATTATGTCTCCTTTTGAGTATCACTTCTTCTCTCCCTAGCCTATCCTCTCTCTCTCCCTCTTTCCACCATGTTCCTTCATGTGGTATCAGAGCTTCCCTTCCTACCTTCCCCTTCTTCTTGCTCTATCTAGAGGATGAGAGAAGCCCGTGAATGCAAGCTTCCCTCTCCTCTAAGGTAGAGCCTCCCTTCCCTTAGCCTCGCCATGGTTCCTCGCCATCAAGTACTCCGGTGTCCTAGTGATTGCTCTTGGTCCTCGTTTGTGAGTTCAGTTCACTCCCGCATCAATCCGTGGTTCTCCCTCAGCATTGGCGGACACTCCTGGTCCGTTGGTCACCAAAAACTTATTTTGGAGCAGTCCAGCGGCTGTTTTTTGACCTTTTGAGGTTCGATTTTGACGTTTTTTGACATTTTGGCACTGCCCAAACATAAACGACCCTGTCCCGCACCATTTCGAGAAAAAAAAATTAATCAATTTTTTGTCTGTACGTCCGTACGGATCTCTGCAGGCGGATGTGCGACAATGTCAGGAGTCCGTACAACTTGTCAGAAAGCGATTCCGAGCAATTTTAGGCTACGTTTTGGCATTTTTTGCTCAGATTTGGACTCCCGTAACCTCCACCAGTGATTTGAGCTTCCTAAGCTTACCCACAAGTCATTACGATTGTACCAACAGTCCAGTACATTGACTTGAGGCTTCCAATAGCAGGGAATACTCTTTTCACACCTCGTCATCTCCGACATTGTGATATTGCGGTGTTTGACTGTCCCGAATAGTCAAATATCATTTCTCTTATCTCGGTCCACTTCGGTGACTGCTTCGATTGGTGTGCCATCTCTGCTACTCATTGCCTCTTCTGCGCATTCGGTGACTCTCCGATCGGCACATTGAGAGTCATGACGTGATCTCCCTTGGTAGCTGCTCCTATGGCCTTCATTGACACATCATTCGAGGGCATCCTCACCTGGTTCTTCACCAACATACCTCTTTGCATCAGGATGTGCACACACTCTTGTGCGGTAGCTACTTCGGGCTCCTGGGTTCTCTGCCCTTGCTATGCATGAAATAAATGAAATATTTTATATATTTTTATATATGTTTGAGTTAAAGGTTCTCTGCCTTGAGTAGTCCCTCTAAAAAGACTGTTTGAAGAGTTAATAAAGGTCCTCTGCCTTGGATTGTCCTCTTAAAATGATGTATTTCTTTTATGGTGTATGACTCCATGTTTCTAGTTAGTCCCTGGAGTCAAGAGGGGGATGTACTGTGGGAGCCATGTATTGGCATTGATAGGGTCTAGTTATCAGGCCTGACATATGAGTTCCAGGATGTTGGTGCATTGGTCTCCTAGAGCTCTGAGTTGATCATGCATCCATGCATGATGACCCTCTCAGCTATGCTAGATGAGCTTTCTATGTTATGCTCAGTTGCCTCTGAGCCATGCTCACTTGCCTCTCAGATTGTGTGGGAGCCATGTCTAGTTCTAGACCGGCATGCACGGTTTTGATGACCGTCATTGTCATGTTTTGTTCTTGGTTCCATTCCAGTAGTCTCTCACCTTGCCTTCATGGGGGGGGTGTTGGAATATGAAGCCAAAGTGAGTCAAAAATGTGTGTTCTAGCGTGTTCTAGTGTGAGTTCTAGTCTAGTGTGTCCTATGGATGCCACGTGTCATATTGGGAGTTATCCCATATGCATAGGTGTTCATATGTGTGTGTGTGCTCTTATATAAGAGTTGTACTTGTCTAGTGTGAAATTAATCAAGTATCAAGCTACAAGCTCTTTGGTCTACATGTGAGTACTCTCATTTTTGTTCATTGCTCTAGTCATTTCATTTCCATTTCATTATGTCTCCTTTTGAGTATCACTGCCTCTCTCCCTAGCCTACCCTCTCTCTCTCCCTCTTTCCACCATGTTCCTTCATATACAAACTATCTGAGATATTGCTCTCTCCGAGAGAGAGAGAGAGAGAGAGAGAGAAAGAAAGAAAGAAAGTTTATTAAAGTCTTCGGGAGACCGTGAAGGTCTATGAGACTAAAGATAACTGATACAATGAGCATAACGGTGGCGGTTAAAACGGGCCAGCCAACCGTTTCTACAAAAAAGAGGTTATGAAGGACGGTGTGTCTAGTCCTGATACAAAAAATATGTGTCTACATCCAGATGATACAAAAAAGAAGGGGGGTGCACCAAAAATGGGACAGAGGGGGGAGATACAATATATATGTGCAGGTGGTGATCGTTAGAGACCAATCATAGAGGGGTCGTCAAATGGGAGGCCGAAAAAAACCTGCAATAGATGATTGGCCTCTGATGTCACGCGGCCTAGTCGAGCTCGGTCGTCGGGGGCGGCGGGTGGCCCTGTGGATGAGGGCAACGGTAACCCCGATGGGGCGGGCAGAGAACAGAGACGAGATGTCATGGACCCGGATGTGTGAGTCTGTCCGCTGGCGTAGCTGTCGTGGCTCTGGCTCTCGCTCACATCTGCGTCGTCGGCTAGACTGAGGAGAGGTATCCTGTGACTGGAAGAAATCAGTGATGGGCCGCTGGGTGTCCTCACGTTGTGTGTGCTCCGCGTGTCGCCGTGCTCGGAGAGAGGTATCTCGGTGGCGAGTCATCTCATGTAAGAAAGAGAGAGAGAGAGAGAGAGAGAGAGAGAGAGAGAGAGAGAGAAAGTGTATTATTGTCCACTAAAGGCCAAAATGGGCCCATGGGACATCAAGAACTCTGCATACAAGATAGCACAAAATCAACGTGCCATAAAGAAGAGGCATCGTCGAATATCATCTAAGTGCTACGCAATACAATGCAAGTGAAAGTACATAATGTCAAATCTGAGCCTAAATACAAAGTAAACTAGATGCAAGGAAACCGCCCCTGGGTGCAAAATGGGGGGATGAGTACGATATGCCAATGCAAAGATACAAGTCCAGGTGTCACGGAGTCTGAGAACCAAAATAATACTGGAAATCCTGTCCATCGACTCTGCCTCTTGCTATGAGAGTACAAATCTGAGCAAAGGTGAGGTGAGCGGCTGGTGGGGCGAGATCTCCATGAGTAAGTCTCCTCCGAAAAGCTGCCATCATCCTGGATCGTGAAGCGACGAGTACGTCCCCTATGTAACAAGATCCTGCGGCATCTACAAACCATCTCATATGTACATCCACAGGGTGGAGGCATGTGTCATGTGTGAGCTCTGACCTCCTCGTGCTCCTCCTGGTCTCTGTCCTCTGGTATAGCGTGTGCCTGAGCTCTATCAGGCTGGGCTCTATCACGCTCCGGTCTGTGCTGATGGTCTCTGAGGTAGTCTCGTCGAAGCATAGTGGCCTCCCTGACATAAAGAGCTAGGCAATGCTGATCCTCGTAGTCCATCACTCGTGAGAGAGGTCCAAAGCCATCCGTGAAGAGACAGTGGAATCTACCTCTGAGCTCATAATATAGCGGGCATCTGCAAATGAAGTGCTCCTCTGACTCCACCTCTCCCATGGTGCAACAAGGGCAGATCCTGGTCTCTTGGCCTGGTTGCCGTCCATCCTCCATGCGTCGCATCCTACCAGCCTCTATCTCGAGCTGAGAGAGAGAGAGAGAGAGAGAGAGAGAGAGATGCAACTACATCGACTATGACACCATTACGCTTGGGAGCAAGAGATTGAGCAGTCTTTAAGAATTTGAATATGAAGGGCCAGCACAACTAGTATTGTATTACTTAAAATCATAGCATTATTGATGGAACAAACCAGAACATCATGATAGTTCAAAGTTATAACTATCCAAAAAGGCACTTAAGAATACAAGCCCTATTTTTTACGGTATTACTCACATTTGTAAGTGTCTGCATTGATATTCTCCAACCTAGCAGCATATGCTGTGTCAGTACAAGACACAACTCTTGACTTCGAAGGACATCCTCTGTCCACAAGTAATTTTAAGATTTCGAGAGGGCAAAACGTTAAGCACCTACCAAATCTAGGTAATTCCGAACACTTCTAAATAAACAGTGACGGCAAGCGTCCGAAGGTGCTTCTCTTTGGAAAAACGATTTAAACCTCTCTCTATCACCTCAAAAATAACTAGGCCGACCAGTCCATGCAAATGAGGCCGGCTGAGAGATTATGTCACAGATTCAACAGGAAATTCGCATACCTTGATATTTTAGAAATTTATGACCTGCAACAGATAGATCAACTTTCCTCAAGATGTGGAATTGTGGACTCTACTTTCCGTTCACAAAAATGGATGAGGAGTCATTATACTCCACTGTTGCTATGTTTTTCATCTGATATTATGTCGCTAACAAATGTGACGATCACCTAGTTTATTTCTCAAAGGGATTTGTTCACTAATTTGTTTTATGTTTGTTTCTGTAATTCTCACGAGGTTTATATGGCCTTCATGGTCAAGATCTATGCAAACATAGACAAGGTCTCTTTATTCATTAACCTTGGATCCCTGTAGCCGGTAATCCAATATTTGTGTGATCGGAGGATTTTCATTTATTTAATTGAACATGCTTTTCTACTCACAGGATACATTCGTTAGTCCTACTTTGCAATACATCTTTAGACTTGATACTACCATACGAGGAATCTTTCTCTGAATGTAAAGATGATGGAAACTTACATTATCCCGAATATTTTGCAGATAAGGCAAAAATAAACCATGCATTACCAAAATCATGATTTCAGCCAGATTGTTAAAACTGAAGTCAACACAAGACAAGTTCATTATGTTTCTGTGTACAAATAACACCTTGCAGGCACATGATGTCCTCTCATTTTTGTATACTGCAAAGCATTGCATAAGAATACCTTAGAAAGAATAGAGAGCACATGATCATATTCACTCTGTTGTTCAGCACACCTAAATGCAGCAAATAATAATATGAGAGCTTTCCATTCAATTACAAAACATCCTGTGTCAATGTAAGAGACAGCATCTAAATAACACAAATAGCTCTTTAAGCAGAAACTCGTTATGTTTAAAGAGCATATTGTTTGAAAAACATGGACATAACAAAAGAACATACTGTGCCTCAGCTCTCTGCAGCCTTGAAAAGCAGTCTTTGTAAAGAGATGCTGTCTTTGATAAGTCTGTAGCAAGTGAAATCGTTCTCATCTCCAGTTCGTGAACCTTTGACTTAACAGCTCAAGCAGAAGACTAAAGGTCAAATAACTCACCAATGCAGCCAAACAACATATAATTCTCTTGGCATGTAGAAAGTTCTGATGATTTGTAATATTTGCTTACTTCCATGTCTTTAAATGAATGCTACCTTGGAGCTTGTAGAATCCATCATATTGTGGTACAAAAAATTATTGTGGGCATGCGGACATACAGATTTTATTCTGCTGTTTTCTTCCTCAGTCTGGATAAAGCACAGTAGGAAGAAGTTCAAGAATATTCAATAATGCCTCGACAAAAACCTACAAAGAAGTAATATTTGCAAACAGGAATTATAAACTCAAATCATGAGATTCATTTTGGACAGAATGTGCTGACCTTGACCTTCAAAAGGTCCTCCAGACGAAGTATCTCCTGCTGTTGATTGTCTTTAGATATTTGTAATAACCGAACCTGCCTCAATAAAATGACACAACAGAATCAGGAAATTGGAACCATCAGCCGTGCCTATCATGACATTTTCTAGGAGGCACCCCCTGCTTTCAAAGACAATACTCTATCATCATTTGATCCCTTTTCTAAGTATTCGCATTACTTAAAGCGTCAGACACGAGAAGAATATTGTCACTAGAAAATGGAAGTGTTCTGCAAATGGTGCAAGAATGTAAACTCGCACAAGGAAGGCAACGAATGGCTATAAGATCAGGTAAGGAAACGAATGAAACACAACAAAGACATTGGTAGCTTTCCTGGGAACATAGTTGCACGAAACGCCCGTTTCGTGGGCAGAAACGAAAACGACAAAACAGAAACGGCGTTTCGTCAAGAAACGCCGTTTCGTACACCCTGCTTTTTCCCCAAACCCTAAAAACGGGATTTCGGCCGCCTCTCTTCATCTTTCGCCGCCTCCCGCCCATTCCACTCCTCTTGTGCATCCTTGCTCCTCTCTCCACCTTCTTCAAGCTCTCTCCATCCCTCGGACCTCCATCCTTTGCTCTTGGACCTCCATCCTCTTCATCCTTTGCTCCATCTTCTCCATCCTGCAAGCTGCAGCTTGCAGCTTGGCAGCCTGCTCTCCTGACTCCATCCCTCCATCCTTCTTCTCTCCATCCTCTCTTTAATCTTACCTTCTACCTCTCCATCCTCCTTCACTTCTACCTCTCCATCCTCTCCATCCTCTCCATCCTCTCTCTCTCCATCCTCCTTCTACGGTCTACCTCCCATCCTTTCTCACTTGTGACCTGTCACCTCTCCATCCTCCTTCTCACCTCTCCATCCTCCTCAATGCCGAGAGATGTTTATTGGGTCCATGTCTCCCTCCTAGATAGTTATAAAGGAGGAGGTGGCTCCAAGAAGTGGAGATGCAACTATTGCGGCATAAGCAAAACGGGGTCTGTCACAGGGGTGAAAGACCATCTAGCAGGTGTTCCCAGCAAGGATGTAGGACCTTGTGAGTTCGTGCCTACTCCAGTGAAAGGTGGCCTAACAGAATGGAAGCGTGTGCGTATGGCAGCCTTGGCTGCAAAAAGTGGAGAACAAGGGCTGCAAGATGAAGAAGAGGCTACTGACACTGAGCCATTGGATGATGCCAGCACATTGGGTTCTGCAAAGAGAAGTAGAGGGGCATCAACTACATCGAGTGCGGGTCCTAGTGCCACAAGAACACCCTTGCCACATGGAGCAATTAGTGTGGATGCTAGTGCGGGGAAAAGAGGATCACTGCAAAGGTCTAGCATTCAAGCACGCTTGCAAAAGCAAGCAGTGAAGGAGGCCACTAGTGAGCTCACAAAGCTCTTCATACAGTGTGCAATACCCTTTCATGTGGCGAAGACTACACGATGGAGGAAGGCCATGAGAGTCGTAAACCGCATTGGGTATGAATGGGAAGGGCCTACATATGAGGCCTTGCGGACAAGAGAGCTAAGAAGAGAGAGGGAATGTGTAGAAGACCAAATGAAGCCCTTGAAAGAGACTTGGAAAAAATATGGATGCACAATCTTATGCGATGGATGGTCGTGTACAATATTTTAGTGTCTTCTTGCAAGGGAACCATGTTCTTGAGAGCCATAGACGCTTCCACTGCAAGTACAATGATTACAGGGCTGTATATTTGGGAGCATTTATGGGCAGCCATTATGGAGATAGGTGTTGAGTATGTGGTGCAGGTCGTGACAGATAATGGCAGCAATTGTGTGTCAATGGGTGCCATGTTAGAAGATGAGTTCCCTAAGATTGTGTGGACACCCTGTGCCTCACATTGCCTTGATCTTTTGATCGAGGACCTAGGGAAGATACCTTGGATTGATGCCATCTTCTCCACAGCCCGCAGTATCGTGAAGTTTGTCACGAAGAGACCCAAAGTCCTCAGCATCTATCGGGCTTACAGTGACCTTGAGCTATTGAAACCTCCAGCCACAAGGTTTGCTTACATGTTCATAGTGGTGAAGAGGCTTGTGCGAGTGTGCCAGGGCTTGTTGTGCACGGTTGTGTCTCGGGAGTGGAGAGATTGGGATGATAGAGGCCAAGCAAAGTCTATCAAATTTTTTCGCATGATCATGGATGAGTCTTGGTGGAATTAGGCGGAGGCATTAATCAAATCGATTAATCCTATCTACACGGTGCTTCGCATCACAGACATGGAGGGAAGCACGTTAGGACTCTTGTACGAGTTTATGGACAAGATTGGAGAGGCCCTCAACAGAAACACTTCCCTATCGCCTGATAAGTAAGACTTTTTACTTTTGTAATATGTATAATTATTGCAGTTACTAAATGGCAATTTGTTATCATGAAGCCTGGAATTTTCAGATATATATCATGTATGTACTATTATCTATAGTCTATGAATTTTGCATGCATAATGCATTCTAATTTCTTGTGGCATGATTTAGGGTTGAGTCCATCCGTGCTATATGGAATAAGCGGTGGAATTGGTTCCACCGCCCAATCCATGCGGTGGCACGTGTATTGCATCCACTTTGACGTAGTCAAGAGCAATATGAGAATGACGAGTTGGAGGAGGGGATGCAACAGTATCTACAAAATTGGACGGGTGGTGACTTGGAGATGCAACGAAGAATGGAGGATGAACTTCTATTGTTCCGCAATCACAGCCTCTCCTTTGGTCGACCTACGGCTAGGCTCCGAGAGACACAGTTGCAACCTGTCTCCTGGTGGGAGAAATATGGCAACTGTACTCCTACTTTGGTAAGAGTCTAAGAGACAAGTTCCAACGCCACTAGTTGGAGCTTAGTCGTTAAGTAATTTGAAGTTTTATCTACTACAAATATGTTTAAAGTTATCAAGTTCCTGATACTTATCTCGGCTTAATTGGCTTATGGCAGAAACGCCTTGCTATACGTGTTCTCTCACAGGACTGCAGTTCCGGTCCTTGTGAGAGGAACTGGAGCACTTGGGCCCTCTTTCACATAAAGAAGAGGAACAGATTGAGCACGGCTCAATTGGAGCGGTTGGTGTTTTGTCATTGCAACCTCCGTCTCCTTGAGTTCACTACCGGCTGCCCCGAACCTCGCCAAGTGAATGTAGACAAGGTGGACGTGGAGAAGATGAAGGCCATACCAGATATCCCACGGGAGGAGCTGGACATATACACCATGTTGTATGAGGAGCTGTCAGCACCAGCACACCACACACGATCATACACTCAACCATCTGGAGATGGTGCTAGTACTTCAGTTGCACCCGATGGTCCTGATCCTGATGTTGATGATTCTTCTTCAGACAGTGACACAGATGCCTCAAGCTTATCTGAGGACGCAGAGGATGACGATGACGAGGAGTCCATGGATGATGCAGATGATCAGTAGTCCTGCTGCTTTTTTTTATATCATCCATGGGTGCTTTTATTTTGAGTCTTGCATGACTCATGAGTCATGAGTCATGATCATGAAATTTGTGGATCATGAATCATGATCATCTATGGAGTCTGGACATTGAATACTTTCAAGTTTCAAGTTTCAACTTATGTGCTAAGTTTAAACTTTAAAGTACTTCAAACTTCTAAATTTCAGATTCTTGTAATGCCAAACTTGTTAGTCATGACTCATGATACATGTTGATTTCAGATTATTGAAGCATCATTCAAGAATTTAGATATCATAGAGGCATGAATCATGAATGATGCATTGATGCTTGAAGGCTGAAGCTTCAGCCTTCAAGTATAGATAATTGTAATTTGTATTATGTATGATTTGCACTCTATTGATAATTATATTATGTATAAAAAATAAATTTTTATACATAAATTGTATCATATTGCCGTTTCTTCCATTTCCGTTTCGGCGGGGCCCGGAAACTCCGTTTCTTCCGTTTCCGTTTCGGCTGGTAACTATGCCTGGGAAAATTTACCTATCTTTTATCCCTGGTAAAGGCTTTTCAATTCGTACCTCACCTTAATGGCGATCTCAATTCATTGAAAACATTGGAAAACCAGCTGGAACACTTGCATTTAGTACAATGAAATTTTATCTAATGGATTGAGCTTAATTTCTCTCATTCCGGAACCATCTGGTCATTGTTCAATATTTATTCTACTGCTTTCTAGGGTGACTATGTCCAGTTTAAACCACCAAATATGATAACCCTCTTGATTAATGGTCATGACAAAACAAGTGCACACGTGTGTTCCTAACTTGTCTAGCAAATGTTGTAGAGACGTTTCTTCTCACCGCCATGTCTTACAACAACGACCAATATTAAGTCGCTTTGCGAATTTAGGAGGATACACTGATAACCCACCAAACAGCAAACATAAGGCCGAAATTCACTATCATGAGTCATATAACTTCTTGATTACTTTCGTAAGCCTCATTGACAATATGAAAGGTGAACCCCAAAATTATGATGAATATTCTTTTAGCCTTTAAAGTATAAGCATCTAGCAGACATTTTCCCACTGCCTCATCTGGTTTTTGCCAAGTCTAATCCATACATTCCTCATAATGTTGTTGACTACCATCTCATAACTAACCCAATATCAAGACACAAGTACCGGTTAGAAGAGAAAAGATGGTGATGGAAAAGCTAGTACATAAATACAATACATAAATACAATCTATTTCCACGCTGGAGTCTAGAATCAAGCCCCTCACCATAAGCTTGGGCGACAACGCCTTCCTCTATAGTTCAGCCTAAGAATTTTGAAGACCCCCTTTCTGTCTCGCAAGACTCAGGATGTCCCAAGTCACTCTTACTCTGATACTGTAAGAACCATCTCAGCTCTAATTGAAAATACTACACAATCCTGCAGATATGTCAAATATGGTGGAGGAGGGGGGTAGGGAAATTTTCATCTTCATGTGGAACATTGTCTGGGGACACCAATACTTCAGTTAAAAGGGTGTGCAATTTCACACAGCTATTTGTTCTGAGTTATATTATCTTAATCTCTGGAAGATTTCATTTATAATATATCAGCAATATTGTTTCTATTATGGAGTCACTTTCTTCTATTTAGTCAAGATTATGGACTGGCAGTTTTGCCATTGCAAAGGAGTATGGATATCTTTTGTGGATGTTGTTTTTGAGTGTGTCAGAGTTTTTGGTATTTAGGAGTATAGTGTTATTAGCCCTTTCGAGAGGATTGTCCTTTTTTGGAGGATTGTAGAGGGTTTCATGCTTGTAAAGGAGGGAATATCCCACATATCCTTAAGGGCCTTTGAGCAGTGCCCAAGGGGTGCCAATGGGCTGTATTTAGGGGAGCATACATTTGGTGATGGGGATGAGTATTTGTTTGAGTCTTTCCTTTCATAAAGTCTTCTTTCATTTTGCTCCTTGGTTCCCCACGGCCCGCGTACATATATCATATACCAAGGTCTACTTGCATCTTGTGTCATCATAAAAAAGTCAATCTTCAAGTATCATCTTGTCTTACTTGTTGCTACATGTTTTTATGATACATGGTTTCGTTAAAAGGTCAACCCAGGATGATGTTGCAGCAGCACATACCTGCTCTTCTAATGTCACAAGGCGCTCCCTCATAATTGCATTTTTGGCATCTGAATCCTGAGAATGGACATTGCACATTAGTAAGGAGATGGCAATTGGGCTAGACAAAACATCTTGGTAAATAGGATTCTCATTTGTTTCAAGAATGAAAAGGGGATTTAGACCCTTTCATTCATGACCATTCTACCTTGCTTGCCAGTTGAAGTTGATGTTCTTGTGCACGAAAACAAGCAAGAAGCTGCTCCAGTTCCCTCACGTGTTCGTGTTCCAATCTATATCTTGTAACAAAAGACTCAGCTTCCTAAATGTAGCAAAAGAGAAATCAATATCCACACTGAAAACGGCTGGATTTTCTATAAATTTGCTGTACTTGAATTTCATTGAAAGAGGTCATATGCCAAAAATTCTATTCTTCTCCTTGTGTTCAAAACTAGTACCATGGAAACTCATAATGATCTAAGCAGGAGAATCAGTACTTGTATTTTTTCGTGTATCAATCCAGTAAGAAGATGATTATTTGATTCTGATGCAGCCAGATCTCTCATGAATGCTACATTTTTCTGCTCCAGTTCTAATATTACCTGAGCAAAATCAAATTTTAACATGAAAGGAAGGCCAAGGCAAGGAAAGTTAGTTTCTTCAGTCAGCTTATATCTGTTGTTACCTGTTTTGATGAAGATATTTGTGCTATCAGTCCAATCTTCTCTTTTTGCAGACTCTCTGTAAGTGTGCCCTGTTGAGCTAGAGAGCGAGACATGAGCTCTGCCTTTTTTTCAACTTCCTAGTGGCCATATGACAATATACCCATTAGAGACAACAACAAAAATACAGAGAGTTGAAATGAAAAATTGATTCCCATATATTTTACACGGTTCTTTGAAATAATAGAAAAGTGATTACATATCAACAAATGAAAGAATGGATGGGAGAGCAAAACAAATCCCAAACACTACAATTACAACATGAAGAGAGGTGAGAGACCCTACACAAAAAGGTGGGGACTCACAGCTAAGGTTTGTGAGAGCCTCAACTAGAGGAAGTCCAATTAGATGATTCGACCTGATGGATTTTAGCATTTCCATTGAGGCTTCTGTATATAGGTACAAGTGAGACACCAATTTGAGGGGGACTGGACTAGAAGCAACGCGGCTAGAGTTGAAGCAGACTCTTGGTGTCTCAAAGGGTACCTTAATCAGAATGCATAAGCTCGTTTGAAGAAATTTCTAAGAGCCTACAAGGCCAAGGGGGTGGAATCCGAGCATGCATATCTTCACATGTTCTCTTTTCACTGACTTCCAAGTAGTCCATTCGAACTCTGAGTGCCTTGTACCACGATTTCATGCTTACTTTAAAAACAGAATACTTGACCATTTCTGCCTGAGCTATCCACCATAAAGATTAATCCAAGATAAGGCATGTTGGAGCCCTACATAAGGATAAAACTTGGTACTAATATGACAAATGTACCCATCAATGATGCAGATAAAAGGGTCGCTCATGTTCTTGTCCTAGTTCGCAACCATTAGATTCATTAACAAGCTCGCTCTAAGGACACCACTCCTCAAGATTTGTTGAAAAAAGCCATGAAAATGGTCCGCATTTTGGAGCTCTTGTAGTAGTCGATACCAGCATTATGCTAAACACCTTTGCAGCCATAGAGGCAGCCTATGAACTGTACTTGGAAGGAATCTGTTCAAGCATGTTATCAACGAAAAAGAATTCAATCTGAGGCCTCCTCCCACATCCTTCAAAACTCAAGTAAGAAGCAGCATTTGGTGCATGGAATACAGAGGCCTTGGTCATGGGTATTGGGTCACCTCCAAGGTAAAGGTAACTTCGCTTAATACTGCATTTGATTTTGATGTATTTGAGTGTAGGTACCATAAGGGCAAACAGCTGATCCCGCAATTGGGAAAACCCAAAGTGGTGGCTATTCACAGGGTGACTGGCCCCCACTCACTGTTGCCTCGAGTACTACCATTGTTCAAGCTCCCCCAACTAGAGCTCCCGTTTTTTTTTTTTTTTTTTTTGGGGGGGGGGGGGGGGGGGGGGGGGGGCACTTTCATGTGGTATTTCTCGATGGAAAACATGGATGACAAGGCACGGCATGCAGTGGATGGACAATTATGTAACCCCTTCCCCCCCAAAAAAAATCCCCTCCACAAGATCAACTTTAAAAAAGTTGCAAAGAAAGTATCCACAGCATGACAACGGCATCAAGCATGGTGACTATTGGCGCTCTGAATTGAGAGAGAGGACACATCTGGAACGGCCTACATTGCGTGAGCAGTAATACTAGTTATCATTTTTTGTCGGCACACCAGATGCAACGCACAAGAAGCACCAAGTGCAGGGATCCCAATTCCTGCCCCGTAGCCACGCATGCCTCCTCGCAACCCAACAGAACCAGCTGGGATGTGAGGAGGGTCTTTACTCATCTCAATATATCAAAGGACCATCACTTTACAATATGCATCGTCTCCCAAGTCCACATGTCACAAATGCATACAAGGGCCCCTTCAACCACAACATTTACACGCATTGAGGGGTGACGGCCACTACCTCCAACACGCCCTATGGAAAAATCCTTGGCACACATATAGCCAAGCCACCCCTCAAGAGACACCCTGTCTAAATTGAACATGTGTCCGATCCCTTGGACTACACACACTCTGCTCAATTGTCAGCCCACAATTAGTCAAAACAGCCAGCTTTGATACCATGCTAGTGCACCAACTAGCACGCACACAAAGCATTGGGTGCAGGGGTCTCAATCCCTACCTCATAGCCATGCATGCCTCCTCACAACCCACCAAAAGAGCCGGCTGGAATGTGAGGAAGGCCTTCATTCATCTCAATATATCCAAGGACCATTACTTTAAGCTCTGCATATGGGATTCTTGTCTCCCAAGTCCAAGTGTCACAAGCACATACAAGGGGCCCTTAAACCACAATATTTACACACATTGAGGGGTGAAGACCACCACCTCCCATAGTTTTGACGGTGCTTTGCATAGCTTAGCGTTTTGCTACCATTGATCGTCGACATCGCTCTATTAGATGCGTTGCTAAGGCTTGTGCTCTGCATCCATGGTCATCGCTTTATCGAATGAGTTGCGCTCTCTCGACTACTATCACCACCCTCATGACTCCTCAACCACCACAAATTCAAAGCTACAACGATCACCGTAACAATCGCTTTTTTTAAGAGTTCACGCTCTCGCAACTATCCATATTCAGAATGCTTTAGTGAAGTATGTGGACCCGTTGTTGGGTGATCAAGTAGAGATCCTATACACACAAAAGCATTCGAAGCAGATAATTCAATCACCATAACAATCAACCTCAAAGACAACAAGCACATGGCTTCTCATGCTAAAGTGAGACTAGAGAGATCCATTCCATTAAGTGTCTCTTTGGTCTAGAAACTTCCCCTTTTGCCCAACCAAATTCAAGGGGAAGACATGCATCTAATAGGGATGATGGCGTTGGTATTTCCAATACTTCTTTTTTTTAAAGATAGCTAGGAGAGTAAGTGTAGCAGTGAGGCTCATTAGAGAAATGTAGAAGAGTTGAAGGTGGATGTAGACTTTGCTAAATGTGTGGAGCTCAAATCAAAGGGCACCCATCAACGATGCAAAGAAGCGGTGATCAAAAGTTTATGCACGTGTTAGTAAGCTATGTTAGAACGTTAGATAGTTGCTTCTCCCCACGTTCCTACAAGCTCTTTCCTCTATCCTTGTAGAGCTAGTTAAGTGGCGGATTGAAATTTTTTCAAGAATCTTGGTCATCCATCCTTGATTGGCGATGAACTCAATCAATCCTTTGTATTCTTCAACCGGCAAGAACCTGCCTATACTTAGGAGACGAGTTACAACAGATTTAGAAAGATTTGGAGATTCAGAGCTCTACCATCTTGTTTACATGCATCTTTGGGTCTCACTGTTCCAAGACTCAGGCTAGGGCCTGGATGCTTGTTGTCCTTCTTTCAGACCTCTCCAAACATCTTTCAAATGTTAGCCTTTTGGGAAGAGTTTCCTTTTGAGTGGTCTTCAACTCTCTTGGAGCCACAGATGTGGTTCTTCAAGCCAGCCCACTAGCACTCAAGTCCAAGGTTATTGTCCTTGCACCATTCTCGATCGAATTTCATCCGATGGAGAACAAATGGGTATCCTTCTATATTTGGTAGTCTTCCTCAGGTTTACCATCGGCTCTTGGCCACTATTGGAGCCTCCTATTCGGACTAGTCGCAGAGCTTCCTCCTCTTACTGGTTTGTCACCTTGAACAATAGACGCAATCAGGGTGGTGGAGTCTCAAGAATTAGGATCATTGTTGCTAAGCCTAACAGTTGTGATGATCACATCATGCTCAGGATTCAGATGGCTCTCTTTTTTATAGAGTTGGGTTTACAACATCTTTGGCCATTTTGCTAGAAGATTCCTGAAGAAGAAGAAAAGACACAAGAAGCCCTCAAGCCCTTGTCAACAGTAGCAGGCTTCTTCCACCCCTAGATTTGAAAGACAACTTGCTCCAAAGGATCTTGCATCCTCAGGGCCATGTGGTGGTGTCTCTCATCGCCGCCAAAGGCAACCGATTTGTAATCAGCTTCATCTAGGTGTCACGGAAGATCCTATTGACATTCTCTTTATTTGGGAATACAAATTGGATGCTAAAGTGAGGTTATTTGCTTACTGGTCATTCCTTTAATTTTTTACTATGGGCACTAGGGGAGGAGCCTACATTTCAATTTCAAATTCTTTTCTTCCCCTTGTGGTTGAACATGGTATCATTAATGCTCTACACCACAATTGGATCATATGGTTTATTGGGAGACATAAAGTTGGTCTTGCTAAACTTTTATGGCCCCATCCGTAGAGGGAAGAATATCCTTTTCTAGAAGGAACTTCTCTCTTGGGCCCCATTTGCAAACTCATGGAGTATTAGAGGTTACTTCAACATGGTCGAGGTGCCTTCAGACAAAAAGAAGGGAAGAGAAGGTGGCATTCATTCACTTGAGAGAGCAGCTTGGGATGCCATCCTTTTTTAGTTCAGTGGTAGCGATGCTTGGACAGATGATGCCTTTCACACTTTACCACATTCGCTCATGTTCTAGTGGTCAAACAAGAGACCTTAGATTCCCAATCCACGTGTGATTTGACAGATTTTATGTTGATGATTAGGCATTGCATAGAGGTGGCTCGATATGGATTTATGAGACTGGCTTGAAAAATGCTCTATCAGTATTAGGATTCCGGATGCTTTTTCATATAGAGGAGCACCTCAAAGAGGCAGTTTTATAGATTTGGGTTTCTCATATGCAAGGCAGAGTGACTTCTCCTTCACATGTGATAGCACCCCTTTTTAATATTTGTGACTTTTTTCATTCTATCGCTATTATCATGACACATGAGATTCTTAGACAGGAGGTCGGCCTCCAACAGCATTTATCAACAGATTTTGTGAGAAGAGTATGCCTTTCATGCCTGGGAGTCATTTTGGACTCAAATGGGAGGAAGAGTCAATAAATACTTTTTCACTCTTCTTGTCTCGAGACATGGTAGAGAAAGTGTATTTCAGTTTGTTGACTTCGACGTGGTGTTGCAATCAGATCCTAATGCCATTTTGTGTGTATCTACTAATTTTTATGCCTCTCGTCTTTCAACAAATCTTGACACACGTAGCAGAGATAGAGTATAAAAGGATATTCCAACATTGGTGAAACCAAATATGAGAGTCTCACTTCATGCCCCTATCACCAATCTAGAATTCAGGACTGCATTTCTTGTCTTCCACAAGGGCAAGTGCCCAAGCTCAGACGGGTTGGTACCCTCCTTTTTCATTGCTTTTTGGGACATTATAGGGGACCATGTCACCTCAGTGCTGCAGGGCATTAGGGACTTTGAAACTATGCCTAATTCATTTATAAAGGGTCTCATTCATTTCATCGCAAAGGGGGGTTGCAGAAATTCGGTTTCTCAATGGAGGTCAATCACTCTTTTGGGGAATTTTTATAAGATTTTGGCCGAAGCAATCATTTTGCAATTGCAGCCCATGCTTCCAGATCTTATTCATGATATATAGACATGCTATGTACATGGAAGATGTATCTTTGATAATTTGGGGGAGGCTTTTGATTGGGCTATGCATAGCGGCCAGGGATTAGACATTCTACTCTTAGATTTTGAGAAAGCATATGAGAAAGTAGATTGGGATTTCTTGGAGAGTACTCCTCTATGTTTCGGATTTTCAGATGCATGGATTAGAGGGGTCTCTTTTTTGCACAAATCAGCCCACATCCAGGTGCTTATTATAAGGGATAGGAGAGAGATTTCAGATTTCCAGATCAGCCTGATAGGGTTGCTATCTTGCCCTTTTCTATATTTGTTTGTAGCTGAATCAATCAGTATCTTTCTGAGATCTCAAGATGACATATTTGGGCTGATGCCTCCCCTTGAACAACAAACTGATTGATGACACTGCTGTTTTTTTGGATGCCACTCCACGGATGCTCACTTCTATCAGGGCTGCCTTGGATTTATTTTGTACTGCAGCAACAGGTGCTCACATCAATTGGAATAAATCTAGGTTAGTGACGAGGACACTCCACATTAGGGGGCTGATATTGGTTTCTCTATCAGATACTTGGGCTGCCACATCGGCGTGGACCTCTCTCCTTCGGAGCAGTTTGCCCCTTGTGTTGGAGAGTATTAGAAGAAAACTCCTCGTTCGGATTTCATCCAAACTAGACCTGGCTTCTAGAGTGGTGATTGTTAACCAAGTATTAGTGGCCACAGCAGGGTTTCTATGCTCTTGTTAGTGCTGCTCTAAGAATTGCATTACTCAACTCAAAAGGTCTATAAGGAATTTTTTGTGGAGTGGGCTAGATGGTTCAGCAGACACCAATGCCAGGGTCGCTTGGGAGACGTTGAATCTCCTACATAGGAAGGGGGACTCAATATCATTCATCCACACTTGCAGCGTTGAGAGGCATTGCTTTGCCAGGTTATGGTCAGAGGACTTTTGCCTAAACACGAGCCATGGAAAAACTTTTTCATCCACGTTGATATGCAATTCTGGTCACCATCTATGGTGGATGGGCAGTGCCATGCAGATCTTTAATTCAGCTCATTCTACTCCTTCCTCCCCTCTTATGGCTGCTATCTTGAAAGCTTGGGGCAGATTTAGGAGTACTCTTCGAAGAGTTTCCTTCCTCTCTAGAAGAGATTGATAAGCCGCCTGCCATGTAGAATGAGAGTATACTTGATGATCATGGCAGACCACTTGACACTTCTCATTATATGCACAGTGGTCTAAGATGGGAAATAGGTCTTGCTTTCTCTGTGAGCTCTTGGAAGAATTACAAAAACCTTTAAGGTGATCTTGGCAAATATATCAAGGATTGTTACATGAAAGCCTAGTTCTACTCCCACGGAACCAGGGTTGAGGCTATCTATGCATGATGTAGGTGACCCTTTTGATTCATGACTCCCACCCAAACAAGCAATGACAAGCCTCCTTGTCCACCACGACCGAAATAAGCAAGAAAAACATCACACAAACAAGTCATCCTCCAATTTCTTTTGTGTGATCTTTCTCAAAAATCTAGCTTACATCATAGAGCATAATCATGCCACATCCACTATCTCCCAACTCAAAGTAGTCAAGGGACACCTTGGAGTAGAGCATTCAGAGCAAACAATTGAGAGCAAGCATCATCAGATCCACTTTTTTTTTTTTTTTGGCAAAAAGAGACTTCTATTAAGTATTAAAGAAAAACCATTAGAGCAAGCTCCATACGGGATACATTAGATCCACTTGAGAGGTCAAGTGCTTCTCTATTTTGTCGGGTTCCTTTTCTCTAAATAAAAAATACTGCCCCAAGGCGTGAAGATGTAATCTTTGATTATGTCTCCTCACAAAGAAATGGTGCTGAGGTGATAGGGATGGCACCTTTGTAAGGGTGCTGGCAGCCAGAAAACTGTAAAATGCAAGCAAGCCAAAAGATACATTCGCACCACAAGGATGAGCAGGACGAGACCGAGATGGACCTTCAAGTGCGTTAAGTTCTGATTGATGATGAAGGTAGACACAAGCTCATGCTTCATCCATCCCATTCTTAGCTGTTGGATGATAAGCTCTTCAACTCAAAGGAGGAACAAAAGGATAATATATATTATGTTCCCAATGAGGAGGCTGACTCAGTTTCAAACTGTAAGTTGTCTCCGTAGAGATTTGGGCAGTGAGTCCCATAGCACAAGCAGAGCTCTACCCAGAATTCCAATTGTGTTGAGCTCTAATATCTACATCAGTGTCTAAATTTGAATTTTATCATGCATGTTAAATTCGATGATGTAGAGATTCATATGTATGTTTGTTTACAAGCCCAGAGATATTCAATCGGCCCACGCTATCATATATTGTATCCACCCCTACCTTGAGTCATCCAACTCCAAGGCCTTTAGTGAGATGTGATGGAAAGGACCACAGGACAAAATGCAGCAAAATATGCAGATCAATTGGAGTTACCACCCATAATGTGTTCCATGTATCATTGCTGAAACCACATTTGGGCCAGAACAAAAAAGTTCTCTCAGAGTTGCCACCTAGAAAATGAGGATGGAAATATCCTGTACATCCCTGAGCGCGTTGTGGATTTCAGAGAGAGAACAAGGCATACATTTACTACCTCAACAGGTGAAAGTCATTACTCAAGGATGAACAATCGTGAGAGCCTGAAAGCATTGTGCAACAGCAACCCCATCTCTTGCTAGGTTGAGCAGCAGTACTTGCTGTTCAGGAACCCCTATACGACTGCCACAGCGTGAAATTTAGTTCTATCACATTGAGTGCAAAGCAGTGCTCAGGAGAGTGCTCATGAGAGTACACAGCATGCATTCAGCATTACCAATGCACCTGTAACTCAGGGTTTCCTTACTTTAATTTTTTATATTATCTATTGATATTATCTTCATGAGGAATTTATGGAGGTAGGATTGTTGGAAACTGTAACCCAAGGTTTTTCTCACTTCAACTTTCTATATCATCTATATATTATTTATTGATATTATCTTCATGAGGAATTACGAAGGTGGGATTGTCAGCATCACATAAACATTGCTTTAGACCTTTTTTGTTCAGTCACCCCCATTATGTATATAATATACATTTATTTCTGTGACTTTCGACTATTACACTATCCATAACTAGAAATCATGTGCAAGCATGCCTTGCTTTAGTTTCTCTTATATTGATTAGGTTACATCCAAAGAAAAGAGGGACTAGCAAATAGATGAATGATGAACCACACTTCACTGAGATGCAGCAATAGGGGAATATGTATAGGGGAAGAGCAGAAAACACGAGGATAGGGTGGATACACATGACAGGCATGTGTTTGTTCGACTTAAATGAGGGCTTTCTCAAGGACAGGTATCCCTCTTCAGGTCATAGCCTTTCAAGGAGCACACGAGAATGTCTGTCTTTGATGTTTGTCGGGTGGCAGGCTGTGTAGATCTTCAGATAATATTCTCTTGGGTGTTCCCTTTAATCTTGTCAGGATCATAGGGTATGTGAAGCATGGCAAGGAGTTATAGTGGCACCTAGAGCCGAACCCACGTCTTACTCATGTGGGTTCTTGGAGGATTTGGCTATATAGTGGAGTCCCCATTAAGTGTTTGCAGTGGGATTATAGAGAGTGGCAGTGGATTGATGTAGGGCACTGAGAGAAGAGTATCCCCTTCTTTCGTTATACCGTAAGTAATGCCATGAAATTTCAGATCTGTTGTAGAGGCTTGAGGACCTCCAGATCCCCTCACTGGGAGAACTTTCATATTTCCATTGACAGAGAATCTTTTGGAGAAGACTTTGCCCTCAGGAATAGAAAAGGCACTCTATTCTTTCGGCTGCCTATTCATGAAGGGATTCTAGTGAACTTGTGGAGGTACAAGTTCGAGGCACACTCTACTTGTCCTCGATCACTGCAGGTTTGCCAAGGAGTCTATTCATCATTGCTTATGGGACTGCAAACAGGCAAAGGTTATTTAGAAGGGGATTGCTAGGATCTTCAGTACCTTTGCTCCTTCACACTTCTATATGACCTAGGGCTCAGTGGCTTGACTTTCTCTTTCGAAGCCTTAGGTCTTCTTTCAGAGGCATGACTCTTCTTGGGCCCTCAGGTCTTCTTTGAGGGGCATGACCTAACTCAGTTCGACAACATTTAGTTAAGTATTGCTCTCTGGATGATGTTCCTTTCTCCCCTTTCAAACCAATGCATGCTTATGTGGATACCTCCCAGGAGATACTGGCAAGTATCATAGCATGGCATCTGGAGAGCCAGATGCATAGAGGCATTGGATGGATCTCAGGTCCATCCCTCTCATACCACGGCCAGTATTTGGACTAAGACCATACATACTCTGATGGCCAATTGAGCAACCTTGTATGGCTTCTCGCGAGCAGCTTCTCCCAAGAGGGATATTTCTCTAAGGGAATGGAGGGGCTCTCTTTTGTTCTCGGAGTCTATAGTAGGATTGTGGTGGCACTTTTAGCATCTTCCTTGGTTTCTTTTTAATTTGTACTGAGATTTTCTATTGATCCGCTTTGGGTGGTCTTTCTGTTCATGTCATGCATGATGTACTTCCGCTTCGAGCTTACTCTTGTAGGTTTTTTTCATAGTTAATAGAAGTCTCTTTCTTGAAAAAATAACACAGTGGAGTGGCCAACCGCCAATTTAGGATTTCAAAGTCTCCTTCTTCCCCTCTTATAGCTGCTATCTTGAAAGGTTGGACCAGCTTCCGGAATACTCTTTGGAGAGCTTTCCCTTCCTCTTGGGAAGATATTGATAGGCAGCCTGTCATGTGGAATGAAAACATACTTGATGAGCGTGGTAGACCACTTGGCACTTCTCATTATATACAATGGTCTGAGATGGGCCCTACCTCTTCTGTGGGTCTTTGGAAAGCATTCAAAAAGATGTCAGAAGATAGCAAAGCTGACTTGGTGAGTCTCCTCAGGGGGAGTGCAGCGAGGATTGACGCAGCCATACCAGTGGAGTGGTTGGAGACTGATGATATGCCGGTTACTTGCTCTACTTGGATGGGGGCTTTTTCGATAGTGGGCATTCCTCTATAGGTTATTGTCCTTCGATGTGCAGGTGAGGACAACCTTGTCTTTGATGTCCACTCAAGAGGCAAGCTTTACAGATCCACACATGACATTTATTGGAGTCTCCTTTTCAACGTTGATAGGACAATACCTATATCAAGTTTTTGAGCACTGTATATAGCTGTAGGTAGGCACATAGTTGTACACATCTAGGGTAGGTGTGGGCTTTTGGCATTTGTGGATTTTCTTTCACAAGCATGATGGACTAATGTATAGTTTTTTGAGACAATAAAGTATGTTTTGCAAGGACTTCATGGGAAATGATGAAATGCAATCTGGTTGTACCAGACTTCCAAAGCAAGGGTGTCCAGTGTGTGGTCAAGTGAAATGTTTTTGGGGTCATGTAAATCAAGTCATGAAGGGTTTCTTTATTTTATTTTTCTGAGTCAATGTGCACTTGCATGCTACGGGAATTTGATATGTTTTGGTGCCCACGTCAAGGGGCTTTTCATGTGTGTATGGGGGTGCATGCAAGCTTTAATGTGCATGCTAATGTGTGTGGTAATTGTGTGACTAAAGGTCCAAAATGTGCATTTAATGTGCCGTGGGAGGATATTGCACTTTTTTAATAGGAGTGGTAAAATATCACTGATGTGGTGGCAAATTAGGCTGAGGTGGCTGGACTGATTGGGAAGGCATCCTGCTCATGCAAAGGTGGCTACACAGCAAGGAATGTAGAGCGTATGGATTGCGATCGATCACATGTAGAGAAATCTAGAATTTTTGAAGAAAAGAGGAAGCGATGCACGTAACTAGGAGTCTCGTAGATGAAAGCGAGAGACTAAGCGCCCATCAAAAAAGGCCTATGTACATGATGGGATGGGGATTTCCGACTGCATGCTTGGCACAAAGGGACTCCAAGTTTGGAAAGGATAAACTCGGGGTGCTCCGTTGCTACAGCTAAGTGGTGAATTTAGATCGAATGGGAGAGAGGGGCTATTGCAGACGTTGTTGATTGTCTTCACATAAGGGAATTTGTGAGCTTGTGTGCACTGAGAAGACCTTGACGCTGGAGATCTCCAGAAATAGCGAGCTGTTTGTAGTTGGCTGAGCATGGCTACCACACAGGCCGGACGGTCGTTGTATGCAAATGAGCTGATGCAGAGAATGTGTGGTCTGGCTGAGATCATATGGAAAGGCTGTTTTTTTTTCTGATTGAGGAAGCTACCTGGCTGTGCGGGTGACGCTATACATGTGAGCTAAGCTCTCCGTGAGAAATGATGATAGTAGGACTATTGCTAGAAGTGTCTTCCGTCAGGTTGGTGCATGGTTGGTGATGATTCATGGATTAGGACAGCTTGACGCATAGCTGTGTATCGTTTTCTGTTGGTTGAAGGACTTTGGGCAACAGAGACTCCATGAACTCCGTATGCAAAGAGATAGAGGGACCAAGAAATTGCAGGCTAAGATGCAATGGAACGTGACCTTTCATCGATGATGGTTGTCTTGGTAGTGATAGCGAAGGAGAGGAGGTGGCGCTATTACAGCTTTGTGGGGGTTACAAACTGTTGTCCTTGATGGAAGCTTAGGAGTGTGGGCTGTGAGTTTATAGTAATCTGAGACTGAGTTTTGGGGGAAAGTTCAGTTCAGTTCTAAGTTTATCTGTTTCGGGCTGGGTACTCTTTTGGCTCTCTCTGAGTCTTTGTGATCCATGTTCAATCAATTTTTTGTGGGGAGTTTGTCTCGGTGCCTAATACAAAGACACCTGCTTTGGAACCTGGTTCATAAACTCATCATCTACGAGCCCACATTGCAGTTGATCCCTATGAAGTCTCAGCTATCTGACGTGGTGAAGTACATAATTCCTCGTTGTCTTTCCTTTTTTTTCCTTATCATCTTTTTGGCGATCCTGCTGGGGACAGGAGGAGTTTTGAATTGAGATTGGGTAGTCAAGACAAAACGGCCCAGAAGATTGGCTGGGGAATGTTGCTTAAATTTCTGTGTGGTTACGGATTGAAACTATGAAGACAAAGGCTCGCATGAGAGTGATTCATTGTGAGTTATGTGGGGAGTGTGGACACAGGAGAGATAGATGCCTTGATGTTGAACTTCGGGTGATACGTCTCCGTGCTAAGGTTCAAAAGGCTTTGAAAGTGATTGCTGTTAGGAAGAAGAATGCCAGTCACATGCAGGGTAAGTTTTCCTCAGTAGAGTGATTATTTTTGTTTTCTTTCCTGAAGAGGTTGGGTGGTATTTCTGGTTGGGAGTGTGTTTGAGATAAGTTAGTCAAGAGGAGAGATGGCTCATGAATTTCCTCGATTTCACGGGTTGCCCAATGAAGACCCAAAGAGGTTTTTAGAGTGCTTGGAGTTCACAGCTCTTATTAAAGACAAGAATGCTCCAAAAGTCCTTCTTCAGATTCTATCCTTGTGTCTATTGGGAGAAGCGAGAACTTGGCTGCAGACTTTCTTTGCAAGGATGCGTGATGATCAGGGTGTTCATAGAAACCTGACTTATCCAGAGGTGAGGACAGGTTTATGTGTGTTAGAGATCCTGATAGCATTTGGAGAGAGTTATGTTTATTGCAGCAACAGCCGACTCAGTTAGTGGATGAGTATGTCGGTAAGTTCACTGTGTTGTGGAATAAATGGCAGGTGGCCTTATTACTTGAAGTTCCTCCCAGAGTCATAAAAAAGGATAGGTTTGTTGCTGGTCTGAAGCCGGAGATTAGGATAAAGATTGAATGTAAAGAGCTGGTCACTTATGAGGATGCTCTCAGGGTAGCAAAAGAGAAGGAGAGAAAGCAGATAAGATTGTCACAAATGATGCACGAGATGCCAATGGTTCAGCATGTGCCTGAAATTCTCTCTCATGTGAAGCCAGAAATACAGAAGCCTGAAGTCAGGAAGGAGGAGAATATAAAAGAAGAAATTCATGAAACGTCGGAGCTTACGAAGAGTGAGTTTGAATTTGATGAACGGTAGGGGAAGAGGTAGATCATCGGGTGGTTTGGCAGAGGCAGCATGCCTTCTTTAAATAATTCAGGCACCTTGTGTCCAGTGCTTTAATTGTGGAGAGTGGGGACATTACAGCACACACTGTGATAAGCCTCCACACAGGCAGGACGGTCGTTGTTTGCACATGAGCTGATGCAGAGAATGCGTGGTCTGGATGAGATCATATGGAAAGGCTGTTTTCTTTTCTGATTGAGGAAGCTACCTGGCTGTGCGGGTGACGCTATACATGTGAGCTAAGCTCTCCGTGAGAAATGAAGATAGTAGGGCTATTGCTAGAAGTGTCTTCCCTCCGTTTGGTGCATGGTTGGTGAGGATTCATGGATGAGGACAGCTTGAGGCATAGCTGTGTATCCTTTTGTGCTGCCTGAAGGACTTTGGGCAACAGAGACTCCATGAACTCCGTATGCAAAGAGATAGAGGGACCAAGGAATTGCAGGCTAAGATGCAATGGAACGTGACCTTTCATCGATGATGGTTGTCCTAAGCGAGCTGGGTAGTGATAGAGAAGGAGAAGAGGTGGCGCTATTGCAACTTTGTGGGAATTACAAACTGTTGTCCTTGATGGAAGCTTAGGAGTGTGGGCTGTAGGTTTATAGTATTATGAGGCTGACTGTTCTCTGAGTTTTGGGGGAAAGTTCAGTTCAGTTCTAAGTTTATCTGTTTCAAGCTGGGTAGTCTTTTGGCTCTCTCTGAGTTTGTGTGATCCATGTTCAGTCAGTTTTCGTGGGGGGTTTGTCTCGGTGCCTAATACAAAGACACCTGCCTTGGAACCTGGTTCATAAGCTCATCATCTACGACCCCACATTCGAGCTGATCCCTATGAAGTCTCACCTATCTCACGTGGTGAAGTACATAATTCCTCGTTGTCTTTCCTTTTTTTTCCTTATCATCTTTTTGGCGATCCTGCTGGGGACAGGAGGAGTTTTGAATTGAGATTGGGTACTCAAGAAAAAACCGCCCAGAAGATTGGCTGGGGAATAGTGCTCAAATTTCTGTGTGGTTAGGGATTGAAACTATGAAGACAAAGCCTCACATGAGAGTGATTCATTGTGAGTTATGTGGGGAGTGTGGACACAGGAGAGATAGATGCCTTGATGTTGAACTTCGGGTGATACGTCTCCGTGCTAAGGTTCAAAAGGCTTTGAAAGTGATTGCTGTTAGGAAGAAGAATGCCAGTCACATGCAGGGTAAGTTTTCCTCAGTAGAGTGATTATTTTTGTTTTCTTTCCTGAAGAGGTTGGGTGGTATTTCTGGTTGGGAGTGTGTTTGAGATAAGTTAGTCAAGAGGAGAGATGGCTCATGAATTTCCTCGATTTCACGGGTTGCCCAATGAAGACCCAGAGAGGTTTTTAGAGTGCTTGGAGTTCACAGCTCTTATTAAAGACAGGAATGCTCCAGAAGTCCTTCTTCAGATTCTATCCTTGTGTCTATTGGGAGAAGCGAGAACTTGGCTGCAGACTTTCTCTGCAAGGATGTGTGATGATCAGGGTGTTCACAGAAACCTGACTTATCCAGAGGTGAGGACAGGTTTATGTGTGTTAGAGATCCTAATGGCATTTGGAGAGAGTTATGTTTATTGCAGCAACAGCTGACTCAGTTAGTGGATGGGTATGTCGGTAAGTTCACTGTGTTGTGGAATAAATGGCAGGTGGCCTTATTACCTGAAGTTCCTCCCAGAGTCACAAAAAAGGATAGGTTTGTTGCTGGTCTGAAGCCGGAGATTAGGATAAAGATTGAATGTAAAGAGCTGGTCACTTATGAGGATGCTCTCAGGGTAGCAAAAGAGAAGGAAAGGAAGCAGATAAGATTGTCACAAATGATGCACGAGATGCCAATGGTTCAGCATGTGCCTGAAATTCTCTCTCATGTGAAGCCAGAAATAACAAAAGTCTGAAGTCAGGAAGGAGGAGAATATAAAAGAAGAAATTCATGGAATGTCGGAGCTTATGATGAGTTTGAGTTTGAATTTGATGAACGGTAGGGGAAGAGGTAGATCATCGGGTGGTTTGGTAGAGGCACCGTGCCTTCTTCCAATAATTCAGGCCTGTGGCAAGCAGGACGAGGTCAAGGGTCATTTCCACCTTGTGTCCAATGCTTTAATTGTGGAGAGTGGGGACATTACAGCACACAATGTGATAAGCCTCCTCGTGCCGGAGGTGATGTTTATCCATTGCCAACAGGGTTAAATAATAGGGTGAATAATAGGGTGAATGATCATAGTGTAGAAGTAAAAGATACAGGTTAGCCTAGTACCTCTGGAATCCATAAAGCCACTGCAGAAGAGAAAGGGAAAGGTAAGGTAGTTACATTTGGCTTGTTGGAGTTGGAGGGAGTTAAAGATGTCATGCCATTAGGGAAGAGAGATAGAGAAGAGGAGGTTGGTCCGAGTGCAAAGAAGGGGAAGCAGTCTGAGGAGATGATGACCTACCAAAAGAAGAAGAGCAGGAAGCCCAGAAGGAAGTACAAAACTGCAGATTATCCCATGGGGAAGGAGCAGGGAGATTATGATTTGGTGGAAGATCTTTCAGCAAGGAAACCGGACATTACATTTGCCCAAATGATTGGTCTATGACCAAAGCTTCAAAAAGAATGGATGCGGGCTGTAAATCCAGCAAAGAAGAACTCTCATAAAGGTACAATTAAGCTGATGTCTGTCTCAGAGTTGCCAGATCTTTGACGTGTTGTAGAAGCCTGGCATAAAGGAAAGGGTTTTGGAGAGGCCTATATAGATGGGGGTGCACAGATTTGTGTCATTACCCAGGCTTGTGTAGAGAGATTAGGACTGAAGATATCCCGCTCCTCTAGTTATCGCATCAGAATGGCAAACCACTCCAAGGTGAAGACTTTAGAAATAGTACCTGGCCTCGAGGTTGAGGCATTCAGTGTTTCATGTCGAGTGGATTGTCATGTGATGCCTACGGGGTTGGAAGCCTATCCTTTGATTCTTGGAAGGCCGTGGTTGAGGAAGGTAGGTGCAATTCAGAATTGGCAGAAAGGAATCTTTTCTGTACATACGAATGGGAAGAAATTGAATTTCGATATGGTAAGCAGGGCTGAAGTTTCAGATTCAGCAAGTGAAGAGGAAGAGAGAAGTGAAACCAGCAGTGAGGATGAGAGCTCGGTGACTTCAGAAAGTGATGAAGGAACAATAGTATTGGTGGATTTGGTAGATGAGGATTCACAGGTAGATTTTGTGGGGTCCGCAGGGTTCAGTGAGGAAGAGGTGGATAGGTTTGAGGTTATCGAGGATTTAATGCAGCCCAAATGTTCTCAAGAATCAACCCAGGTGTTGATTGAGCAATCATTGAATCCTGATCTCAATGTTGAGGAGAAAGCAAATTATTTGAAGATATTGAAGAAATACCCCAATTTGTTTATCACCTCTTATGAGGAGATCAGGGGATTTAAAGGGAAGCCTCTGAGGACTGAGCTAAAGGAAGGTGCCCAACCTGTTTTTCAGAAAATAAGGAGATTAAGCCCGGAACAAAGAGATGTGCTGAAGGAAGAGGTAGATAAGCTTCTCAAGGCAGGAATAATTTATCTTGTAGTTCACTCTGATTGGATAAGTCCTGTGGTCATAGTGCCAAAAGGTGTAGACAAATGGAGAGCCTGTGTCGATTACAAACCTCTGAATGCAGTGACAAAGAGAAACCACTATCCTCTGCCTTTTCTAGATGATATTCTTGATAAAGTGGCGGGTCATGAAATGTACAGCTTGTGTGACGGATATTCAGGGTACTTCCAAATAGCCATAGCCCAGGAAGATCAAATCAAGACTACCTTCATTACCTCCTGGGGCTGTTTTTGTTACTGGAAAATGCCTTTTGGAGTTACCAACGGCCCCTCGCACTATCAGGAGAATTCAGATCTGATTTTATCACCTTTCTTGGATAAATTTTGTAAAGTGTTTATGGATGACATCTGTGTCTACAGTGGAAGAAGGGAGCATTGTGGCAAGCTGGATCAGGTATTTTATGAGATTGATAATAATGGTGGTCAATTAAATCCTAAGAAGACTAAGTTAGCTTAGACCAGCATTAAAATATTGGGGCATTTTGTATCTGAGAATGGGATTGAGCTAGATCCAGGTAAAGTAAAAGCTTTAGTTATGCTGTCCTCTGCTGAGAATACCAAGCAGTTGCATACCTTTCTCTAGAAGGTGAAGTATCTGTCGACATTTATTCATATGTTATCTCAGATTTTGTATCCTCTTCAGCAGGTGGTAAAATCTGAGCCTCTGAAATGGACAACAAAGAGTGAAGAGGTGTTTCAGCCTTGACTCATATTTCAAGTGTAAAGCCACCATATTATTTTAGGACTTTCTATGTGAATCCGTTTGTAGGACCAGATGCTATTGGTGATATCCTTTTGCAGCAGCGAGAGGGTTCCAGATTTATGAGGCCAGTCTATTATGCCAGCAGGGTGAAGAGTGAAGTAGAGAAAAAGTATTCAGCGGCTGAATTGGTCCTGGCTAGCCTCTTGTATGCCTGTAGGAGATTTCGGTCTTATCTATTGTCAAGGCCTTTTGCGGTTCTCACCTCATGTTCACTATTGCCTCATATGTTGAATAGTACAAACATCTCCAGGAGCATGATTAAATGGATAGTAGAGTTACAAGAGTACTCTTTTACCTTCTTGGTTGAGAACTCTACCACAGCTTCCTTGGCTGATCTCCTCACCTATAAGGAAGGACCTATTTTAGTTGAAGATGTGGAGAAGAACACTGACATGAATGAAGAAAAAGTACTAGAGGATGCATTTGTTTTACACTTTGATGGATCTTACAAATAAAGTTTAAATAAAAGTACAGGAGAATTTGTCATTTATGATCCTGGAGGAAAGGAGATTCGGAAAATGGGAATTCAGCTCGAAGCCAGCAGTAATAATGAAGCTGAATATGCAGCCCTCTTCCAAGGTTTGAAAGTATGCATTAGTCTGGGTATTAAGAGACTCGTGATTAAGGGAGATGCTCTATTGGTTGTGAAGCACATTTTAGGTGTCTGGAAGGTTAAGCATGTTCATTTGAAGAGATGGATAAGCGCGGTGAAGAAACTGTTAAATCGACTGGATGCCTAGACACTCCAGCATATTGAAAGAGGTAAGAATGTAAATGCACATGATGCTGCGCAGGAAATTACAGCAGCTTATGTTGATGCACTAGGAGTGCGAGAGCCCTTATACAAAGGAAGGGAGACATTGGCTTGTGAGTAAAGCTTCCTATTAACTCGTAAGGTGCCTGAACAAGTTCCGAAACAAAGAAAATACAGATTTATTAAAAGCTGTACTTATTATTGTCTGATAGATGATGTTCTTTACATGAAGAGGGCTGATCTAGTGCTCAGAAGAATTCCCTGGCATGAGAAAGTTTCTCATATTCTACAAGCTAATCATGAGGGAGTATGTGGAGGACATTTTGCTTTTAAAATCATGCTAAGGAAAATACTTACAAAAGGGTATGTGTGGCCATCCCTCTAGAGAGACATAAGACATTGGTGCAGGTCATGCCTACAGTGTCAGCAGATGAGTAAGAGAATCTTACATCCAGAACTCAAGAATTGCTGACAGCTGTAGATTATTTGACGAGATGGGCTGAAGCACGAGCAGTACGGGTTGGCAATGCGAAATCTGTATGTAAATTTGTCTATGAGGATATCTGCTGTAAATTTTGTGTGCCACTGGAGTTGCTTTCTGATACAGGTCCAGGTTTCAGGAGTGAACTGATGGATTTATTATGTGGAAAGCTGAAGATTAATGGTGTGTGTACTAATATCATGGGAAAGATCATGAGAACACATGAGGAGGAGTGGGACCTTGCTTTGCACTGGGCTTTATGGGCTTACAGAGTTGCAGTAAAAGAAGGCACCCAGTTTTCACCATTTCATCTTGTTTACGGGAAAGAAGCTCTATTACCCTTGGAAGTAGAAATTCCTGCATTACAGATGTTAATGAAGATAAACGAGGATTCAAATTCTACTTTCCAGAACCGGTTATTGGATTTGCAGGAAGCACAACTAGACAAACAAAAGGCAGTGGAACATTATGCTTTAATTCAAGAGGAGAATCAAAAGAGAGCAAACAGGAAATTCGGGGACAAGAAAATCGAGGAGGGTGATCTGGTTTTGAGATACAACAGTAGTTTGGATTCTACCTTCAAGAAGAAATTTGTGACCAAATGGGATGGACCTTTTCGTGTGACGAAGAAATTCAAAAATGGCTCATATCAACTTGAGGATTTGGATGGTCAACAGCATAAGAATAGAGTCAATGGCTTCAGACTAAAGAAATACTTTCATAGGATCATGAGTATAGGCAATTGTGGACCTACTGTGATGAAACCAGACAAGCCGGAGGACGTCATGGATGAGGATATCTCTAAAGAAATGCAAATCTTATGTACCCCTATTTGCAAGACATGAATGTCTGCAGACTTGGGGATGGGCAAAATGATAGGACAAAACCTGTACCAAGTTTTTGAGCACTGTATATAGCTGTAGGTAGGCACATAGTTGTACACATCTAGGGTAGGTGTGGGCTTTTGGCATTTGTGGATTTTCTTTCACAAGCACGATGGACTAATGTATAGTTTTTTGAGACAATAAAGTATGTTTTGCAGGGCCTTCATGGGAAATGACGAAATGCAATGTGGTTGTACCAGACTTCCAGAGCAAGGGTGTCTAGTGTGTGGTCAAGTGAAATGTTTTTGGGGTCATGTAAATCAAGTCATGAAGGGTTTCTTTATTTTATTTTTCAATTTGATATGTTTTGGTGCCCACGTCAAGGGGCTTTTCATGTGTGTGTACAGGGGTGCATGCAAGCTTTAATGTGCTAATGTGTGTGAGAATTGTGTGACTAAAGGTCCAAAATGTGCATTTAATGTGCCTTGAAGGGATATTTGCATTTTGTAAATGGGAGTGGTAAAATGTCACTGATGAGGTGGCAAATTAGGTTGAGGTGGCTGGACTGATTGGGAAGGCATCCTGCTCATGCGAAGGTGGCTACATAGCAAGGAATGTAGAGCGTCTGGATTGCGATCGATCACGTGTAGAGAAATCTAGAATTTCTGAAGAAAAGAGGAAGCGATGCACGTAACTAGGAGTCTCGTAGATGAAAGCGAGAGACTAAGCGCCCATCAAAAAAAGTCCTATGTACATGATGGGATGGGGATTTCCGACTGCATGCTTGGCACAAAGGGACTCCAAGTTTGGATAGGATAAACTCAGGGTGCTCCGTTGCTACAGCTACGTGGTGAATTTAGATCCAATGGGAGAGAGGGGCTATTGCGGACGTTGTTGATTGTCTTCACGTAAGGGAATTTGTGAGCTTGTGTGCGTTGAGAAGACCTTGGCGTTGGAGATCTCCAGAAATAGCAAGCTGTTTGTAGTTGGCTGAGCATGGCTACCACACAGGAAGGACAGTCATTGTTTGCACGTGAGCTGATGCAGAGAATGTGTGGTCTGGCTGAGATCATATGGAAAGGCTGTTTTCTTTTCTGATTGAGGAAGCTACCTGGCTGTGCGGGTGACGCTATACATGTGAGCTAAGCTCTCCATGAGAAATGAAGATAGCAGGGCTATTGCTGGAAGTGTCTTCCGTCGGGTTGGTGCATGGTTGGTGATGATTCATGGATTAGGACAGCTTGAGGCATAGCTGTGTATCGTTTTCTGCTGGCTGAAGGACTTTCGGCAACAGAGACTCCATGAACTCCGTATGCAACGAGATAGAGGGACCAAGGAATTGCAGGCTGAGGCGCAATGGAACGTGACCTTTCATCGATGATGTTTGTCCTAAGCGAGCTGGTTAGTGATAGAGAAGGAGAGGAGGTGGCGCTGTTGCAGCTTTGTTGGAGTTACAAGCTGTTATCCTTGATGGAAGCTTAGGAGTGTGGGCTGTGGATTTATAGTATTCTGAGGCTGACTGTTCTCTGAGTTTTGGGGGAAAGTTCAGTTCAGTTTTATGTTTATCTGTTTCGGGCTGTGTAGTCTTTTGGCTCTCTTTGAGTCTGTGTGATCCACGTTCAGTCAGTTTTTGTGGGGGGTTTGTCTCGGTGCCTAATACAAAGACACCTGCTTTGGAACCTGGTTCATAAGCTCATCATCTACGAGCCCACATTGCAGTTGATCCCTATGAAGTCTCAGCTATCTGACGTGGTGAAGTACATAATTCTTGGTTGTCTTTCCTTTTTTTTCCTTATCAACGTGTGAGGATCTTAGGTTTTGTGGAGCATGGTTTCGAAGTCACAGTGGTACCTTGATCCTGACTCGCTTCTTATTGCCATGGGTTCATGGAGATTATCGCTCCATGGAGGTGTCCCCATAAAGTTCTTACAATGGGAGTGCGAGTGGGTTGATGAGGAGCACCGAGAGAAGAGCCTCCCCTTCTTTCATTACATTGTCAACAATTCCAAGAGATTCCAGCTCAGCAGCAAAGGCTGGAGGCCTTCCAAATCCACTCATTGGGAGAATTTTTAGATTTCTCCGGACTTGCAAAGGGTTTTCTAGAAGAGACTTTGAAAATGCCTTTGGAATAGAAAAATCAATCTTTTCTTTTGGCTTCTATTCATGGAGGGATTGCAATAACCTCTAGAGATCCATATTTGGGGCAAATGCTACTTGCCCTCGTTGTAGCATGTTGACAGTGGAGTCCATCCAGCACTGCGGATAGTTTGGAAGGGGGTTGCTAGGATTTTCAGTACTTTTGTACCCTCTCCATTCTTCATGACTTGGGCTCAGTTGCTTGGCTTACTCTTACAGGACCTCAGGTCTTCTACGAGAGGCATGACTCTTCATAGGCTTTCTCGGTCCGATGACACATAGTCGAGTCATGCTCTTTGGATATTGTTCTTGCCTCACCTTTCAGAGCTGTGCATGAGCCTATGGATTCATCCTAGAAGATATTAGCTAGCATTTCAGCATGGCACATTTGGAGAACCAAACGCACGGAGGCTAGGGATGGATCTCGGGTTCACCCTGCTCACACTTTGGCCAGTATTTGGACGGATATTATTCATACTCTGATCGCCATTTGGGGTACCATGCAGGGTTCATCTCAGGCAGTCATTGCCAAGAGGACTATCTTCCTTAGAGAATGGAGGGATTCTCCCTTCTTCTCAGAGTTTTCTGCAGGGCCGAGGTGGCATTTTCAGCCTCCACCAAGGCTTTTTTCTAGCTCCTTTTGAGGAGCCTTTTATCTCATGCTTCCCATGATGTATTTCCACTATTTAGCTTATGCTTGTAGGTCTCTTTCATACTTAATAGAAGTCTTTTTATTGCAGGAAAAAAAAAAGGCTTGTTCACATTTTTAAGAATTGAAACAGGAGCTTGTAGAGTAGGCTGGTTAGTATGCCTCAAGATGAACCTTCTGTAGAATCCTACATGCCCATTCAATGGGGGTGCTAATTTTAGTATTCCCTTGGATCTTCTCCATGTCTGTAGCAATGCCATGTTTGGACATCTGACCTAGGACAACACCATGTGTTATCAAAAATGACATTTCATAGGGTTTAATGAAATCCTATATTCTCTACACATTTTCAGACTTCATCTAAGCATTCTAGATGTGCCTTTTTGTCTGAGTGTATGCATGTCGTCTAGGATTACTTGCAAGAATTTGTTGAATAGGTTTGTAAATGGAGTACCCAACTCTTTGAAAGGTGGTTGGTACATTGCATAACTCTCTAGGCAAATACTACCCATTCAATTACAAAGGCTTTCCTTGCTCGATCTTCTGGTGCTATGGTATTTTTGGTTGTAGCCACTAAATCCATCCAAGAAACTATAGATCTTGGACCTCCCACACTCTCTATTTCTGTTAATGATGGCGTATAGTGATCTCTAATTGTAACAGCATATTTAGGTTTACACATATCCAAAGCTTCTTGTTCTTCTTTGGCACTATGAGAATGGGGCATGGCTCTGTTTTCCATCCTTGTAGTGGCCCCCAAGCCTATCCGATCCATGACTGCTCAATAATCAGGTAAAGGATCACTTGGGTTAGCTTGACGCCCTGATGTAGAGCCTCTCCTCCCTGTGAAGGTGATTCGGCAGACCATAGACAGCCTCCTAACTAGCAAATCAGGTTGTCGGATACAATCTGGTAATTGGTGGTCAGCAGACTCGACCTGCAACCATCCCAGCTGGGTAACCGATAATCTTGGTTACACCTTGCACTCTATGAATAAAACAAGGAGGAAGCACAGCAGGGTTCTCACAAGATATCTGAGACTTGTGAGCTCTTTTACAAGGCCTGGTCTCCTGCCATCTTCTACTGTATCACGAACAGAAGTATCCATTCGTTGTATACTATCCTCAAACTAGCTCCCTCTCTTTTTACAACATAAGATTCTTCTATCTTTCTGAAGCTGTATTATGAATTATAAGGATTCTTGAGAAACTTATGCATTTATAATGGACTTTGTGGAGGCTTCAAACTGTAATTGAACTTCACATGGCTCATAAGGTCTGGAATTGCAAATCTAATAAACACAGTTGCCTCTAATCCAGTAACGGATTTACCCTTAAATCATTTTTTAGTCGTCTGCATTCTTCATCAAGCAAATTCGACTTCTCTTGCCTATTCTGAATCAACTCTTCCATGCTCTGAAGCTGGTACGTCTGCTGTTGTGCCTGAAGATCATAATGTAGATGTTGGAAAAACTCACGATTCTTGTAGAGATTGAGGTAGTAAGATAGATAAAGGTGAATTCTGACTTATTACAAAGTGTCATGTTGGATTTGTACAATCGCAAAGAGCATTGAAATATGTGAACCTGAGCATCAAGCTCGATGGCAGCAAGTTTAAGTTGCTGATGCTCTTCAACAAGCATGTCATATGAATCTGACATTGCCTTTTCTTCTTTCTCCTTGGCACATATAAGCTACCAGAGAGGAAAAGAGACAGCATTTTAGATTTGGCACCTTATTGAGCAGTATAAATTCCGGCATCTCATAATTTCTGATCCCCCGCCCCCATGTTTTTCTTTCTTCAAAGAAAGAATCTACGAGTGTACCTGTTCAAGGTAGCTCAATCTAGAAGTAAGGTTTTTCATCTCGTCTACCAGATTTTCTCTTTCAGAAACAACCTGTGAGAGCTCATTTTTCACAAGCTGAGAGCACACGCAACCGACATTATTCAGAAACAAATCTCTCGAACTTTCCTTTTTCCGATTAAGCATGTCACGCACATAGATTTTCTTATTGACTGTGTGATGTAAAGGTGTTCTGGAAGACAGGTTTCAGTGTAAAACACCTGTAAGTTGCATGTGATTGAACTGCTCTCTTCTGCAAGAGTTTGAAGCTCACTAGCCTGTGCAGCAAAAACATGACCAGGGAGCAGAATAATGAGTTCATTTGAATTATTTGCTTGAGTATGAATAGTATAAAACACACCTGGAACCTGCTATAGGAAGACTATGCTAGCACAAAAACAATTTCCCCTGGATCCTATATAAGGTGACTGGTGGAACCTTCTAGCAGAATACCTTGGCTGCAGAACGTTCCTCAGCTGCCTTTCTTGCATTTTCCTCAGCAGAGAGCCTCTCTTTGAGAGAGGAAATCTAAAATTTTGCATATCAGAATTTCATGTTTGGTTCCATAGAACTTAACATAGCACGTCAGTCACACCAATAAATCCGATCAACAAAAATCATCCCTCTGTTTTTGTTCAAAATTTTGTGCAATTGATAACACACCTCTGATTCCGCCTTTAGAAGAAGAGAACTTTCTCTATGAAGTTTGTGCTCGGCACTTTGAAGATTTCGCCTTAAAGTCCTTGCTTCTGTTACAATCCCGTTATTCTCGTCGTTCAATTGTGAGAGTTTATCTGCTTGAAGTTGCATCTGTGACAATACAGCAGCAATAGGCTCCATGTTCAATACAAAATTTTGTACTGTAATAAGATCAAGATATATGGCATATCCCTTGTTATGAAATAAATTTATACCAGCATGTTTTCATTAGTATTATCTAAGGGAAAAGGATGGCCAACCAAACCGACGAAACCATCTCCTCCCCTAGCAGCCGCTCACGGCCCTTATTTTCCCTGACTGCCCCCCTCAGCCCCTCATATATCCCTGCAAGAAGTGACAAGGTGCCTTGTAGCTCATTCAATATGATAGCCTTTCTAAGGACTGTGTACTCTAAGCTTGAGATGAACACATTGCTACCTGTTGCATCTCCTTTTGATGCAAAAGTTCTATATTGTTGCATAATATGCAATCCTGTCATGTATGTGCATGTGTCTTGTCTCTCCTGGGGTTGCCAACTGCTTTGAGGCAATCAACCTGACCAATAGGCCTACATGATCTCAGTCGATATTCTTTTCCTTTGGATCACTATGATGGAAGGTACATTGTGCACATTCCACCTTATGAATACTTCATTGCATTCAGTCCACTGCAGTTGGAAGTCACTTAGGTAAGGTTTACCATGGAGGCATTCCTTGATTGCTTTTGCAGATTATGTCATGTGACTGACGTGCTCTGTATAGGATCTAGAGTGCCTACTTCTTGTCTCTCTTGGGGATGCCAACTTGATTGCTACAATTGTGATCACCTTTGAGGTCATCAACCTAACCACAAGGCCTATATGATCTCAGTCAATATTCTTTGCCATTGGAGCAGTTTGATGAAATCTACATTGTACACACTCTATCTTATTGGAACTGCATTACATTGTGCACATTCTATCTTATTAGAACTTCATTACATTCATCCCACCATTGTTCAAAGCCCACTGAGACATTTCTTGATTGCCACTGAGACATTTCTTGATTGCTTTTGTGGATTATTGTAAAAGGCATCTCTCTACATGATCTTCAGTGCCCAAAGTAGTGAGATCATAACAGGGGCCTCGGTTGATGGATGACAAAGCAACTTCTTTACAAATCTAGCAAAAGATTGTATGTACTCTTAAGGGGTCAATGGGAAAGATTTAAATAGATACTTCTAGGAGAAATGAGACAAAGCGCACACATTTTGTAGGGTGTGAGACTTTGGTAAGAACCACTTCCCCAAGTATGGCATGAGGTGCTATGAAGTTCCTTCTCATCGCTTTTTTATTCAGGACTGGGACCCAACACTCTGTTTGTTCTCCCAAAAGATTTACCTTATTAGCTTTTCATGATTGCGTTGAGCTTTTATCTCTACTCATAATGGGTCGTAAGAGAAGTTTGATGAGGCTCCCTCATCCCTTCATCTTTTATTTGTGTGGCAATACATTTTACTTTTGTTTCAAAAGGGCACAAACAAGAAGACAATAACAGAAGCGAAAGAAAGAATAAAGGAAATATGGACAAGAGGATAAAAGAGAGTAAAATTGAGCAAGTCTAAGGAAGAGACTTATGAATAAGATAGGGTTGGTAACTTGAATCGGTAGGATGGAAGGTGCAATGATTTTCAAAGGTTAACAAAGTCCAAAAAAATGATCAACTGTGAACTCTTTCTAGCTCTCTTGGATGAGCACATTATTTGCCTTTTGGGGCTTGTTTTTTCACACTTGCATATCTACCATGAGCTTTGCTCTTGGTATTCCTTTCATACTGAATTAAAGTCTTTTCCTTGAAAAAACACAAACCAAAAAGAGCTCTAAAGATCAAGCAATCCCAAACACTTGATTCACAAACTCACAAAGGTTGTCAACTTTTGGTGCTTCTCCCAAGAAATAAAGAATAATCTTAATTAGAATTGACTCCGGACAAAGAATGTTAACTTTGGTTATCTAGAATAAGTTTTATTGTTTTTACTTTTGCTTTGCATTGGTAAAAGAGAAGTGTAGGGACACCCACAGGGACTAGGATTAGTCCAAGAACTAGGAATGCATGCATTTGGCTAACCTTTAATGGGTTAAATTGTTGGCGTTTGTGTAGGACTTGGAAGAGTGCTAAAAGGCTCATAAATGATGGAGCAAGTGCCAAAAAGCAGGTCCCACATGGCAAAGAGCACCGCCATTAATGAGGGCCCCACGTTCTAAAAAGGCTATAAAAGCCACAACTTTTGTAAAAAGTAGAACTTCATGCTCTTCTCAGAGCCAATTGTACAAAGCTATTTTCTCTTGCAATAAAGAACTTCGGTGGGTGTGGGGGGGAGGGGTTTCATTCCTTCTTTCTGGCCCCTAGTGCTATGTATTTTCTTTTTCTCTCTCTCCCAGTCTTCTTCTCTTGCTACGGATTCCTTCTATTGCTCTTCCAGATCTCCCACACTATTGTGCGATTTATTCCAGCACCCGAATCCTTTCCTCCTTTGCACATGTGAGTATCCACAGAGAGAGAGAGAGAGAAGTAGTAGTAGAAGTAGAATTTTATTATCGTCCTTGGGGAGCCAAAAATGACCCATGGGACCTAATCCTCAGTACAAAAATTTCCTCCGCTGTGGAGGGGTCAAGAATTTTCAAGTTCTTGACGGTACAAAAAAAGACGAGTGACAAAAGATCCCAACGCTACTGGAGAGGCAATGGAGAGAACTGACGAGATCTGAGTGGTGTCTACCAGTATCTGCTGATAGTCGTCTCTGATGTGTGCATATCGGGGGCAATGTAGGGCTACATGTGCCTCTGTCTCTACTGTCTGCGAATCATAGAATCTGCAAATTCTGACATGTCGCGGCAAATTTAGACAAGCTCCTGTCTCTATTGCCAAGGTATGTGACCATGTGCGGAATCTGGCAATATTCCTGCGATAGAGAAGCGGTATGGGAGTATTGATGTATGGCAGGCAGCCAATTGAATTCCATGCACTAATCAGAGTGATGCAGTACCTAGTGGAAGTACAACAAATGCCAAAAGAAAGATTGCCACATAGAGCATGGACCGCTAGTATGAAACTTCAGAAGAATCATAAAAGCAAGATCATCTGCACAGGATGGGGGACAGATATAAGGAAATGGTTCAGCAAATGGAAAGTGGAATCATACCTGACTATGCCCCCTGAAAAGGTCAAGATGCAAGAACTCCAGTTGTCCCTACTATGCACGAGAGAGAGAGAGAGAGAGAGAGAGAGAGAGAGAGAGAGCTTGCCGTGATTTGTGTTCCAGCCATCATAGGGCCGCCTACCTCCTGCGATTAGGGTTTCCAGCCCTCCCAGATGCTCCAGGTCTGGTGGAAGCCCAGACCTTGCTGTGAATTGCTCTAAGACGCCCAAACTTTGCTGCAAATTGATCCAGGGGGTAACCATCTTCTTTGATTCACCCAACAGCCCCTTTTTGGCTGTGATTTGATTGCAAGGAGGTTTTGGGAGTCCTTGGAGCTGATTTCAATGGTATCAGAGCCTAATCTTGTTGTTTCCTTGGCAGCCATGATTCTAGGAAGGCCCAGCCCATCAACTATTCGAAGGAACGTTGCAGTTATTCAGCACAAGGCAAGTTCATCCATGAGCACCCCCATTTATGGCTACAGAGAAAGGTAGTTCAGCCACTAGACAACCCAATACAAGAGGCCTATTGAACTTGATGAAGATGTCAATGACGAATTCGTAAAGGAAAGAATCCAGGAGTACCAGTCCTTGAAGCAGATGCCTCAATTTCACCACTTGTTCGAGGAGATGATGACTAAGGAAGTTTCTCCTCCCCACAGAAAAATTGCTTGTAATCCTTCTCCTGCTTCTAAAGAATCACCTAGCCAATGCCATGCTTCAAGACAGCATTCTCGAAGTTCTCCTTGAATTCAAAGATATTCAGATTTGAAGAAAAGAGGAAGGATTCCAAAGTCCCATAAGAAAGGGAGCAGAAAGCACCGACGGAGATCCCCCAGTTCTAGCACGTCCTCTTCCAGTTCTTCTTCTTCTTCTTCTTCTTCTTCTTCTACCTTTCAAAGAGCGTTTTACTTATGGATGCAAAAGCAGGAGATCCAAATCGAGAAGAAGGGACTTTAATAAAAATCAAATTTAGGCGGGAAACTTGAATTTAGAATTCAAATTTTTCTTCAAAATCTAAATTTTAAGTTTTAAAAAAGGAGGCAAGTCCGTCAAATTTACTGAAAAGTAAGGGGCAAAGTGAGAAAGCTTTGAACTTCATCCGACAGTTTGATATAGCCTTGCATACAGATCACTATTAAAGATTGTGAGTCTACACCTTACAAACAATGCCAGTGCATGGGGGGGAGCTCTTCTAGTGGTAGATGAAGCACCCAAGAAATGGAAAAGCTTAAGGAAGCACTTCTTTGAGCAATTTTTGCCAAAGAACTTTAACAATGATGTCCATACAGCTTGGGAAAGTGTGTTCATGACAGCCACGGATACAGTCAAGACTTATAATCAAAAGTTCTTTTCAGCTTATCTCCAGATTACTCGCTACAAGGAGATCTCAAAAAAGTCAAAGCTTCGGAAGAACAAGGCTGGTATGCATCCAAATATTCGTACCCAAGTAAGCATTGAACGCAAGACAAAGCTTCGAGATTTGATGCATTCTTCCTCAGTGGTTGAAGAAACTAAGGAAGCTTTGCTACGGAGGTTGGCTGCCTCAATGCGACAGTGAGGAAAGACAATAGTGGTTTCTTTGCAATAGACTCCACCAAACTTTGGACTAGTGAAAGTGTAGCATCGGGTTGTGCAGCTGCAGGGGGAGGTTTCAACAAAAGCTAGGAGCACTCAGATTGCAAGTCCCAAATTTTTCACACTCAAAACAAGATCATGCATAATTGCCCCATTTCAATTCGAAGATGACATCCTAAGAAAGCATAACCGGCATATGCACCTATAAAGCCACATGTGGGGGAGTATCCCACAACACACAAAAACGATTAACATTCCTAGGCGAGTGTGGTGGACAAACCACTTTTCCCAATGCCTCTGCTAGGAATGGCAAGGCAGGCCTACAATATAGTGGTAGGTCCAACACCTCCGCCTAAACAAGGAATTTGTACCGAATGAGACTCTGATAATCCTTAGTAGGCATCCAAGGGTATACATGCACCAACTGATTCCCAATAAACAAAGGGGATTTCTCCAACAACTGTTGCTTATATTGAGCATCTATGAAGATAACCTCATAAAATCCTCTAGTAGCCTTGTAATAACCGGCAACGTAGCATCCAGTAAGTAGTGATTTCAGCCATTGTGCTTTTTCTACTGCATCAAGCATCCTTCCCGGAAAGAACACACTGTCATTTTATCCCTTGTCCTAGAAGATGTGATAGGAACTTTAGCCATGCCATTTTCAATAACCTTGGGTGGGGATGCAGCCGCTGAACCATGAGTTCTTTGGGTGATAATAGGCACAGGCATAGAGGTAGTATTGGGTTGTGCAGCTGTAGGGGGAGGTTTCAACAAAAGCTAGGGGCACTCAGATTGCAAATCCCAAATTTTCCACACTCAAAACAAGATCATGCATAGTTGCCCCATTCCAATTTGAAGAAGACCTCCTAAAAAAGCATACCCAGCATATGCACCTATAAAGCCACATGTGGGGGAGTATCCCAAAACACAAAAAACGATTAACATTCCTAGGGGAGTGCGGTGGACAAACCACTTTTCCCAATGCCTCTGCTAGGAATGGCAAGGCAGGCCTACAATGTAGTGGTAGGTCCAACATTTCCACCCAAACAAGGCATTTGTACCGAACGAGACTCTGATAATCCTTAGTAGGCATCCAAGGGTATACATGCACCAACTGATTCCCAATAAACAAAGGGGATTTCTCCAACAATTGTTGCTTATATTGAGCATCTATGAAGATAACCCCATAAAATCCTCTAGTAGCCGGCAACATAGCATCCTATAAGTAGTGATTTCAGCCATTGTGCTTTTTCTACTGCATCAAGCATCCTTCAAGGAAAGAACAACACACAGACTTCTGAGCCAAGCTCATAATTGGAGCATATTAAACTTGACCTGTAGAAAAACATGGAATTTTGGCACAGTTTCATCTCCCATGCTTGAATAATTTTAAAAAATCCTTCCAGCAAAGTGCCTACAAAAGGCTGCATATCAAGATTGGCACATTCCTCCGTAACTTCTTTAACAAGAACCTGAAGACACTTAAGGTCACCCCTTTTTGTATTGAAGAGTGTCCATTTGCAGCCAACAAATACACACAGATAGAAAATGGGTTTTATGAACAGCAAAGAGAGCCAAAAAAAACACAAAAAGAAGAGCCCTATGAACACAGACATTTGAAGAAGCTAGAGCGCAGAGTTTAAGGAGAAACCAAAGCCAGTAAAACAGCTAGGAAGAAGTGGTATAGACAGGGATATTTGGTGGTGGGATAACAGGCTTATGGACAGCAAAATCAGAGAGACAACAAACGGAAAAGGCCCTATGAGTTTGAGTTTGTGAAGACTTTTTTTTAAAAAAACGGGGGCTGTTTTGAAGCCTTCTTTGATCCTCACTTGATGGGACGAGACCCGCATCTTTGCAATCGCAAGCCTCAATGCATGTGAGACTCATCTGTCCTCCAGGTACCACGGTCTCAAGATCACTCCATCCACCAATAATCTCAAGAAGTGGTTGTGGTAGAATTGGATCTTGGTGGGGATCTACGTATAACAATATCTATATCATCAAATCAGCTAGCAGTGATCCTTCACATCCTAAGCAATCGTCATGAATTCATAATGTGAGTCCAAAGAGCATTGATGAGAGAGGCCATTCCTACTTCACTCTGATGGTGCTCTCAACCCAGTCTGACAAATCTCTTGGGCCACAGATTGTCCTCTGACTGACTCATACAAGATCATCACCCCCCAAATCATGACTCTTGGATTATGCATCTCTTGAAGTCTCCTAATCATGTGGGCTCACAAAACTGCGTCAAAGGCCTTCCAAAAGTCTAAAAAGCAAGCATGACTTTTTGGGATCTCGTCCTACCTCCTCAATTGTGACCCACAGACTAAAGTTGTGGTCAAGAGTAGAGTGCTATCTTGATCTCACTCTCTAGTATCGACCCATAAATCTTGCCCAAAATGTGACCAATCTTGAGAGTGCGGTAATTCCTAATGTCTATGGGCTGTCTCCTACTTTATTGGCACGATAGTGGTGGTCCTCCAAGCAGGAGGAAACCGTGCAGATGTAGTGGGCCTAGGCAAGGATGACCTACTAGGTGGTGCATGGATCGAGGCATCATAGAGCAATGCCACATATGTGTGCCAAACACCTAGATCTCTATAGGGATAGGTGGCTTTCCCTCAGAGAGAAGCCCCCATGCATAGAGTCCCCTTCTCGAAAAGAGTGGATCACATCATCCAATCTATACGAGAGGAAAGTCTGCCTCTTATGGCTTGTAAGATAGCATGATATCCATGTGCCTCTGATGTCGTCAACTGTCCCAAATCCTTCGCACATGTGAGATGAGATCTCATCTCTCAGCACTCAGTGTCAAACCATGGGTTCTAGGGCAGTTTCCCGATGGAGGGGCATGTTGTGGACCGAGTCATAGAGAATGACATTGTGGCAGTATCCTGAACCACTGATAGAAAGGTATGGGTGAGGTCCGTAGCATCTCCAAGGGTTGGTAGCTCATGGGACAAGTGGCTCACATAGACCATATCAAGGGCATGGTCAAAGTGTATCTCCATATGGGCAAGAGCCGGGGGATCCTATCCTGTGGGCTGGCCTGGTAGTCAAGATACTGACTGCTAGATAGGAGTGGTCAACGTCGAGTGGGCAAGAACGGGAAAATAAAGTCATGTGCTCGTGACACGAAGGCTGGGGAACCCAACCATCAAGTAGTCCATTGAACTTGTCCCCCCTCCACGTGGAAAACAAGTGAGCGCTATGGATAACGCCCATTTTTGGAGACCATTATATACGATCAAGTCATGTACTGCTCCCATTTCTAGTAAGTGTCGTCCATACCTTGTCACATGTGGTGCATCCTTTGAGTGCCTGACTATCCCAAGCTCTACAAGGTCCTTCTCTGTACTATAAGACAGGTTGATGCAAATCTAGTAGGCCTACCTATCTGTCCCCTGTACATGCATTGAATTCAGCTAGGAGGATCTCTCCCTCCTTGGAGAACTCCGTGATATCATCATATATAGTCTTCTATGGGCTTTGACTTTCTCTATTGACCTCATGTACATAAAATGATGTATTCGGGGAAAAGTAGCGCACAGAATGAAAATCAGCCATGCATGAAGTGACTGAACTTGTATTCACATGTGTCACATGCTCCTCCTTCCGCATCACATATATGAGCAGTCTCAAGTGTGACCTGCAAGAACGGCTACGCCTGCCTCAAAACCTCATACGACATTGCCTCTCCTCATCTCCTTCCTGTGATCCAACATCTAATCTTGTCGCCGTTGATAGTCCTCTCTCTGGACTCTCATCTTTCTCAGTGTAGAAGACGACATCTTGTCACTGTAGGTCTATCAGAAACCCCCTAGGTTAACAGACCAAAGGGTACTATTGCAATGACATACAACCATACTCAATCTCTTCTGCACCCCCCACCCATGGGTCACACACATGTGCTATCCGCTTCCCTCTCTACTCTTTTTTCTTTTTTGCGTAAAATTACTTTGCCATCTCTATATGCAACCCACTTCCCCTCCTGTCTGGCTGCCATCACTCGGACCATCCCCTCCCTCAAATGCTCTTTCAATAGGAGCATGAGCTCATCATTCAAGTATGTGCTAGTCCCCTTCCATGAGGGCCTCAAACTCACGAAGGTTGATCTATCCACCATTGTCCGGAATTTCACTATCATTGGCCCTTGTCCATTGGCCTTCCCCACTCTCCAAGCTGCTTCAAAGATGGGTAATCAACTCTTCAGCATCCGCCATGGAGGTATCACCCTCTACCAGGCCTCTAACAAGGACATTTAGAGCCTTGTTGCTTTCTCCTTTTCTCCTCCTCTAGGGCCCTTCTTGACCACCTTTTTCCACTCTGACATCACTGCCTTTCCTTTAGTTATTTGCTGCGGGAATTGCGCATGCTTCCCCTACATAGTTGCCTGCATGGCAGCCATCTCCATCCTCAGTTTCTCATTTATTTGCTGATTTAAACTCTTCCAATACTTTGCTTGCCTTCTACTCCTCTTGTGCTTGGAGGATCTTCATCTTCTCTTTGATTGTGTTCAGCTCATCATTGAGACCTGGCTGATACTTTCCCTCTTTGCATTATGTGCATGTCCTCAATGTCTCATTCTCCACTTTGAGTGTGGCGATTCGAGTCTCCAATTCCTTGATCACTGAGACATGGTCGTTGGTTTTCTCATCCAATGCGTGGGCTATTTCCTCCCTCATTTTGCTTAGCTGAGTTCCTAAGTGTACTTGCATTTCTGCCTTCCATTTATCCTTTCCTCCAGCATGGGAACACACAGCCTATGCATGTGTTCATAACCCTTGCTCCCCTCTAGCTCCTTTTGAAATTGTTCAATGTCTGTGTCCTGCATTTTACAAACCTCTTTCATTGTGGACAGGCATGTCTTGCTGTGGGCATCACTTATTTTCTGTGTGCTTGCCCAAATCAAACTGTACTTCCTCACTGTCTCCCCTTGAGTCCTTTTATCTAATGAGTCGTCCATGATGGACTCATAGTTCTGACGTCCCTTAGTGTTTTGAAAAAATTTGGATGCAATATATCGCCAAAATATCTGAGTATGTACAGAATAGCTTGCTGTAGCTTTACATTGTGTGTTACATTCCAAAAAACAGCTCTATTTTGTATTTGTTTGGATATCTGTTTTTTAACAGTCCCAGGAGGGCAGATTTGGAGCAGCTAATTTGGAATTGAAAGTGCTTTGGGCCTCTTGTTGGGGCAGGTAATGAGGGAGTTTGAGGCAGAAGAAGGTGCAGGCAAAGAACTGAAATATATTGGCACAGGTGGCACAATTGATTGAGCAAACTCATGCGATCCTAGCGCGATCTCTGACCTTAGCTTGTGCTTATCCTCACGTCCAATAGCAGGGCTAGCAGCTGGTTTGAGTGCCGCACCCAGGGTGACTCGGACAGCTCATTTCTTGGAGCACGATGGTGCCAGGCTATGGCACTATTGGAGACACACACACAGACACACGCTTACTTTTTTGTGAAGATTTTGTTGCTTTATATTACACAGTAGCTTCCCCCGAAAGGAGAGCTCAAAAGTACATCAACTGAAAATCTTAGTATATGACAAGAATACATCATAGTCTATGTAATGAGTCTGCAGACAATCAAAAGAGATTGCTGCAGTGAGCGCCTAAGTGGCAAAAGTAGGATCACTAAAGACTCTATGGTTTCAAACTTTCCATAGAGTCCATAGTGCCCAGTAACAAACCAAGAAGAAAAACAATTCAAACTCCTGTCTGCATGGGGGAATCCCAAAAAGCTAGAAATGCTTGCCAAAGGTAGGAGTAGAAAATCTAGTTTTCAAGCGCTGCGGAAGAAGACTCAAAAAGTCTCTGGTGTGTGCACTATGCAAAAGGAGATGAGGCACAAATTCTTGGCCCAAACATCAATGACAAACAGCAGGAGCAATGTGTGTCTGCGTGCTAAATGATGTCCTAACGGAAAGACCCCCAGCATCACCCGCCACAAAAAAGTTGTTATCAAAGAGAAACTTTGGATCTGCAACCCTACTGCAATATCTTCCTCCACCACTTCAAAGGGCGATTCTGTGCCAAAGTATATTTGCCTTATGAGAAACGCAAGGTGGGGGCAAAAAAACCTTATACAAGGAAGATACCGTAACATGAGATAATCTCAAAGGATGGGCTGATGATCCTCGGGAATGAAGAGTCCGATCTTCAAGCCTGTCCTGAAGCTCAAGTGGAGGTACCGGGAGAAAGGGCTGAAGCATGTGAGCAATGCTTTGGCACAGAGGGCGATAATGCATCCCTAAACCATATTTCATGGCGGCCAAAGGAAAAGGTATGATGGTACCATCATTCATCAATCACATCTGCCATTGGGGCGGATCCCTTTGAAACTAATAAAGTAAGAACGTCTAGGTTCATGTAAAGCCAACGGAGGCTCAAAGGCCTTCGACCAATGTATACTTTCAGCCCTTCAAAAATTGCCCTGTAAAGAGTCACGGCCATGCCATTCCAAGTGTGAAAGGATATGCTTCCAATTAAATAGGATTCTGGAGACCAAAGGGCAGCCTTTGATCTTGCCATCAATACTGCAAAGTAAAAAATTCCACTGAGTTGGCTCCCAATAACCAAAAGCAGAAGTGGTAATGTGCGAAAGTAAAGAGCACATCATGGCAGCCCAAGGTTGATCACCTTGCAGAAATTGCAGCATCATTTTTCCCTTATGAGCAAGGATATGCAGATGAATGTTGAGAAATGACCCCCATGCATCTTTGGCGAGCAGAGAAGTTGCATCTCCAGCCATGTTTGGAATGCCAAAAAGTTTACATAATGGCTGGGATAAAGCATGTAAGGTTTGCCTTGCCAAACATGATCAAAGGCAGGTAAAACTGAATGTATGCCACCAAAATAGATTGGACTATTCTTAGGAGAAAATGTAACGGCCAAGTTGCCAGTTTCCAGTATTCCAATTTGTTCTTCAATTTTGCAAGCACCTAGTCAGTTTGTTGATGATGAGTAATCATCCAGCCCAAAGGATAACCAAGATGACTAACTATCTAACTAGGCGGAACAATTTCCCCCGAAGATAAAAGACTATGCCCATCTTTAGAATCCAATGGCAAGAGCTTAGATTTCTGAAAATTCACATGTAGACCAACAGCCAGGCTGGATAATGATAGAGCATGTATAAGGGAAAAAAGATCCCTCTTAGTATTCTTTGGAGTAAAAACAGAATCATCAGCATATGCATGAGCAACCATTGTGTGACTTTCAGGAATTTCCAAACCATGCAACATGTTTGTAGCCACAAGATGATCCATGCATTGAAGCATTGGATGTGAGGCTGTCGCAGCAGAATGAGTAGTTACTAGAATCAGAGTTTGCACAAGACATGGCCCTTTTTGTGAAGGGAATGGTAGAGAGTTTATAGGGAGTCTGAGGTGTATGGTCAAGCAACTGGGGCTGGGATCAATTGGACCAAATCAGTCAGCTTCCTCACCATGACTGAGGAGATTTAGGAGATCTTGGACTAGGGGACCCTCTAGGCCACCCGTGAGGCTAGATAGTAAGGTACTTCGGCTTTTAGGTGGACATTCACATTTTTGCCGAGTAGTAGATTGCCGTGGTGCTAGAGACTGTACGCCACAAGCTATTATATTGGGCATTGACATTTCAGCCGAGTCAACGCACTAAGTGGACATCCCTGGCGAACCGAACAATAGAGAGTCCAAGTAGAAATATCCGAAGACAAAATACAGGCAACTTTACTATCATTATACAACTAGTAAATAACATGCTGCATTCTAGTGCCAAAACCCGAAGCTTGCAAAGTCTGTGAAATGAAATCCCATTGAACCTTGTTAAAAGATTTGGCATTGTCAACTTGCAACAAAAACACATCCTGCTCCGTGTATTTGGCATATTCTATCCCAACATAGCCATTTGCAATATTATTTGTGATATGCCTGCAAGGAAAAAACCCATATTGGGCGGGATGGAGACCATCATGTAAATATCCTTTGATGCAATCTACCACCATTTTGGTTATGACCTTATAAATTACTGGCATAAGAGTGACAAGTCTCCAATCAGCCAATGATTCACATATCTACTTCTTTGGAAGAAGCTTGACAAGCCCTTTCTTCCATGAATCTGGCATTAGTTGGTTTTGCCAAGCACAATTGACCATTTGCAAGAAAGTAGACTTGAGAATATCCCAAAATGCAAGAAAAAATTCAACACTTAGACCATCCCATCCTGAAGACTTCGATCTGCCACATGATTTAATTGCATCAGGTAACTCCCTTTAGGTAAACAGTTCCTCCAGCTCCAAGGCCCGTGCAAGACTAAAATGGGAGAGACATGCTGTAAACGTTGTCGCCGTGCAGACAAAATCTCATTGAAGGGAGATCCACATGCCCAAACTGCCAAGCAAAGTGAGTGACACAAGCAGCAGCAAGTTGTAATCTCAAGAGGAAGTCCAACAATCATCAGCAGACATAAGTGTTGGGTATTTGCTTCAAATCAGTGATCACAATTGAAATGAAAACAAGCTCTAAGAAGAGAGAGAGAGAGCTGAGATACTAATCAACACGACTAATCACACCACAAGAAAACACTTCTATTCATGAATAACACAAGCGCATCCCTACTGGGCTTGTAGCTCTCTTACAACGTTGCAATAGACAGCCACAAAGGCTTACAACTCAACACACTTCCTGACTGAGACCTGCGCTTCTACCTAAGAGTTGTAGAGGACCGCCACAATCACATGCTCGCCAACAACCACGAACCAATCGATCATCACGGTCCACCAAAGGTCCATAGCCTGCCGATTTGTCACTGCCAAGACCAACTCTCATGGGAGAGGCAAGAGCTCACGAGCCGAGTGGAGAAGAGACCTTCTCAAGGTGACCAAAGCTCAAGTCTATAGAACTACATAGAATAGTGCATGCAAGACTGCCACATGTCACGTCCACTTCGACCCCTCCATCAACCTTGGAGTCGATTAACTCCCCATGAGGACGAAGTAAGATTAAACTACTTCCTACATACCCCCCGTTGGCCAAAATGGGGAGAACATGTACTATCATATCAGTAAACAACTCGACTTCAACATAATTGGAGCCCGCTCACAAAGACCTAACAAGAGCATCCGCTACTATCAAACTACCAATGCTCACAAAGAGCTACAGCAACGACAAAGTATCACGCTCACAAAGAGCTTCAACAAGAATTTGCTCATAAAGAGCACACAAATACCAGTGCCCGCAAAGGACCTGTCAACTAGCAACTATCCAAAAACTCAAAAAACTGACTGCAAGCTCTACCCTCTCGCCATCTAGAAGGCCCAGTCTTGATCTTTGACAGAATTATCTTCTACCAGCATGGTCTTCTCTTCGTTACCTTCATCTGCAAGTGCTTTACCTTTCTCTTGCTTTAGGACTTCATCACGTTGTTTGGTATAGCAGAATTTTTCTATGTGACCATCTTTTCCACAGTAAGAGCAATGTCGAATGTCACGAACAATTTTCTTCTGCTTGTCGATGGCTGAATAAGCTCTTGAATCATAAATAGATGAACAGGTACGTTTCTCCTCACTTAAAGAGCATCCCCACACGGTCTAGGAACTCCAGATCATAATCAAGGCGCAATATCCGAACTATTTCACCAAACTGTTCCGTAGGTAAGCCTCTAAGCAAGATAGCCTTCTTATCTTCATCCTCGACTCGCGCTCCTATGCCACTCAGCTGCCTCAGAAGAGCTTGCATGCGGTTTAAAAACACTCCCAGTGTCTCGAATTCATTCATCTGGAGATCAAATAAATCTTGCTTGAGATTCGATTTCGTGTGCATCATGCGAACTCCGAATAGAGTTTCCAGTGTTTGCCAATTCTCTGCTGCCGTGGCTTTCACATCAAGATGGTGAAAGTACTGAGGTCCTAAAGCTCTACCCATATAGCCAATTGCCTTCTCATCCTTCTGCTCCCACCTAGGAATTTTATCTACATCATGAGAGCGTTCTTTTTGCTTTTTCTCTGTACCAGCAACAATATACCAAAGTCCCTTTTGCATGAAGAGTAAACGGGTAGCCAAGAAGCAAAGTTTCTACCATTGAAGGTCACTAATATTGCTCCATTCTTATCCTTCTTTGATGCATCCATTGTCAAAACCTATTGGGATTGAGGAGAATTCGAAAGCAAGCCTCTGCTAATATATCAAGAGATGATCTTGATTCACGACTTCGACTGCTCCTACGTCTTCTCAAAACTGGAACACTTGTCTTTGTATTGACGGCTCACTTAGACATGTATGAACCACAACGCCTCTCACAAATTCTCGTAGATTCTTAAAACACGACCTGCTCTGATACCATATGTTGGGTATTTGCTTCGAATCAGTGAGATCATAATTGAAATCAAAACAAACTCTAAGAAGAGAGAGAGAGTCAGAGCTGAGATACTAATGAACACGACTAATCACACCACAAGAAAACACTTCTATTCATGAATAACATGAGCGCATCCCTACTGGGCTTGTAGCTCAGTTACAACGTTGCAATAGACAGCCACAAAGGTTTACAACTCAACACACTTCCTAACTGAGACCTGCGCTTCTACCTAAGAGTTGTAGAGGACCGCCACAATCACATGCTTGCCAACAACCACGAACCAATCGATCATCACGGTCCACCAAAGGTTCACAGCCTGCCGATTTGTCACATGTATGAACCACAACGCCTCTCACAAATAGATTCTCAAAACGCGACCTGCTCTGATACCATATGTTGGGTATTTGCTTCAAATCAGTGATCACAATTGAAATGAAAACAAACTCTAAGAAGAGAGAGACAGAGAGCTGAGATACTAATGAACACGACTAATCACACCACAAGAAATCACTTCTATTCATGAATAACACGAGCGCATCCCAACTGGGCTTGTAGCTCAGTTACAACGTTGCAATAGACAGCCACAAAGGCTTACAACTCACTACACTTCCTGACTGAGACCTGCGCTTCTACCTAAGAGTTGTAGAGGACCGCCACAATCACATGCTCGCCAACAGCCACGAACCAATCGATCATCACGGTCCACCAAAGGTCGCCCACAGCCTGCCGATTTGTCACTGCCAAGACCAACTCTCATGGGAGAGGCAAGAGCTCACGAGCCGACTAGAGAAGAGACCTTCTCAAGGTGACCAAAGCTCAAGTCTATAGAACTACATAGAATAGTGCATGCAAGACTGCCACATGTCACGTCCACTTCTATTGTCCCCGTATCCTTCTCTCATGCGTGCATACGCTCTAAATCTCAAGAGTACATGCTGTTATTTTTCTACCTCCCCATTGGGACAGATTTTGCAAGTTCTTCCCTCTTTGGGATCCTACGTCTTGTCGATCTACTCCTCTCTACCTCGAGATCATGTGAACTAAATCTGATTTCGCAGATTAGATGCCTTTAAATATTCAAATGTCTTCCCTGAGGTATTTATGCATTCCATAGCTGTCCATTGAGTTAATTTCCTGCTTACAAAACTGCATTTTTGTTCCCGAGTTATGCCAAAGTTTCCGTAACATTTTTTGTGTCACAATCTCCCTTATTGCACATGCATCTTCGAGTATATCAACGGCTGTTATACCCCATGATTCCATCCACTTCATCCCCTCTCTATGCTAGCCCGTTTGTTTGTGTAGCTTCCATCGCCTCATGTGGTATCCTACTAGCGTCCATCTTCTCAACTTTGTTGAGGTAACCTATGACACAGAAATTTCCCTTCTAGAGGTATCATACCTGTTTCAGCCAGTAGGATGAAGTAGGGTGTTTGAGCCGCCTCAATGCCTAACCCTATCAAGAAACATTTATGTAGAGAGGGTGAAAGGGCAAGGGGTAAGGGAGGAGGCACACTTCCAAATAAAACACTACTGACAAACTGATACATGAAAGCCGAGAGTGATTAACACGGACTCAAAGAGAGCCCTTTATAAGTCGGGAGTACATCTTGTATGTCATGTCATGACCTATCCAGTGTTTGAGGTGCGAGATCTGAGCTCTATGTGGGCCTGACTAGGATCCCATCGAGAGTTCTGATATCTCCGAAACATATCAGAGTCCTGTACTAGCACACATGACTCCTCTCTACAGGGCATGCTCAAAACAAATCAAAGAAAGAAAAAAATAAAGAATAATTACCTATACTGGCCCAACTGACTCCTCTCTATAGGGCATACTCAGAACAAAGCAAAGAAAAAAGAAAAGAAAGAATAAAGTCTTCAAAAGACCAAATGGTCTATGAGACTAAAAAGACAAGATACAATGAGCTAAATACCTGGAACTGAAGGCACATGGTAAAGAATGAGAGAGAGAGAATAGGCTAGGGAGAGAGATAATGATACTCAAAGAAAGACATAATGAAATGACTAAGCAATGAACAAATGAAAGTACTCACATGTAGACCAAAGAGCTTGTAGCTTCATACTTGATTGATTGGACACTAGACAAGTACAGCTCTTATATAGAGCACACACACATATATGAACACCAATGTATATGGGATAACTCCCAATGTGACACGTGGCATCCATAGGACACACTAGACTAGAACTCACACTAGAGCACACCAAACTGACTCAACTTGGCTTCATATTCTAACACCCCCCCATGAAGGCAAGGTGATAGACTACTGGAATGGAGCCAAGGACAAAACATGACAATGACGGTATCTACTACTACGTGCAATGTCTGAACTAGACATGGCTCTCATGCTAACTCAGAGGCTGAAGTCTGAGCATGGTTCACAAGACGGACTGAGCACTCACATGGCTTTACGTTCAAAACATGACTCAGAGGCAGAGGCTCATGTCACAGTACGGATGCATGACCAACTCAGCGGTCTAGAAAACCAATGCACCAACATCCTAGAACTCATCTGCCAAGCCTGATAACTAGACCATATCAATGCCAATACATGGTTCCCACAGTACAGGATGCGTCAATTTTACGAGCAAAAACCTATGAGCAGGTTTATCCGAGCGTGTTTTTCAAGAGATTTTTAAAAATGTTTTTCTTTAGGAAACATGGTTTTTACACTTTTATTTTCACTAGAACTAGATCCCTTTATCATAAAAATATACAGACTAGTCACTCATTCATTTTTACACAACATAATTTTCTTATTTAGAGACATCCCTTTGTGCCCCTGTTATTACCTTAAAAAAGTGTTGATTCCTTTAAGAAACATTCCTCATAATCACTCTCAATGTAATAATACTATGCATATATAATTACTTATTAACACATTTATATCATATGGCAATATCTTTTTAGTGTTTTTATAGCATATTTATGGACATGTTTCTAAAGAAGTTTAAATTACTATAAATAAGTATTAACTTGGGCTTATATATCACTCTCATAAAATACATGTAATATTTAATATTATATATGAAAGATTTTCCAAAATATAACTCCATAGATGTGCTCAAATGGGGTGTTCCGATCAATTTGAGTGGTTGAATGACTATATTTGGACATTGGATATGAAAGTTATGTCACTTTTAAAAGTGCTGTCCAAGGTAGTTTCGCCAGCGAAACTACCTTGGGAGACTTGCTTCAAAGGGGTTTCGCTGGCGAAACTACCTGGATGGCTTGCTTCAATGAGTTTTCTTTGAAGAAACTCTTTCATGAAGATAGGTTGAGAGAGGGTTTTCAATGTCACCCCCTATTAAGTAAAAGTTATAAGAAGGATCATAAGGGAATTTTCATAGAGAAGTCTACTCTACATGTGGGTTTCTTCAAAAGCCATCCCATTATGCTCTCACCATTCCTACAGATTCACCTAAAGATTTTTGTATAAAATAGGCATTGCTATAATACTTTGCATATTTCTAAGTGAAACTATGTTTTCTTCTGATCGATTTTTGCCATATTTATGCATAGTTGGAAGCTTTTTTTTTCCTTCGCTCGGACGCTCGGAAGATTTCGCTCAGAAAATGCTCGTCCCCCCACAGTACATCCCTCTCTTGACTCCAGGGACTAACTAGGAACATGGAGCCACACACTATAAAAAGAAATACATCTTTTGAGGAGGACTATCCAAGGCAGAGGACCTTTTATTGACTCTTCAAACATTCATTTTAGAGGGACTACTCAAGGCAGAGAACCTTTATTACATAAGAGAAATTAGAATACATATGGATTGTCATCCTCAATGAGGGTGACATGGGCAGTGAGTGCGTGGCCGAGATATGGAATCCCTTTTGGTGTTTCAACAAAAACAAGATTAGCATGGTGTCGTTCTTGTTCTTTCTCCTCCTTCTTGAACCAGTATGCTTCAATATGACCCCTCCGTTTGCAATATCTGCATATGATATTCTTATTGGCTTGCCATTTGCTCGTAGAAATAAGAACTTCTTCAATGCCGAATGTAGGAGTAGATTCCTTTTCCTTGTTCCGGCGGTCTTTCTCAATAAGAACAGCAACCAAATCCTCAAATGTAGTAGTTGCAAGTCATAGAACCTCAATGGTTTGCTCAAAGCGAGCAATACCTTGCATACTTTTGATTAGAACAGCCATCTTGTCCTCATCATCTGGAGGGCACTTCGAACTTGACAATTGTTGAACAAGAGAGTGAAAGTTGGAGAGATGATCACTTAGCTCTTCATTTTCTTGCTTTTTCAGCTCAAACAACTTTAATTTCAGAAAAACTTTGGAGTTAGTAACCTTGTTACCAAATAGGCTCTCCAATCGGTGCCAGATCTCCTTAGCTTTGGATTTGAAGTCGACGTGATGAATGAGAGAACCTGCCAAGCATATTCCAATGAGAGCAATAGCTTTGTCATTCTGCCGCTTTCAAAGTTTGACTTGTTCATCATCCGTTGGAATGGCATCAGTTGACCAACATGTCACTTCATTTTCCTTAAGCCAACAAATATTCTCGTCTCTAGGAACTCTTTCTCCCAAGACACCCATGAACTAAGCCCCTAGCTTGTATTTATGAGCCTAGCTCCTACTTTTCTTAGCATCTAATTCTGATTTTAATTATAGAAGTCGTGCCCCAAATAGCTAGCTTTATCAGGATCATCAAGAAGTCGCTGAAAATCATGAACTCCAAACTTTTTCATTTTTTTAACAAAAAAAGACTTCTATTAAGTATTAAAGAAAACCGTTAGAGCAAGCTCCATACGGGATACACCATGCAATGCATGAAAGCTCAAGAGCCAAAAAGAAAGGATTGGGGCTGATAGTGCCCTCTCAATCCGGTAGAAACCTCCGAGAAAAAGGGAGAACCCCTCCAAACTCGAAGAAATACAGTCCTCCTAGAATAGGCTGCCCGTGAAGGGCCCTGCATGCTAGCCCAAGTGGCTATTAAAGTGTGAACCGTGTCAGTCCAAATACCCATGAACACCTATGATGGATGTATCCGGGTGCCATCCAAGGCCTCTGTACATTTGGCTCTCCAAATGTGCCAAGAGGAAATGCTAGCCAAAATCTCCCAAGAGGTGTCCACTAAAGCATGAGAAGCTCTGATGGGAGTAAGTCGTACATCCTGAAGGGAGCAGGGCTCTACCACCTGCCAGCCGACCGAGAGTGCCCAAGAAGAAGGCTCACCCTCATAAAACACATGGGGCCCAGTAAGGGATAACCATGCAACCGAGCCCCAAGTCATGAAGAAGGGGAAGTATGAAAAATGCTGAGACACCTGTGATGGGTGTATCTGAGTGCCATCCAAGGCCTCCGTACATCTGGCTCTCCATGTTGAGATATCGAGCTCCACTCGCGATATGCCAGGGTGACCGTTGTGTATTTATGTCACCGACTTGTTAGCTGGAGATGCGGTTGGTACACCACCCACGAATAATAGCTGGATGACAGCTATCCTTATCTACACTAGTTCGTGGCTCAGTTAGTATGCCACCTTAGTTAGTTGAGTTTGGTTTGAGACCCACATATAGGGTTCTTCTATTTCTTTGTACTAGAGTTCTTTTGGCTTTCACAACTAAGAAGAGGAAAACTGTTTTCAGCCTCCACCTTTGTGTGTACTCCCCCATTGTGCTTGTGAGAAAGCCTCAAGTGAGACTCCTTCCCTCTCTCCCACTATATTCACATGGTATCAGAGCCTTGTTCGTGGTAAGGAGCTCAAGAAAGCAAACCAAGTTCGCAGTGTCCTGGTAAGAGGACAAGTGTTGCTTTCCTTTTTCGAGTTTGGGAGCAAATCTCTGCAGGTAGCACAGCCGGAAGTGCAAGAGTGCACTATCTCAGATTGAGACGCCCTTCGCGGTGTGGCGAGAGGACATTATATGCTGCGGGCAAAGGGCGAAGCTTGGTGACTTTATTTTTCTGATTCAAGATCATTTCGGGACCGTTTTGGAGACGGAAGTTCTCCGCAGGCACTCAGGAAGAGGCCCTGTTTTTGCTGTGCGACCACTGTTCTGCAGGTTGGTGAAAAGTTGCCGCAGAAATTGCATCGTTTGCCTGTGTGCAGAGATATTGGGAGTTGCAGATTCATGCTTGTTGCCTGTTGATGCAAAATCGTCACTAGGAGTGTGGTGAAATACCACTTTCGTCAGTTTTGCAGATCTGCCCGCGTGAAGCAAAAGCTGTGTTTTTTGCAGTGACAGAATATTTTGCAGTGTTCTGTAATGGCATCTGATTCTCTTTCACAGATTGTCACTGAAAAGCTTGACAAGAACAACTTCCAGGCATGGAAGTTTAGAATGATGAATTTCTTGATGGGAAAAGGCTATTGGGAGTTCATTACAGGAAATGAAGAAGAACCTGTTCTTCCTAATGTTCCCAATCAACAGGAAATGCAGGCATTCAAAGGATGGCATGAGAGAGCTAGGAAAGTTATGTACTGGCTGTCTATCAGTATTTTGGACTCCATGATTGTGCATATTCAGGATGCAAGTACGCCAAAGGAGGCATGGGATACTTTGGCAAAAATGTACAGCACAAATACGCAAGCCAGGAAAATGCAGCTCAAGCAGGAAGCTCAAGCAGGAGCTGTGCAGAGAGAAAATATGAGCATCAATGACTACCACATGAAGGTGAAGAAAATTGCGGATGCACTTGCTTCCATTGGGTCGCCAGTGGATGATGACGATTTAGTTTATGTGACCTTGAATGGTCTAGGAAAGGATTATGCACAGTTCCGGACATCCATTGCCGTCCATGAAAAATTTCCTGATTTTGAGGAGTTGATTGCTCTTCTAATTTCTGAAGAGCAGAGAAATGGTGGTGCATCTTCTTCAGCAGGAACTTCAAAAGAAACTGTCTTCTACTCAAATGCTGGCAGAGGTAGAGACAGAGGTAGAGGAGGCCGATCTGCAGGCCGTTGTAGAAATCAGAATATGCAGCAAACGCAAGAAAACCAGTCCTATGCAAGAGGACGTGGTAACTCTAGAGGCAGGGGGAGCCAAAGAGGCCGTGGTGGATGGCAAAGAGGCCAAAATGCAAACAGCAATGTTGAATGCTACTATTGTGGCAAAATGGGTCATATGGCTAAGGACTGCTATAAAAAGCAGAATGACATTATGAATGGAAAATTGCAACAAGGCAATTATGCATCTTCTAGTAGGCAGGGTGATGACAGAAATGAGCATCTATTTATGGTGCAGCATATGACCAATTCTCTGACAAGTGCAGAAGAACGAAATGATGTGTGGTATGTTGACTCAGGTGCGTCAAATCACATGACAGGTCATGCAGAATGGATGCAAGATGCAAGGAAAATGGAAAAACCAGGATTTGTGGAGACTGGTGATGATACTGCACATCCTATTGTGCAGATTGGCAAACTTCCTTTGTCTTGCAGGATGGGAAAAAGAAATACTTGTCTGATGTATTTCATGTCCCGAACATCACCAAGAACATGGTTTCTGTTGGTCAAATGGTTGAGCAGGGCTTGCAGGTCAGATTCAATCCTCATGGATGCTTTGTTGAGGATATGAAAAATAATGGTCGCTTGATAGCAAAAGGAAAGAAGAAGGGCAGGATGTTTACGTTGGATGCGGACATGCCTGAATTGAGTGCAACAATGTTTCCACATGGGACCGGTGTAGTTGCAGATATTGATATCTGGCACAAACGCATTGGTCATGTTAATATACAGCGACTTAAAATCAATGCAAGCCCAAAATATTGTTGCAGGATTGCCTAAATTCAAGGTTGCAGAAATGCACAAGGTTTGTGAAGCCTGTCAATTTGGGAAACAGGCAAGGAAACCTTTTCCTAGGCATGTTCAAGAGAGTAAAAAGCCATTGGAATTAATCCACTCTGATGTGTGGACTACTAAAGCTGCATCTATTAGTGGCTGTCACTATTTTGTCACATTTATTGATGACTTCAGCAGAAAACTTTGGGTGTATTTTATGAAAAAGAAAAGTGAAGTGTTTGGGCACTTCAAAGCTTTCAAAGCTATGGTTGAAAAAGAAACAGGCCTGCAAATAAAATGCCTAAGGTCAGATGGAGGGGGAGAGTACCTCTCAAATGACTTTGCAAGGTTCTTGCAGGAGCATGGTATAAAGCAACAATATTCATGCAATCACACCCCACAGCAAAATGGAATTGCAGAAAGGAAAAACAGGCATATTGGAGAGGTATCTCGGGCTATGCTAAATGAAAAAGATCTACCAGATTATTATTGGGCTGAAGCAGTTGCTACAGCAGTTTATATAATGAACAGGACTCCCACTGCAACAATACATGGCATGACGCCAGAGGAGATGTATACTGGTAGGAAACCAGATATTTCTCATTTGAAAATTTTTTGTTGCATTGCCTATGTCCATGTGCCAGATGAGTTGAGGTCCAAGTTGGATCCAAAAGCTGAGAAGTGCGTCTTTATTGGTTATTCTCTGCAGCAGAAAGGGTATAGATGCTATAACCCTTCTACACGTAAGTTCACAGTGAGCAGAGATGTTGTTTTTTATGAGATGAGCAGCTGGTATAAACCAGTAAATGTGATGATTGATGTAGATGCACAAAATGGTAATGCTGCACAAAATTCACAGCAGCAATCACAAAATATCAATGGATCTGCAGTGTCCTCTACCAGTGGTTCACATACTTCGCCATGGACAGGTAGATTGAGATCAGGAGAATCTCCTCAAAGCAATGCAGATAGTGGTACGCAGGTATCACGAAAAGGAAAAGAGAAGGTAGATCAGCCCATGTTTGATGTGAATGCAGGTCACTCTTATGTGGATGGTGAATCCAGTGGCTCAGAACAGAGCATTGATGATGAGTTGGGTATTCCTTCTGTTGTTACACCTGGAGTAAGAAAGACCAGGGATGTTTTGAGAGCACTTGGAAGTGAGCCTATTTTGCGCAATCTACCAGGGTTAGGTATCCTGTGGATAGGCTGAAATATGATGGATTTACAGCCATTCACTATGCCTATATGGTCAAAGTGATACAGGAACCAGAACCCACTTCTTTTGAGCAAGCCATGGGAAATGAAAACTGGGAGAAAGCCATGGATGAAGAAATGGATGCCTTGGATGCTAATGCTACATGGGAATTGGTGCCTTTGCCTAAAGACAAGAATGCAATTGGCTGTAAGTGGGTTTATAAGATCAAGCACAATGCAGATGGTTCTGTGAATAGATACAAGGCAAGATTAGTTGTCAAGGGGTATGCACAGACATATGGCATTGATTATGAAGAAACTTTCAGCCCGGTTGCAAGGATGGCAACCGTAAGAGCAGCCATTGCTATGGCTGCATCAAAGGGATGGTCTTTACATCAGATGGATGTAAAGAATGCCTTCTTGCATGGTGATTTGCAAGAAGAGGTCTTTATGGAGCAGCCAGCAAGTTATGTTCATGCTACTCATCCTGAGTTTGTTTGCAGGTTGAAGAAAGCCTTGTATGGCTTGAAGCAAGCACCTAGAGCATGGTCTGACAAGATAGGACAGTATCTTGTCACTATTGGCTTTCAGATTTCCATGGCAGATTTCTCACTCTATGTGAGAAAAACAGAGAAAGGGATTATGCTGCTGGTCATTTATGTTGATGATTTGATCATCACAGGTGATAGTGATGAAGATATCATTCATGTGAAAATGCTATTGAGGCAGAAGTTTGAGATGAAGGATTTGGGAGAGCTGCGTTATTTCTTGGGCATTGAGGTGATTAGATCACCAAGTGGGATACAGCTCTTGCAAAGGCAATATGGACTGGACATGCTGTCCAAATATGGGATGACAGGCTGTAAGCCTATTTCAGTTCCTTTGGAGCAGAATGTGAAGCTGAGCGCAGATGCAGGTGAGCTTCTGGAAGACCCTACTATGTACAGACGCATAGTAGGAAGTTTGATTTACATGACTATTACCAGGCCAGATTTGAGCTATGCTGTTGGGTTGGTAAGTCAGTTTATGCAGGCTCCAAGGAAACCGCATTTGGATGCGGCTAGACGCATACTCAGGTATGTGAAGTCCACATTGCAGTATGGACTATTTTATGAGGCTGGGGTTCAGATACAGTTGCATGGATACACTGATGCTGATTGGGCTGGTAGTATTTCTGATAGACAATCTACCAGTGGATATGTGTTCTCTTTTGGGAGTGCTGCAGTCACTTGGAGCAGCAAGAAATAGCCTATAGTTGCCTTGTCGAGCACAGAGGCTGAGTACAGGGGTGCAGCAATGGCTGCATGTGAGGTAGCTTGGTTGCATAAGCTACTTTATGATATGCATCAGTCTACAGATGGGCCGGTTGTCATTTATTGTGACAACATGAGCAGTATACACTTGGCAAAGAACCCAGTCTTTCATGCTAGAACAAAGCACATTGAGGTGCATTATCACTATATGCAGGAGAAGGTTTTACTAGGTCTTATTGATCTAGTTTATGTCAGCACAGAGGATCAGGTAGCTGACATATTCACGAAGGCATTGGGCGCAGAGAAGCTGCGCAAGTTCAAAGACCTGCTTGGTGTGCAGGAATTGGGATTGAGCTCGAGGGGGAGTGTTGAGATATCGAGCTCCACTCGCGATATGCCAGGGTGACCGTTGTGTATTTATGTCACCGACTTGTTAGCTGGAGATGCGGTTGGTACACCGCCCACGAATAATAGCTGGATGACAGCTATCCTTATCTACACTAGTTCGTGGCTCAGTTAGTATGCCACCTTAGTTAGTTGAGTTTGGTTTGAGACCCACATATAGGGTTCTTCTATTTCTTTGTACTAGAGTTCTTTTGGCTTTCACAACTAAGAAGAGAAAAACTGTTTTCAGCCTCCACCTTTGTGTGTACTCTCCCATTGTGCTTGTGAGAAAGCCTCAAGTGAGACTCCTTCCCTCTCTCCCACTATATTCACACTCCAAATGTGCCAAGAGAAAATGCTAGCCAAAATCTCCCAAGAGGTGTCCACTAAAGCATGAGAAGCTCTGAAGGGAGTAAGTGATACATCCTGAAGGGAGCAGGGCTCTATCACCTGCCGGCAGACCGAGAGTGCCCAAGAAGAAGGCTCACCTTCATAAAATACGTGGGGCCCAGTAAGGGATAACCATGCGACCGAGCCCCAAGTCATGAAGAAAGGGGAAGTATGAAAAATGCTGAGTATCCAAGCAACCCCTTTCCAAACGTCCTCGCCTGACTGCAATTCCAAAGGCAATGTCGCACTAACTCCTCTGTAAAATGACAGCGAGGGCAAGTGGGATCAGCCCCAAATCGTGATCTCCACTGGTTCACTGCAATCCCTCCATGAATAGAAAGCCAAAAGAAAAGTGTGATCTTTCTATTCCTGAGGGATTTCCACAGCCTCCTCTAGAAATTCCTACGTAAATCTGCGGTAATGAAGAAGCATGATAAATGCCTTCCAAATGCCTACTGTGTGGCGGGGCCTCTCTCCCATCTAGACCACTGCATGTAATGGGAAGTGCCCAGTGGTCTGCCATGCTCATCAAGTATACTATGGTTCCAAATAATCAACTGCCTATCAATCTCTTCAAGGGTAGAGGGCGGAACCCTCCGAAGAGTGTTCGTGAAGCTCCCCCAAGCTTTTAGGATGGCAATCATGAAAGGAGAGGCAAGAGATCTGAGAGGGGCGGAAGTAAAAATCCAGCGAGGTCCCCTCACCACCACCTTACAAAGCAATGCCCTGCACTGCAAGTCCAGGTCAATGATATTAAGGCCTCCTTCACATGTAGGGAGAATAATGGTCTCCTAGGCCACCCTCGCTGCAACATCTGTCGTGCCAGCAAGTCCACTCCATAAAAAGTTCCTGACTGGTCTCATGAGCTGAGTGATGCATCCTTAGACCGGCACCAGCAAGAACACACAAACCAGGCAGTGGCCAAACGAACCTGGTTCACTACCACAACTCTAGATGCAAGGTCGAGTTTGGCTGAGCTCCAAAAAATAAGCTTTTTCCTTATACTCTCCAGTACTGGGGCAAACTGCTGTGCTAGAGAGATGCCCAATCCTACCTGGCATCCCAAATATCTGACAGGAACACCCCTCTGAATCCAGGAAAAGCCAATGTCAACTCCCCAGCCTGGAGTGTCCTCATTACTGATCCAAAAGCCAAAGGATTTATGCCAGTTAATGTATGCCCCTGCAGTTGAGCAAAAGATATCCAAGGCTGTCCGGAAAGAATCAAGTGACTGCGAAGAGGCCTCAATAAAAATAGCAGTGTCATCAACAAACTCACAATCAAGAAGCTCCTACTCCTCTCTTAGGGGCAATCTCAGCCCATAAAGATCACCCTAAGATCTAAGGAAGATACTCATAGCTTTGCCACAAAAAGAAAGAGGGAGGGCGCTAGAGGGCATCCCTAACAAACTGACTTGGAAATCGAAAACCTCTCACCCCTTACCCCTCCGATCAAAACCTGGTTGTGGGCTGATCTGTAAAGGGAGGCCACCCCTCTAATCCATGCATCTGAAAATCCAAATCATAGAAGAGTGCCCCCAAGAAAACCCCAATCTACTCTGTCATAGGCTTTCTCAAAGTCCAACAGTAGAACTGCCAGCCTCTGCCTGCTTCTGCATAGCCCACTCTGTGGCTTCCCAAAAGGAAAAGATATTATCAAATATGCTCCTACCATGCACAAAACCTGCTGAGTATCATGGATGAGGTCTGGAATAAGGGGCTGCAATCAGATGTTGATCGCCTTGGCAAGGATTTTGTATAGAGTGCCCAAAAGAGTGATGGGTCTCCAATGGGATACAAAATTCATGTTGCCACCTTTCGGGATAAGGTGTATGAGTCCCTCGGTCAGTGAGTCATGCATCTCACCCGAGTCCCAAATGCCCTGCAGGGCTGAAGTAATATGATCACCTATCATATCCCAAAAGTCTGTAAAAAAAGATGGAGTTAGACCATCGGAACCAGGGCACTTACCCTTATGAAGGGCGGAGAGAGCAGTCCTGAACTCTGTGTTGGTAAAGCGTCCAAACTTTTTCTAGCTTGAAGCTCCTTAAGAAATCATCTTCTAGATCATGTATGAAAGTAATTGGAGGACATTGTGTATACCAAACATCAGCAACATCCTTCAAAAAATAAGGAGAGAGATGCAAAATGGCATGCTCATTCTCCATGTCCAGTTTGGTCCACGACATGATATTTTTTCCAACAACAAAACAAAAGATATCACTTCAATAGTAGAGCAATTGTCAAAGATGACAGACGGGTAATGGGATACAAGGTTGACTTTGCTTGAATGGATTTTTTGGCTTCTCAATCTCCAACAAAGCGGGAGCTCTTGGCATGCTTCAACAGCAAGTTGCTAATGACTGCAGTTTGATTGCAAATAGTTCTTAAACAAGAATCACACATGCTCATAAGAACAAAAGGAGTAATTGGAGGAAACACAACTGCTATGTATGGTAAAGTTGAAAGACTATCTTACAAGGTACCTCAGCATGGAGATGATCACGTTCATGGCCAAGGGCTTCCAAGAAGCTGTGCAATTGCGAAAGTTCAGTATTTCTGATTTCAGCTTCCTCAGTAAGCCTTCTAAGCTCCATCTCCAACGAAGCTGCACGATTTTCAGCTAGGTGTTGATCTGCCAGAGTAGACTTCAATTTGCCCACCTGAAACATGAACACTAGAATTACATGAGGTCAATTCCCCAGGCACAAAGGTAACAAAAACATCAACAAAAAACCAGCACAATTTCAGATTAAGTTTAAAAAACAAACCAGCTCCTCCCTTGTCAAGTCTAACTGTGTGATAAGGCTTTTGAGCTGTTCAGTGTCTTTCTCTGCCAAATCTAGTTGCTTCCTAGGCAAACACAATATCCCTCTCAGCATTATAAAAATCACAGATGTAAGAATAAATGAAAATTGAAATGCTGGCCCATGTAGTGACAAATTTTCGTTTGATAACCATAAACACAGTCTTCCCTTCTGGAATTCTGTTGCATCTTTTCCAGTACGTTTCAATGTGTCACACTAAACTGAACCTGTTCTTGAAGGGCATTTGTCTAATTGATTTAAAAGACTTGGTACTATCTACACCAGCATATTTTCCATGAAATAGAAACTCGTGTAAACAAATATTAAGTTTTTTGCTCGACCCATACTGGCATTTCTGTAGCTCGGACAGAGTTTGTTCACGTAGTGATATCTCTTCTCCTTCCATTCTTCTACACTCAAGAAGCTCATTCTGAATCTTTGTTTGTTGTTCTCGGGCTGCCTGTAATTCAGATCTACCACCAAACTCAAAGAGAATTATGACGGGAATATTTCCAAATTAATGAGAAAAATGTACAGCATAAGGTGGCTTAAGATTCAGCATTATCATATCCCTGCTTATTGCTCCCATAGAGCCATCCTGTATACAAAAGGCTGCCAAAATAGGAAATAACAAACAGAGAGAATGGTAGGCAGCTGTTCAAGAAACCGCCATTTAAGATGCCTATTCGCCCCTTTAAAAAAGATTTCTGTGGACTGTTCAACACAACGTCTTATATTGTTTGTAAGGTGTGCACAAAGATTAATCTCTTACAATAAATCACTGCACTTTTTCTGCAGACCCTCTTCTGCAACTCTCCGTGCTTCCACTTCCTACATGTCAATGCAGGATTTGATGTTATATAAGGGACTGGAAGGTTGGCAGAAAATAATACAACAATACACGTTCTTTAGTCACACTTCAGCATATGATTAAAGCCCTTATATATAAAAGTGTCACTTTTCATACATAAAATATTTGGTGTACAAACTGACAGAGTTTATTCCTCAGCAAAAATTTCAGGCTGGCAAAAATCAGTTAACAGACATTTCAGGCTGGCATACACCAGTTGACAGACATTTAAAACATTGTCCGATACTAGCTTCAAGTCTTTCATTCATTCTCTATTATAAAACTAATTCTCAGTCATACTCGCTTTTCTGCAGAGATAGCATAGTCCCGCTCCATTGTCTTGGTGGTAAGTGCTGTTCTTAGTTGTTCCATCCTCTCATCCAGTTCCTATATATGCAACCTGAAAACGATTAGCGCAACATGTATGAGATATAGATAGTTAATATAGACATCTACCACTTCAAAATCACTCAGCAAAGGAAAACGAGCATGCCATTGTGCCAATACAAAAGTTGTAGGGAAAATAGAATTTGATCATTTAAAAAATATGCATTTAACAGGTACCAATTTCCCATCTTACCCAAGCATTTGGAAAAGCTACCAAAACAATGGTATGACTGCCGATCTAGAAAGAACAAAAGAGTAACAGATGAAGCGAGGTTATTAATATACTCAAGCTACAGCTTGTCCTTCCTGCCCTGAAGCTCTGCTCAACTGATGCTGAAAAGGCTGCAGAGTTTGTAGAGAATGAGGGCAGCAAGGCTGTGTTTTTATAGGCTATCTCCACCCCCTAACTGGTCGATTATAAGGCTGGAAGTGCAAACTATTAGGTCTGCCATGCCAAACTGCTATTGTTAGGCCGCGCAATGCTCACGTGCGCTAGCATAGCAATCCATGCTTCAAAGCTGCACCTGCTGCCTGATTCTACAGAGATGGCTGTCTGCGTGGCAGTCTGTGTACTTCTTGCGAGGCTATGTCACCTCCTTCAGCAGCTGCATGGCTAAATGGCAGTTTATTGGAGACTCCAACCACTCAAACTGCAGCCTACATGGTCCATGAGTTGCAGGACTCCCATCTCATGTTTCATTCTCAACATCCCAAACTCGCCCTAACCATGGTGGACTCATAAGTCTAGTCTTTGGGCATACATGTTCTTGATATGCTGTTCTTCTCAAGACCTTGACATGGATTAGGTTGGCGATGCACACATTTTGCATTAAACTCTCGAAGGTAACTCTGCTGCCAACTTGTTGGAACCTGAGTATTGTGTTTCCTGAAGAGCAATGTTATCAGGATCCATATAAGCATTCTCCTGCTCTGTGTCCACTGCCCTGCAGGACCAAATGTCTCCTGGACGCTCCTGCGTAAAATGATACTCTTGTAAGCCCCAACTATTGCGGAGGCATTGGCGACCTTCACCCCTGTGATGACATGTGGCACAAAAGAGAGAGACTGTAGTCCCATATTAGTACGAGGCCATGGAGGCCTTGAATATCATGGAGGATTCAAGACCTTTTGGGAGCTCTAAGGGCATAGCACGGCTATGATATAGATAGTAAATAAAGACATCTGCCACATCCCAATCACTAAGCAAAGGAAAATGAGCATGTCATTGTGCCAAAAAACCAAAAGTTGTACGGAGAAAGAGAGCTTGATCATCAAAAAAATATCCATTATAGGTACCAATTTCCCACTTTACCCAAGTACATAGAAAAGCTACCAAAACAATGGTATTATTGCCAATCTAAGAAGAAAAAGCTGAAGTGAGGTTATTAGTATAGTCAAATTAAGCTTGTCCTTCCTGCCCTGATGCTCTGCTCAACTGATGCTGAAAGGGCTGCAGAGTTTGTATTGAGGGCAGCAAGGCTGTGTTTTACAGGCTGTCTCCACCCCCCCATTGGCCAATTATAGGGCTGGAAACTGTGTAAACTATTAGGTTTGCCAGGCCAACCTGCTGTTGTGGGGCCATGCAATGCTCACGCATCTGCTAGCATGGCAATCCATGCTAGAAAGCTCCACCTACTGTCTGGATTCTGCAAAGACGGCTGTCTCTGTGGCAGTCTGTACTTCTTGCTGGAAAATGTTACCTCCTTCAGCAGTATCGCTTAATGCCGGTTCATTGACTGTTCCAACCAGTCAAACTGCTCATGTTCCATGCTAATGGCTTCTCAGCATCCCATCTCATGTTCCATGCTAATGGCTTCTCAGCATCCCAAACTCGCCCTAACCATGGTGGACTCATCAGTCTCCTCTTTGGGCATACATGCTCTTGATATGTTGTTCTGCTCGTGACCTTGACAGGGATTAGGTTGGCGATGAACACCTTTTGCATTCAACTCTCGAAGGTAACTCTTCTGCCAATTTGTTGGAACCCAAGTATTGTGTTTCTTGTAGAGCAATGCTATCAGGATTCATACAGGGTCCTGCCCTAGTGGACCTAATGTCTCCTGACCCCTCCTGCGTAAAATGAGACTCTTTAAATCCCTAACTATTGGGGAGGCATTGGCGGCATTCACCCCTTGTGGTGACATGTTGCACAAGAGTGGGACTTTAGTCCCATATATAAGTATGAGGCCATGGAGGCCTTGAATATCATGAAGGATTTGAGCCCCTTCAAACTATCCCTCCTGGGACCTTTTGGAAGCTCTAAGGGCGTAGCACAGCTATGAGTTTTTGAGAGTTTGGAGATGGAGAAAGCTCAAAAACGCAGAGCTGAGCTAAACTGAGATACAAGAGGCCTATCAACATGATAAAACCCTAAAATCTTGGGGGAGTTAAAACTCATGACTACTAATTATACCCCTAATTGTGGTTAGGAGGAAAACCTTAAAAGGAAAATTTGCCCCTAACCCTCCTAATTAACTAAGACATCAGTCACTGCCTTAAATATTACAATATTTCCAATACCCCCTGTGGAGACAATGTCTTGGTGTACAAGGAGTGATCGCCATCACCAAATGGAAGTAAGCCAAAAGGTTTGTGGCCTTCAAACTTTTCTTTGGATAAGGCCTTGGTGAAAACATATGCAATGTTCTGATGTGTAGGACAGTAGATCAAAGCAATCTCTCCTGCATGTGACCTATCTTTGACATAACTAGATAAAACATCATCAAAAGGTTTACCTGCATCATTCATGAACAGCTTCAACCCTGCTCCATGGGAGCTATATTAGGCTCACAGTACGGGAAATTGAACCTTTGTAACAGTCCCTAAATACATTTTGACTGTTAAGCACATTGCCTTCATCTGTTTGCATAAACCAAATGATAGGGTAACGACATCTCAACTGAAGCTTCGCCTTCATGAATTTTACATTTTCTCTTCATTTGTGCTGTGAGCAACATATCATCCACATACAAGGTGATAATCGACAAATCCTTTTTGTCTTTCTTGACATAAAAGATACTCTCAGTTCGACTATTTTGTAGACCCTGATTGGTCAAAAATATATGAATGTTCTCATATCAAGCATGTGGGGCTTGTTTCAGCCCATGAAGTGCCTTATGAAGTCTGCATACTTTGTGTTCTTTACCAGGCATCTGAAAACCAACAGGCTGACTCATATATACGTCTTCTTGCAATGCTCATTGATAAAGTAGACGGTAAGCCTTGCTCTCACTGCTCTAGCTAACAAAATGCATTTAATTGTCTTATCGTCCAGCGTGCTTCTCAATTGAATAGGCGTGTGTGCATAGGCTACACAGCCAAACACCTATAGGTAGTCCACCTTGAGTTTTCTGTTGTACCAAGCCTCAAATGGAGTCACAGTTTTCAAGGCCTTGGTGGGGCATCTATTTAAAACATGCAATGCACACATTATTGCCTCCAACCAAAATCTTTGTGGCTAATTCTCTAGATCGTGCATCTAGCTCGGAGACCTATTCTTCCTCTAGCAGCACCGTTTTGCTGAGGTGTATTAAGGGGTTGTACATCAATCCATAATCCCTCTTTTCTTCAAGAATTCTTTTAAGGCATCTGACATGCATTCTCCCCTTTGTCTATACTCGAAGTCTGCACTTCACACCCAAACACATGTTGGCACATTGGACCACCCCCTCATGGCATGTAATTAAGTAAATGATGAACAGTGGAGGGTAAATGTCTCATGTTAACTGTTGCCTTCCATGTGTAATTGATGGACGTTAGCATTGGTGTGCCACATGGTAATTTGAGGGGTCCCACACCCCCAGCCCCTAGCCATGCAAGCCTCCTCACACCCCAAAGAGGCAGCTGGGATGTGAGGAGGATCTTCAATCTCCTCATTATATTCAAAGACCACCACAATAAACCTTTGTATATGGAATTAAAGTCCCCCATCCACTCATGTAAACTAGCGCCCCCCCACCCATAAGCGACTACATAACGCATGTGAGGGGTGAAGGCCACCACCTCCAACATCCCGCTTAAACCACTACATCACACATGTGAGGGGTGAAGGCCAACACCTCCAACACCACACTGAGGTCAATTCCTCAAAGCGTACAGCACATAGCCAAGACGTCCCTCAAGAGACACTCATAAAAAACAATTCATCTCTTTAAATTGACCATGCATCCAATCTTGTGGACCACCATCATGACCAAACAGCACGAGGTACCACCAAAAGCTTGTCATAGATGCAACTGCAAGCCCATCAATAGCCGTCGTTAAACCTGAGGATTGCCAAAGTACCGCTAGCTCATGCATTAAAGCCTTTTGAAGGATGCCACGGGGAGGCACGCGCATGAATTAGTCAAGTGGGGAGCTGCTAGAGCCATTGACAGTCGCACAACTGCCATGGGTCACCACTTCCAAATGACAACAGTCAGGCCAAGTGTCGGTGTCAGCCCACACTCGCCAAAACAACGGCTTTTATATCATGTTGGCGTGCCACATGGCATGCGCAAGATGCACCGGCTATGAGGGGTCCTCCATCGCTCCCTAGCCATGCAAGCCTCCTCACACCAAAAAGAGCCGGCTAGGATGTGAGGAGGGTCTTCAATCTCCTCATTATATTCAAGGACCCCCACTATACACCGTTGTATATGGGATTAGAGTTCCCCATGTACATGTGTCAACTAGGTCAAAGCCCCCCCCCCTCGCCCCCCCAAAAACCACTATGTTACACATGTGAGGGGGGAAGGCCACCACCTTTAGTCCCATACACAAAGACATAAATGTATTCCTTGGATATATTGGGTTAATGTAGACCCTCCTCTAATGCCGCCCGTATTTTATAGGGGTGTTCGAGGCAAGCACTGCTTTGAGACCCTATGCAGTGCATCTTGAATTGACAAGTGACCCCCCGCTGGGTCTTAGCCATAGAAAAAGCATTGAAAGACCTCGGATTTTTCTTTCAAAGGATACACCGATGAAAATTTGTAAAAAATGCAATAAAATTTAAAAAATCTCATTCTTTGCATGACGTATTCCTCTATTGAGCATTGCTCTTGGAGTTTCTTTCATACTTAATAGAAGACTTTTGTTTGGAAAAAAAAATCTGGAAAAACCATCTATGAAGGTAAAAAAATATAGATGATGTCCCAAAGATGGTGCCCTCATGGGACCACACACATCACTGTGTATGAGCTGCAATTTGCTCTCAGCTCTAATAGATCCATCTCTAGGAAAAGCATTCTTGTGCATTTTTTCCAATATGCACTCTCCACAAACATGTCTAGAAGAAGTGTCCAAAGAAGGCATATCATGTCTTATCCCGTGTCCCTACAACAACTGCAAAGCCATGGTCCACATGGCCAAGTCTTGCATAACATAATTGTGAATCTCAATTCTGCAGTCACTGTTGCCACACATGCACTAGACATATTGCTTTCATGTTTGTCTTGTTGGTACAAACCCTGATCCAAAGTGCCTGTAGTGACCACTTGATAGTCTATTTCTCTATCCTTGACAATGCACTCATCATCTTCAAAAATGTCAGGCAAGCCTCTCTTTCCAAAAGAGAACAAAAAAAGAAAATTATTATTTATCCCTTGCACATACAGGACATTTTGGAGGCATAAATCAGTCCCATCAACTGTGACGACATCCTCGTTCCTTGCTTGATACATATTCTCCAAGGTATCCCAAGCTTGCTTGGAAGTCCTGGAGGAGTACATAATGAGGTACGAGGAACCTCTTTATAGACGATGCACTAAATGACAAAGCCTGGTGTCTCTAGCATCCCATCTCCTCTCATCCCAAGAGGTGCAACTGCCTCAGCTATGCCTATTGTCTGTCACGGGATTACCTCCTTGTTGAGTGTGTACCATTAGTAGATGGAACAAAATTAAATGGAAAGGCAACTATACGTAGTGATATTGGAGTCAAACAAGGATGCCCTATCTCACTGACTTTATTCAATTGTTCATTGATGCACTACCACACACTATGAATGGGGATTCTAATTGTAGGATACACCCTCCTTTTGCTACTATATGTAAATGATGTGGTTATTATTTACAAGAATCAAAAGTAGCTTACAAAGACACCTAGAATGCCTTAAGAAATTCTGCTAGATCTTGTTATAAATAGATGTCTAAAACCTTGAACCTCCACGCAGCGGACAGATCTAAGAGACTCTTTCAAAACATGTATGACTGCACAATGAATCTTGAACCCAGAAACTGTTAATAAACAGAGATAGAGCAACGCTTGTACTTCCAAGTAAGATTCAGACCAACCACAAAAGCAGAAAAAACAGCTCCTATGATAGAGCCACAAAACATCCAGCAGATTGCTGGGAAAAGACAGTCAGAAAGGACTAAACAAATCTGAGAACTATGAGCAAGAAAGATGACCAGAAATCTGCTTCTGCATGCCTTCGGTACAGGGCTTCAGTTTCTGGACCATCTCTTAGAGCTCCTTTTATAGGCCACCAGTCCACAAAAAAGAGCTTACAGACCATCCGACCTGGTCTGTAAATCAGCCCACTGGGACCGACCTTACAGACCAGTCTGCTGACTTGATCTGGTGAAAAAAACAGCTCCTATGATAGAGCCAGAAAACATCCAGCAGATTGCTGGAAAAAGACAGTCAGAAAGGACTAAACAAATCTGAGAACTATGAACAAGAAAGATGAGCAGAAACCTGCTTCTGCGTACCTTCGGTAGAGGCCTTCGGTAGAGGGTTCAGTTTCCAGACCATCTTAGGTCTCCTCTTATAGGCCGCTCTGGTCTGTAAATCAGCCCACTGGAACCGACCCTACAGACCAGTCAGCTGACTTGATGGTTTTGCTGCCAGCCGACCAGATCTGCCAGCCGTATAAATAGGCCTAGCTGTACTGCAGACTCTGCTTACAACCTTCTCCACCTTGCACACACTGCTGCAACCTTCTGCCATCAGCAACCTCTACCACATCCATTCTTCAAGCTTGCCGAAGCAGTCAGGATTCCATGCTACAGTTTGTACCACAGCCTGTACAGCAAGAACCTTTCCTAGTAACGTCCTACCCCATTCCAGGTTCACTGTACCCACGTCCCCTCATATGCAGGCATAAAAGTAAGCAATGCCAAGAAAAAAACCACGATTATTTGGACACAACACAAACAAACCACATTCACTTTTGACGTCGGTGCTCTTGGCAGGTGCTCGTGTTTGGGGATTGTTCAATCAAAACAATACTTGGGTATACACCTCACAGAATGCATGCGTGGAGAGAAGAATTCTAGGGGAACGAAGGCAATCTTTAACCTTCAAAGTAAATGCCAAACAATCACCGTCTGGAGTTTGCAGTTGAGAAAATCCTTACACACTGCACTTGCACAAACAATGATCCTCTATATGCCAAGCTTGGGGCCCATGAATCATTAGGAAACACTCCAAGAAAATGGAGAGGGTGCAAAAATATTCATAGTAGAACTGGGGGCTAACCAATACAGCTCTCTCCTGCTCGCACTCCGTCTCCTCCTGGCCCTACTCACCCCTCCCTGACTCAGCTCCCCCACCATCTCCTCCGCTCCCACCTCCCCCCACCATCTTCTCCTCCACAGCCCCCAGCCTTCTCCTTTGCCTTCTGTCATGCCTTCCCCTGTCTTCTTCTCCGCCTCCCCTGCCGTCTTCTCCACCCCCCAGACCTTTTGCTCCACCTCCCTCCTACGCGCACCTGGACCTCCCGCTCTGTTGCTGCCACACTACTTCACGGTGGCCCTCTACGAAGCTGCCCACAGCAGCTGCATCTCCTGCTTGAGTCGTACTACTGTCCGGGGCATCCTCCCCAATCTGCCACCAGCTCTTGAGGATCTTCTCTCCTCGTGGCTGTTGTTTTTTGGCTTACGGTTCTTTGCGGGGCCTTGTTGGTTACACACCAGCTAGGCTGGCCTTCAACTGTTGGCGACTAAAGCAAGATTATTTTTCCTCCTCTACACCCCTTTGTCTGGAATTTTTCGGGGCTTCTGTTCCTCTACAGAAGACCCCCATTTTTCCCCTTTTTATTTCTTCTTTTCTCCTCTTCCGTCCCTCTTTTCCCCTGACTATTTCTTTCTCCCACTAGTAAGGTGCAAGTTTGTGTTTCTTTGTTTCGGGTAATGTAATCTTGGTAGTGACCATTCGGTCTAGCAAGGGGCATTCTTATGGCAGCTCCATCGACTTCCTCAGCCATTCGGATTGCACTTTCTTCAAGGACAAACAAGTGAAAATTGTCGTTGAGTCCCTCCAGGACAGAGCACTGGTGGGCTATATTGTTGGCCTCACACCTATAGGAGTCAAGTTCATGATTGGATCTAGGCGAGTTTGGCCTCAAACAGCGTCCATATCTAGAAGGTCAAAATATGTGGGAGAGGTGTTTTTCTTCTCCAACTGAGCTCTCATATCACCACCCAGGCACGGTGTAGTAGAGTCCCATTTCCTCATCCCACATCTACTGTTCTTCATACCGTGGTATCATGAGTTTATAGTTGATGACATGGACACGATGCGTCATGTGCCACGATTTCCAGTGACGTCTCATTTCTAGGGCTTCTGAAGGAGAATCGTTCCATCTTGTCCTCCACCGAACATTGCTTTGATACAGTGACACGGTTCTTATAGATGACAGGGGTATGGTTCCATCTTGTCCTCCATCGAAGGCTTGCTTTGGTACAGCGTTCGAGTCCCACCTACTACAATAGCCTTGGTTCTTAGAGGTGAAGGGATTTTACGACTCAGCTGATGAAAGAGTGCACATAGACCCTACCAATGGAGATCTTTGTCGAGACATTGCATTCTCATGTGATACAATTGGGGCTAGCAATAGCAATGATATAATTGGAGCCGGAGGATCAGCTTAGGCAAGTCACACAGTCACTGCTAAACCAGTGCGGTAGTTGGCTAGGAGTGGGAAATTCCTTCCAGATTATGTAGTGAGCCCTAAAGGTGGGTGTTGAGCCACTTAACAACTGTAGCGAGAGCGACTTCACAGATGCTACATGGGAGATTGGGCAATGCACAGAGGGGGATCCATGCATATCCTAGCTAGGACAACATTGCAGATCAGTTCCCAATCACGCTTCACCTAGAGCAGCCCTATCTGATGGACTCCCTCTGAAGGGATTGTGTATCCCCGATGCACTATTGCAAGAGGAGGGGTTTCACCAAGCTATAGCAGTGACTTGGAAGCAACCGTCCCTACTCCCTTAGGATGGTTCGGCCAGTTAGGAGCCAATAGCAATTCAAAGGAGCAACAACAAGGAGCTACAATTTCTAGAGCTAACCACGTCCTTCTATCCTCGCTACAGTTGTTCCAGTTAGAGGAGGAGACCCCACATGTTCTTGCAGCCCAAACATCCAAGTGGGCACATACTCCTCCAGTGGTCTCCCAAGGCATGAGTAGACATATGCATGCCCCGTTCTTAGATGAGGAGTTCTTAGAGGCCCTCCCACGCCAAAAGTGCCCACGAGAGGATGGTTTGACTCCATCCTCCTTCAGGTGCTTTGGGTACTGCCATTGGACTTGTTTTAATCTTGTAGGTCCATTTGCATACTATGAGTTCCTTGTGGCAATTCCATGAGATTTCGCGTACCATTTTTCATGATCTCATTGTACTTCCTTGGATAGCATTGTCCATTTGCCTAGAAGCCACTTTGAAGTTTGTAGGCTCACAATGACAAGAGTTTTGGGTGCTGAGAGTGCATTCATGCTCCCCACCGTAGTTAGCCTTCCAAGAGATTTTTTACTTCGGCTTGCTCCCCCAGTTGCTCAAACGCAGCTGAGATATCCGACAGTGGCACCCAATCACCCTTCTGAATACCCATCTTGCTGACAGCGTCCATCACACAAAGACATGTTTTGTTTAGAAGCGTGGCATCTTGGACAACATCTTCACCTTTTGGAAGGCAGTGGATTGGGCATGGAAGGAGTCTCAGCCTATCATAGTCATTCTCTTGCATTTTGAGAAGGCTTATGTAACAAGTTGGAGTAGTCGTTTCTGGAGGGCACCATGCGAAGAATGGACATCTTGGAGCGCTAGGATACGGGTATCTCAGCCTTATTTGTAAGAGATTACAAAGATATGGTGTTGTAGGCATAAAGTCAACCCTATGGTTGACCACAGTAGTACTTGGGTACTATATATACCAAGTACTTGTATTATTTCATTTGAACATTTCTATTGGAGCTTTCTTGTGTGTGCACTCTTGCTCACTTGTGTTCACAACCTGTCTCCACTTTGTTCCTACATTTGGAGTCAGAGCGCTTCCGTCTCTAGAGCCCACCATTCCCGCGCTTGCTTCTAGACTCCCGCAAGCTTGGTGCTCCAGTGCGCGTTCTTGGTTCTCACATTCAGCTCTCCAGCTTTCGTTTGAGGTAGCTCCAACAGTCCAGCGACTGTTTTTTGACCTTTTGAGATCCGATTTCGACGTTTTTCAAAATTTCGGAGCTGTCCACATGTAAACAAATATGTACCGCACCATTTCAGGCAAGAAAATTTTCAAATTTTATTTATTTATTTATTTATTTTTTAAAGAAATGTTCTTTTTTCATCCGTATAGTCCGTACAGATCTGTCCGCAGAATTGCACAACAGTGCTACGACTCCGTACGACTTGTCGGAACCTGATTTCGAGCCCGTACGACTTCTTAGAAGGCGATTTCAGCAATTTTCAGCTGTTTTTGGGCATTTTTGCTCAGATTTGGACCTTTTTAAGCTCCAGCCTCTGCCGGGTGTGTTCTAGCAACTCCAAGCTCTTCTCTACACGTGTGTTGGGTTCAAAAGTACTCCCGACAGCTTCATTTAGCTCCAAACAGCTCACTTCAGCTCCTTTGTCATCTCCAGCTTGCCCACACAGTTAGTGGACTGTTTTGTAGATGTTTCGAGCCAAGGTGCACTTTGAGTAAGCGATTTGAGCTGTGTATTTCACTTCGGGACTGTTTTTGCAGCCCATACTCTTGCACTCTCAGGTGCATTTCCAGATACTCTGCATTGTTGGGCGCATTTGCAATTACTTTACAATTGTGGATGCTTTTGCGCTCCGTTGGATGCATTTGCAATGATTGGTTGATGCCATTTTTGCAGTGATTGCATTAAGCAGCCAGTGGTATTTTAGAGCAACCAGTCGTACTTTGCATTTGCAGCCAGTATTAGTTTGGGATTTGCAGGCACATTTGCAGCCAGTTGCACTTTTGGGACTTGCAATTCTTTTTGCAGGTACATTTGCAGCTTGTGGGTATACCATTTTGCATCATGTTGACTCTTTCCGAAAGTTTTGGCAATTTGTCCGAGGGTGACAAGCTGGATGGACCAAACTATGCCTTGTGGTCATTCATGCTTAAGAACATCTTGGTTGGTAAGGGCTTATGGGATATTGTTAGTAGGAATGAGGTGAGGCTAGCAGGCTCATCTACATCTAGCGCAGCTTCTTCGGGTCAAACTACAGGTAGACAACAAACTGCTACAGTCCCTCCTACTAGTCCCATAGCATCGACAGAGGAGCAGAAGAAGTTTGACCGCCGCAGTGCCCAAGCGATGTTTTTGATTATCACAAATGTGAAGAGGCACATTATGACGACAATCAAGTCGTGCAAGGATGCAAAGGCAGCATGGGAAAGATTGGCAAACATGTGTCATGTTAAGAATGAGGCAAGGGCCATTGCCTTGACAAATCAACTCACGGATCTCGAGATGCAGGATGGCGAGACCATCACTGATCATATTGCCAGAATCATTGATCTACGTGATCAGCTCGTAACTATTGATGAGGAAATAGCAGACAAGAAGCTCGTCTCTATTACTCTCAATAGCTTGCGCCCTCATATGGCACATTCGTTGTTCATTGATTCTTGTTCTCACGGCAGCCCCACTCTCGTTCGATGAGTTAGTTGGGCTTTATTGCAGGAAGAGGAGAGATGCTCAAATTTTGCCAAAGCCTCTCGTCAGGGTGAGCAAACGCTTGCCATGGGTGGAAAGGGCAAATTTCAGAAAAAGTTTGAGCTAAAACATAGCCATACAACTCAGCCCAAGGAGGGGAATACAAGCAGTTCAGGCAAAAATCAAAAAAACGGCAAATGCATTATTGCAACAAGCCAATGCATTACATTGCAGAGTGTCAGAAAAGGATTGCCAATGAAAAGAAGAGGCAAAGGGACAGCTCTAGCAGTAATTTTGTTGCCCCTACTGAAACTCGTGCTTTAGATGCACATGGTGAAGCTCATCTTGCCCAAGGTGATAAAGATTTTGTGTTTGCTGCATTTAATGAAAAGATGGATGCCAGGGGGGATTTGAATGCTGAAAATCAATCACGGGATGCTTCCCTTGTTGCAAGTGATACATGGTATATCGACAGTGGTGCTACTAAGCACATGACTCCTCGCCAGGGGTGGTTTGAGAGCATCACACTTATTCATGGCAAACAGGTTACGTGTGCCAATGATGCTTCTCAAGACATCATCAGAGTTGGACACATTCCCATTCAGCTTGCTAATGGGAAAGTTGAGTATATCCAAGATGTTTGGTATGTTCCAAATTTGAGGCAAAATATGATTTCAGTTTCAAACATTGCCCATGATCAACATATGTTCGTCGAATTTCAAGATAACCAATGCAGGATCAAGGATTCAAAGAAAGGGTATGAGGTTGTAGCAACAGCCACATATGACAGAGGCTTATACAAGCTTGATGCTCAGCCTTATGATCAGAAGGTATTGACTGTAGCAAACACTTCCCAGGCTGATTTATGGCATGGCAGGTTTGGGCATGTCGATAACAGAGCATCGTCCTACTTGTACAACAATAATATGACTCGGAATGCCAAAATTACAGCAACTAGCAAATGAAGCGTGTGAGGGGTGTGCACTTGGCAAATTGCATCGCTTGCCATTCAGTAAACAAGGCAAGAATTGGGTCAAGGCAACCAGAGTGTTGCAGATAGTGCACAATGATGTATGTGGCCCCATGACTATTCCCACGCATAGAGGAGCAAGGTACTTTGTGACCTTTATAGATGACTTTTCCACGTTCACATGGCTTTTTCTCATGAAGGAAAAACCTGAGGTGTTCTCTTGGTTTCAGGAGTTCAAAGCTATGGCTGAGAACCAAACCAATTCTAGAATTGGAACACTATTAGCTGGAAAAGAAACCAAGACAAGAGGCTAGAGGATAGGTATGGCGACGCTCAAGGGCCATAGAGCAAAGGAGAACGTGAGGACGAAACGTTGTCATGGGTGGGGAAAAGGGATTAGAAGGGCAGGGAATGAAGAGGGAGACTATGGCACAAGGGGAATGGGAGAGGGAAAAGAGAAGCATGTACATGATAGGAGTAGGAATGTAAAGATGGAGACATCAAGGGAAGAGGGCCATGCTTTATTTGAAAGCAAGGAAAGGGGGAAATCAAAGTGCTAGCAAGGTGGCTTTACAAGAATGAGCGTGTCTCATCAAGGAATAGCCCCCTCATTTTATAGCCAAGAGAGAGGGTCTCTCCCAATAAATGCATCCTCCCACATGCATGGTGTGTGTGGAAGAGTCTCCCATGTGGACTAGGCGGTTACGCACTCTCAATTGTGTGCGATACTTGGCCACATTTTTCCACATATATCAACTTCCATATCCCTACTCCCTTGGTCTCTTTCCAAATTTATAATACGTTCAAACATCTAGGAGGACAAGTGGAGGGTCGGCACAAGGAATCTTGCCACCTCATCCTACTTTACCCATTATTTAACTTGCACTCTTTGACATTCTATACCTCCCCCACATGGGCCTATCCTATATGGAGGGAATAACCCAATATAATATCCATCTCCACCTATTTTATATTACTTCTCCCATGGACTTTGAGCCATATCTCACTAAATGCAGCCTAGGTGGAGGGGTCGCACATGGAGGAGCCATGCCACCTTACATTTTATAAAATTACTACCATGGATTATGTACATCACACCTTATGGGTCCTCTTACGTGGTAGGGCGGCACATGGTCATGCCCTGCTACCTCAACCCTGGACCCTATGCACACCATATTTTATTATACTATTGCCACACATACAAACACACACTCATACTTATGTCTTTTTCCCTTAGACAAATTTATCCATAACAATCCCCTCCCCCCAAAGTAGGGAATGCACAGCATTTCCTTGCTTGGGTCCATCACACAGAAAGAAGGGCTTCAGGTAACGCTTGTTGATCACCTTCTTGCCATATGGCTCATGTAGCTCCTGAACTTGTACAGACCCATTGCTACATTTCCTCATGATGACCGGTCCACAGTGACAGAAACTTTTTATCCATTTGGTGATCCAATCTGTTATCAAAGCATAGCACAACATCCCCCTCAGCAAAGTGTCTTTTCCATCCCTTGCGAATCTTAGCATCCAAGCGGGCCTTTTGTCGATTCTTTTGGATCTCTGTTTGGTGTAGTGCAAGGCGTCGGGTTTCATCTAACTTCTCAAGTTGTACCAATCTGGCCTCTACATGTTCATCTTCTGTCATCCTCTGTTCTTGTGCCAATCTCAAGGCCAGAATCTCTATCTCTAGTGGTAAAACTGCCTCAGTACCATACACCAACTCAAAAGGAGTGTGACCTGTAGACGTTTTATGAGTGATGTTATAAGCCCACACGGCTTCAGTGACCTTCTGATCCCATTGGCTCCTGTTCCCTGTGGCCATTTTTCCCATGGTTTTACAAAGGAGGTCATTGGTCCCCTCCGTTTGACCCATGGATGCCGGATAATAGATGCTAGAAGTGTGATGATCAATATCCATACGATCAATGAGTAACTCCATTGCTTCGTTTAAGAATGGACTCCCATGGTCAGAGACAATTTCCATGGGTGTCTCAAACCTTGTGCAGATATGTTCAAATATGAAAGTTGAAACTGCCTTACCATTTGCAGCGGGGAGAGCGATAGCTTCAGCCCACTTAGTGACATACTGAGTGGCTACCAAAAGATACTTCTTTTTGCGAGTAGTCATGGGCAAGGGCCCGACAAAATCTATTCCCCACTTCTGAAACGGATGGATGGACATCACTGGGTGGTGTTGCCCAGGACGCAAATCCTTCCTACCAAAGAATTGGCATGGTTCACAGGTTTTGCGATACAAAGTGACATCCTTGAACAAGGTCGGCCAATAGTATCCAACATGTAAAATCTTCTTAGCTGTATAGTCACTGGCATAGTGGCCTCCACAAAATCCATCATGATAATGCTTCAATACCTTAGGTACTTTATCTGCATCAATGGCCCGTCTTAGTACCCCATCCATGCCTTGACGGTACAACACCCCATCAAGGAGGGTGTAGCGCCTACTATCTCTGCGGATCTTCTTTCTCTCATAGCTAGTACTTTCTGAAGGAAAGGAGAAAGCAGTTAGAAACCTGTAGATACCACCATACCATGGATCCCCAACTTCTATGGCTGCTACAAGGGTTACATCAAGGCACTCCTCTAAATCAATCAAAGCATTCTTCAAGTTGGAACAACCCCCTTTTACAATTTTGAAAGAAAAATCATATTCTTGTAGAACTGCAAACCATTTGGCCAGCCGGCCCATGGGATTTGGTGATTGAAGAACCTGCTTTGCAAGACTAGTGCTAGTGAGTATAATGAAGGACTTTCCAGCCACATAATGCTTAAATTTCTTAATGCAAAACACCAAAGATAAGGCATGCTTGTCAGCCTCTGAATAGCGTCGCTCAGTGTCGAGCAATTGTCGAGAAGCAAATCGAACGGGGTACATGAACCGATCCTCCCCTTGCTGGAGAAGAATACCTGCCGGAGTGTGCTCACCAAACCCAGGATTGATATAGAAAGTCTTTGACCACCAATCTGGATTGCGTAAAATGGGTTCTGAAGCCAAAGCATTCTTGATTTGTGCAAACTCATGATCACAATCCTCATTCCAAGAGAAATCAACCCCTTCTTTCAATAGCATAGTCATGGGTCGTGTCAAAGCAGCATATTGATCAATGAAGCGGCGATAGTATCTTGCTAGATTGACAAATGAGCGTACCTGACGTTTGGTTATTGGCGGGGAGAGCTTGAGCATAGCTTCTACCTTCTCGGGGTCAGGCTTGACGCCCTCGGATGAGACAATATGTCCCAGTAATCTCCCTTGAGTGGCTCCAATGGTGCATTTCTCAGAGTTGAGACTGTCATTCGCATCATTGACTCTTTGGAAGGCCAACCTAACCTTCATGATGTGCTGCTTACGTGACGAGAATATACAAAAATCATCTAAAAACACCTCCAAGAAATCTCCCCAAATAAGGAGCAAACACCATCTGCATAAATCTTTGAAAGGTAGCAGGAGCATTGGTGAGGCCAAATGGCATTACTTTGAATGCAAATGTCTCCCAAGGTCTAGCAAATGTGGTTTTAAGCACATCTTCTGATTTGATAAAACCCTAAGTAACCATCACAGAAAGTATATATCTCATGACCACTTATCTTCTCAAGAATGAGGTCTTGAAAGGGAAGAGGATGATGGTCCCTCTTGGTGGCTGCATTGAGTTTCTTATACTCGATGCAGACCCGCCACTTGTTGTTTTTCTTTGGGGTGACTACCACTTGTGAAACCCATTCAGTATTGTGAACCGGAACAATAAACCCAGCTTCTATAAGTTTCTGCAACTCTGAGCGCAAAGCATCGGTCTGTAGGGGCCCTAATCTCCGATACTTCTGAGCCACAGGCTTCGCATCATGCTTTAGCTCTATCTTGTGCTCTATGGCAATCACATGGCGAAGGTGGCGGTAGCTAGTTACGAAGAGGTGAGGAAAATCTTTGTACATTTCTAGGAATTCGTCTTTCTCACATGGAGTGAGGTTTGGGGAAAGCATAGATTAAAGCTGTTGAGGACTAGCTGTTACCTTTTCTACAGGTGACAGGGTCGGAGACACCCCCATCATGTAAACTTCCTCCTCTGAGAACTTCTCCCCCCCATATGATTCTTCCATTGATTCAGACACCGAGGATGACAGAGTATCACTGTCTTGCTGCTCTTCTTCTTTTGGTTCCGTGGCACCTGGTTGCACCGGGATCTTCTCCTTAGAAGCACTTAAAGACATGTGTCAGGCTAATGTATGTTGGTGCCACTACTGCTCACCATGAGTTCTCCTCCAATTGGGGAGCATGGATGAGCAAGGTTACCTCCCCAATTGGCTCCATAAGTGCCATGAATGAGCCCCCTTCAGGTTCAAAGCTCCCAACATCCAAAAGCTCGAAGGCTCCCGCTAGGGCCAAGAGGAATTCCCTCCTAAGGAGGAGTCAAAGAAGAGGGTGAAGAGAAGGAGGATCTACGACAGGTACCTACCCATTACAAGGCATACATGATTGAGGATCGCAAGATCTTATACCAATAGGCCAAGAGAACTCAGGAAGAAGGGTGCTTCCAAGGATATGATGGCCGAGCCAAGGTTAAGGAGGTAAACCTAGCACCGGAAGGTCAAGACCCCCAACTAGTATTCATCATAGATGATCTCATCCCCAACGAGCAGAATGCTTTAATAGCCCTCCTTCAAGAGTACAAGGACTGCATGACCTAGAAATACACAAACATGAAGGGTGTGCCTACTGAAGTTGTGCAACACACGATACCCATGCTTGCAGATCGACATGAAGATCAAGAAAGAGATCTCGCCCATTGGTAGTCGTAAGGCACGGAGGACTAGGCACCAAATTCTTAAACTCGTCAAGAAGTGACATAAATATCAACTCTCCTCGTGTGGCGTGCGTCCGTGAAGTGAACTTGAAAAAGTTTCGAATCGGCGATCTAGTAGGAATTTGAATAGAGCACATGAAATGAAATACTTTTACTTTTTACAGCAAGAGTAAACTCGCCACGGTTAGAGAGTTACAGTTCTCGAGATTTCAATATATAAGCAAAAATCATTACATTTTCATCACTTCCTAATTGTTGCCTAATGATAAGTCTCCCTTTCGTGAAGGGGGAGGTCTTGGGTTCAAATCCCACTCTTTAATCAAAAGAGAGAAGAGAAGAAGGAGAAGTGAAAGAGAAAGAGAAAGAGAAAGAGAAGAAAAAGAAGAAACCCAGAAAAACTGTCCGCGACCAAAAGACGCAGGAGACCAGAAAACCGTCGCGATCTGTCCGCGATGCGCGCGGGTGTACACAATGGACGCGCGAATGCGCACGTCGGAGCTCAGAGGGAGCACGGATGTTGCAGTTCTGTAGATGCGACCGGTACGAGCAGAAGATTCGCCAGCCAAAATACATGTAGGAACCGCAAGCAGAAAGTAGGCCGATCGGAAGCGCAGAAGCAAGGAGGTTTTGCAGCCATAAAGACAGGAAAGACACGCAGTTTGGAGGTGCAAAAGTAGAGAACTGCACACGGAAGAGGCCGCAGGGCCGCACCCAGTCGTAGGAGTAACAAATTTTACACCACTAGCCGTGGAGATTATGATCCTAGCAGCCACACCATTTCTGTTAGCTGGAAAAGAAATCAAGGCAAGAGACTAGAGTATAGATATGACGACGCTGAAGGGCCATAGAGAAAAGGAGAACGCGAGGGCAAAACGTTGTCATGGGTGGGAAAAAGGGATTAGAAGGAGAGGGAATGAAGAGGGAGCCTATGGCACAAGGCGAAAGGGAGAGGGAAAAGAGAAGCATGTACATGATGGGAGGAGGAATGTAAAGATGGAGACATCAAGGGAAGAGCGCCATGCTTTATTTAAAAGGAAGGGAAGGGGGAAATGAAAGTACTAGCTAGGTGGCTTTACAAGAATGAGCGTGTCTCATCAAGGAATAGCTCCCTCATTTTATAGCCAAGAGAGAGGGCCTCTCCCAATAAATGCATCCTCCCACATGCATGGTGTGTGTGGAAGAGTCTCCCATGTGAGCTAGGCGGTTACGCACTCTCAATTGTGTGTGATAACACTTGGCCACATTTTTCCACATATATCAACTTCCATATCCCAAGTCTATATGATACTCCCTTGGTCTCTTCCCAATTTTATAATACGTTCAAACATCTAGGAGGACAAGTGGAGGGTTAGCACAAAGAATCTTGCCACCTCATCCTACTTTACCCATTAAAACTTGCACTCTAGGCATCACCATTTCCTTCCCTACTAAGCCTCTCCCTCACCTAGCTTAAGTGCATCTCTCCCTCCGATCGTCACCTTCTATACCTCCCCCACATGGGCCTATCCTATATGGAGGGAATAACCCAATATAATATCCATCTCCACCTATTTTATATTACTTCTCCCATGGACTTTGGGGCATATCTCACTAAATGCAGCCTAGGTGGAGGGGTAGCACATGAAGAAGCCATGCCACCTTACATTTTATAATACTACTACCATGGATTATCTACATCACATGTTATGGGTCCTCTTACGTGGAAGGGCGGCACATGGTCATGCCCTGCTACCTCAACCCTGGACCCTATGCACACCATATTTTATTATACTATTGCCACACATACAAACACACTCATATTTATGCCTTTTTCCCTAAGACAAATTTATCCATAACAACACTCAACTCGAATACAGCAGGAGAGTACATGTCACATGCATTCCAGGGATTTTTGAAGCAGCATGGGATTGAACATCACTTGATATGCCCTTACACACCACAGCAGAATCCACTCCCTGAGAGGAAGAATCGTACTCTCATGGAAATGATGAGATGCATGCTGAAATTCAAGAGAGTCTCAAAGGCTTTTTGGGGAGAAGCAATTGTGACAGCCACTTATATTCAGAACAGATGACCTACCAAAGCTTTGGTTAATGTGACTTCATGTGAGGCTTTGAATGGCTTTAAGCCAAAGGTTAGTCATTTCAGAATTTTTGGCTCAGTGGCATATGCTTTGGTTCCAGATGCACATCGGACAAAGCTTGACGAGACGAGTGTCAAATGCATTTTCGTGGGGTATAGCACTGAAAGCAAGGGATTTAGACTTTATAATCCCACTACCAGGAATGTAATAATCAACAGAGATGTTCTCTTTGTTTAGAATGAGTGCATACAGCCCGCTAGTGCAAACTTGCCACCATACGATGACACCTCTTTGGACATCATGCAGTTTGAGGATGATGAGACGGAGTCTCCTGATGCTTCCCTTCTACTTCTCATAGTTCAAATGGCTTGCCACATGTTGAGGATGGCTCTCCCTCAAATGTTTCAGATTTGCAGCCAATTAATGAGCATAGACCGCCTCATGTTTGGAGGCATTATCAACGTCGTGAGGCCACTAAAGATGTTGATGCAGCTCGGAGTGGTACAGCAGAGAAATCTATTCCACGTTGGGCAAGGTTGACCATTCAAGATGCTAAGGATCAGCCTACTTTGGGAAAAACCAGGGCCAGCACTCAGAAAAATCAGAAAAAGGTCAATTTTGCTTTGATGACCTCAGTGATGGAAGCTGAAAATGGGCTTCAGAGCTTCAAGGATGCTCAGCATAATCTAGCATGGCAAAAAGCTATGGAAGCTAAGATTAAAGAAGAATGCCACATGGGACTTGGTTGTTGCGCCCATTGGGGAAAATGTGGTTGGCACGAAATGGATCTATAAGGTGAAATACCATTCAGATGGCACAGTTGAGAAATACAATGCCCGTTTGGTTGCCAAGGGGTATGCATAAGAGGAGGGGATAGATTATGAGGAGACATTTGCTTCAGTGGCCAAGATGACCACCATTCGTTCTATCATATCTCTTGCTGCATTTTATGGTTGGTCAATGTATCAGATGGATGTCAAGACCGCTTTCCTCAATGGAGATCTTAAAGAGGAGGTCTATGTACATCAGCCCCAAGGTTTTGAGGTGAAGGGACAAGAGCACAAGATATGCAAGCTCAGGAAGGCTCTATATGGGCTGAAGCAAGCACCTCGTGCGTGGTATTAGAAGATACATCAGTTTTTGCTGTCCCAAGGCTTCGTCAACACTCATACAAAGCCAAATCTGTATGTTTTGCAGCAAAAATCAGAATTGGTCATGTTGGTACTATATGTGGATGGCATCATACTCACTGGTAGTGATTTGCAGCAAATTACAACAGTGCAGTCTGCTTTATGTCACAACTTTGACATGACAGATTTGGGCCTATTGCATTATTGTCTTGGCATTGAGTTTTGGCAGACCCATGATGAGATTTCTCTGTCACAGACAAAGTATTCGAAGGGGTTGTTGCAGAAATTTAAAAATGGAGAACTGTAAGCCTGTGGCTACTCCATTGGAAAAGGGACTCAAGCTGAGTAAGCATGATACTACTGAAAAGTTTGACGGCACTTTGTACAAGCAATTGGTTGGCAGTTTGATATATCTATGCTCCACACGGCCTGATATTGCCTACGCCACAGGGCTTTTGAGCCAGTTTATGCATTGTACCACGATCACACATTGGAATGCAGCAAAGAGGGTTCTCAGATATGTCCATGGCACTCTCTCTCTTGGCTTGCATTATGCTTCAGATTGTGATCTAAAGCTGAGTGGTCAGGGGTTATTGACGACAGACAATCCACTACTGGCTATTGCTTCTCATTGGGTTCAGCCTGTATCTCATGGCTCAGTAAGAAGCAAGAGCGAGTCTCTCTTTCCTCCAGTGAAGCAGAGTACAAAGCTGCAAATTCAGCCACTACGGAGTTAATCTGGTTAAGAAGCTTTTGCATGACTTGCATCATGCACAGGATGGCGAAGCAAACTCTAATCTTCTATGATAGCCAGAGTTGCATTGCCATAGCCAACAATCCTGTCTTTCATGCTCGCATGAAATACATTGAAAATCATTATCATTATGTACGGGATTGTATTTCTGATGGCTTCACTGATCTCATCTATTGTCCATTTGAGGACAATGTGGCGGATATCTTCACCAAAGCCCTATCAACAGATGTTTTCTTACGACATTGACATGACTTGGGAATCAAAGACATTCTCACAATGTCAAGGGGGGTTGTTAAGTGATTCACAATGACATTGTTTTCATGTACTCCCATAGGTTGCATATCCATCTGGATGAATTTGTGCAACCATGGTACTTTAGGTACTGTAGGGTACACCTGAGATGTTTCCAAGGTACTTTCAGCCATATCTTTGAGGGGGGATTTGTAAGAGATTACAAAGATATGGTGTTGTAGGCATAAAGTCAACCCTATGGTTGACCAATAGTACTTGGGTACTATATATACCAAGTACTTGTATTCTTTCATTTGAACATTTCTATTGGAGCTTTCTTGTGTGTGCACTCTTGCTCACTTGTGTTCACAACCTGTCTCCACTTTGTTCCTACATTGTTTACGGGGGTGCCAATCATATGCTTATCAAAGGCCATACAAGGGAGGCCTTGTCTCTTTCTTGCTCCACGTGTCACCATTGTTCTCTAGCTCCATTTCTCTTCCCCTTCGTGTAGAGGCTGGGGATACTTTCTAGCTCCTAGACCGCTAGCCTCACAGAGATGTGTTTATCTAACAAGAGGATGAGCTTTTAGACTCTTTGAGTTTGCAGACGACACGGCCCTATTGTGGATGGCACGGCAAAGCGTCTAGAGAGAGTCTGTAGTTCCCTAAGGTGCACTACCATGCATCTGGGGCCAATATCAACTGGACCTAATCAGTCAACTTCCTCACGGTGACTAAGGAGGTTCAAAAGAACATGGACTGGGGGGTGCTCTTGGCTTTGCTCACTGCTTCAGTTGGATCCCACAAGGTCAGACAGTGAGGTACTTAGGCTAGCAAGTGAGCATCGATGTTTTAGCAGAGCAACATATCGGCCCTCCTATGCCAGAGATGTGTGGCACAAACTCTTGTATTGGAGCTCGGCAAAACTCTCCCTAGTGGGGCAGGCCCTAGTTTCCAACAGATTCCTTTTGTTTGCGGCTTGGTAAATAGCCTCATGCTTGTGTTTTCACAGAGGACGCGTGGGACAGCTCAAGTGCTTGGTGCGCAGCTTCTTGTGGGATTGCACAAGGCACACTAGAGCCAAAGTCACCTACCTGATGGTGATCTTTTGCACAGGCAAAGGGAGGACTTGGCATCATAGACCGAGAGATGCAGAGCAGAGCCCTTTTGGGCAAGCTAGTAGTGTGTCATCTCACCCCAAGCTTGAAGCCCTAAAAGCTCTTGCCTCAAAGAGGCTTCTCAGGAACACCCCCACAAAGGAGGCTAGTGATAATAGTCTCTGAGGTGGATCTTACAGGCTGCCTTCACTTGGAAGGGGCTCCCCGTTGATGAGGAGCCTACATGTAGTTAGCAGCAACAGCCTGGGGGACTCATGTAGTCCAACCCTCAGTGTCACTTTGGGTTAGAACGGTTACGGTGGTGCCCTTAGTTTTGGGGGGAGGGCCGGCCCCTTCATGAGGCATCTGGGTGAGTGGCCTTTCAAAGCAGGTGACTTGGAAAGGATTACTGAGGTCCATTTCTTCTCATTCACACTAGTAGTGATTGTTGCCTCTAGCTGAAGGCGGCGGCCTGGACTCCTTTGAGAGAGCGGAGGCACTCCAAGAGATCATCCCTAGATTCTGGTTGCATTTGCAGACCAGCCGTCGCCACCAACCAGGAAATATTAGTCACTTCTTCTAGATGGTTGCCAATGGGGGTGTTTGCCCATCGGCCCATGGCTAGAGCAAATGTGTGTTGATGCAAGGTTCCACTGATGCACAGCCAGTGACCTTGAAACAATCGAGTGCTATCTTTGGAGCTGCCCCGTGGCATAGAGGATTTGGCAAGGGGCCCTCAAGATCGTGGCTAGGACGCAAAGAGTGCAATGGGACTTCACATGGGGTACGGCAGCTGACGAAGGGGGCATCACGCCTTCTCCATTGACACGGTTTACATCAGCTTAGAGGATACATGGATAGAAGGCCTTTTGAATTGAGGTACTCCTCCTTCCCATTAGCATCTTGCTTTTTCCCCAAAGTACCGTATCTAGGAGACCGTGTCCGACATCGTGGCTTGGAACATCTAGACTGCCGATTGCAGTTTGGTGATGGGAGGCCACTAGGATCCCCCAGAAGCCACCCTCGTTGCCATTTAGCACGACATTATCTACAACCTGCGTGCCACATGGGAGTGTAGGACGTCAAGATCTCTCAAATGACCATTGAGCGGAGGGCGGATTTTTGCAAGGCTTGGCATGTAGGTATGTTTTATGTATTGACAAAGCCAGGTATGCACTGGATGTCTAGCCCTGCACCCTGGTTGTTGACCCCTGTTTCAAAGATTCCTTGGGCTGTGAGCTAGGTTTCCTGAAAACAGACTAGTTGACAGCTAGTGTTTTTGTTTTCTTCCACAATCAGTGCCACATGGATTGCTGATTTATATAATTGGTTTCAAGCGTTAATAGAAAGTTCTTTTCTATGGAAAAAAAGAAGACTAGATTCAAACCCTATCCATAGAAAAGGGGAGAGAACACATGTTGAGAGGTGAGGGATGGTGTAAGGGGGGTATGCACTCAACCAGTAGGATTTGATGTGGAGATGAAATAACCTATTAAGAAACCATAAGGATTTGCAAGTACTCAAAAGACCTTATCCACTTCATTATATCCTACGCCCATATACTTCACTGGTGTATGTAGGCTGTTCATAAGGATTTGCAACTACAGAAAGTGACACCATCCATTTCATTATATCCCAACACCATACTTCATTGCTGTATGTGGCTGTCGATTTGACTTTGCTCTCATAGACCCATCGGTCTTCCGAAGACTTTAATAAACTTTCTTTCTTTCTTTCTTTCTTTCTTTCTTTCTCACCTCCTACACATGTCTCTAACAAGAAACTATGTCTCCCTTTGCAAGGCAAGCCCCTATAGCTGAAATCACATTGAGTTTCAATCTTAATAACTCTCACTGGAGGTGGGTGTAGGATGTGACTAGCTCGACTTGTTGGCCTCTAAAGGACAAGGAATCATTACAGAATCAGCAATAGGAGATATAAAAGATTATGATCTTTGTCTCAAAGAGATTTATTATCCTCAATAGACCTGCCAAAGGGCCCACCCACAAGGTGAATGTGGGCGGTTGTGTACCTCCTCAGAAATGGGAGTCCTGCATGTTGCAGCAAAAAACCTAAGGATATCCAACCATCTTTGGAGGAGAAAGATTCAAAACACCTAAAGTACTACAGCTCCTCTCAGGCACCAGTTTGTGAATTCACCCTTTATGTATTACAGCACTGTAGCCTCTTTCTCTCCCTAGTTAATATAAGTGGCCATTTCTAGCTCTAGCTAAGGCTTCATGCCCTATGGAGGCTCCTCTGAATTTGAGGGGGGGCCATACACCTCCATGTGCCAAATACTCAAAGAGGATAGTCAGTTTCTTATGAAATTCGTTGCCTATCAATTATTTTACCATCCAAATCTTGCAGCATACATCTAGCCAACTCATGCAAACATTCAAGCATCTGCCAAGAGTAAAACGTAAATTGAGGCCAGCGCCTATGTCCACAAAATGTTCTCAAGTGTACTACAAACAGAGTTTACATAAGTTCCTGTCAGACAGAGGAGGATGGCAGCAACAGGTGCAGCGCCGAGAGAGAGTCACCTTGATTAGGGAAGTCATCTGGTTGCATTCAAGCTGACTTGCTGCAAGAGCCTCTTCACCAACACCCTGAGAAAATGTCAAATAACATTCACACACTCCTCGACACAAAATTTGAGCTGAAATATCTATTGTCGACAATTACAGAAAAAACCAACATTTTAAAATTCAAATTTAGACCTTTTCATCTGTAATAAAAGCAAGCTGTTCGATTTTCTGTGCTAGATCTGAACGCAGGCTGGCTATCATACATTCTTGTTCTTGTACAGTAGCTTGTAGTTTCTCCATTTTGACTTGCCAATCATCCACCTGAATCATGGGAAAAGTTTCCATTCAATTTAATAGCATGACAGGCAGAGATGCAAATAGTCTACCTAAAAAATCCCAAACAATTTACATCCACAGTAAATGTGGATTGAAAATAAGATGTTTGCCTTACTGTCTGCACATTGACAAGATGTAATACAACCCGTAATACAACCCGGTCAGTTTCCCGCTCAGAAAACATAAGTACCTCATGACAAGGTAAAAGAGAGGCTGATCCTGTTACCTCTGTTCTTCCTCATTGTTAATAACCAAATATCTCATCACATAACTTCTTTCTTGCCTTCCTGATTCTACGTTATTCTCGCAATGGGTACATACCTGTTCTCCAGTTTTTAACTTCAAATCTTTTTCTGGGAAAAAAATATTTTCCCTCCATTTGGCTCTATTAGAAGCAGGGGCAAACAAAGCAGACTCAGTCCTGTAAGATCCTTATGGGTTCAAGTTTTGGCCCCTACTAGTAGGTTGAGACTTTCAGGTCTGCACCATGTAGGCGTTGATGTTAGCTTCTATCCCCCCTGTTTCCTCAAGTTATGAATTAATTAACAGATACAAGTACTATAAAGATAGTGCTGTATCTAGGCATGATATACACAGCTCACAAGGATGTGAGCATGTGGTTACAGCCACAGCAAAAGCTTGCTTTTCTTTTACGACATTGCAAAACTAGTAAACTCTTTGTTTGCAACACATAGAAATCTAAGGAAATTGGATCACATCCACCTACATTATGATGGCCCCAACGAGCCCATTCCCGGCATGGAGTACATCCCCTGCCTTTTTTTCCCCCCAAGAAAGTATGAAAGACCCTCCCTGAGAAAACTCAAGGGAGAAAAGACATCATGCCATATGAAATACACCCTCAAAGGGCCCATTATAAACCTCTAATTAGAGCAATCAAACAACCACGGTTGAGCCTGGAAATGCCATGTCAACCTAGCAAGTGACTTAGAGAAGAAGGGGGAGCCACTCTATTCCCTGAGAAATACCGCGCTCCTAGAGGAGGCTGCCCACAAAACCCCTGCATCCTCATCCATATGGCCATCAAAGTATGTATTGTATTAATCCAAATAGTGGCTAATGTGTGAGCGCGATGAACCTGGGAGCCGTCCAAGTTCTTTATGCATCTAGACCTTCAAATATGACAAGCTGATATGCTCGCTAGAATCTCCCAAGCTGATATGATTGCTAGAATCTCCCAAGAAGTGTGCACGTCTATGTGCAAGTATCGGAACAACATCCAAGGAACACGAATCAACTACATGTCGTCTGAATTTGTAGAGCCCAAGAGAGGTCATGTCTCTTGTATAAAACCAGAGGTCCGAAAAGGGGAAGACAACCTACTGATCCCCAAGTCATATAGAACGTAGAGTGTGTAAAAGTGCTCAATAGCCTAGCAATCCACGCATGTCTGTAGTACCAAAGACAATGCTGGATAGAGTCCCCAGCAGAAAGGCACAGCAAGCACAGGTGGAATCCCCAGTAGAAAGACACAGTGAGCACAGGTGGAATATACAACCAAGCAAAGTACTTACATGATCAAGAATGGCATGAGGCTTGATGATTATGACAATGAAAGTACAATGCCTTTATAGGATAGGCACACACACTCTAAGTGTCAAATGTATATGGGATAAGTCCCATAGTGACACGTGGCACTCTAGGATATAAAGTAGTATAGTACTACTCTAGAACACACTAAAAGTCACTCAAATTGACTCTATTTCCTAAAACCCCCCCATGGAGGAAAGGTGAGGAACTACTGGAATGGAACCAAGAATAGAACATGACAATGATGGTCTCCTTCATGAGGAGGAGTTGCACTTTTGTTTCCCATGTGGGGGATCCGTCCCCCTTGAATTTGTCCACAAGAAGAGAGTTGGTGGAAAGTGAACCCATAAAGCTGGCAACTAGGAGAGAGAAGAGTGATGGATAGAATGAAGGACACAAGCGAGCTGAGGGAGAAATGGAGGGCTGAGAAAGAAATGGGAAAAATAGCGGGCAAAGGAAGAAATGGCAAACAAAGGAAAAATGGCGGGCACGATGGAGATGTAGGAGAGGAAGGAATGGCGGGCAGAACAACAGCGGGTAGAGAAGAGGAGCGGGCAAGCTGTACGGGCAGACTGTATGGCACAACAGCCTGTACTGTTGTACGGCTATTCATACGACTGGTACGGACAGAGAAGCGGGCAAAATGACGGGCTTGCTACGAGCTGCGAGCTGGGGCACTAGGCTAAGAGAATGGCGCCTAGAAGCGAAGCATGGGGCTACCACGAAAGAAGCTAAGCTGCCTCACACCATTGGAGTTGCCATGAGCCTTGAGTTGAGTTGCTATTGTTGGTGAGGCTCAGGGTGGCGAGAGTAGAGCTCAAGATGGAATTGGAGAAGCTATTCCTCCAAGGGGAATGAGGGAGAGAGGCTTCAATGTCCTCAATCTTTTACCTCAACCTCTTGAAAGTTAGTCTAGCTCTGATACCATATGAAGATGCAAGACATGGAATTGAATGGAAAGGAAAAGCAAGACTAGGAAAGCATAATGGAAATGAAATAATGCGAAAAAGAAATATACAACCAAGCAAAGTACTTACATGATCAAGAATGGCATGAGGCTTGATGATTATGACAATGAAAGTACAATGCCTTTATAGGATAGGAACACACACTCTAAGTGTCAAATGTATATGGGATAAGTCCCATAGTGATACGTGGCACTCTAGGATATTGCTTCTAGAGCATTCTCCATTGTATTATGGTCATCAGATGGTGCATGTGCTATCTGGGTCTCCCACTAAAGACTATGCATCGTTGCCCCGTCTGGGGTTGAAGTTGTGGATTTCCCTCAATGCCTGGAAAAGCTTTTGCCAAAAATTGCAGCATCATTCGGCAAGGTGGTGTTTCCACCTAGGCTTAATGGCAATTCAAATCGGTTTTACATATTGTGGGATATAAAACCTACTCTATTACAGTGAATATTGTGGCAAAGGACAATGCTTTTTATAAGCTCAAATGGGGTCTCTTTACAGCAGCATGTTTTGAATGCAATAAATTTGGTCATATGGCCTCGCAATGTCCATTGGCCTTACATAAAAAGCCCCTTGAAGCAATGCTTGCTTCTGAACAAAATGAGGATATTCTTAGACCTTCTGGAATTTTTTTTAAAAATCAACAAGCTAGCTCCTTTTGTCCAGGATAAAGGGAAGGCTAAGATTGTTCCTACTGACAATGGCAATTCTCAAATGCCCTCTGCAGCTCAAGTAAAAGAAAAAGACAATTCCTCTAATGAAGGTTGACAAAGCCCAAGGAAAATTGTCACGGCCAAGAGGGCCCCTCCTCGTACGTGGACGGGCCAATCTTCTAATAGCCACACTCCTACTGAGAACTCTAGTATGGGCATTACTTGGGCTGCAGTGATTGCGAGCGGCACTCAGTTTTCGGAGGATGAAGTGCCTTTTTTTCTCTCCTGGACTTCAGAATCCACCAAAGGTATTGTTACCTTCTCCTCGGTTTGCTCCTCATGCCAATCGTATTTGGTGCATGGCACGTTCCCCTCACTGGTGGAGGAAAAGATTGCAGCATATTTGGGCTTCAAAGCTTCCGCTACGGCAAAAGGTTTTCTTCTGGCGGGTTTTGCTTGGGGTGCTTCCCGTTGGACAACTTTTGGCTCGTCATCATATTGCTCCTGCCTGTTACCGAGTTGTTTGTCTTTTGGGTAGTATGTGCCTCATCTGTTCTAGCATTGCCCTATACCTAGGGATTTCTTACTTCTCTTGCAGCTAAGGCTTCAAGCTCGTTTTCCGAGTGCTTGCTTTGGCAAGCTTTTTTGGTTGTTTGGCTTTCATCCTTGGAGGCAGAGATCCGATTTGTTCTTTCACTATGTTCGCTATTGGGCACTCTGGACCCTATGGACATACCACAATCATCAGGTCTTTGGTGATCCCCCCCTTGTTATATATCACTATTTCCAGGAGTCTCTCTGGCAATCATTTTATGATTGTCTTCAAGCACGGGAACTTGACTATCTTGCCTTCTCGTCAAATAATGAGATCTTTTAATGTTTGTAATTGGTTGTCCCTTTCTATGGGACTACTTTTTGTAATATAATGACAAATGGATTTCACTTTAAAAAAGTGTGTATACATGTATATGTGTGTTTGTGTGTGTGCACGTGCGCGGTGTGTGTGTGTGCGTGTGTGTGTGGGTGTGAGAGAGGTGAGCAGAAGCACGATCGTGCCATCTCCGTGAGCCTGTCAGCGTTTGGTGCCCTCCAGTCACCGTCGTGACTTTTGTACGGTTACCCGTACAGGTCGTACGGCTGTTCCATACAGATCCTAGCCTGCCTCAGCTGTTCCGTCCAGGCCCGCATCTGCTGCTACTTTTCCGTACCCTTTGTACATTTCCTAGGTGTGTCTTCGTTGCTTGCGATGTGTAAGTGTGATCTCGGTGAGGTGTACATCGATCTCTGTTTTGTCCTTGCCAGGAAACCTACGCGGCCCCGTCCGTACATTTGTACGATCGCCGTACGGCGTCCGTACGCCCGTACCTTTCCGTACTTTGTCCATCGTCCGTACAGGCCAGTCTTCACGTACTCAGTCCGTACCATCGTACTATCAAGCTTCTCTCTGTGCAGCCCGTATATACCTCCGTACAACTCAGCATCGTCCGTACAATCTTGTACTTCCTGCCGTACAGGTTTGGGGCTTTTTGCTCTGGTGTCTTCCCTAACAGTCTTGTGCCAAAATCTTACCTTTCCCTCTGCTATCTCCTCACCAGCTATACTCTTCTTCTCCTCTCTTGTGGGCTCCTTGTGGATATTGGGACTGGTTTTTTTGGCTTCCACTACCCTTTACAGGTACTTCATTTCTGAGCTCCCTTTCTTACAAAGTCATGGCAGAATATTCATATGAAAAAACGTTTCAAAAGGAGCGCTCAGTTCCCTACAAGAAGCAAAAGCAGGTTGAGGGTCAGCATGACCCGATGCATGATACTCTTGAGGCTCAACTGGTATATGATGTAATGCATGAAGGATTTGCAGATACAAGGAAAGATTGGAAAGACTCGATTCCTTCAGATGGCCTCATGGTTGAGGTTGATGAAATTGTGGATCCAGTCAGGGAATATGCTAAGAATGCAGTCATTATTTTTTCCAGGCCGGATGCCACCTGCTGCACAGATAGGCAACTGGCTGACACGCACATTGGCTGGCTCTTTTGTCCGCAAAGTACACTGTGCAGCCAAGGGCTTTTTTGAGGTTATCATGGTGGATGAGATCCACAGACAAATGCTTTTGGAACATTCACCTCTCTTTTTTGGGCAGCAAATGGTGCATGTTTTGCCATGGTCTCCCACAAGGGACTTTCAGGCTTTAATCCGACACAGATGCCCGGTTTGGGTTGAAGTTGTTGATTTCCCACAATGTATGGCCTCACTTTTGCCTAAAATTGCAGCATCTTTAGGTAAAGTGGTCTGCCCACCACGGCCAAATGGCAACTCAAACAGATTTTGCATTCTCTGGGATACTGATAATCCCACACCGGACTCTTATTCAGTCACGATGAACAATGTGAACATGGGAAGTGCTTTTTATAAACTCAAATGGGGTTTATTTGCAGGGGCCTGTTTTGAGTGCAAAAAGTTTGGACACATGGCTTCACAGTGTCCAATGAATCAACATAAAATGCCTCGTGCTACTCTGTCAGTTCACATGCCTACCAAAGATGCTTCTACTCCAGTTGCCAACAAAAATAAAAGCAGTAGACAACCTTCTGGGAGTCAGGATAAAGGCAAAGCTCCAGTGGCTCCCAATGGGAATCTCACTTCACATTCACCTCCTGCTATTCAATCCTCGACCAAAGGCCAACAACCTTCAACTGATGGCTGGCAAAGTCCAAGAAAAGTTATTTCTGCTCGAAGAATTCCACCCCCCCGGACTTGGAATGGCGCATCTTCTAGCGGAAATACCCCAGAGATAAATACAGGAATTGGGATTACATGGGCTGCAGTAACAGCCAACAGAACACTCTTCCTTGAAGAAGAGGTTGTTGCTTTGCTGTCTACTTCTCAGGCGGCTACTTCTTCTCAAGGGCGAGGCCTCGACCCTGAGATAGAAATGCAAGGCTGACCTCATAAATTTTGCTGCTGTACATAGTTGTTACATTACTATAAATACCTGTATATATGACTGCTCACATCAAATGTTTTACACTCAATGTCCAGGGCATGTGTGACAGTAGGAAATGGAAATCTGTGTGGCTGTACATCAACAGATTTCAGCCTGACAAAGTGGCATTACAAGAACACAACCAACATATTTATGCAGGCAAGACAGGACACTACTGTGGATATGATATTTTCTATGCTGGGGAGCACTCTTTCTCAGGGGTTGTCCTTCTGATCAAACATAAGCTTCAACCAGTCATTGCTTTAAATGACAACAAAGGCAGATGGCTTGTTCTCCAATGCATTATAAGAGGAGAGGTCTTTGAATTTGCTTCAGTTTATGCGCAATTTGGGATGCCATGCAACAATATCCATGGAGATATCATGCCTACATATGTGGGGATTTCAATAATGCTCCACAACAGGGAGACAACACCTCCAGGCATGACCATATGTTATCTCCTGAAAGGCATGCATGGTCTCAACTACTTTTGCATCTGGATCTGGTTGACCTTTGGAAGGAATTGCAGCCTTTGTCACCGGGCTACACTTTTCAACATAATGCTCTTTCCGCTTATTAGGCACGTCTGGATCGATGGTATAGTGTCGCTCCCCAACAAAATGGGGATTTTACATGCAAAATGTGGATTGACTATGCCTTTGTGCATTCAGACCATGCCCCACTATGGTTGCGGTTATCTTTTCATAATATGCCAGATGATAGATTGCCACAAAGGAGACATCTAATCATAAACAATAGTTATTTGCAACATGCTGATTTCAAGGCAATGGTTACTGAAGCAGCTCATTGTCTTTCCTCTAGCAGCCATATTCATGTTGATGGTGCCTGGGATTCTTTTATTTCTAAAATGCAAGTTGTGATTAGAGCTTATGGCAAGTCTTACATGAAGACTCTGAGGGAAACCATTGCTCAGGCCAAATCCACTTGCCAAGACCTCACTGAACTCAGCCATCATCGTTCGTTGTCTATGCATGAGCAAACAACACTATGCCAGGCCAGACATTGTCTTAAACTAAATGATCACAGGAAACTGGAAAAATGGGAGACTAGAGCAAGACAAAGAGCCTTTACAGATAAAGGCTGCTCTTCCAAAGAATTTTTCAAAAGTTTACATCAGAAGAGAATCAAAACAGAAATTTGCAGAGTACTTATGCCTGATGGATCATGGAATACTTCACGGTCACAGCTTGCTTCTGTTTGTGTGCATCATTTCTCTCAGCAATTTGGCTCTGCAGCTCCTCCCTTGCAACAGATTTTGCTTGCACGAAATTTGCTGTTGCAACATGTTTCTCCTATCATTTCCCCTACTCAAGCTTTGGAATTGGAGGAACCCTTTACCGAGAGGGAACTGTCAGATGCGATCAAATCATGTGGCAGATGGAAATTCCCAGGATGGGATGGTTTAACAGTCGAGTTTTTTCTAGAATATTGGCCCATTTTGAAGCATTCATTGCTATATATGGTGAATGTGGCGTGGCAAAATCAAAAAATGCCGGACACATGGAAGAGAGGTCTTGTTAAACTCCTTCCCAAAAAACAAATTTGTGAGTCTTTGGCAGACTGGAGACCTATCACTCTTATGCCCGTAATTTACAAAGTCACTACCAAAATGATTGATCGGCTAAAGGGGTTTCTACATGATGGGTTGCATCCTGCTCAATATGGCTTTGTCCCGCGTAGGCATATCACAGGCAACATTGCTAATGCCTACATTGGAATTGAATATGCCAAATACACACAGCAGGATGTTTTGTTATTGCAAGTTGATATTGCCAAAACTTTTGATACTGTTCAGTGGGATTTTATTTCATCGACTATGCAGGCATTGGGTTTTGGCATAAAAATGCAGCAACTCATCACTTGGCTATATCAAGATAGTGAAGCTGCCTGCATACTTTCAGGAGATATTTCTCCATCGTGGACTCTTGCTTGTTCTGTCAGGCAAGGATGTCCCTTGAGTGCTTTACTTTTTGCCATAGCCACTCATCCACTGCTTCAATATCTGGATCACCTCTTGGACACTGACCAGTTGCACGGTTTGGAGATTCTTGGCAGTCATAGCATGATTGCTCATGCATATGCTGATGACTCATTCTTTACTCCAAAAAATACTCGGGCTGATCTATCCATGATTATGCATGCTCTTTCCACATATGGATTGGCTGCTGGCCTTCGGGTAAATTTTCAAAAATCAAAATTGCTGCCGTTACATGCACAGAAATGGCACAACCTTCTGTGGCCTGGGGAAATTGTCCCCGCTTCTCAATTCATTCGGCATCTTGGTTATCCTCTAGGCTGGGGACTCACCCGTTCACAACAAACTGATTGGGTGCTAGTAAAGTTAAGGGCAAAACTTGAATATTGGAAGCTTGCAACTTGGCCATTACATGTTCATTTGCGAATTACACAATCCATTTTGATAGTATACATATAATTTTATCTGCCTCTCACTATGTTCACTAAGGCAGATTTGGTCTCATTTATGTCAGCTATCATGGAAATTTTCTGGCGTTCAAAACATGGCAAGAAAAGTCTCAGATTACTCTCTATGCATCGTCTCTGTTCTCCAAAGATGCACGGGGGTCTGAACATTCTCAATATTCAAATGCATTTACTTGCTCACAGAGGGAAAATGATGATACACTTTATGCACGTACTTGCCGGTACCTCATTTGGAACTTCAGAATCGGCTTGAGGATTGGATTTTACGCTCTCCTTCCTTATACGCCCGTCCTTTGAAGCTCTCACATATCACAGTGTCATCACTGTATAAAGTCTTATTACCTCCACCTTGGATTTCCCATAGAGCAAATACTGTTTGGCATATGGAGAGTCCAATGAAGTGGTGGAGAAAAAGACTGCGTCTCCTTTGGCATTACAAAGTCCCTCTTCGACAACAGCTTTTCCTATGGCGAGTTCTCCTTGGTATTTTTCCATCCGGATAGTTACTCGCACACCGACATATTGCTTTAGCTGTTTGTCACAGATGCCAGCACTCTACTGAATCAGTGCTTCACATTTTTTGGTCCTGTCCAAATACTTCTGATCTCATTGCTCTCATCAGACAGAGGCTTTGACATCGATTTCCTACTGTTACTTTTGGCAGATTTTTCTGGTTCCACAGAGACAGGGTTTTGATTTATTTTTTGTATGGGTGCGCTATTGGACCCTATGGACTTTATGGATGGCCAGAAATCATAGAGTCTTTGGTGATCCAATATTTTCTTCCTTTCTTTTTTTCAAACGCTCTCTGCAACAATCATTATACGATTGTCTTCAGACTCGTTTGATTGATCAGGATGTGTATACAGCTTATACTGAGATCTTTAGTTGAGTAGTAGCTACTTCGTTCTTGAAGTAACTATGAATGTAACTATTTTACAGCAATAAAAGATTTCTTCCCACAAAAAAAAAAGTGTGTGCACGTGTGCATGCGTGTGTGCGAAGGAAAAAAGGTGTGCGTGAAGCCTCCGTTTGGCTCTCCTTTATGTCGCAACTATTGTCCTCTTTCGGGCCCTTTGTGTTGCACGCAGGTCAACTAGAGCTGTTGTTGCACTTTGTGACAATCTACGACATTTCTCTCTCTTCCGCCACCATATTTGCAACCTAGTTCTGTTCCCCACAAGGTGTGTGGGTGGGTGTGGGGGTGGGTGTTTTGGGGGGTTTTTTTATCCGCCAATGTATGTGTTTTATTTTGCCTAATTATGTAGTTGTTACGCTTCACTGTCCATAGACCTTGTTTGCTCTTTCTTTTCATCCGTCTATGATCCTCTTTTACCGTCACTTGATTGTTCAATGTTGGGTGTCTTTTCCTACCCTCCTTTCGCCCTTTTTCATCACCTGGAATTCTCGCCTGATTCCCTACTGGCTCCTTCTGCTTGCTATCCATACTTCGCTTCCTCGGTGCTCCTTTCATCTCGCTCTGTTCAACTCTATTTTGTTCACCTTTATCTTATCTTTTAATGGAGCCTCAATAGCATAACATAAACGACCCCAAGAGTCATCAAATGGTTGCAAAAAGATCTTAGTTATGCATAAACTCGGAGCTGCAACAATTTCTGGATACATTATATGAAGGATTTTCAAAAATCAATCAAGCTTGGGGTAATGAGCCTGTCCCAGAGTTCGGGTCTCTATCCTAGGACAAGTTTTATTTGCACCAATTATGAGCTTGGCTCAAAGATGGTTTTGTTTAAACAACAGCTTTTTCTTAAATCTCCACTTTTGTTTTGCAATGACTTGGTGCGTGTGTATCCTTATATGCCTACCAAAGATTATCAAAGTCTCATTCAGCATAGATGCCTAGGATGGGTTGAGGTGGTTGATTTGCCATTATATTACAGGCAACATTGCCCTACTTGGCTGAAGCTTTGGAGAAAAGTGGTTTGTCCCCACCTACTCTGGGCAATGTAAATTGCTCTTGTGTTTTGTGGGACATTGACAGGCCCACTCCTCCAGATGTGGCTTTGCAAGTTGATTTGGCGGGCATGCCATCCTAGTAGGTTTTCTTTAAGTTGAAATGGGGCAAATTTGCAAGTTCTTGTTTCTAATGTCATAAATTTGGCCATATGTTGTCTGAATGCCCACATGCGTTATTGGAACCTCCCCTGGCAGCTGCACGCCGAATGATGATGCTTTACCAAATCCTGCAGCTGCACCACGTGCTAGAGGTGCAGGGAATGCCTCTCCCCCAGCGGTCGGCAAATGATAAAGGGGAAGCCAAAATGCAGACCACACCTCCCAAGGCACCTGATAATACATCAGAGAAGCCCTCTTCATGTCACCCAAAAAAGTTTTCAAGCCAAGGACATTGCCTACTAGGAATTGGACGGAAAATGCATCATCCTCTAAAGAGAGTGTAGCAGTGGATGGATTTGGGGTTGGTACACTTTAGTCTGCAGTGGATAATGTTGATCCCTTGTGTCCTCTCCCTTTGATGGTAGTTGTGCCTTATGATAATCATGCTTATCCTCCCTCTTTTCCTAGTCCTATTCTGTATGTGAACCAGGGAATGCATATCAGGATTATGTTGGTCCGCCACAATCTAGTGCAGCCATGCAGGAATAATTTCATGTTGTGTCATGCATATTGGCTTGTAAGTATGTACATACCATTCAAATGCCTTACATACAATGTTCAAGGCCTCAGTAACATAAATAAATGGAGGCTGATTTGGTATTATATTACTTCTCATGGGCTACATGTTGTTTGTTTGCAAGAACACAATCACCATTCCTTGTGGGCCGTGAAGGTTTCTTTGCGGGATTTCGCATGTTTTATGCTGGCCGGACTTCTTTTTCAAGGGTTGCCATGCTAGTTCAAACTTCATAATGATATACAGCCACTGTTGGTTTATAATGACCCGCACGGTCATTATCTTATCGTCTGATGCACCATCAATGGGATATATATGAATTTGCTTCCATCTATGCATCTTCTATATCTACAGTTCAGGCTGAAATGTGGCATCATTTGGCTGAATATCCCTGGAGGGATCATGATTTTGTACATGGGATTTCAATAATTCCCTTGGCAATGAGGACAGCAATATGCATCATTTGCATATATGAAAGGGATGCCTAGGCACTCATGGTTGATACTTTGCAGGCGTGTGACTTATGGCAACACCATGGTTCTAAGACACGTTAAGACACGACACGTCAGACACAGTTTAGACACGAGCGTCTAAAGTGTCTTAAAGATAAGACACGTAAGACACATCATTGCGGTTATAATAATAAATATTTAATTAATATATGTATAAGTATACAAGTGTACAACTTGCTAGCATAGCTAGCTTCTCTCGATACATATAATTGAAATGAAACTTTCGACTCTCAAGAGTCAAATCTCTCAAGATTCATCCTAATCCGAATCTGCGAGGTCCTGCCCCTGCTGGATCCAAAGTCACCATCAATGATAGCATGGTTAAGTCAAACTGAATGTTTGTTGTTATACCCCACCCAAACACACAAAAAAGAAGTGTCTAAAGGTGTCTTAAGGTACAACACGTGTCTTGAGTGTCTTATCATAAGACACAAGTGTCTTATCATAAAACACGAGTGTCTGAACAACCATGAGCACAAGAGAGCCAATTGCCCATCGATCACCAATCTGCTTATAGGGATTCTCTTCATTGCTTCAATGACAATGATCAACACAAGCTGAGAAAACGGCAGCTTCACTCTTGTTAGAAAGCTATGCAAGATACAGGTTGTTATTCTAAGGCCTTCATGCCTCGTGCCACATGCATTCCTTCCATCTGTGCTACACCAGAATGGAACATGAACAATGAACAAGCAGCAACTTGATGATGAGGTGCGAACTTATTTCTGGTATGTTTACAACCCCACCTCCTCCGCTACCTATGAAGGTTGATGCCCGTAGGTTTTTTCTACAAAATGTTTGAACAATTTTCTCTCAGGAGAATTCACATAAGCTAGAATTACCTTTTACGGGTTTCGAATCGAAAGCAGCACTTTCCAAGTTAAGGCGCTCTAGATCGCTGCATTGGGATGGTTTAACAGTTGAATTTTATGTTGAATTTTGGGATTAGCTGAGCCACGTCCCCTTGTTCATGACTAATAGGGCTTGCCTCTCTGGTCATCTTCCTTCTTCTTGGAAACAAGGCTTTTTGCATTTGATTCCAAAGAAGCCCCTTTGTCAATTTTTGTCAAATTGGCGCTCAATCTTTGTTGGATTGGCGTCCAATCACGTTGATGCATGTGGTATACAAGGTGATTTCAAAAATGTTGGCTATGCGCATATCATGTTTGCATCTTTTATACATGGGATTGTACTCTGCACAATATGGTTTTATGCCTCGCAAGCAAATCATGAACAATATTGCAAATGCTTATATTCGCAATCAAGATGTTTTCATCATGCAAGTAGACATTGAAAAAGCATCTGACACTATCAGAGGAGACTTTATCGCAAAAGGTAAGCAACAATTGGGCTTTGGGCCAAAAATGCAAAATAGCAAAATGGTGGTTGATCACATCAAAGGATACTTACATGATGGTCTCTATCCCGCACAATATGGGTTTGTTCCTCGCAGGCATATCACTAATAATATTGCTAATGCATATGTTGGGATAGAATATGCAAAATACACGGAACAAGATGTGCTCTTGTTGCAAGTTGACATTGCCAAGGCCTTTGACACGGTTCAATGGGATTTCGTCTTGCATACCATGCATGCTTTGGGATTTGGTCAAAAAATGCAGCATGTAATCTACTTGCTATACAATGACAGTAAAGTTGTCGATATATTGAATATTGTCTGGGGATATTTCTGAAAATTGGACTCTAAGTTGTTCGGTTCGCCAGGGATGTCCACTTAGTGTGCTTTTGTATGCCATAGCCATGCATCCAATGCTTCAATACATGGATCATCTTGTGGCTACAAACATGTTGCATGGCTTGGAGATTCATGGAAGTGGCACTATGGTTGCTAAAGCATATGCTGATGATTCACTCCAAAGAATACTGAGATGGATCTTTCTTCCCTTATGCATGCTCTATCATTTTATGGCCCAACTGCTGGCCTACATGTGAATTTACAGAAGTCTAAGCTGTTGCCATTGCATTCTAAATACTGGCATAGTCTTTTATGGCCTGGAAAAATAGTCCCGCCGACTCAGTTAGTTCACCATCTTGGTTATCCTTTGGGATGGCTGATTATCATCGCCAACAAACTGACTAGTACTTGCAAAATTGAAGAAAAAGGTTGAATACTAGAAATTAGCAACTTGGTTGTTGCATGTTCCACTCCAGATAGTTCAATCTATTGTGATGGCATACATTCAGTTCTACCTGCCTTTGATCATGTTTGGCAAGGGAGATCTTACATATTGCTGGCTTTGCAGGAACCTAGACGTTCATACTTTCTTAGTTTCATAGGGATCCGTTCATCGCTTTTGGATTAGCGCCGACCAGGACACACAGGTTGGGGGGCTGATTTTGGTTTACTTGGATCCAAAGGGGTGTTTCTATCAAATACTTGGGCTGCAAGGTTGGCCCAGGCATCTCTCCTTCGCAACAGTTTGCTCTTGTGTTAGAGAATATCAAGAGAAAACTCCTATTTTGAAGTTCAACCAAACTTGCCCTCGCTTCCTGGGTGGTGGTAATTAACCATATACTTCTGACCACAGCATGGTTTAATTGCTCTTGTTGTGGTGACACTCTAGAGTGGCATCATTTAGTTGAAAAGGCCTATAACGAACTTCTTGTGGAGTGAGCTGGATGGTTCGACAGACACAAAGCCAAGGTACCTTGGAAATTTTGATTCTTCCCACACGGGCAAGGGCCTCAATATCATTGATCTAGAATTGTAGTGCAAGGCCTTGCTTTGCAAGGTTGTGGTCAGGGGGATTTTGCCAACAGTGGTCAGGGGGATTTTGCCAACACAAAAACCTTGGAAAGATTTTTCATTCGTTGCATATAGTCCTTCTCTCTTTCCAAGGGTGGGGATTGGATGGATAGTACCACTTGGATTTTCACTTCAGGTCATCATAGGGTTCCCTCTTCCCCTCTTATGGATGCCACCCTGAAAGCTTGGGGGAGATTCAAGATTAATTTTTGGAGAGTTCCTCCCTCTTCTCTAGATGAGATTCATACGCAGCTTGTCATGTGGAATGACAGTGTACTTAATTATCATGGAAGACCTCTTGGTACTTCTCCTTATATGCAATGGTCTACATGGGAGAGAGGTCCCACTTCCTTTGTAGGTCCTTACAAGGATTTTAAAAACCTTCTGCATGATCACATATTTCAACTAGTAAGTAACCTCAGAGGAAGTGAAGGAGAATGGAGCAAATTGATGCAGCCATACCCTTGGATTGGCTTGCTACAAATGACAAGCCTCACCATTGCTCTACTTGGTTTGGGACATTTGCAAGGTCAAATATCACTTTAGGTCATAGGACTACCACGAGGTTCAGACAAGGATGCCTTGGTTTTTTATGTTCACTGAGGAGGCAAGTTGTCCAAGTTGAGGGATGAGGATATCCTTGTGGACATTGTTTTTGAGCCTATCAAACTCTTGGGTCATGTGGAGCAGTGTTTCTTGACTTCAACTTGTCACATCAGTCTTTCTTGACTTCAACTTGTCAGAGCTATGGTCAGCTGCCTCTACTTTGACATGGTGTCCAAGCCGGAAACAATTCCGACGGACCATGTAATACAACTATTGCCACATGGCACAAGCACCGCATGGTGCGAGGTCCAAATCCCGCTCCATAGCCACCCTGTGGACCTCCAAAGCCTACCAAAGGAATACTCTAGAGGATCTTCAAACCTGCCCATATATTCAAGAGTTATCCAATTATAGATTTACATTTGGGATTAATATCCCCCAAGTCCGCATGTCATACAGCACTCAAGGGGCCATTTTCCCCTCTCAAATTGCCATCAATAACATGCCACGCGAGGGGATTGGCACATGTTCAAACATAAGTTGGTACTAAACCCTAACGTTGATTACAATCCCTTGGGTTCCCGGAGGATTTGGCTCATGTCCCCATAAAGTATTTGCGATGGGACCTCGCGAGTTGATTGATGCAAGGAACCAAGAGAAGAGCCTCCATTTTAGTAATGCCAAGAGGTTTCTCTGCAAGATTAAAAGAACTTGATACAATGAGCTGAATGGGTGGAGCCTCAAGGCCTCAGTCTTTTGTGCGAGATATGACTCTTCTTGGGCTCTTTCAGTTCGACATGAAGTTGAGTCATGCTCTCTGGATGATGTTCCACAATCTCCTTACAAAACTGCACATGACTCGGTGGATACTTTTTGGGATATTTCGGCAAGCACTTCAGCCTGGCATATTTGGAGATCCAAATGTACACATGCTTTAGATGGCTCCCAGATAGACCCTTCACACACATTGGTTAGTATTGGACAAATGCTATACACACTTTGATGACCATTTGAGTGAGCATGCAGGGGTCTTCCCGGGCAACTCTTGCCAGGAGGATTGTTTTCTTGAGGAAGTTGGGTGACTCCCATTTTTCTTGGAGTCTACCGCAGGGTTGAGGTGGCACATTTAGAGCACATGATTTGCCCACGTAGTGTGTTTTCTCATGCCTTGCATGATGTATTTCTACCATGAGGTTTGCTCTTGGGGTATTTGTTATACATTATCCAAGTCCTTTCATTGAAAGACAAAAAAAGAACTAGGGTATCCTTTATATTATAGAAGTCCTTTCATTGGGAAAAAACGAACTGAGGTTTGGTACTTATCTTGCAGTACTGATTTTAGACTCTACACAGCTATTAAGGAACCACCCCCTCTAAGGTGGAGCCCTTTGACTTTACATTTTCAACCCCAAATCACCCAAGACAAACTACTGACTTATCTGCTTTTGAACTGAGAATCTGCATAATTGATGCTTATTCCCTTTCCGGCAAATTCCTACTCTGTTGCTTTTGTGAATGGCATGATCTCCAACATCTACCTTTGGAGCATCATGTTTTGCCCATAGTAGACAAACCTTTGGAGATGAGCTCACTTAGAATACATAGAAGACCCAGCATTGTTGGTTCTGCCACCTGATGTACTCAATTAATTTTTCATCACCAAGCTTAGTTTAGCTCTCCCATTGTGGATGCTAAACGAAGAGAGAGAGAGAGTGTGCAGTATAGGACGAGTCGAAGAAGAAGTCACGTCAACTTAGATTGATAGATAAGGTTCCTAAACACAAGTACAAAGTACTTGTATCTAGGCCAAGGACTAAGTGTCCTAGGTGTCACATAGGACTAAGTGTCCTATGTGGCATAGAAGGCACTAACACAATAAGTGCCTACACTTATGCCTACAAGGCACATACCATGGCCTATATGGCATCACTAGAACCACCAAAAGATGGCCTACAAACCCCCCTCCATGGGATGGGCTGAAGTACTCTGGAAACGTCTCAGAATACTTGGTAGTTTCTGGTCATGGTGGCACATGTTCATCTAAAAGGATATAGCCACCTATGAATGTACAAGGAATGGCAGATCATGTAACAAAGGGAACCAAGTGTAAAGCCTGTCGGAAGACTTCGAACTTGGGATGAGGAAGTGCCTTTGTAAACATATCTGCGATGTTGTCCTCTGTGGGAAGATAGGACAACTCTATGTCGCCTGCTGACAACCGCTCCCAAACATAATGATAGTGAACTTCAATATGCTTGGTACGCGCATGAAACACTGGGTTACGCGCAATGGCCAAAGCACTCTGGCTGTCAGTGTAGACAATAGTGGAGGATGTCTGGCAAATACCAATATCTGTAAGTAACTGTCGAAGCCAAACACACTCTACTGTAGCGGTGAAGGCTGCCCTGTACTCACGTGGCAGCTGTCGGTTGCTTCTTGCTGAGCCAAGAAATACATGAATTGCCAAGCAAAAAACAATTGCCAGTATGTGACACTCTGGTGTCAGAACATCCTGCCTAGTCACTATCCGTGTAAGCATGCATGGTAAGTGAACCCTGATCACCATAGAAGAGGGCTAAATCATGAGTGCCTCTGAGATATCTGAAGACTCTCTTCACTGCCTGCCAATGCTGTGAACTGGGCATGTGCATGAATCTGCTAAGCTCAGATACTGCATACTGCAAGTCAGGTCTGGTGTGACATAAATAAATAAGGCATCCAACAGCCTGCTGATAAAGAGTGATATCACATGGTGGGCTCCCATCATGAGCTGAGAATTTGAAGCCAGGGTCCACTGGAGCAGAGATTGGCTTGCAATCCTCAAACTGAAAACGATCAAGAAGCTGTCCAATATACTTGGACTGAGACATCATGATACCCCCCTCAACATGAGCAAACTGAATGCCCAAATAATAATGGAGCTGTCCCATGTCTGACATGTCAAAAATCTGCTGCAAATCAGCCTTGAAAGCTGCAATTTGCTGAGTATCTGGGCCCGTGATAAGCATATCATCCACATATAAAATCAGCACTAAAAAATCAGATCCACTCCCACGGAAATAAAGAGTGGGTTCTGTGGGACTATTCTGAAAACCAAGGGATAGTAAGTGTGCATGAATTTTGGCATACCATGCCCTGGGTGCCTGCTTCAAACCATAAAGGTCTTTTTTAAGCCGGCATACCTTATTTTCAGAATTAACAACCTCAAAACCAGGAGGTTGTTCCACCGGGTCTTGGAGACTTTGGCTCTATGGAGGAGTTCCCATCAGGTATTTACAGTGGGACCCCGGAGAGTGGGAGTGGATTGACGCGGGGCATCGAGAGAAGACCATCCCCTTCTTTCGTTACACGGTCAGTAATGCCAGGAGATTTCAGCTCGGTAGTAGAGGCTGGAGACCCTCCAGAGTTCCTCATTGGGAGACTTTTGGTATTACTGCGGATCAGCAGAGGTACTTCTGGAGGAGGCTCTGGAAATCCCACAGGAATAGAAAGATCACTATCTTCTTTTGGCTTTCTATTCATGGAGGGATTGTAGTGAACCTTTGGAGGTCCAGATTCGGAGCCGATCCTACTTGCCCTCGTTGCCTTTTTGCTTCGGAGTCTATTCAGCATTGCTTATGGGATTGCAGACAGGCGAGATTGATTTGGATGGGGATAGCCAGGATCTTCAGTCACTTTGCCCATTCCCCACTCTTTATGACTTGGGGCTCGGTGGCTTGGCTTTCTCTTACAGGACCTCAGGTTTTCTATGAGGGACTTGACTCCTCCCGGGCCATTTCGGTTCGACGTCATCGGGTTGAGCTCTGCTCGTTGGATGTGGTTCCACACCGTCCTTTTACAGCTGTACATGCCTCTGTGGATACTTCTTGGGAGATTATAGCGAGCATAGCAGCCTGGCATATCTGGAGATCCAGATGCACAGAGGCTATGGAGGGTACTCAGGTTCATCCCTCGCACACATTGGCTAGTATGTGGACAGACATCGTACACACTCTGATGGCCGTATGGACAGGTATGCAGGGGGACTCCCGTGCAGCCTCAGCTAGGAGGGCTTCTTTCTTCAGGGAATGGAAGGATTCTCCTTTCTTCTCTGAATCTACTACAGGGTTGAGATGGCACTTTCAGCCTCAGCCTTGGTTTCTTTCCACCTCACTCTGAGGGGGTTCTTTATTATCCTCATGATTTCATGATGTATTCCGCTTTGAGCTTGCTCTCGCGGGTTTTTGTTCTTACTTAATAGAAGTCTTTTTCATGAAAAAAAAAAACCAGGAGGTTGTGTGATATAGACTTCTTCCTGCAGATCCCCATGAAGAAAGGCAGTATTGATGTCAAGTTGGTGCACTTGCCAATGATGATGGGCTGCAATGGCAATGACACATCGAATGGTAGTAATCCTGGTGTGTTAGCAAACGTCTCCTCAAAGTCAATGCCTTGTTGTTGGGCATACCCTTTTGCAACAAGACGAGCTTTGTATCGATCTATGCTGCCATCAGATTTCCTTTTTAATTTGTAGACCCATCGCGTTCCAATGGCATGCTTGCCAGGTGGGAGATCTACTAATTCCCAGGTGTCATTTTTGGCAATAGATTGTAACTCAGCTTTCATTGCATCCATCCACTCTTTGCTGTCAAAAGCATCTTATGGCACAAAGGCTCTTCATTGCAAGCTGTAGCAAGGAGTGCAAACTCAAGAAAGTGACCATGCTGTCTATTCCCCGATCTTGTCCGGGCAGCAAAAGGCTGATCTTGTTTGCTGTCCCTCAATGTATCAAGAAGCCATCTGGGAACTTGCCTTTGCTGTCTATTAACAGCTCTTTCTTCAATGACTGCATCATGAGTAATGGGACCATTTTGTGCCGGAAGAGAAACCTGCAAATCAGCATGAGGTTGAGGCTGATTATTGCTTTGTGGAGGGCCTGCAGAAGGCGCATGTTGCCGCTCAAAATCCTCTTCTGATGATGGTAGAGGTAACCAAGATTCAAAGGCATCAAACATGTCAATATCTGGCTTTGCTTTGCAGTCCACAAGAGGAGAAGCTGAATGTTCAGCAAAGATCACATCTCTACTGACAATAATCTTCCCAGTATTTGGTTGATATAACCGATACCCTCTGCTCTCCTGGCTGTAACCAATGAATATGCATTTGATTGCCTTGTCATCAAGCTTATGTCTCAGCTGAGATGGTACATGAACATATGCAAGAGACCCAAAAACTTTCATGTGTGAAAGTGAAGGCTTCCTGCCTTTCCATTCTTCATAAGGTGTAATAGTCTTTAATGCCCGTGTAGGTGATCTATTCGGCACATAGTTGGCACACATTACTGCATCAAGCCAAAATTTATTGGGCAAAGACTTGGCCTTAAGCATGCATCTGGCCATCTCCATTGTGGACCTGTTTTTCCTTTCAGAAACAGGATTCTGCTGAGGAGTGTAAGGAGTAGTGCATGAGTGAAAAATGCCCCGTGAGGATAGAAATGCATCAAACTCCTTTGACATATACTCACCCCCCCTATCTGTGTTGAGGGTGACAAGCTTGCATCCTGATTCATTCTCAACCATATTCAGCCATCTCTGAAAGCATAAGAAAACTTCAGATTTGGCCTTTAAAGGATATACCCAGCAATACCTTGTGAAATCATCAATGAGAGTCATGAAATACTTGTATCCTCCAATGGCATTTGTCCTCATTGGGCCACAGACATCGCTGTGTACTAGCTGCAATTTCCTTTGTGAGAGTTTTGGACAATTCTTTTGAAAAGGAAATCGATGCATCTTACCTAAAAGACAACCCTCACACACATGTTTAGAAACTGTGTGAGTGTGAGGTACATCATTTGCCATCTGCTGTGAATGTAGCTTTGCAAGAGCTCTATAATTGAGATGGCCCATTCTCTCATGCCAAAGATGAGTTTCAGCAAGCTGTGAATCTGAAATAGCTAATGCTTCAGTAGAAAGTGCAGCTGAATGATGATCAAGGTGATAAAGCCCTTTTTGCAAGGTGCCAGTGAGAACTATGGCATTGTCATCACGAAGATCATATACTAGGCATCTGTAGCCATCAAAAATTACTCTGAAACCTGAAGTAGCAATTGCTGAAATTGAAATCAAGTTGACTTCAATTCCAGGCACAAAAAGAACATTTGTCAAAGTGACAGGATGGCTGGAAATGGATGTGAACTACACATCTCCAACTCCTTTTACAGCATATGAAGCATTATTGGCACATGTAACAGTCCCCCCACGAGGTGCATCAGCTAAAGAGTGAAACAACTGTCTGCAAGATGTGACATGCTTGGAAGCACCACTATCAAAGTACCAGGACTGAGCATCATTAGCAGTAAAAAGTGCATCAGCTTTGGAGGGATCAAATGAGCAATGTACAGCCCATGCCCAATCATCCTAAAGAGCATGTGCATGTGAAGCATCTGCTGGCTCATGGGATTCAATGGCATGTGAGGCATTAACTGTCAATCCTACTTTCTTTTTCTCCGAAGCAATGCGCTTCCTGCAGTCTGAAATGTCATGTCCAGGCTTGCGACAATAGTTGCATCTTTTCTTCTTTCCTTTATCTGCTGTATTTTTAGATGCATGGGAGGAATTACAGCTGCTATGTGTAGAGGAATTGCAGCTGCTATGCGCAGATTTTGGCTTGTTCATAGACTTGGAAACCTTGCCTCTTTCTGTTTGCTGTGAAGCAAATGCATGATTAGGAATAATGGCTTGTCTGTTAGCTCTACTTTGCTCTTCCTGCAAAAGCAAAGTAACAAGCTGATCAAAAGAATAGTGGTCTGGATTACCCATGGCCACTAATCGAAGGGTTGTAGCAAACCCTTGATATGTATCTGGTAGTCCATTCAATGTAGTACTGACAAGCTGTGGATTTGACACCACCTCATCAATGTTGGCAAGCTGTTCCATGAGGTCCTTGACCTTTGTCAAATATGCATCCATTGACTCACCTTCATTCATACTCACTTCCTGTAATTGCCTTCTCAAATATGCAACAAGAGCTTCATTGCGAATCTGATATAGAGAAGCCAATTTATCCCAAGCATCCTTTGCTGTCCTACAAGAACGGATGTGTGGAATAATGATTCTCTTGCATGATAAAGCAATGCATGAATGTGCATTTGCATCTCTTGCATCCCATCTAGACTGTTCTTGAGTTGGAAGAGCAGCTGCAGGAGTGCTAGAGGAAGAGGCATCAGGAGAAGTACCACCTGCAGAAGGTGCAGCAGTAGAAACAACCACTGAAGGATTGGCTGGCCTCAGATCAGCCCCAGAAACAATATTCCACAAATGCTTTGCAACAAGAATATGTTTCATGAGATAAGACCACATCGAATAGTTGGTGCCATCCAACTTATCATCTTACTGAAGGTACGACGGAGCAAATAGCGATGAAGGGCCTCGAACCAGATCTGGGAGTGTGTCGACCAGCAGGGCAGAAAACTCTCCAATGAGCAATGGAGTACTCGGGGCTGAGGAGAGCTGGAAGGCTAGAGCAATACCTGCTCTGATACCACTGTGGAGGCTAAACGAAGAGAGAGAGAGAGTGTGCAGTACACGACGAGTCGAAGAAGAAGTCACGTCAACTTAGATTGATAGATAATGTTCCTAAACAAGTACAAAGTACTTGTATCTAGGCCTAGGACTAAGTGTCCTAGGTGTGACATAGGACTAAGTGTCCTATGTGGCATAGAAGGCACTAACACAATAAGTGCCTACACTTATGCCTACAAGGCACATACAATGGCCTATAGGGCATCACTAGAACCACCAAAAGATGGCCTACACCCATGATGTATACAATAGGTCCTGAAACAAGCTCTTTGAGGCTTGCTCATCCCTATGTTTTAAGTTTCCTGAGAAATAAATATTCACTTTTTCTGAGGGAAAAATGTGCATTCTTCGCGGCATGTACATCCATTTGACTTAAATTTAATCCTGGAAAGATGATATGATACCTCCTGGGTGGTCATAGAATGGGCGTTGGCTGAAGTTTCCTTCTGAGGGTCAGTCTCAGTCCTGTCTTCACTGTCCCATTTTCCTGTTTGTACTGAGAACATTGAGAAATGGAACTCAGTCAGATGTCTTTCAAATAAGCATTCAATGCATTCTTTTCAGACTGCACACTCAGGCTCTTTGCATACAAAGTTGTGGTTCTTTAAATTCCACTTGCTTTTGTTGAAAGTTTTGTGGAACATGCAGGTTTGAAATCTTACAGACTTTGGAAGAAGTCTCTATCAAGCAGGACAATCGCTCAATCTCTTGATTTTTTGCAGAAAGTTCTTCCTGCAAAAAGCTGGTATATGTCATAGATTTCTTACTTGTGAATCTCAGATATTGAAGAGCATTTAATAATGAATTTCACATAGTTAAACCAGCCTCTACCTCTCTCTTTTATGTATGAAATTTATCGATACACTTTTGCGAGAATCAGTAGTGCTAACTGTCACTTGGGAATCTATGTAGACGTCATCGTCCAATTAAGAACCTTTTAGAAGAAAAAATGCTTTATAAGTGCAAAAAGGGAGCCTTCCATAACCTAAAATAAACATCTGAAATCATAAACTTTAAAAATGGCTGGTTAAAGTAAGTGAATCTAGCACCTTGGGCACTATAATATTTTCTGGGAATCCACACATTATGCTTTGGAACAACTTTTGCCTTCCGAGTCTCAATGAAATCAGCAAAAGGGAGGCCTGGGCTTCCACGTGACATGAGGTAGCCCAAAGAAAATATCAAAGCTTGCTACAGGCTGCACATGTCCAGGAATGGCTTGAGATTGAGAGAGAAGGCCTTGCTGTGAGGCTATAACATGAGCAGGAGAATAACTTATCCAGGAAAAAAGCACGACTAAAACGTGCTTTTCTTCTGAAATTTGTTCTCTTGGAATACTATACATGAGGATGGCATCATGTGTTTGCCCAGCCCTGAAATATGGATTAAGAATATGATGGAACTTTGTGATATGTGTCACTTGTGTACGCTTTGGCAATGAAACCTTTCGTACATGCATTTATGTTGCTTGCAACTTGGAGCCTGTCTCAAGAGAAGCATTGATTACAGCATTGGGTGCCACACGAGGTCCTTAGCAAATTCTGTTCATGCCTGTGGAACAATCTCCATCGAGGAAGATCTCCTACTTCTTTTGGTTATTGGCTGTGGAGACCTCCCTATTGATCCATGGCTCGTGCGAATGAGGAGAGATGATACATGTCACTGTTTTGCAGTAGCTGATCTGGAGACGTTGCACACTATCTGTGGTGTTGACCAACGTCCCAAAGGATTTGGCAATACTCCCTCAGAATTGTCGCAAGGATGTGGCAGGTTCGACAGGTAATCATATAGGGAATGGCAGCTTGGCTAACAAAAGGGTGGCATGCTTTTTCCATAGACATGATCTCCCAAACAACCAGGTGGATGGGGAGTGAGTCATGAGCCAAAGCTCCAAGATTTGATGCTGCCCTCTAGGCAGCATCTTAAGAGCGTTGGCACATTTGAGAGGGCAAGATGCAAGATTGAGGAGATCAAGGCAACCATCCCAAAGGGTTGACAAGAAGACTTAGAGGAGGAGATACAGATGTCATTAAGGCCCGCTACATAGGCACAACTCTCTACAACAAAGTCCCCCTCAAGGTGTGTTTCATAGCTTATCACTACAAATGGTGCAAAGATGGGTCTTTGGTGGCATGCCCTTGTCTTCTTCAGTACAGGCTTGGGAGGGGCCATTCATTTGAAGCCATCTATACTTCCGAGTGTGCCTCATAATCAACCAAGTTTTGGACTGCTCGCAATGGCAAAGGATCAAAGTAGCAGGACAACTAGAGAAGCACTTGGCCATTGACTCCAGACTACACAGGGAGAAGTACGCCCATTGGAGTCTCTAGCGTTAGGAGGGACCCCCCTTGAGAGAGCTATAGTGGGACCCAAGAGAGTGGTTTTGGGCAGCCCCTACAAGGATATCCGAGAGGACAGTGCAGATTTTTTTCATACACCACCCACATTGGCAAACGTCTACAGCTAGCTGCCTCCCATCGAACTAACTTGTGAGAGAGACACTGGCTGCACCAGCAGGTTGTTCTGCATGAGGTACTTACAAGGTTTTGGTCTCAATTGTGGACCAGCCTTCGACCAACCATCCAAAAGATGAAAATTGAATATTTATCACATACTTCGTGAAAATCATCCCCCTCTTACAGATTACTAATGAAAGGCAAGAGATAGAAGCAGGCAAGAGGTAGAAGCTCAGACCGTGACTAAAAACTATTAAGGGGAAACACATCAATCTTCTACCCTTTCTAGAAGAAAGATCATATAAAAGTCTAGTTGGTAGGAACCATGGAGGTCCCCCATAGGTCCATGGCTAAAGCAAATGAGGAGGGATGGTACATGCCACTATGTACGGCAGGGACCATAGACATCGCCCATTGCTTATGGAGCTACTTGGGCACAAAAAACTTGGCAATGCTCACTCAAGGTTACAGAGTCTTTCTATAAGCCAGGAATAGCCAGAGTTGGCTGTTTTGCTGGCCTCTACCCTACCAGGACTCCTTTGGAGCTGCTAGGACAGACTTGGCTCATTTTCTCTCTTGCCAGGTGTCCTTTGGAGCTAGCAGGTTAGAACTAATAAGCCAAATATGAAGAAAGGTCGCTATGGAATGTTGCACTGTGTAGAGAAGGGGGAAGGGGCAGATTTGGAGATGGGGAGAGAATAGCAGTAGGAAGTGAGGAGAAGAGAGGAGAAGGGGAAGGAGAGAGGAAGAGAGAGAAGGATGAGGGGATAGAGAGATAGAGAGGAGAGAGATTGTGTGAACATAGGCAGCAAGTAGCAAGAAGGAGGAGGGAGAGTAGATAGGATTAGATGTCACATCAAAAGGTACATAGTAGGGGGTGGATGGAGACTTACATAGTCCCTCCACATTTTCCACCTAAAGGGCCTCTAACTTGGCCTCTTTTTCCCCTTCATTACAGCCATCCCTTCCCATAGAATTTTGCCCTCAAAATTTCATATGCGGGCTGTTAAATAGGTGCAGCAAACAGCAAATAATAATCAGCCCGGTAGGAGATAGGGGTTGTCCTGGACAATGCTCTCTGACTGCCATGAGTTCTCATCCTCAGAGAGTCCCTGCCACTTGATAAGACACTCGGTCTAGACTTTGTTTCGTAGTACGTGATCCTTGAAACCCATGATGCGCTCCGGAACATAGAGTATGGGGCCCTCCTCATCCATAGGTGGTAGCTCAGGAAGGACTTGGATATGATGTCCGACATGTGGCTTCAGCAAGGACACATGGAAAACATTATGAATCCTGGAGGTCCTGGGTAGCTCCAACTCATACGCCACCTCGCCAACTTTGCGGATGATCCTGTAGGGACCGTGATACCTGTGAGCAAGCTTCGTGTTGGTGTTACCTTTCAGCGAGGCATAACGGTTCTTATGGAGGCATAAGTGCACATAATCCCCTTCTTCAAAAGACAGATACCTCCTGTGTTATCGGCATACTTCTTTTGCTTGGCTTGGGCATCTTGCATATTCTTTTTAGCCAATTGCAGAAGGGGGCATCCATACTCTCCAAGTCATTTCTTGCTTGCTTGCAACTAAAGATGGCAAACCCACTGTGCATCCATACATAGCCTCGAACGGGCTCATGCCAATAGAGATGTGCTTGGTACTGTTGTAACGAAATTCAGCAAGTGCCAAACACTTATCCCAAGACTTCTGTGTGTCATGACAGAAATGCCTCAAATACTCCTCCAGCCATTTGTTCACCCTTTCTGACTTTCCATCTATCTCAGGATGGTAAGCAGTGCTAGGTGTAAGAGAAGTACCCACTGCTGTACATAACTCCTACCAAAAGTGATGCATCTCTGTCGCTGACAATTTCCCGAGGGAAGCCATGATGCTTAAGAACATGCTCAATGAACTACCAAGCAACCTGTGATGCTGAACAATGGGTCTTAGTGGGTATGAAATGGGCCTGCTTTGTCATTCTGTCAACCACCACAAAAATGCTATCCCATCCCCGCTCTGTGGAAGGCAACCCTGTGATGAAATCCATAGCAATGTGAGTCCATTTGCCTTCTGGAATAGGTAATGGCTGCAAGAGACTCGCAGGTAACCGGCTGTCCACTTTATTCTGCTAGTAGGCCACACATTCACTGACAAATTTAACTACATCCCGCCACAAGCCATCCCAGATAAAGCTATGTTTGACCTTTTCATATGTCTTAGTAATACCCACATGTCCTGCCATAGGAGATGAGTGCAATTCCTGCAAGACCAGCAGTCGGTACTTCGAATCTGGCACCAAATAAATTATGTCCTTGCACCAGAACAACCCATTATGCAGCTTAAATTCAGCATGTCCCTGGCTCGATGGCTTCTGTAACTCCACAAATATGAAAGCTGCCTTAGAATCCTGCATGTATTCTTCCTGAATACCATGAATCCACTCCTGGTAGATGGTAGAAATGGCAGACAAACTGCAAACCCACATACGAGATAAGGCATCTGCGACCACGTTTTCTTTACCTTTCCTATACTCAATGTTGAAATCATAAGACTGAACCTTAGCCAGCCACCTCTTCTGCTTCATTGACAAGTTGGACTACGTAAGGAAATACATGAGTGTCCTATGATCTGTCTGAACCTTGATTTTGCTACAGTGCAGGTAGTGGTGCTTTTTTTCGAAAGCATAGAGGATAGCCAACATCTCTTGATCATACACATGATAATCCAGTTCCTTGCCATCCAATTTCCTGCTCTCAAAAGCAATTACCCTGTGTTCCTACCTTAGCACAACCCCTAAGCCTTTGCCACTGGCATCTGCCTCCACAATGAAAGTACGTGAAAAATCAGGGCATACCAACATAGGAGCATAAGTGAGGGCGAATTTCAGGTCTTCAAAGCTGCGTTGTGCATCTGTAGACCACATAAAAGCATCCTTCTTCAAAAGGTATGTCAGAGGGGCTGCCCTCTTGGCAAACTTGTGAATAAAGCGCCTATAGAAGGAAGCAAGACCTAGAAACCCCCTCAACTAAGTAGGGTTGCGTGCCTGCGGCCAATCATCAATGCATTTCACCTTTGCAGGATCCACTTGAATGCCATCCTTGCTCACAATGTGACCAAGATACTCAACCTCTTGTGCCATAAAAGTGCATTTGCTGGCTTTAGCATAAAGCTGATGCAACCTCAAAATTTCCAGCACTTGCTTGACATGTCTGATGTGCTCCTGCTTATCCTTGCTGTAAATGAGGATGTCGTCAAAAAATACCAGCACATATTTGAAAAGGAGAGGCTGCAAAATCGTGTTCATGAGTGACTGGAAGGTAGCTGGTGCATTAGTCAATCCAAAAGGCATCACCTTGAACTCATACAGTCCCCTCTCTGTGCGAAAGGATGTCTTGTTCTCATCCCCAGCTTTCATTCTAATCTGATGATAGCCAGACCTCAAATCAATCTTAGTGAAAAATTGAGCACCCTTGAGTTCATCCAATAGGTCATCCATCCTGGGGATTCGAAACCTGTTCTTGATGGTGACCATATTCAAGTCTTTGTAGTCAATGCACATATGATAAGAACCGTCCTCCTTCACCAGGAGCACAAGGGATGCAAAAAGAGAAGTGCTATGAGTAATGAAACTCTTCTGAAGTAAGTCTCTCATTCGAGTTGCCACTTCCTCCCGTTCTACCTTAGAGAGTCGGTATGGGGCCTTATTGATTGGTTTACTACCAGGTTCCAGGACTATGGCATGATCTACATCTCTTCTCGGAGGCAACTGTGATGGAAAATCAGCAAACACATCTGCAAACTCTGAGAGCAATCTCTGCATATCACAATCATCAACACGGGGAGTGCCACCCTCCTTAGTTACTGACACATTTAATGCATATATGGCGCTGCCCCTCTTGAGCTCTCTGGCCAACTGCCTTGCTGAAATGACCCGCAATTTAAAAGCTGCAATACCATGCAATGTAACTGATCCATCCCTGTGGACAAAGCTGAGTGTTAAGGCATTGAAATCCATGCTGATTTTGCCCAGTGATTGCAACCAATCACAGCCCAAGACAACATCTATTGGGCCCATGTCAAGTGCCAAGAGATCACCTGCAAATGTATAGTCATCAGAGAACTTAATCCTTGCATCTTGGCAACAAGATCTACTGTTCATATGCTCTCCATTGGCCACTTCTACTCTCAGCCCATGGTCTATCTCAATAGCAATCAGTCCCACCCTCTGTAAGGTCTTGCAGTTAACAAAACTATGGGTGCTACCGCTGTTCACCAACACATGCACAATACTTCCATTAATCATCCCTATTACTCTGATAGTATCAGAACTTTTGGCACCCATCAACGCATGCATGGAAATAGTATAAAGTGTTGGCTGGGCATCCCAATAAAGCTCATCCTCGTTCACAGGAGCATTACCACCTGCACCTTCACGTGTATAAAAAGGCATCGCATTGTGATGCTCCATAGAAAAGAGTGTGGGCCTACAGCCTCTCATGCCACCAATGGGCAGAATCTCATACGAATGCGAAGCATGAGTGTCATGTGCAGTAGCACCACCAGGATCAAAAGGAAAGTTAGTGCCCTTCGTGGCTCCAGTGTCAGGAGCCTCATCTGCATCATGTGTATTTGCCATCTCATCCTGAGACATATCCAAAGAACCTGGAGCATCAAACAATTCCTCGTCATCTGAGAGGTCAATGATCATGCTGAGTACCACTGTTGCGCATCTTGCACACATTCTTGTGCTCAGGAGTCCATTTCTCACCACATTTAAAACATAAGTTGGCCTTCTTTCTGCTGTCCATTATTGCCCATGTATGCTGTTTAATCTCAGCAAGCCTGCTCATTTCCAGCAGTAGGCTTGCCTCTAGGCTTGGCATCAGGATACCTGTAAGGCCTGGCATACGGCATCTTACTACCCGAGACAGTAGGAAAGTGAGGAAATGGTGCTGCTGCAGATTTCTTGTGAGTCCACTCAGCAAACTTAGGCTTCGACTCAACGTCATACCCCGTAGCATGCGAGCTGCCCATGGCATTTTTGTGCTTGCCAGCATATTTAGGCTCAAATACTTCTGCAAGCTCAGCTGCCCACTCAATTGTTTGAGGGTTATGTGCCTTCACATCTGCAGCGAGAGAAGAACTTAACCTGTCCATTATTGCCCATGTATGCTGTTTAATCTCAGCCTGCTCATTCCAGCAGTAGGCTTGCCTCTAGGCTTGGCATCAGGATACCTGTAAGGCCTGGCATACGGCATCTTACTACCCGAGACAGTAGGAAAGTGAGGAAATGGTGCTGCTGCAGATTTCTTGTGAGTCCACTCAGCAAACTTAGGCTTCGACTCAACGTCATACCCCGTAGCATGCGAGCTGCCCATGGCATTTCTGTGCTTGCCAGCATATTTAGGCTCAAATACTTCTGCAAGCTCAGCTGCCCACTCAATTGTTTGAGGGTTATGTGCCTTCACATCTGCAGCGAGAGAAGAACTTAACCCATGGATGAAACGCAGCAGCTTTCCCTTTTCAGATACCTCTTGCACAAACAAGGAAAGCCTCCAAAAGCGCTGCAAGTACTCTTGGACCGTACCGGTCTGTGACAAGGCATAAAATTCAGCCAAGTATTGATCCAATACAAGTGGAGATACAAACGTAGTGACCATCAATTCTTTGAAACCCCTCCAAGTGGTTGGTCTCTGAGGCGAATCCCTCATGTATCGCCACCATGTGTGGGCATAGTCCTGCATATGCATACCTGCAAAAACGATGCGCTTCTCCTCATACTTGGGGTAGAAGCGGAAATAATCTTCTAGCTTCGTGAGCCACTCCTCCAACATTGGGAGACATTGGGAGTGCGAGTGTCCCCTTTAAACTTATGCACTGTGAGTTTGTCCTTAATATCCTTGGCTGCATAATTCTTGTGTGTGTAACCTCCAAAAGTGCAGGCATCATCACGCTTGAAGTTCACATAATTGGAGAAGGGCATCTTAAGTTTGATGGCCACATAATCTGCCAACATGTCATCAAAAGTGGCTTGCTGCCCACCACCAATTCCGTGCTGCGTAGAAGCTACTGCCATCTAAAGCACTGGCTGTGTCTAGCTATATGTGCTCGCTGGCGGAGCAATAGGTGCATGAACCCCAATCTGGGTCTCTCTACCAAATGCATCTCTCCGAAATGATGGCATACCAAAGGGCTGACAAGAGGACTAACCTCTCTCCCAGGGGTGTGGGCTGCCATATAAACCCAAGCCAACTCCAGGCATACTCGCTGGTGCGGTGAAAGGAGCACTAGCCGGATGCACACCAACGGGTCAGCCCAAAAGAGATGGCTCGGCCTGCATAGATGCACAAAGATGAGAGCCAAAAGATGGCCTGACATCTTGCAAGAAGGTGCTCTGTGGCATAGAAAATGCATCATCTATGTCCAAATAATCCCCAAGCTGGGGTACATGCAATGGTCCAGAAGACTGATGCTCATAGGCACGACGGGCATCTGCCATAAAACCCCTACATGGAGCAGACAAAACATCCTGACTGTCTAAATGGTCCCCGTGCTGGGATGCGGGCTGCTTACCCTTATCCTGCATAACAATGGCAAATGTGATCTGCTGACCAATATGCTGTCCCATCTGGACAAGAGCCGTATCCTGCATAGCCATGGCTGTGGTAAGTTGTTGGCTATTAGCTCGGAAGAAGGGTCGTCGAAGAAGCCTCGAAATGGAGCCAAAATGGCTCCAAATGGGCAGTGAAAGGCCCCTAAAAAGAGGCTGAAAAGTTTTTTTTTTTTTTTTTTTTTTTGGGGGGGGGGGGGGGGGAACCTAAGTCACCTAGGGCAATTAGTATAGTTCTAGCCTAAGACCTTTAGGACTGTTAGGACACTGTCTTAGACCAACCTAACCCAACCTTTAACCTTAGTTAGTACTAACCTAACTTAGAGCCAAACTAACTAAACCTAACTGACTAAATCCCACAAGGTCTCAGGCTGGTCTAGAAACGAGGCCAAAATCGTGAGATGACCTCCTTGGGAACATCCTGCTCTACCCAGTGTCTCTCCCTTGACGGGGTCCAGGTTGCAGCCTCAAGCTGAATCCGTCGACCGATGCACAACATCTAAGAGAAGAAAGGCGCCGCCTCCACTCTGTCCGACTCTCCTACCTGAGCTGGCCAAAACCACTCCCCTAGGTCCCACTGCAAATCACGAACAGGTCGGCCCTCTCAGAGCCA